>NC_091952.1:98231215-98895965 GCF_031021105.1 Erythrolamprus reginae | reverse complement strand
TGAAAGATATTGAAAGAAAATGCTTAACCCACGCCCACAATGTGGTAGTAAAAATTTTGGTAGCCCTTCACTGGATTAGCCCAAGAAATTTGCTTATATTAAATTCCTTCTCTTTGTTAAAAATGTATACGAGACTTGCTTCTTTTATTTTTCTGAATGTCACTTGGCAGCCCTAAGTCCTAAACAATAACTTACTTTTCGGCATGGGCACCAATAGATCTAGCATCTTTTGAGAAAGGTGAGGCCAAATGGTCAGTATCTCCTTCTGGAGCTCAGAGTCAAACTGTTGCCAGTCTGCACCACCTATAAGGGAGCAGATCAAAAGAACTCTAAACAAAGTGGAGAGAAAGAGAAGGAAAGAGAAAAAAGAAAACAAGGGAGCTAGACTCATTATTTATCCATTTTGTTTCCCATCTTCTAAGCTTAATGACACCAGAAATAAGAACCCTTCTTTAATTCCAATTGGCTACCAAGAGCCAAATCTGTAAGGTGCCGGAGGATACCAACAAGACTTAAATTTAGCAAAGTATCCAAACCAGTACTCCTCATCAGTATTACCCTTGCAAACCAGATGAGATATTTATAATATATGTATGCACACATTAATTCTTCATTATTTCACATTCTCCTCTGAAAAATGTTGATGATGTCAGACAATAAATTCCCATTGCACAATTAATAAATTTCTGAAATTTCCTATTTCATTTCTTATTTCATCACCATACTAGCAGAGATAATTTAGCAGCATTTTCTTCCATGACTGGGGAAAAAAAATAGATCTGAAACTATTCTTAGAAAATCAGATTATTCTGAGTCATGAGGTCTATGTAGATTATAAATTAACTGATTTTGGGAAGTTGTCCACACACACCCCTCCAAAAAAAAAGTAAATTTCTAACTCTTGGCTATTTTAGTTTCCGTACATTCCCATTTACCTTTTGCGATCTTAATATCAAGAGCTGTTCTAATTAATGCCATCAAGGTGGAAGTGAAATGCACTGTATTGTCTTCAGCCACTGGCATGTTCATCAGGACCAGTCTCTGCACAAAACAGGTGGGGAGAAGGGAATCAGGCAGAAAACAGTTTGGAAAACTGTATCAGGGAGACACAAGGAAAATGCTTAAAATGCATAAACTAGAACAGCCAAAAAGGAGGGCAAGGATTGCCCCCGTCTCTTCCAACTTATCTCATTCCCTTCAGCATGGTCTTTTGCCCTTTTTTATTCACCTTGCCAAGGAAATGTGTTCTTTTATTGACTTGGAGCAAGACGGACAAGATGACCGATTACATTCTGTGATTTTGGGAAAGGAATCCAAACTCTCTGATTCCGTTAAAAGGAGAAGCAGCGGTACTTTACTTCTGCGTCTCCCGTTTAGAACAATTTTTCTTTTACTCATTAAGCTCAGAACTCTAGATCCTGGCGCCCCCTTTTTGAGTTTTCTTCAAAAGAGGTCTTGTTGGCAGCAAATGATTGCCCATGCAATGGTTCCATTTTATCTGAAGTTGAAGAGGGAGGAGAGAAAGTGAAAATGAAGAGAAATTGATGAGTCATGTGGGAGTGAGTGGGTCATGCTCCTTTAACCCTCGACAGGGAAAACAAAATGGCCAAATCCACTTCTCAGAGTGTATGTATTACCTTTTCAATTCTTATGCTATTCTTCCCATCACACCAACCACCCTCTTTCTTGAGATTTCCAGATCTATCATAAAATGGGGTTAGTGAGATTAAGATTCATGGAATACATTTGCTTCCATGTGTACAGGATCTTTTTAAAAAAGTGGGGGAGGTTATAATTCATAAGCTAAATGGTACCACTGCGGCACGCACAAAGGTGAACATAAGTTTCCCTCAGCTAAAATTGTGGATGATGCAGTAAACAGACAATCTGAAATAACGATTTAGAGAGGCAGGGTTTGCAATCCTGTTTTTTAAAGCATTTGAACCAGAACTTTCATGCGAGAACTTTAGGAAATGGAGTCAAAAAAGTGAAGATGATAGGTGCATAATCAAAAACCCCTTTTATATACAGGTAGTACTCAATTTAGAACCACAAATAAGCCTGGAATTATTGTGGTAAATCATGGCGGTTATTAACTTAGGCACCCATCTGATCCCCTCACCTAAGGATCAGAATCCCAGCTTTCGCCATCATGGTTGTTAATTAACTGGGTCATTAAGCAGAGCATGAATTGCCTCAGGAGGTGGGGGAGTCTCTGGGAAGCCTGGTGCAGGTCCATACAGCAGCCCTTCCCCAGATCACATTTGGCTTTCCCCACCCATTACACAGCTTCCCAACCTTCTAGGTTGCACACCACAGGGCCTCCTCCTTTTCCCATTACTGTACACCTAATTTCATTTGCCTTTTTCAAAGATTACCTTTCCCAAGGAGAAGCAGTGCTGGGCCAAGTGGCCTTTCTATACAGAAACCACATGGAAGCAGGTACAATTTTGGAAGTGGCTGCAATTCTTGCCATTGACCAATTCTGGCCATTCCCCAAATGATATCTGCTTCCAGAATGGCATCAAACAGAGGAGGAAGGCTGTGTGGCACATTGGCTTCTTTTTCTTTTCCTGAAAGACAATCTTCAAAAAAGTATATGTAATATTTTGGAAAGAGAAATAGCCAATATGCCACATGGCCTTCCTACACAGAGGCCTCTTCATGCCATCTCGGAATCTGGGCCATTTTGATAGTAGCTGCAATTCTCACAATTCTGAATAGGAAGGCCATGTGACGCACTGGTTTTCTTCAGAAGAGGTAAATGGAGTGAGGAATGGGAGGGAAGTCAAGGATGTGAGGCCAAGTGCAGCAGAAATCAGGCCCAAGGCCTAAGGGGACCCAGCTGGGTTTGAGGTGAGCTCAAGAGATCCAGTGGGCAGGAATGGGGGGAATAAGTGAGTGAGGTGAACTGCAGCATCTCTACAATTGTTTTTAAGAGTGGGTTGATTATCATGTGGCCAGATCTTGTGACTCTGAGATCAGCCATAACTTTGGGTACAGGTTATAAGTGCCTTTGTTCAGTGCCATTATAATGTCGTATAATCACAGAAAGTATAGTCATAAGACTACCTGTATCAAAAGGGGACACAGTTTCAATCACAGTCCTCTTTACTTTTTTAACCTTCTTCTTCCATAGAGTTGCTTTGCTTTCATGATGCAAATGCTACTGAAATCTGGCTATCACTTCGCCATCCACCCCCATTTACACTCCAAACACCTAGGAGCTCTTTGGAGGTGAACCATGGCTAGCTTCCTTTCTGCTGACTTGAAATCATGAGAGGGAATGTACATCATTACCACATCCTGGAAGTGATGTGCTGGTGCCTGGAGGATGTGAGGGTCTGGATGGGTATCAACAGGCTCAAACTCAACCCTGCCTCCCAATTCCATCTTTCCATCCATTACCCTGGGAGGGGGGGGAATTATTGACCCCCTCAGAGATGGTTCACAACTTGGGCGTCCTCCTCGATCCATAGCTAACATTAGAGCACCATTTTTCAGCTGTGGTGAGGAGGGCGTTTGCCCAGGTTCGCCTGGTGCACCAGTTGCGGTCCTATTTGGACCAGGAGTCACTGCTTACAGTCAATCATGCCCTCATCACCTCGAGGTTCGACTACTGCAATGCTCTCTACATGGGGCTACCTTTGAAGAGTGTTCAGAAACTTCAGATCGTGCAGAACGCAGCCATGAGAGCCATTGTGGGGCTTCCAAGATCTGCCCACATTTCACCAACATTCCACGGCCTGCACTGGCTGCCAATCAGTTTCCAGTCACAATTCAAAGTGTTGGTTATGACCTTTAAAGCCCTACATGGCATCGGACCAGAATATCTCTGAGACCACCTCCTGCCGCACGAATCCCATAGGCTGATTAGGTCCCACAGAGTTGGCCTTTTCCGGGTCCCATCGACCAAACAATGTCGGTTGGCGGGACCCCTCCAGAGATTCAAACAGCCCCCACCCCCCTCGCCTTCCGTAAAAGGCTGAAGACCCACTTTTGTCACCAAGCGTGGGGATAATTACCATCTTTCCCCCCCCCTTTTTATTATGTTTTTGGCCTTCCTGTATGTTAGTTTAGGTTGAATGTGTATGATTGCATAGTTAGGGATTTTATTATGTTATTAATGCTTTCTTAAATTGATTTAATTTTTATTATTGGATTTGTAATGTATTGTATTGCTGTTATGCTGTGAGCCGCCCCGAGTCTTCGGAGAAGGGCGGCATACAAATCTAATAAACTATAAACTATAACTATAAACTATCCTCAAGCCCTTTTTGCATTTTATACAAAAGGCAGAGATAAGCCAAACCAGCTAAACATCAATAATGTGGCATACCAAATCCTGAAGACCAAACCAGCAAAACTCTTCCCAGTTAACTAGACCTCAGACTAATATTTCTGCTACAGGTTCTGAAGCTCAGGAGTCAGGAAGAACAGTTATATCCCAACAGAAATGCAGCCACAGCATCTCCAAACAACAAAAATGTGTGTGTGTGTGTGTGTGTGTGTGTGTGTGTGTGTGTGTGTAAGAGAGAGAGAGAGAGAGAGTGAGAGAGAGAGAGAGAGAGAGAGAGAGAATCCTAGCAGCTTCCATTACATATTTATCTCTGAGTTGGGAATAAATTAATTCAGCCCCTCAATACTTTATGAATACTGTGATAATAGCACAGGATCCTCAGGCAGAAGCCCCAATATTTTCAGGCTACTACCTTTTACAGAATAGAGCTGGACACATTTCCCCCTCCATTCTCTCACTTTCTATAATGAGACACCTAGCAAGAACCTGTTCTGCAGATTACTTTGAACCTGCTAGACCTATTGGGTGCAGTTATATCACACTAGTCACAAAACAGCTTATCATCTGCTCCAGCTCAGCTTCAGGGGTATCACTTCCAGGCTGTCAGAGCAACCCTTCTTCAATGAGAAGAAGTTGCAGTTTTTACAGTAGCTTCTCATTTTCTTTGTAGTTCCAAAATCTTTGCTAAATTCAGACTTTATATATATCTCACATATTAAAAATATGGTATCATATTTGGTCTAAAAGCCACATTTGGCCTTTAAGTAGCGTGAGGGGGTTGGATTCCTAAAAACAGGCAGCCCAGGATAATTACATTCAAATATACAATCAGTTATTAATATAAATGTACTCATGTAGCTATCAACTTTCCATTTCAAACAAACTCCAGAGTACTGTTGAAGGGACTCTGCCTAGTCAGAAATAAAACACGGGGCATATTCCCAGATACATTTGTAGCTTTAAGTGTGTAAATTATATTGATAAGGAGCACTTTCTTTAATAGAGTTAATCATATTGGTATAAACTGCCTTATATTTGAACCTTAGCCCTACTACCCAAAAATGTCTTATCTAAATGGCTTCAGAGAGGATTATATTGTTGTCTGGAACATTCCCACTGAAGTAGTTGGATGGAAACCACATCTGAATGCATAAACAACATTTGCTCTAATGCTAAACAAAGACCTGTTGAATCTTATTCTGCATACTTTTTGCGGACAATAAGAATAACTGAACAGATGTCCTATCAATCATACTATTCAGTGCAAAAATAAATTCTTGAGCATTCGTTATCTTACATTAGTCTACGGAGAGGGGCGGCATACAAATCTAATAAAAATCTAATAAATAATTACAGCTACCAATCCTGTTTCTCTTGGATCTACCCTCGCAATGTTTGTTGTGTGCCTGTACAAAAACTAACTTTCAACAATATCTGCACTGATCCACAGGCCTTTTTCCTTTATAATGCTATTGCAAACAGGGTTATAAGGAATGGAAACATATCAACAATTCATATTAAGCTAGCAACACAATCTGAAATCAGAGAAATAATGGAACACTTCCTTTATCTCCCGCCACCCCTTCCCATTATCCGTTTCCCACTTCTTGCTAACCAGAAGCCCGTAAAGGAAAGAAGGGTTGTTCTACCTTATAAGCAACTTTGGAGGGACATCTCTTCCCGAGGCCTAGTGGTGGGGACATGAGAGTCAGCATTTCATACATCTCAGTGTAATGGATGCGGCCACTGCTCATGTGCAAGGAGGAGGAGAGAGGATAAAGGAAATGGGGAGGGGGAGGGAGCAAGATGCAGAAAAAGAAAAGAAAAAGGCATTCCCAGAGGTAAAAGACCCAAATAAACCAGAATGTAGGAAACGGAAGAGAGAGAACAAAAACAAACAAACAAACAAAAAAGACAAACAGGAAAAGAACAGGAAACCCATTAATCAATGCAAATCATACATGACAGCTTGTGCTGATGTGGGATTTATAGCACCCCTCACACAGACCCAGGAATGATACCAAAACAAAAGTGCCTGCCTTTCCATTTCTCTGTGGATAGTTTTTTGTTTTTGTTTTTCCAGCCAGTTCTTTTCAACTGCAGTACATGACCCTTGTAATTTCCAGGGCTTGTGTGTAAGTGTTATAAATCAAGATGCACAAAAGGTGTTGTTTGGAATATGGTGGTGCATCCCTCAGTGAAGTGGCATGTCCTCCCTCTCTGGCTGTGTCCATGCAAGAAGAAAGCGGTATCTTGCATAGGAGGGAAGTCCACGGTGGTCACTTCTCGAAGGAATGTGTCTGTTTGCTTCCATCTAGAGATAGGATGGAGCATGTTCCCACCATGCACTGGTGCAAATGCATGCCAAGTGTATAAGAAAAGAAAATACGGGAAGAAAAACTCAACATGCAATGCTCTCCAGCCCTCCTCCCATTTCCTTTCACATGCGAATTCAAGTTTCACCTAGTTGGAGTTTAAAGAGTCTTGACAGAGGCAGCTGTTTTTCCTTAAGGCTTCAGTTAGATTGGTTGGTATTCCCTGTTTTGTGAGTTTCAGGTTCTGTAATCAGCCCTTTACTCAGCATAAAAGGAGCTCAGATTAAAATCTTAGTCTCTTGCCTTAGAAACGTCATTGTGAATCCTTATTCTAAGTGTGGGGAATATTGTGGAAAAGGATAAAGGGTAAAATCCTCTATTCCTTCTAAAAAGGGAAACACACAGCAGTGGGCTACGAGCTGGAACGCTAAATTGCACTCAGCATCGCAGCTTGTAAGTTCTTGCAGGACCAACACAATTTTGCTGCTGCACCTGTGGAGGTAGCAAAATCGCGCACGGGGCCACAGATAAAACCTCGCTGAAATATGGGTGCAATTTTGCTACCTCCACAGGTGCAGCAGAAAAATCGCACTGGTCCCACAAGAACTTACAAGTCACGGCAGCAAGCGCAATTTAGTGTTCTAGCTCGTAGTCCACTGCTGGAAACACAATATACAAAGTTGATGTAAGGAAAGAAAAGACTTGCATGAGTTCCAGCGAAAATAATTTCTGATGTCATCTACTGGTTATTAAACAGTATCGGATGTTTTTGCAGCTCTTTTTAGGTGAAAGATCTTTGTTTATTATTTGTTCAGCTCTTGTATCACTTTTAAGACTCCCTAACAGAGAGGTGTCACTGTTAAAGCAATAAGTTTGGTATTTAATTGTTCCTATTTTTGACAAAATGTGTAATAACTTAATGTGTTTTCCATTCAACTAACAACTGTCCACTTCTTATTAGTTCCTTCGATCTTTTCTTAACATTTCTAGGTTGGTCTTTTCTTAAATGCAGTAAAATTGGCTTGTATGCAGCTATTAAAATGTATTAAAATATATTGTTTGACAATAAACTACATGAGGAAAGTCTGATTGAGCTGCTTTTTACTCCAGAAAAATTGCTCTTAAAATGTCTCCAAACTATATCTCTTCACAATTGAATTTGAATTTTTATTTTTTTTCTGTCCATTGTAATTTTGGTATTTTTTGTAGTGAAACATTTTAAAACAAGAGTTGTATATAATTTTCTAGAGAAGCATGAAACAAATCATAGCCAAGAGATCATGTAGTAACGTCTTTAAGAAACAGAAGAGCAGAGTATAAATTTTAAAAAATGTGAAAATGGGTATGGCTTGCACAAAAGAAAGAAAAAAGCTTTAAAAACTCTGTCTCTAATCATATGGTCTGCCTCAAAACTAAAATTAACTTACAGTTGGATTTAAAAATTACAGCTTACAAGAAAGACATGATGATAATAGATTTACAAATGAAGTCAAACAATTGAAAAATTAAAAACTATATATAAACTATAAATCAGAGGAGCAATGTGGATTATTTTGCAATACTGGATTTACAGAAGGAAAATGCTGAAGTTGCTAGAGTAGAATTACAAAGGGGGCGATCAAAAATGATGAGAAGAATTTTAAAAGAAGAGACAAAGATAGTATAAAAAGGCAGATATTAGACCTTTCTGTGAGGAATTGAAAGACTGTTGGGAAAAACAAGACAGAATACAGAATTGGTTTATGTGATCTAGGTTAAAATAACGGGTTGCTATTTCAGCTGTCATTTAATTGTTTTTTGATTGGAACTAGGTGGTGGTGGTTATTTCTGAGAATGTTTAATTATAATAAGTCTGGAGTTTGATTATTTGAAGAGAGGGGAAAGGGCAGATCTGTTTAAATGGAAAGGAAGAATTCAAATTGGGTGTAACAGATACAGTTTATAATAATTATGTTATATCTGATAACCCTTGATGATGAATATGATGAAATGAGACTGGAGAGATAGGATTATAGAGAATGGGGTAAAGTATGGAATGAAGAGGATTTTGGTTGCACAGTGTTATAAAATATAGTAATAAGTTGTTAGCATAAATTATACCTCCTTTTCCTATGTTTATATCTTTCCTTTATTTTCTTTTTCTGCATTTTTAAATATTTTTAAGCATCAGAAAGGTTTATAAAACAGATCAGTTTTAACTTACTGAACAAAGGTTAATGTGCTATGGATTAAACTTGAACTAAATAAGCTTTTCAATAGCAGACAAAAATACTAAAAACTAAATATAAATGTATAATATTAAAAGAATATAATTATCATGTCAATGGAGTTAATTCTGTATCTATTCAAATTGTGAATTTTAGGTATATTAAGCAGGAGTCATAATCATATAAATTATTAGCACAATTGTTTTAACCAATAGTTTACACAAATATAGTTTAGCCACTAATAATATGAAAAAGGGGAAATCTGAATGGGGGAGCAAATCCACAGCAAGGCTCCCTGGAGTGACTTTTCCACCTAATCCCTATCATTAGGGATTCTCTTTCAAGCTAATTTGCCTGACTGCCTTTTACACAGGCAAAAGTTTAAAAACAATATTTGCAAATTGCTTGATATGTAGGTGGCTTATAGACATAGATAATTTTAAATATTAATTGTTAGCCTCCCAGAGCCTTTGGGAATGGGTGACATACAAATAGTATCATAAAATTAAATTAAAAAAAAATAAATTGAGGAAATGTTTGATACATCAGAAAGCCAGCTAGTTCTCGGAATCAAATAATATGCTTTTCCTAAGTAAAGATGTTGGTAGATTTTCATTTACCTAGAATCTTTCGACATTACTCTTTAACATATTATAAAAGGACAAACAACTTGTTAATTATAATATGGCATAGCTTAATCAACATAGCACAATTAGAAATATTAAATCAGCATGAGACGTAAATCTAGTAGTTAATATTTCAGTGTGTTCTAATTAATATTTCTGTCAAAGTAATCATAATGATAACTAATTATATATATATTGGGCCGAGAGGCAAAAAAGGAGCTGTGATGTTCCTTCAATACACCAGAGTGATTTGACACAAAAATATGTAACCCTTCCCTGGTGCAGAGCTGAAGGGATTGGATACTGTAGCCTAGAGGTTAATTCTCTGTCTTACAAGACAAAGGTTGCTGGTTCAAATCCCAGTGAGGGTATGGCTAGCTGATGAGGCCAAAATAAGGTCGAAATAGATCTATCCTAATCTCCTTTAATTTTCAAATTCAGCAAAAAAACATGTGACACATACAGATTAGAATTGTTGGCTATCAATAAAATTAACAGCCTTGGAAATGGTCCTGGGTTGGGCCGAGAGGCAAAAAAGGAGCTGTGGTGTTCCTTCAATATACCAGGGTGATTCGACACAAAAATATGTAACCCTTCCTTGGTGCAGAGCTGAAGGGATTGGATACTGTAGCCTAGAGGTTAATTCTCTGTCTTACAAGGCAAAGGTTGCAGGTTCAAGTCCCAGTGAGGGGTATGGCTAGCCGATGAGGCCAAAATAAGGCCGAAATAGATCTATCTTAGTCTCTCTTAATTTTCAAATTCAGCAAAAAAACATGTGACATATATATATGTATGTATATATATATATATATATATATATATATATATATATATATATATATACATATATATATACACACACACACACACACACACACACACACACACACACACACACACATATATATATATATATATATATATATATATATATATATATATATATATTGTTCTGAGTTCGGGTTTTGCCCCGTGTAATATTTTGAGTGTCTATGCGACGTTTCGGTGAAATCACATTCACCATCATCAGGCTGAAGTTTTAAGCTTCGTGCTGTTGTAAATATGTAAATTGTCCAAAAACCTTCAGTTGTCTTGATTTATCTGGGCAAGTAATCAAATTTAGGAAACTTTTCTTTTTTGCAAGTCAGTGTGAAGTTAGGAGGAAAAAACCCAAACACTGTTGGAGAGGCAAAAGACTATGTGAACTTAATTTGCTCATGGTTCCTTAATTATGCTATGCTATTACTGAGAAATAGGGACAGTTCTCTATTTCCGAAGTTAATTTGGAAGATTCTCAGTGGGTATGTTCACTGCTGCTTGTGGTGTTCACTATGGAAGATAATTAGTATGTTTTAATCCTTTCTAAAGCAAAACTGAACAAATATAATTCAAAAGGGCAACATCTCATCTATGGCTATGAAAAGTTCAAAAGTGTTTAAGATCCAGAAATTCAGAGTGATTTACATTGCAATTTTCGCACATATTCATGGATCCTTAGGAGGCTGGGGGAGATGAAACTATATATTATATAATAGTTTTAGGAACTATTCAGCTTCAAGAACTTTTACTTGGAATGAGAGTGGGAGGAAGGGTTTTTTTTTGTGTGTGTAATCTGAATATCTAGAGATTGTACAATGTTTTTCTTGGTGAAACTTTGGGTAAACAAGCAATGAAGGATCATGAAGGATGACCTAAGGAACTTTTTAAAATAGATTGTTGTAGGTATCAAATTCACCTATGAATTTGGCACACATTTGTTAGTAAACTGAATTCTAAATGATCTTGTCATGAATAGAAGACAGTGTTTCATAACCTTCTTTGGCTCTTGTCAGTACTGATAAACAAAAGGAGAGCAACAAGAAGGAAAGAATTGCTAATTTAATTAAACAAAGCTGTAATTTGTTAATTTTTAAACATTCCAGAGATTGTGATGTCTATTGTTTCTTCTTCTATAACTATATCTGGAACTCGCATTTTTAGGACAATTTGTGTCTGTGTCTGTGTATATCTCTATCTCTATCTCTATATCTCTATATCTATATCTATACTTATGTCTGTCTGTCCGTCCATCCATCCATCCATCCATCCATCCATCCATCCATCCATCCATCTATTGACACACACACACATACATGTACAGTGGTACCTCTACATAAGAACGCCTCTACTTATAAACTTTTCTAGATAAGAACCGGGTATTCAAGATTTTTTTTTGCCTCTTCTCAAGAACCATTTTCCACTTACAAACCTGAGCCTCCAAAACTGTAACCCGAAAAGGCAGGGAGAAACCTCTGTGGGGACTCTCTAGGAATCTCCTGGGAGGAAACAGGGCCAGAAAAGGCGGGGAGAAGCCTCTATGGGGCCTCTCTAGGAATCTCCTGGGAGGAAACAGGGCCTCCACCCTCCCTTTGGTTTCCCCAGTCGCACACATTATTTGCTTTTACATTGATTCCTATGGGAAAAATTGCTTCTTCTTACAAACTTTTCTACTTTAGAACCTGGACACGGAACAAATTAAGTTCATAAGTAGAGGTACCACTGTATTTGAATATACTACATTTGATATAACTAAGGTTTATTTTTTCTTAATATCAGTTCCATAGAGTTATATTTCTTTGTGTATACCCATATGTTGTACAAAATTAACACTCAAAATAGGTGTAGGAGATTAATGCCTTCATGTAAACACTTGCCTTATTTTTTTTATTAGAAGTGATCTCAATATAACCCTAGACTTATATCTGAGCACAGTACCAGACTGTACTGAAAACAATACTTTTCCATACAAAAGTATTTTTCACTCCTAAAATGAAAAGGTAATTTTGCTGCTTCTAGCTTTCTCCTTGCTAATTTCTCATTAACGGATGGGCTTTATTAAGTTTAAAACCCAAATAGCCACATGAATTCCTGCCCACCGTATCATTTTCTGGCATAGGTTTTTTATATAAGTTAAAATGCTTGAATCCAGTTGCACTATTTCTGAAGTACAGTGTTCCCTCGATTTTCGTGGGTTCGAACTTCGCGGAAAGTCTATACCACGGTTTTTCAAAAATATTAATTAAAAAATACTTTGCGGTTTTTTTCCCTATACCACAGTTTTTCCCACCCGATGATGTCATATGTCATCGCCAAACTTTCGTCTGCCTTTAATAATTTTTTTTAATAAACTTTAATAAACATGGTGAGTAATAATCTGAATGGTTGCTAAGGGAATGGAAAATTGCAATTTAGGGGTTTAAAGTGTTAAGGGAAGGCTTGTGATACTGTTCATAGCCAAAAATAGTGTATTTACTTCCGCATCTCTACTTCGCGGAAATTTGACTTTCGCGGGAGGTCTCGGAACGCATCCCCCGCGAAAAGCGAGGGAACACTGTACAGGCAGAATGTTATTCTGAATGAATGGATCTTCCATGCCCAACAGTGGTAATACCTTTAAAATTAAGTCTCTGGGCACAACTGGTGAGATTTGTTCATTTCTTACCATATCTGATTTGATTTTTTTAAAAAAAATAAAATTAAATTCTTTGTTCCCTACTTTTAGTGAAAACCAAATACAATAATCCTTTCAAATGAAAAAATGTAGGCCCTGGAAGGTGAAGCAGGAAACAGTGGCTCCAAAGACTTCTCTATGCATTAAGAGACACTCTGAAAGGGGCGAGTACAAGTGCACTAGAGTGCCTTCCGTCCCCTGTCCTATTGCTCTCCTATATCTCCTATACCTTTCTTCTATTCCTATATCTCTTCTTCTGTTCTTTCATTGATATGTTCTATTACTATATCTTCTTTTCTATTATTTCTTAGATATATTTTACTATGAGTATCTCCCCTATAACCTTCATCATGTATTTTACTATGTGTATGTAGATATACAGTAGTCCCTCGCTATATCGCGCTTCACCCACCACGGCTTCACTTCATCGCGGGTTTTGAAGTCAGCGTTGGCACAGATACGGCGCTTAGAAGTTTGGAAGGGCAGGACAAGCCAACCAGCCCGCGGCTGGGCAAATGATGAGCGGGGCGGGGACTGAGCTCCGGTGGAGGCCCGTCCCCTCGTTCAACCCGCCTCGCCAGTGCCGAGAAGGCAGTCTTTGGAGGCGCGCTTAGTGGTTGGCGGCGGCGGCGGTGTGCTTGGGATTGTACAAAGAGCTGGGAAGGAGGAGAAATTCCCCATCGCGGATTTCACCTATCGCAGCCAGGTCTGGAACGTAACACCAGCGATAGGTGAGGGAATACTGTATACCCACTAAAACCCTCATTGTGGATTGGACAAAATAAATAAATAAAAATAAATAAATAAATCTTGAGTTACTCATTCAAGATGAGAATGAATACGTTATTTCAGTTGTGCCCTAAAACCCATTCCTTGATATTTCCCGGTTATAACAGCTGCTGATTCTGAGAAGGTTTGAATCTCTTTAAACTCTAGGGAAAGCAAGTCAACATTCCCTTGTGAAGTACAACAGTGTGAAGTACAAGAGAGAGGAGGAGAGCAGGATTTAATGGGATGTCCCTATTGCCAGGTTGTGGCTGGGGATTGTGAGGCAAACCTTGCAAGCCACCCTGCAGGGGCAGTTCTCTCCCAGGCCCAGAGGAGGCGAGATCACCCGTACTAATTTGTACATATCCTTATACAGGATCCTGCCACTGGAAAGGAAGCACAGGTGAGTTAATAGGCCCAGTCAGGAAATGGGAAAGAAGAACTGTGTGCAACTGGTAACGCCAGAGGTGTGCATTGCTCTTTTTCTAGGAAGGGGTTGAGGGAAGGCTCTGCACAACCACCTCCTTTGAAGATATAGCTATTATTTCCTCTGCCAGGTTCCCATGGAGGAATTCCCCATCACCAAGAAGGAGCATATGGCCTGGTTTATAATGGAATGATAAAAGGCAGTCATTCTACCAAATTTTATTCCATGAAAGAAAAACAGCAGAATAAATGGTTTTGCATAATCAACTCTTCATATCAAGTGGATAAATGGTGTCTTATTGTATGCAAAGTTTCAAGCCAGTTCCCCCCCCCCCTTCAATTCCTGTCTTCCCACTTTGTCCTTTTTTTCAGAGTGGTGATCAATCTGTATTGTGAGTTCAATTGCACCTAGGATAAACAGGTGCTCCAAAGCTATATCAACAGCATGTCGTTTGGCGGGACCCAGGGGAAGAGCCTTCTCTGTGGCGGCCCCGACCCTTTGGAACCAACTCCCCCCAGATATCAGAGTTGCCCCCACCCTCCTAGCCTTTCGTAAGCTCCTTAAAACCCACCTCTGTCGTCAGGCATGGGGGAATTGACATGTTCCCTCCCCCTAGGCTTATAAAATTTATGCATGGTACGCTAGTATGTATGATTGGTTTTAATTTGTGGTGTTTTTTAAATTAACTTAAATATTAGATTTGTTTTACATTGTATTGTTATTGCTGTGAGCCGCCCCGAGTCTGCGGAGAGGGGCGGCAAACAAATCTGATTAAACTAAACTAAACTAAACTAAACTAAACTAAACTAAACTAAACTAAACTAAACTAAACTAAACTAAACTAAACTAAACTAATTACTAGACTACATTGGCTCCTTTTGATATCCCAGGGTTTGTTTATTTTTTCCATTTCTGAAAACCAAGGTTTAGTTGTATCAGCCAGAGATAATTTATTTTGGTCACCACAGTCTAGCAGTGGAAGGGCAGGAGGTGAAACTCTTACAGTTAGAATGATCAGTTTAATTTAGAATGATAATTATACTGTAGCAGTATTCTGGGCAGAATTGGAAGTATTATTTTTTAATGCAGCGATAAAGTAATTTTTTTTTATAATCCTATTTTTTTTCCACAGCAGGATTGGATGATTTTGAAAAACTACAGCCTTAGTATAAGACAATTTTAATGGACCAGTTATAAAAATAACTATAGGAAGTGGAAAATGGGAAAATAAGATGACTAGAAAAATCTGTTGTTCTTATTTAAGTCCTAAATAATTTTGCCACAAATTGGCTTTCTTCACTTCTATGAGACTGTAGCCAGAACTGCCAGTCACTATGGCTTTTAGCTACTGACATTTCTTGACCTTTCAAGAAAATAACATGAATTTCCTTGCTACAGATGAGTTATTAAGCCAGAGCTACTAAATTAACGTCTGCTTCTAACAGAAGAAACAAGTTCAGAAGAGTAGCCCTGTTAACTCTGTGCTCATCTTAAAGGCCAACATACTTATCATGTAAATCTTTTAGAAGGAAGAGGTTTCATTAATTTAGAAGAGTGACTTAACAGAAAACAATACATTTAATTTTCATATCCTAAGGTAAAGCTGATAATATCCATCTGATGTACTTCTAGGATTCCAATAACTCCAGAGAAGTCATGAATATTGACACAAATATCAATAGACAATTAGGTAGACAGGTAGTGCTAATTCAAGCTGGAGAAAGATAATAAGAAATAAACTTTTAAGTTTTCAGATGAGAGATCTGTAAAAGATAACCATCCTAAGGTATTACTGCCATTGGCAGTTCCACTTCAGGTTAAGGACCATCGTTTAGGAATTCTGGAATTAGGCCATTATATTGAAATGGCCCAAGGAATATTTAATAGAAAACAATATCTCCAAAGTATTCCTGAAGTATGAATAGTACTTATGGGTAGCATGAGTGAAGGTTTTCAATAACTTGGTGGTCAATTCGCTCATGACATAAATTATTTGTGAAGATTTTTTTTCTTAAAACATTTTAGGTTGCAGGCACAAAAATGTAATATAGTATAATTTTTTTTTTAAATGGGTGGGGGATTTAATGCTGGACATACATGTGTAAAATCCTCTTTTTACATATATATGAGACCTCAATTTCCACAATGGTTCATAAGTATGTCTGTATGGTCGATATAGGAAAACTCATTTGCTGCCAGAAAACTGCAATCTACAGAATATTTCATTGTCATGAAAAGTACACAGCTACTCTTATTTAAAAGAGCACTTGCAAAGCTGTGATGATAGAATAAAAAACTCACAAAAGATATATACTTCTTTTTAATTAAAAAACTGGCTGAATTCTTAATTTAAGTAAGACAATTAGGTTGTTTAGCCTTTATATAAGAACATCTAGAAACCGCAGGATGAAGAAGGGTGTTTTCATTCTACTTCTATTTGATTTGGATGTCACATCTAAAAAGGTTTTGTAAAGAATATTAAAAAACTCAGATACGCCTACATACCATGCAGCTCTATCATACTCTGCCCAAATCCGAACAAATTCATCAAGGTGATGGGGTCCCAAGATGGAAGAATCTCGAGTCAGATATTCAAAATTGTCCATAATGACTGCCACAAAGAGATTGAGCATCTAAGGAACCAAGAAGAATGCATAATAAGGGGAAAAGGTTAGCAAAACAGATCTATAAGTAAAAGATCAGCAAATAAGGAAGCACAGAAGAGAGCTGCAATATAATTTTGCACACGATAGTGACATTCTTACTTGTTTTTACAGCTGCTTTTCTTGTAACATAACAGATCCATGAAAAATACTAAAGAATACCATGCCATCTTTTAAATCAATCTGGTGAAAACAATACAAAAAATAAATATGTAGAATAATGAAAAGAGGAACTCACCAAAAAGGAGCAGAAGAAGATGAAGGAGACAAAGTAGACATATGCTAGTTCTGTGCCGCACTTCTCATTCTCATTTTGTCCAGATGTTGCTGTGGTGTCTGGCTCACAACCTTTCCCTTCCAGGCATGAAAGCATAATCTCCTGCCATGCTTCCCCTGTAGCACTTCTGCAAGAAAACAAATCCATCTTGTGGTTTTTTACCATGGTCAACAAATCCTTCTTACTTTCAGAAAATCTCTGTTTAAGCTACAACTCTTTTAAAACTGGACTTCAGTGTGTTTTAAGGAGCTTTTAAAAAAAATATAAGTTGAGTTAAGGTCTTGCATGCTCTTCTGCAAAATCTACTACAAACATCATACTAAGTATACTTTTTCTTTAAGTTGAGCTTGTCTCCTGGTGACCATCTGGACAAGGGGTGTCAAACTCATGTCACTGTCATGTCATTGTTAAACTGGGGATGGGCATGGCCAGCACATCATGCATCTGGCCTGTGGACCATGATTATGACACCCGTGATCTGGACCCTGTAGGTTTCTTGGCAATAGTGTAGAAGTGGTCTGTCATTGCCAAACAGACTGGTGGTGACAGCAACTTCAAAAAGTAGTAATTATCTCACTATTTACATAATACACATTATTTAAGATAACTTCAAAAGATACATTTCAGATAGTTTCTTAATTAAATTCCTAAATTAAGTTACATTTGAAATCCAATAAATGATTCAGAAATTATCCATGACATCGAGAGGCTGTCAGGGTTAATTCCTATCATGGTTACCAAAGGTGATATGACTTCTTGCTAATCGTACATTAAAATATAGCTGAATATACATCCAGCTATATTTTATTGAAATTCAGGTATAACATTGAGGGCTTTTATGATTCAGTCCAGTCAGATCTAGTTATGACCTCTACATCAAGTGAGAAGCTAAAGTGAGGATTCCAATAAGAAAGTTTAATTTCCATTTTGGCAATTCAATTCAATTCAATTCAATTTATTAGATTTGTATGCCACCCCTCTCCGAAGACTCGGGGCAGCTCACAACAGTAATAAAAGACAGTACAACAATGGAACAAATCTAATAATAAAATTATATAAAAACCCCCAACAATTTAAAAACCATACAGCCCATACAAACATAAAATATAAGAAAGCCTAGGGGAGATGTCTTATTTCCCCCATGTCTGGCGATATAGGTGGGTCTTGAGTAACTTGCAAAAGACAAGGAGGGTGGGGTCCGTTCTAATCTCCGGGGGGAGTTGTTTCCAGAGGGCCGGGGCCGCCACAGAGAAGGCTCTTCCCCTGGGGCCCGCCAAACAACAACTCTGTGTGACCTTATCGGCCGCTGGGATTCATGTGGTAGAAGGTGGTTCCAATGACAGGGTTTAGCAAATTTAAAGATTATGATGACATTGTAGATGCACTAAAGGAAGGAAGAGGTGCTGTTGTGTAATCTTCCAGATAATTAAACTGGAACAATGATAATAGTTTTGTTAATGAATCTCTTTGGAATTAAGCTGCCTATTAGGGAATTTTATCTGACTTCAGAACGTGGAAGTTCTTTACAAAGATTAAAAAATAAGAGTCACAGAAAATAAAAGTTGTGGCCCACTGAGCTGAAAACAATTCAGTCTTAAGTTAAAGCCCACTAAATAGTCTGTAAAAAAGGAGACTTTTAGTCTTTTGTTTGTAGCAAGCTGTGTAAAACCAGCTAGCTGAGTATTGGCTCATTACCAGAAGCTTTTGAAATCTCAGGGGAGACAATTCTTTGCTTTATATCAAAGTGTGAATGGATCCCTGTGTGAATATAAATGTAAATTTACCTAAACAGTAACATCAGAGAACCAAGGAAGCTGCGGAAATTGTTGTGGCGGTTAATGTGGCTTTCCTCATCTAACTTGATGTTCCCAAACACCTGAAAACATAGAAATTAAATTATTATCTCTGACTTCATAAGGCAAAAAAAATAGCAATCACCACAATGTGTGTGGATGGTAGAGAATGTTCAATACTCTGATCATTTTTTAATATTTCCAAAGATACCAGCACAAGGGGGGGAAATACTGCTGGGATAAACCATTTTTTTGAAATCTTGAAGAATACTAACTGGTAGAAAAATATTAACTGGTTATAGTATGTCAACTCATCTCACTTTCTTCTTGGATAATGACATTGTATAACATTTGTATTGAATCCCAACAAGTGTAAAGGATTCAGTATATAGTCAGCATATAGATATTGTTGAACAATTAGCAGTAGATTACCTGTTATACAGTGGAACCCCGACATAAGAGCTGCTCTACTTAAGAGCAACTCGAGATAAGAGCTGGGAGGGGAGAGATATTTTTGTTCTACTTACAAGCCCAAATTCGAGATACAAGCGCCAAGGAGCTGTCTCCTGAAGCCAAACGCTAACTTCCGCGTTCGGCTTCAGGAGACAGCTGCGAAGCGGCGCGCATGTTTTAAAAGGTTGCAGCCGGCCTGGGGGGCTCGGGGGGGTGCTTGCAGCTTTCTTTCTTGCTCTTTTTCTTTCTCTCTTTTACCTTCCCTTCCTCTATTTCTTCTTTTCTTTCTCCTTCCCACCTTCTTCCCTCCCTCCCTCCCTTCACTCATTCCTCTCTTACTCTCCCCTTTCATAAGTTTCCTTGCTTCCTTCCTCTGTTCCTGTCCCTTCCCCCTTTCTTTCTTTCTTTCTTGCTCTTTTTCTTTCTCTCTTTTACCTTCCCTTCCTCTATTTCTTCTTTTCTTTCTCCTTCCCACCTTCTTCCCTCCCTACCTCCCTTCACTCATTCCTCTCTTACTCTCCCCTTTCATAAGTTTCCTTGCTTCCTTCCTCTGTTCCTGTCCCTTCCCCCTTTCTTTCTTGCTTTCTTTCTTTCTTGCTCTTTTTCTTTCTCTCTTTTACCTTCCCTTCCTCTATTTCTTCTTTTCTTTCTCCTTCCCACCTTCTTCCCTCCCTCCCTCCCTTCACTCATTCCTCTCTTACTCTCCCCTTTCATAAGTTTCCTTGCTTCCTTCCTCTGTTCCTGTCCCTTCCCTCTTTCCTTCCTTCCTTCCCACCCTCCGTCCATTCATTCACCCATTCCTCTCTTGATCGCTTAAAGCCGGTCCCTGGTGCAAAAAGGGTTGGGGACCTCTGTCCTACAGGATTGGGTGGCAGAGAAGTTGAACATATGTAAATTTAAAAGTTTAAGAAAGTTTACAAGTTAAGTGAAAGAAACTTCATTATTCATTTATATGTACATGTACATTTCTTCATTAAAAACATGTCTTTCTGCATAATTTAGACTAACTTTGTGAGTTTTCTGAGGGCTGGAACCAATTAAAATTATTTACATTAATTCCTATGGGGAAAAGTCATTCGAGATAAGAGCTGCTCGACTTAAGAGCCCAGGTCCGGAACGAATTAAACTCGTATCTCGAGGTACCACTGTATTGCATTTATTAATTTGATTTACACCGCACCCAGTTCAAACCAACATATAGAACACTCATTTCTATATTTCCAGATAGGAACCCCAGACCCAGATAAATTAATTCTACTTTATTGCAAGGTAAGGCTAGCACTGATGATGTTACCTAGTTTGGGTAAAGAAATGTCTGCAAGAAAACAAGGAAGATCAGAGGGCACCAAGGATCTTTCATTTCAACCCTGAGCTACGAATATTATTGGTATTGTAAGGTTATATTAACAGAATCTTGCAAGACCGAAAGTATATTTCTCTCCATTGCCTTTACAGCCCAAGAAACTAGGGATTGTCTCTTCTGAAGTGTTTGCCATGCCCATGTTTGCTCTGTGGGCTCAGCTGTTATTTATCTGATCATTCCCACGGCAGTGGCTCTTTCTCATCTTCTAAAGTCATTCCTACACATCACTGCAATATTTCATCACAGTAATCATTATGTCAGATGAGTTGGTCTGAACGACAGTATGGTTGAGTCAAACATATCTCAGGATGAAAGAGAACTTGCATATTCTTGTTCTTAACCCAGTACTTTAATCCCTATGTCAGGAGTCTCCAACCTTGGCAGCTTTAAGACTTGAAAACTTCAACTCCCAGAATTGTGGGAGTTGAAGTCCATAAGTCTTAAAGTTGCTAAGGTTGGAGACCTCTGCCCTATGTCATATACCAAATTTCCTGTAGTTGCACATAAGATATAGCAAATAGAAGATGGTGTATTTTTCTACCTATCAAAAATAAAGAATAAAAATAAATATTTTATAGTGTTTATGTATATGTATATACACATATGTGTGTGTGTGTGTAAATCTATATATGAAGGTCTTGGCATATTCGGGTTTCTTCCCATGTAGGATTCAGAGATTTCTGGTGACGTTTCGACGAGGTCCCACTCGTCATCTTCAGGCTGGTGCGTTTGTCCTTGTTCTAGGGCGAACACAGCGAGACCTGAGCTCCCTTCCCTCTATAAATACTGGTGAGTGGGTGTGGTTTGATGGCTCAGCAGCCACCCACCAGTATTTATACAGGGAAGGGAGCTCAGGTCTCGCTGTGATTGTCCTAGAACAAGGACAGACGTACCAGCCTGAAGATGACAAGTGGGACCTCGTCGAAATGTCGCCAGAAATCTCTGAATTCTACACGGGAAGAAACCCGAATATGCCAAGACCTTCATACCTGTACCGGTGAAAATCTACTAAAACAAATATATGTGTGTGTGTGTGTGTGTGTGTGTGTGTGTGTGTGTGTGTATATGTATATATGTATATATATATATATACATACACACACACACACACATATACATACACACACACACACATCCATTGAACATAAGAGAGCAATGTTAGGGAAACTGAATTAGTTCATAATTTTTCCATTTGACAACTGAGAACTGTAAGCAGGGAAAAAAGGTTCATAATTCTTGCATTTTTTTCTTCCCAGTGTGGATTCTTTAGAAAGAACACTGGTAGGCTCATGTTACACATCAACATGGAATGTAACAGTTCATATTCCTGAATATAAGATATCACATATTATTTTCTTCAGATGCCAATAGTTGTTAGATTATAAATAACCTACTTCAGCCTTCTCCAACTTGTGTACTTGGATATTCTTGACTAATGATTAACTGAACTAATGGACCTCCTGCCTGAAAATGGGACCTTAAGCTTAATGTAAGAGGAGGACTCAAGGTTTTGTTATTTCTATGTTGGGTGAACCCACCCTCCTAGATCTTTTTAGTTCTTTGCTTACCTGCATTCCAATGATTGCATATATGAAGAAGAGCATTGCAATGAGAAGGCAGACATAGGGGAGAGCCTAGAAAAGGCAAATCATACAAAGTACTGTATTATTTATAGGCATAGTATTTATATGCTTAGAACAGTAACATCCATATGTACTGAAAGTAGTAATAAATAAGCCGTGCAGAGAAGATAAGAATCTCTGTGTAAACTAACTAAATGGCTTGTGAACCAAAGTGAAGCTGTGATGCTAAGTTTAAGAAAAGTAATCAAGTTGTTGAAGCGTGGAACTCTGTAGTATCATCCCTTAACCCCCAACACTTTACCCTTAGACTGTCCATGGTTGACCTCTCCAGATTCCTAAGAGGTCAGTAAGGGGCGTACATAAGCACACTAGAGTGCCTTCCATCCCCTGTCCTATATCTTCTATATCTTTTCTACTATATCTTTATAAGCTTCATTGTATATTATGGTGTATTGGACAAAATAAATAATAAAAAAATGATAATAAAAAGATTGGCACCAATACAGAACAGAGTAACAGGTGACTTAATTACAGCTTCTTTAACAAACGTGCAAGTGATGATGGGAGGTAATAAAAACTATAAAAATACAGAGGGGATTAAGGCACTAAGTATATTTTTCTGCTATATATGAGGAAGTAAGACTTAAGAGTTATTAAACAATAATATACTTTACCTGCGGTCTCCTATGCCACTTCCAGATTGACAATTTTCATGATTACTATAATTTGACAGTATGGATCCCTTTCATTTTTAAACCTATTTTTAAACCTAAACCTAAAACTAAAAAAAATATTAAATTGGATAATTGTATTTCTAACCTTAAGTAGGCCTTGACTGATTATGTGTCATCAAGTCATTCCCAACTCTTAAGTAACCATATGGATAGATTTTCCTCCATGTATCCCCAACCTGATCTTTCAGGTCTTCTACTGCATTTAAAGAACCCAATACTGTATCTCTCAAAAAATCCCTGCTCTATGAATATGTCCAAGTAAATTTTGCACGCCTCAGTGAGGCCCTCATCCACTTCTGCCCGGATGTTTAGATGTTTTTACATCTTGTGCATAATAAATTTGAACTGATTCTGCAAAACATCCAAATATAGGAAGGAATAAAATAAATTGATAGGAAGCAGGATGCTGAATAGATACGAAGAAGGATGCAACCAGACATATAGGAGATAGAGGAGTATAACAGGAGTGAGAAAGAAATAGTAAGTTAGATAACCAACGAAGAAGCAAAATAATCTGCACAAATATAAAGAAAGACCAAGTAATTCAGTTCTATCAATAATGATGGTTCAGACTATTCTTTATTTGATCAGCACATGCTTGTTTCACTATTATTTGTGGTTCTGAGCATTATTTACTTCTCTCTGAAGACTGGAAGATTGCCATCAACCTTTCCTTGTGGCATATTTTTGGTTATTGTGAACCATGATGTTTTGTTTTTAGTATCATTTCTTGTGGTTACAATATTGTAGCTTACTAAGCTAGCTTTTAACTATCTTAGTAAAAATTATATTGTATGTATGTAATATATTACAATAACTTATGTTTGGTCTTTTTTTAAAAAAAATGGAGCCTATTTTCCTGGTTCTAAGTGCACAGTCTCCTTGTTCCAAGTAGTCTTTTAAACTTTGCAGCTTAATTATTTGGTTGACTTTAATCTTTAATATATTACTCCCATACAACTATCAGTAAGTATGAAAAAGATATCCTCAACAGTGGAAGCCCTTAGCCAATCTTGTAATTTCCCCATTAAAAATATTACTTAAATAGGAAACCATTGGGAAAATCCCAGAATTGTAAGTTAGACTGGAAAGATAAGAGGGGGTGGGGGGAGGATTTTGGAATAAATTATTGGCTAATTGTTTTCAAATTACTACCAATACCTGCTTTAGTGTGTCTCCGTGGTGCATATTTGGAGAGTGCCAGGAGGGGAATGCAGTGGAGTAGCGAAAATGGAGCTCTTCCCCAGAGCACCCAATTTGCACTGAAAGATGTTGAAAGAAAATGCAGGGTGTCCTGCATAAGCCAAGCCCACAGTGTGGTAGTAAAAATTTTGGTAGCCCTTCACAGGTTATGAAAGTGTTATATGCTAGCTTCTCAAAAGGTAAAAACTAATAATAAATGAATATATTTTAGTTTATTTTTGTTTTCAAAAATCTAATCTAAATTTTTATAGCACATTTGGTTGCATAGGAAGAAGAAGAAAATATTTATTTATTTATTTATTTACTTGTTTGTTTGTTTGTTTGTTTGTTTGTTTAATTTTTATGTCGCCCTTCTCCTTAGACTCAGGGCGGCTTACAACATGTTAGCAATAGCACTTTTTAACAGAGCCAGCATATTTTCCCCACAATCAGGGTCCTCATTTTACCCACCTCGGAAGGATGGAAGGCTGAGTCAACCTTGAGCCGGTGATGAGATTTGAACCGCTGACCTTCAGATCTACAGTCAGCTTCAGTGGCCTGCAGTAGAGCACTCTACCTGATGCGCCACCCCGGCAATATGGCAAGGATGTATTGTTTCCTGTGATTAAAGAGGCTGAAGGAACCATGGAACAGTGAATACTATTTTTAATAATGAAGCGGTAAAGACTCCAGATTTTTACAGCCACATGGAAGCAAATGAATTGGCAGAGGGGGGATTTGATCCTAAGTGAAAGCTGCATCCCACTGGGTTTGCAATATAAAATAGGCAAT
The DNA here is from genome assembly GCF_031021105.1 of Erythrolamprus reginae. Lineage (NCBI taxonomy): Eukaryota > Metazoa > Chordata > Lepidosauria > Squamata > Dipsadidae > Erythrolamprus > Erythrolamprus reginae. The sequence continues at coordinate 98,870,992 of NC_091952.1, read as the reverse complement.
AGGGCTTTGGATTCACTTCGGAAGAGGCGTTTGGAATGTGTTGGGAGTGTGAACTGAGCAGCACCTGTCTGTGACTCATCAAAGTAGCCATGTCTGTTTCCAGAATCACATAGTTGTTGCAAATTTTGAAGCACCTTTTCTGAATCAGAAATGTTGCACAGCCATAGCAATTGGAGATATCTAAGAGGTGGGGACAATTAGCTCTCAGTCTTTCAAAGCAGAGCTCCTCTCTTCCTGAATTATAGACTAAATACATCCTCCTTAAAAAGTTTGGGCCTTGTTAGGTATGTCTTGCTTGTGGTATAAAGCACGGATCTCCAAAATTGGCAACTTTAACACTTGTGGACTTCAACTCCCAGAGTTTCTCAGCCAGGAGCTGAGAGCTGTGGACTTCAATTCTGGGAGTTGAAGTCCACAAGATTTACAGTTGCCAAGGTTGGAGAGCCCTGGTATAAAGGATGCTGGACTAGTAAGATTTTTAGGCTACTGTATCGCTATGTGTTTATGCCAGATAGTTAGAGTATCCAATCTTACTTCACAATTCACAATTCCTCCTTTGTGAAACTTGAAGAGATGTTCATTTATATGGGTAAAGAGGATGAAAGCTTGCTAGCTCTTTCTCAGTATCTGTGTTTTTATGGATGATTGATGGTTTGATCTAAGGCATCCATAATTGGCTAATATATCTGCTTGGATGTGCCCTCAATTGTGTATGCAATGGTTGATGTTATTCATTGACCTAAGCAATCCACTGACCTTGGAAGGAAGACAGGAGTTCAGCTTTTACCTTGAATGACTGCACAAAGGTCCAGAGCAGAATTCGAATGGTATACCCTTGGCGAAGCAGTTTGATGAGACGGGCAGCCCGGAACAACTTCAGAAAGCTCATGTTGAAGCTGCTGGTAACTGTCGGCTTAACACAATGCCAGAGAGAAGGAGGAAACAGTAAAATGAAAAAAGTAAAAAAGAAACATCAAATGCAGCTTTCAGTCTTAGTCTTCCACTAAAGGAGAGCAATGGAGAAAGAGATTCACCTTACTATCTGTCAGGATAATTTCTGTAATACTGCCAATCACGGTGATGAAATCAAATATGTTCCAGGTGTCACGGAAATAATTCTGCAAAAAGAAGAAAGAGGAATGTTCAGATTAACCTACTGGATAGCACTGATTTAATAGCATCCCTTTAAAATTTGTCACCATTCAGACTATATTCAGATACACATAGAATAAGGGCTGTCTATCTTTGGTTATCTAGTCTGAGGCCTCAGGACTCCCCAGCTCCTTTCCCTTTTTATTTATTTCTATCCACTTCTCTCTCTCTCTCTTCCCTTTTTTCTCTCTCTCATTCTTTTTCTCCAGGTCTCTCTCCTTTCTGTGTACTTCTCCATCTCTCCCCCCTTCTCTCTATTTGTTTCTCCTCCATTTTTGCTCTCATTTCTCTCACTTTCATTTCTGTTTCTCTCTCTCTTTCCTCTTCCTTTTTTTCTTTCTCTCATCGTAATCCAGAAGCAGGGGCTGCAGGATTGGGGTGGGGGCTGATGGAGCCGAGCTTCCTTGCACCGATCAAGGCTGCCCTGTGGGCTTTCTCCAGCGTTTGGATACACAGAGCGTCGAGGGCTGTCTGCTTTTCCTCAGCAGCCGCCGCGCGTCCCAAATCACACCCCCATTTCAGATACCCATGGCGACTAGCTACCCCCATCCAACCTGGGGATGATGCTGGCAGGGACCCCACGAGAAGCGCCCGCCACCAGGCAAGTGATATGGGGCATGTGACAGCAGCTGAGGAAAAGTAGGTGTGTGTCCCTCGGTGCTCTGTGTATCCAGATGCTGGAGAAAGCCAGCGTGGCAGCCTTTTTCGGCGCAAGGGGGCTCGGCTCCATCAGCCCCCACTCCAATTTTCTGCCTTCGGGGGTGCCTTTGAGAGGTCACATGTGAGGTGGGTGTGCGTGATGGCAGCTGCACAATGGCAGCACGTGACGGCAGCACCACATACAGCCAGAGAAGCCAGGCGGGGCTCAGAGCCCACAAGGGTTTCTCCCTGGATGACAGCTTGGGAGGGGCAGATCAGCTGTTAGGTGGGGAGAAACGGTGCCGGCTCCAGCGCGTGGGGTTTGAAAACCCTGTGCGGCATTTGATTTTTGCGTGCATGCCCATGCACCTATGCACATTAGAGGGAACAGTGCTCTGGAGCCTAAGGAAGGTGAAAAATGGGCCTACCAGGCCCAGTGGAAGTCGGGAAACAAGGTTGTGGGGAGGTTGTGACTGCATGCGCAGGGGAGTGGGGCGAGTGGTGGGCTTTGAATTATGGGTGTGCGCATGCATGCATGTACGATAGCACACACATGCACTATTTTGGCACCTGAGGAAAAAAAGGTTCACCATCACTGCCATAGAGGTTCTTTCCCAATCAAAAGCAATGTGGGTTTTTTGGACATCAATAACTTTAACTTGGGGTGTACAGATTCCTGTAGGCCAGGGAGGGGTTCCTACTTATCTCGCTGTCAGTTTGCTTCCTTCCATTCCACATGAGCATGCCTAATGGGCACGCATACATGCGGTGCCAAAAAATCCAGATAAATTTAAAATTTATAAAAGCCAAACACAAGATGGCGACCACATGCACCGTGCCAGAAACCTGGCTTTTTTGCATTTTCTGAAGAATTTTTAAAATAAAAAATAAAATAAAAAGATGGTGGCGCCCACAGAACCGAATAGACCAAACCAGATTGGTGACATCATTGTGAAGTCACCAGTGGGTCACTTCCGGTTCGGGTGAATCGATCCTAACCGGAGGAACCCATCCCTGCTATAGGCAAGAACTGATTCCTAAACACATTTTTAGCGCATGCAAGCTGCAATGCCCATAAACAGAGTTTTAATAAGTGATGCTGAATACATTTTACTCACCAGGAAACCAAAAGCTATTATTTTCAGGACACATTCCAATGAGAAAACCATGGTAAAAGCAATATTCAGATACTTCAGAACCAATTCATATGTATATGGAGCAGAATAGTACTACGGAAAAAAGAAAACAACAACAACGAGTCATAATAGTTTGAATTTTAGTTAGCCTAATATAAGAATACTGGAGGTTTTCCTATATCTTTAAGATATGTACATCCTAAATAGTGAGATGAATACAGTTACTACTAAAAAGAAATAGCTCCAAGATTTTGGGGATAGAGGGAGTGGGAGGGAGAGAGAGAGATAGAAAGACAGAGTGGGAGTTTCCATTGGTATTGAAAACCATCATTTAAACAGTTAATCTCCAATAATGGAGAAAGGCTAAATAAAAGTTCAGCGTGGAGGACAGGAACGGTTTATATTTGCCTCTTTGAATAAGAATTATAATAAAATCATGAAATCATGAGCACTCCAAGCTCTAAGCATTACTGATACCATGTTTTCCCCAAAATAAGACCTTGTCTTACATTGTTTGAACCCTGAAATAAGCACTTAGCCTTATTGCCATGCACTCAAAATCCGGATTGGGTTTATTATCAGGAGATGATCTTATTTTGTGGCAAACAGGGTAAAATGGGAATTTGCTGCTCATATCTGTTCTACTGCCTAGTCTCTCTTTAAAGAAAGAGTTTCTAGTGGCTTTCTGGGGTTCAATCTATAGCTAATATGATATCAGGAAGTGAAGTCAAGGAGGGGGAATGAGAAGGCTCAACTCCATGGCCCCTGAAGGGAATAATCCTTAAATGAAAGGATCCAGAGCAAATCTACTCTTCCTGAGCTCCCACTATTTCAGTGGGAGAAGCTGGTTCCATAGAGAGCCACAATATATATTTAAGTGTGAAATGTGTAATTTTAATCCCTTTAGATGCATTTCTAACATGGAATACCTGACACGGCTTCTAATTACAGTTCCCAAGAAATGAAGACACATCACAATGAAGTGACAGAGCATTTACTTTGTGCTTGTATATATTTAAAGTGTTTTCATCCTACACTTCACCTGAAAAATCTCACAGTGCAATTCAGTTAAAAAAATCAATAAAAACCTCTACTCTTAGTCTTACAAAAAATAAAATAGAAAAGAAAGCAAACTGAGACACATAATTTCTTAAAGTTGCATTCAGAAAGCTTCTTTCCCTCTAATTTTTAGTTGAAAGCATTTGACTTGAGAAGAACACCCTTCCTATCCTGAGATCATAAAGAAATGCTTCAGTCATTTTAGACAATACAGACAATATTCATTCAAAAGCAGCTTCATCCATTCTTGATTCTCAAATGCTGTTTACAACTAACTAGCAAGCCTGTGATAATTGTATTTTTTTTAAAAAAATGATGTTGACTTGCAATTGTAATGTCAGTCTGTCTCAAATATCAAATCCAATAAAATAAATAAAACAAAACATTGATTCTGTTCATCTCACCTTCATCATTAGAACCACAGTGTTAAGAGCTATCATAGCCATGATGGTGTATTCAAATGATGGAGAGACGACAAAATGCCAAACTCGGTACTGAAAGGTGTGTCGATTTTGAGGCATGTAGCGGGTGAGGGGTTTTGCACTGATAGCAAAGTCAATGCAGGCTCTCTGGAAAGAGAAAAAAAAAGGAAATCAAGAATATGTCTTAAGCATATTATTATAGTTACATAGAAACATAGAAGTCTGACGGCAGAAAAAGACCTCATGGTCCATCTAGTCTGCCCTTATACTATTTTCTGTATTTTATCTTAGGATGGATATATGTTTATCCCAGGCATGTTTAAATTCAGTTACTGTGGATTTATCTACCACGTCTGCTGGAAGTTTGTTCCAAGGATCTACTACTCTTTCAGTAAAATAATATTTTCTCATGTTGCTTTTGATCTTTCCCCCAACTAACTTCAGATTGTGCCTCCTTGTTCTTGTGTTCACTTTCCTATTAAAAACACTTCCCTCCTGAACCTTATTTAACCCTTTAATATATTTAAATGTTTCGATCATGTCCCCCCTTTTCCTTCTGTCCTCCAGACTATACAGATTGAGTTCATTAAGTCTTTCCTGATACGTTTTATGCTTAAGACCTTCCACCATTCTTGTAGCCCGTCTTTGGACCCGTTCAATTTTGTCAATATCTTTTTGTAGGTGAGGTCTCCAGAACTGAACACAGTATTCCAAATGTGGCCTCACCAGCATTCTATATAACGGGATCATAATCTCCCTCTTCCTGCTTGTTATACCTCTTTTATTTGCCAATAATGTGCAACTATGCGGTACAAAAAAGTAGAACAACATCTTTTCATGGGTTATAATCCCCCAAAAAACAACAACAACCAAGGAACACAAGAGAAGTAATAATCTATAGTTATTTCTGGAAGAAAAATTCATTTGTTTTATTTATTATGGAAAATAAGATAATGTTCATTCTGCTTTCAACTCTTCCTTCAACATTTTTCTTTGATTCTAAGGCAATAAAAGCAAATTGATTTTAAGGATCCCAAGTATCAAGATTCTCATAAAAAATAAAGCTTTTATCCACTTGCCCACAACATGCTTAAATAGGTCAATGGAGAGGTTAATATGAGGGAGGAAAAATAACTCACCCAGCTAACACCCAGAGTTAAATCTGTCTCTAAGCAAACCCTGTCATGCACAGGATTAAATGAAACTCCAGTTAGTTCTTACTACCTCATTCTTCTCAAGACTACATTCTTCCATCATTTTGTCTCCTTGCTCCTGGAAAGTGATGATGATGAGAGCCACAAAGATGTTAACAAAAAAGAAAGGGAAAACTACAAAGTACACCACATAAAAAATAGACATCTCCATGCGATTGCTACGGCTGGGGCCACGATCTTCCTCAGTCACATCTACTGAATGTTGTAGAACTCTGGGGACACAGCGAGAAAAAGAAAATGTGATCTTAATGATTCCTTGTTATTTTTATCAAATTAGTTTTACTGAAAGAGTATACAATCTCTTTTAATATAGTAAATATTTAACAAAAGCAGAGTGAAATACACAAAAAATGACAAGCAAATTGACTGAAGGCTGTTTAGCTTCTGATAAACCAATTTAATGAAATAAATTGGTATATAATAAATAACTTCCTCATAACTTCCTCCCATAGAATAACTCAAGATAGTAATTTATGATTATTCTCAATGTATATTAGCTTTAAATTTGCTTTAGAAGAATACTTTCCTACAGCAAATGTCTCAAGAAGCCCTTCTTTTTCTATGTAAGGTACTCTTCAAGCAAGATGAGAATTTTGCTTTTGCAAAAAAGACATCACCGCTCAGAAATCTGCCTTTGTCTCATAATAAAAATACACACATTTGCCTCAGAAAAGGAAACTGTATTTATCATTATTTAAAAGGAAGTACACTAAATGTTCTGATTATTCTCATAATTTATGGCTGAACTACAACAATCCATTTCTAATATCATAGCACAGCAGTTTTTCAATATGTATGTTAGCATTCTGAGTGACCATGTGTTTTGTGATATCTAATGGGATCCCATAAGAGACCAAAGTCAAAGAAGTGGCAGATGGAACACATCAAGGATGTCCATAATATTTTTCCTAAAGTTCAGTGGAAAGGGTGGAGCTTGTTCTTTTGTGAAAAAAAGGTAATACAGTGATATCTCATCTTACAAACGCCTCGTCATACAAACTTTTCGAGATATAAACCCAGGGTTTAAGATTTTTTTGCCTCTTCTTACAAACTATTTTCACCTTACAAACCTACTGCCACCGCTGGGATGCCCTGCCTCCAGACTTCCATTGCCAGCGAAGCACCCGTTTTTGCGCTGCTGGGATTTCCCTAAGGCTCCCCTCGCTGGGAAATCCCACCTCCGGACTTCCGTGTTTTTGTGATGCTGCAGGGGAATCCCAGCAGGGGAATCCAGCAGTGCAAAAATGGGCGCTTCGCTGGCAACAGAAGTCCGGAGGTGGGGTTTCCCAGCGAGGGGAGCCTCAGTGAAATCACAGCATTGCAAAAACACAGAGGTCCGGAGGTGGGGTTTCGAGGACTTCGGTGTTTTTGCGATGCTGCAATTTCACCGAGGCTCCCCTTGTTGGGAAACCCCACCTCCAGACTTCCGTTGCCAGCGAAGCACTCGTTTTTGCGATGCTGGGATTCCCCTGCTGGGATTCCCCTGCAACATCGCAAAAACGCAGAAGTCCAGAGGTGGGGTTTCCCATGGAGGGGAGCCTCAGGGGAATCCCACCAGCACAAAAACGGGCGCTTCGGCTGGCAAAAGAGGTGAATTTTGGCTTTGCACACATTGATCGCTTTTCCATTGATTCCTATGGGAAACATTGTTTTGTCTTACAAACCTTTCATCTTAAGAACCTCGTCCCAGAACCAATTAAGTTTGTAAGACAAGGTATCACTGTATGGCTATCATTTTGTGATCAGGAGAGCTTGTCTGATTTTTTTTTTTTCAGTAAGAGGTTCTGTATCTTGAAAAAGTTAGAAAAGTCCAGTTATCGGTGAAGAAGTAAAATACTTACTGAGGCCATCCTTCTCCAGTGGAAACAGTGAAGAGCGTAAGCAAAGCCCAAATGATATTATCATAGTGGAAATCATGGCGCTTCCATTTTCGACATTTTACTTCCATTGTGTTTTTCTCATGGTCTATATAGTTTCCACTACAGTATAAAAGGGGCAGAGAATAAAAGGCTTTTGTTATACTGTCACAATAAAGAGGGCGGGGGGGAAAGGCTTAAAAGGTAAGTCCAGAGACACAAAATACAATTCCCAGGGTAGATGATAAACATTGATCATGGGAATCCAGTCTCCCCACATCTTTCCTTCTGATATCACTTTTCCATCAGTCTGGCTCTGATGCTAGAAATTAGCTTGACTGGATGGGAGAAGCAAGGTAGAATTTAGAATAAGAAATACAGTGGTACCTCGGTACTCGAACGCTTTGGTTCTCGTACATTTCGGATACCGAACTAAATTTTCGGCAAAAATTTGCTTCGGTATCTGAACAAAAATTCGGATACCGAACAGCCACAGAAAATTTTGTTTATTATCCGAAATGCTACAAGATCTGAGGGGACGGGGTGAGATAGAATGGGAGTCGGAATCCGACACGTCCATCCTGGCCGCCCACTAAACAGCCTCCCATGTCTCTTGTCTAAGCGCTCCAAGCTGTAGGAAGGGTGGGGGCGGCTGCAATACTGGCAGTTTTGGTGGGGGCTCCTTTCCTCAGTGGTTTGTCTTCCCTTTAAGCAGCTACACCAACTTTCTCCTTCCTGACGGCGGCAGCGGCTTTCCTTCGAGCAGCACCAGCGCCGGGAACGTCAGCGGCTTCCCTTTCTCATGTGACTTTCCCGGCCCTGCTGCTGCTTGAAGGAAAGCCGCTGCCGCCGTCGGGAAGGAGAAAGTTGGTGTAGCTGCTTAAAGGGAAGAAGATGAACCACTGAGGAAAGGAGCCCCCCCCAAAACTGCCGGTATTGCAGCTGCCCCCACCCTTCCTACAGCTTGGAGTGCTTAGACCTCAGATCTTTATCCCATAGGAAATAAAGGAAATAGGGGCTGGAAACCAATTAAACCCATTTCCATTATTTCCTATGGGATAAATTAATTCGGTACTCGACCAAATCGGTTCTCGACCACACTTCTGGAACGAATTGTGGTCGAGAACCGAGATACCACTGTAACAGATATTAACCTATCTACTGTAGTATCTTTATGCCCCCTGAATTTACCTTTTTCTTTTTCCAAACAATCATCAGAAAATGTAAGGAATAGTAGGATTAAATACAAAGAGAAACCAAGGGGTCAAGTACATTAAAAAGTTTCTTACAGTAATTAAAAATAGGGAGTTAAGCTCATGTTTCTCTCTAAAGTTTTACCATATAATTTTCTTCTAATTCAGTGTATAATTAAGCACCTATCAGTTTGGAGGTAGAACAAGATCACCTAAAAATAAAATACTACTGTGGTTTTTACATAATCAGAAAGTTCCTTAAACTTGCAAAAGCATATAAAATAGAAAATTAGAAGAAAATGATTACAAAAATAACATGAATTTAGAAGCACCTGTAAGTTTCTATAGTACATTAGGTACTTACATACAGTCTTTCTCTGTATCCTTTGAACTGTCTGTGCAGAAGAAGAATTTGCCCTTAAAAAGTTGGACTGCGATAACGGCAAAGATGAACATGAAGAGCTTGTAGACAATGAGTATGTTGAAGACATTTTTCAGAGAAGTTACAACACAGTCAAAGACTGCCTGAGGGAGAATGATAAACCATGAAGTGTGATTCATCTTAACTAAGCAAAAATACTCTTATCAAAGATGGCATAAAGAGTCTCAAAGCTATAATTAGTTAAGACATTTGTCAAATCTTTACTGTACAAAAGGCATCTATTCATTTGTTTATGAAACAATTTATGGCAATACCAAACAAATGAGGATAATTGGGTCTGTCATGCTATATATACATCTTGTGTAATCAAGATTATTTCCCCATGTACTGTTTAATGCATATCAGCTGAAACAACTATAGGGTGGGGGTTTCAGAAATGTGGACATGTAGGCCTATTTTTTGCTCTCTGGATCAGTCCTCAAAAATCACTGTGAGGTCTGCATGAATGGAAAAGAAAGGCAAGGACTGGATAGCACAAAGACAGGAATGTTGCCCTAGAGGAGGCCACAGGTGGCACATGGAGCCATATCTGAGGGCATGTGAGGCATTATTATTATTATTATTATTATTATTATTATTATTATTATTATTATTTAGATTTGTATACTTCATCTGTCTGCATTTCAATGTAAGTTTGAAACATTAAATTACAATAGTTTTCAAAATCCAACCAAACAATACTTTGCAGAACTGATTGTGCTATGAAGCACTAGAGGACGGGTGTCACATGACGTATCACAAATTTCCCCCCTTCGTTATACTGGGGGTGGGCGTGGCCAGCATGTGACACAGCCAATCCGTGGGCTGAGAGTTTGACATCCCTGCGACTAAAGGGAATGTTAGTTTCTTCTTACCCACTTCTGATAAGGAGTCTTGGTGGCGCAGTGATTAGAACGCAGTATTGCAGACTAACTCTGCCTACCCTCTGGAGTTCAATCCTGAAGGGGCTCAAGGTTGACTCAGCCTTTAGTAAAATGAGGACCTAGATTATTTTGGCAATAGGGTGACCACAGCACTAGACAGTATGCCCTACCTTTACCCTAGAGGGCAACTTGTCATTGCAAAAATTGCCACTCACTCTTCACATTTGATACTCTTTAAAGGATCACTTTAAAAATAGTGGTCACCGCCTGAATTTTACATGCAAATACCTTGAGTTTGGGCAACCGTTTGATGGTCTTCAAAGGTCTCAAGACGCGTAGAACACGAAGGGATTTGATTGTTTTAATGTCACGGCCTTTGTTGGACCTGTACATTTAGGAGGATAAACAAGCCACCCAAAACATTAAGACAAAAGGATAAAAAACAAAAATAAACTTCTTAAACAGAAACTAAGCTCATTGTATTTTTGCCAGTTAACATTACTTTTTTGTACAGCTGGTAAAAAGCATGGGCCGTGCTATTGGCTTTTTGAAGCCTGATGAATTTGAACTATTCAGTGGAGTTTTAAAAATAAAAAAATAAATAAATCCCTGAACATTAAAAAGTGTGTTTGTGTTTGTATGTGAGAGAGAAAGAAAGTGCAAGCCCAGGAGAATTCCCTTTTCATTTGAATTGACTGAGGATGTCAAATCCTATTATTGTGAGAAAGAGTGTGCTAACAAGGTTAAAACAGGTGATTTCACACTCTTGCTGAGTTGAACCATCTGTTGTAAGACACCATGCCACTATGAATCATACATTCATGTACCTGGTGAATCCCAGCAATCATCTTTGCTCTGTTTTCATACAAAGGTGGCAGTAAAATACCTCTTATCTTGGGATGGTTCTACTATTATAATACCGGTAAGCTGTAACAATGTACCATTCATACACAAGGAAATATGTACGTGCATAGAGTGCATTGATAAGCAGAAGTAAAAGATGCCATAACTGAATTGAAATATTTTTTTACACACTGCAAAAACAAGGTTATCATTACTAGGGTATCCTCAGTCAAATTATTAAGAAAAAGATCTTCATTAGTCATTAATCAGTATCTAGGAAGAACTGAAAAATCGATTGAAGCCTAAACGATGAACTTCAGGAAATACATGAAAAGAATTCCTTTGTGTCCTCCTACACTCATCTACATAATTCAGCAGGACTGGTAGCTTCAGGGAAAAACTAGGGGCAGGAAATTATTATTTGTGTATTATCCCTTACATCCATCTTGTAGGCTATCTAGAATTAAAATTAGACCCTACAAGAAAATCAATTTTGAGAAAAACCTTATATCCACCAACTTCACTATACTCTTTCCTAATTTAAGGTCTATGGCATTACTCATAGGCACCTGATTTACAGTCAAAACCTGTTCTGGAAAAAGCAAAGGTTACTTAAAATGTATCAGGAATTATTCAATGAAAAGGTTAATAATGGAAAATAGAGATTCCCAAAGAAATTTGTCTTCCACTATTGAAATTCCCTTATCATCTGCAAGTTCATGATGCCTAAGTTCTTAAACTACATAGAACTAATCACTTCCCTCTAAAGTTTTGTATAGATTTAAGTCACAATGTTCTTTATTCACAAATTAACAATAAACCAAATTAATATTTTTATGAGAGAGTGAGAGAGAGTGAGAGAGATGCAAGCTTTGTTTGCTCTGGCTAGCAATTAAATTCTAAATTATAATTGATGCTAATATCTTGCTGTTATTTTATCTAACATATTATTTTCCCATCCACATTTACAGAGGGGAAAATGATAGAAAATTAAAACAAAACGACCATCAACAAATTCTAGGAAATGATTAAAAAAACCCAAACCTGATATATTTTACATTACATCCCTTTCACCAGGCATTTCTTCTTATACTTATAAAAGGTCACTTATCCTGTCCTTTCTATGTTCTATTCAAATAGATGGTGCTAGTGAGTCCTTCGGGATGTCGAATTAATAATAAATAATAGTACAGCTTTGGGCCCTTAAGGGGCCTAGCGAATGTCAGACTGTGCCATTGTATAAGATGATGCTGACAGCAAAAGACTTGGTATATGTGTCTTATTGCTCAAACGTAAGAAACAATCATTGCTTAGACCAGTGATGGCAAACCATTTTTGGGTCACGTGCCAAAAGGTTGTGTGTGTGTGTACTAGCACGTATGCACCTGCCCACACCCATTCCCTCCTTCCATGCAATTGCACCCACTTGCGCTGCCCCTACGTATGCCCACAATCCTCCCTGTCCCTGCACATGTAGGTTTTGGAGAGCAAAACGCCCTTCCCTAAGGCCAGAAAGCCTTTGGAGAGCAAAACGCCCTTCCCTAAGGCCAGAAATCCAGTTGGCCTGGAGCTGACATAGGGCAACACCTCACATGCCCTCCGATAGACCTCTCCGATCACTGCCAGCATTGCTTAACATGCAACTGCTGTTTTTACAACTATCCATAGTTATGATGGATGGTTAATGGTCCATAAAGCCATTCTGGCCATGACGCTGTTTCTGAGTGGTCTAACACATGGCAACTCCAAATCTCAACTAGCAAATGCTCTGTCCTACACATTTGGAAGAAGAATCTGAACTCCAAATACGAACTGAATAATCAAATTATCACAGATAATCCCCACTCGGTTAAAGACCTTGGTATACTAATAACAAAAGATTTAAGTGCCAAAGCCCACTGCAACAATATAGCCAAGAAGGCTTCAAGAGTTTTAAATCTAGTCCTATGTAGCTTCTGCTCTGGCAATCTCACACTACTTACCAGAGCTTATAAAACTTTTGCCAGACCCATCCTCGAATACAGCTCATCTGTTTGGAACCCATATCGCATCTCAGATATTAACACCCTTGAAAATGTCCAAAGATACTTCACCAGAAGAGCCCTTCAGTCCTCCACTCGAAATAGAATACCCTATGAAACTAGACTTTCAATCGTGGGCCTAGAAAGTTTAGAACTAAGACGCCTTAAACAAGATCTAAGTATTGCCCACAAGATCATATGCTGCAAAGTCCTGCCTGTCGGCGACTACTTCAGCTTCAACCACAACAACACAAGAGCACACAATAGATTTAAACTTAATATTAACCGCTCCAAACTTGACTGTAAAAAATATGACTTCAATAACCGAGTTGTCGAAGCGTGGAACTCATTACCGGACTCCATAGTGTCATCCCCAAACCCCCCAACACTTTACCCTTAGATTATCTACAGTTGACCTATCCAAATTCCTAAGAGGTCAGTAAGGGGCGAGTACAAGTGCACTAGAGTGCCTTGCGTCCCCTGTCCTATTGCTCTCCTATATCTCCTATACCTTTCTTCTATTCCTATATCTCTTCTTCTATTCTTTCATTGATATGTTCTATTACTATACCTTCTTTTCTATTATTTCTTAGATATATTTTACTATGAGTATCTCCTCTATAACCTTCATCATATATTTTACTATGTGTATATAGATATATACCCATTAAAACCCTCATTGTGCATTTGACAAAATAAAATAAATAAATAAATAAATTGTTGCGTTGCAATGTTGCAGTGTCACAGGATTGCAATTTGTGACAACCCCCCTCCCCCCCGGATTCTGTTATTGTTGTTTTTTAAGGAAAATACCTCATTTGAAAGAATGGGTTCGTTTTATGACCACGCTGTCTGCTTAAAGACTACACCATTTGCTTAATGGCCGTGGTGATTCATTTAATGGCTGCCACAAAATTGTCCCCCCAAATGGTTCTGGCCATATAGCTAGCCCTATTTGTATCTTAAATTGGGGACTTCCCGTCTATAATCTGATTCATCACAAAATGAATCTGCATTCCCATTCTGTGTATTGATCTTGTGTTCAACACACTAAGCTGTCAAAAACGATTTGAGATGAAATCCTGTAATGTCCTGTTCCAATACTTTTTGACCTTACAGTGATCACATTGTAGAGGATAACAGCTAGTTTCAGACCTAACCCTACGTAATTAGATACAGTAAGTAAAATATTTCTTATGGTGCATTACTTTATACCTATGAGTCTAGATAATTATTATGGATAATTATTATAATTATATAATATAAATATTATTCTAATAATAATATATAAATATATACTTATAATTATTATAATTAGAAGAATCGTTGAGTCTGTCATCTGCACCTCTATAACTGTCTGGTTCGGTTCTGCAAACCAACAAGACCAAAATAGACTTCAGAGGATAATCAGAGCTGCAGAAAAAACAATTGCCACCAACCTTTCTTCCATTTAAAACCTATATACTGCACAAGTCAAAAAGAGGGCCATGAAAATATTTACTGACCCATCGCATCCTGGACATAAATTGTTTCAACTCCTACCCTCAAAATGACACTATAGGGCACTGCACACCAAGACAACTAGACACAAGAACAGTTTATTCCCGAACGCCATGACTCTGCTAAACAAATAATTCCCTCACCACTGTCAAACTATTCACTAAGGCTGCCTTACTATTGCCATTATTCTTCTCATCATTCCTATTACCATTTCCTCCCACTTATGACTGTATGAATGTAACTTGTTGCTTGTATTCTTATGATTTATATTAACATTGATTGTTTCCTGATTGCTAATTTGTACCCTATGACCATCATTAAGTGTTGTACCTCATGGTTCTTTACAAATGTATCTTTTCTTTTAGGTACAGTGAGAGCATATGCACCAAAGACAAATTCCTTGCGTGGCCAATCACACTTGGCCAATAAAAAATTCTATTCTATTCTATTCTATATCATCTGCCACTTTATCGCTCAATCACTTTGTGAAGTTCTGCAACTTTCTATGATTTGTTTTAGATTTTCACATGGAATTTGTACATTTCTAGTAGAAAATATTAAGACCACTTAATAGCATATTAAACATGCTCTAGATTTAGAAGGCATCTTAATTATTTTTGTCCAGCAGCACAAATGAGCTTTGTGTTAGTTTTGGATGACAAGCAAGAGCCCTGGAGGTCTTGGCATAATTTGGGTTCCATTTTAAATCAGTAGCTACCTTGTGAGAATAGTGGGTAAGACTACATTTCAATAATTCATGGGGCAATTTTACTAGGTGAAAGCAAAATTTTAATGAACCTGCATTTTTTAAAGTATAATTCACTCCCAGTTGTGCTCCTACAACAAGGAAAATATTAATGTCAGTTGGAAGCTGTCTGGATAAGAAAATACAGCATCAAAGATAACACATACACACACACAATTCCAAACACACTGGGAAAAAGCTACAGATATTTGTTGTTGTTTTTTAATAGGAAAAATATTTTTGTATATAATCCATGTTGTTATTGTGAGTCCTTAGTGATCTCTGAGGTTGGTTGCTTTCTTGCAGATATTTCATTATCCAAACTAGATAGCCTCAGAGAGCACCAAGCATCTCTCATTTCAACCCTGAGCTACAAATATTCTCCTTTGTTGTTATTGTCTTTGGTGAGCCAGTGTTGCAGTCTGGTTAATTTATTGGCAGAAAAAGCAACAGATATAATTGGATCTCTAAAGAAGACTCAGTACCAACTTTGTCACCAGTTGATAGTGACAGAGAAACAGAATTGGGACATTGATCTCCTTGTGTGAACCTCAGAGCAATTGCTTTTGAAGCTGCTTCCTGCCATATAAATTAATTCCTAACACAGCATGGCACAGCAACTTTCCCCCCTTATTTGTTCCAGAGGTTATGTGACAAGTCTTAATGCCTGCTGCATCCCTTGCTTCTTTTTGACACTGTCCTGCCTTGTTCGTTTTTCTGTGGGAAAAGTTTCAAAATCAGCCACAGGGCTTGTTTTTATCTGCAGAAAAGCTCGGAAGATAATTACCAGCCTCTCTCTATAGCGATTACTTAAGAAGTTTTATGCTTTGTGAGTTTCAGTTGCATAGAATCTTAAGTTACTTTACGAGCAGAATATCCTTACATTGGAGCATTTAAGAAGAAAAATATTCCTGTGAATAGGGTAGGATAGGATAGGATAAAATAGAATAGGATAGAATAGAATAGAATAACAGAATCGGGACCTTGGAGTATTCTAGTCTAACCCCCTGCCCAGGCAGGAAACCTTATACCAGGGTTTGGCAACTTTGAACACTCAAAGAGACACTTGGGCCCATTTCCCACAAAAAACAAAACCGGTAGCCACAAAACCTGGATGGGCATGGCGAACTCCATGTCCCTCACTGGACTGCTGTGCACGGCCAGGAAGGGGGGCGCTCCGACCATGCCACTGCTGTGACAGGGAGCCATGGTATAAGGCCCATAGAGCTGCATGCGGCTCTGAAGTTCAGGTTGCTGACACACATCCTATAACATCTCAAACAAATGGTTATTCAATCTCTTCTGAAAAACTTCCAATGTTGGAGCATTTGCAACTTCTGGAGGCAAGCTATTCCCCTGATTAATTGTTCCAACTGTCAGGAAATTTCTCCTTAGTTCTAAGTTGCTTCTCTCCTTGATTAGTTTCTACCCACTGCTTCTTGTCGTACCCTGAGCTGCTTTGAAGAATAGCTTGAGTCCTCTTCTTTCTGGCAGCCCCTGAGATATCGGAACACTATTGTCATGTCACCCCTACTCCTTCTTTTCATTAAACTTGACATACCCAGTTCTGGCAATTATTTTTTATTATATGTTTTAGCCTACAGTCCCCTAGACATCTTTGTTAAATACTGAGCGGGAGAATGCAAGCCGCTGATTGGTTGAGCCATCTTACAGCTCCCTATAAAAGGGCCAGCTGTCAGCCTGGCCCTCTGCTGGATCCTGTAAATATTTGACAATAAAGAAAGGTTTTATTAAGCCTGTCTCAAACCACTTAAGTCCCAGTACACAACCACTGGTGGTGAGGGTGGGATTCTGAAGACATATGAATAAAAAGAGCTGACAGAAGAAACTGAAGATCCATCCTGGTAGCAGAAGGAATGGTAGCCATTTTGTGTGGCCAAATTCAAACCGCAGAAGCTGAGATGTCAGCATTCCACTCACCGACTCCTTTTGATCCCGTGAAAGAGAATTGGGGTTTTTACATGGCCTGGTTCAGATGTTTCTAAGTGGCCAAGGATGTCCTTGTTCTGTTGGATAACAGGAAAAGGGTGCTTTTTCTCAGCCACTACAGCCATGAGGTTTTCAGCAAGGCTGAATCCCTATCAAAACCAATAACAGTGGAGATAGTACCATGGCAGGTCCTGCAGAACATGCTGCAGACCCATTAGGCTCTGGTGTCCTCCCAGATGGTCAGAAGGTACAAATTCCTCCAATGATTACAGAAAGACAGAGAGTCCATTAATCAATACCTGGCAGCACTCCGAAAGGTTGCGACACACTGTGATTTTAGGGACATAGACAATGTGCTATTAGATCAGTTAATTTGTGAGCTGCGAGACATTTGCCTGCAAAGCGATTACTGGCCAAATCCAATGTGAATTTGCAAACTGCATTGGAGGAGGCAAGGGCAACCGAATCTTCCAATAAGGTGGCAGAGTAACTCCACTGATGAAGCATTCCTAAACCCCGGAAGGCAATGCCGGTGGTTCACTAAAACTGATGCATAGATGACCCTGGTGATGACAGTGAGGAGGAGGTCTACCAGACAGACCAACAGTGAGAAGTGGAAGACCAGAGGCCCCAAACATTTATGTATTTATTTATCTACGGAGAGGGGCGGCATACAAATCCAATAAATAAATAAATAAAATATCTATGTATCTATCTATCTATCTATCTATCTATCTATCTATCTATCTATCTATCTATCTATCTATCTATCTATCTATTAGATTTGTATGCCACCCCTCTCTGCAAACTCGGGGCAGCTCACAACAATAATAAAAAACAATGTATCACAAATCTAATATTAAAAAGTTTCTAAAAACCCCTTATTTAAAAAGCAAGACACACACACAAACATACCATACATAAATTGTATAGGCCAGGGGGAGATGTCTCAATTCCCCCAGGGCTGACGGCAGAGGTGGGTTTTAAGAAGTTTACGAAAAGCAAGGAAGGTGGGGGCAATCCTAATCTCGAGGGGAGCTTGTTCCAGAGGGTCGGGGCTGCCACAGAGAAGGCTCTTCCCCTGGGTCCCGCCAGATGACATTGTTTAGTCGACGGGACCCGGAGAAGGCCAACTCTGTGGGACCTAACCGGTCACTGGGATTCATGCAGCAGAAGATGGTCCTGGAGATATTCTGGTCCGATGCCATGAAGGGCTTTATAGGTCATAACCAACACTTTGAATTGTGACCGGAAACTCATCGGCAGCCAATGCAGACTGTGAAGTGTTGGTGTAACATGGGGATACCTAGGGAAGCCCATGATTGCTCTCGCAGCTGCATTCTGCATGATCTGAAGTTTCTGAACACTTTTCAAAGGTAGCCCCATGTAGAGAGCGTTACAGTAGTCGAACCTTGAGGTGATGAGAGCATGAGTGACTGTGAGCAGTGACTCCCGGTCCAGGTAGGGTCGCAACTGGTGCACCAGCCTCCAGGCACCAGCATATCACTTCCACTGCTTCATTGACTGGACATGGGGTGGAGATGTACAAGTGGGTATCATCAGCATACTGATGATACCTCATCCCATGCCCTTGGATGATCTCACCCAGCGGTTTCATGTAGATATTAAATAGTAGGGGGGAGAGGACCGACCCCTGAGGCACCCCACAAGGGAGAGACCTAGAGATCGACCTCTGACCTCCCACTAACACCGACTGCGACTGACTGGAGAGGTAGGAAGAGAACCACTGCAGAACAATGCCTCTCACCCCCAACCCCTCCAGCCGGCGCAGAAGGATACCATGGTCGATGGTATCGAAAGCCCCTGAGAGATCAAGAAGCACCAGGACAGAGGATAAACCCCTGTTCCGGGCCCGCCAGAGATCATCCATCAATGTGACCAAAGCAGTTTCCGTGCTGTAGCTGGGCCAGAAACCCAACTGCTGAGGGCCTAGATAATCGGCTTCTTCCAAGGACCACCAGAGCTGGAGCGCCACCACCTTCTCAACAACCTTCCCCATAAACGGAAGGTTGGAGACTGGACGATAGTTATTAAGAATGGCTGGGTCCAGGGAAGGCTTCTTGAGGAGGGGGTGCACAAGTGCCTCCTTATAAGGAGCCGGAAAGGACCCCCTCCCCAAGGAAGCATTGACCATCTCCTGGACCCAGCTCTGTGTCACCTCCCTGCTGACCAAGACTAGCCAGGAGGGACACGGATCCAGTAAACAGGTGGCGGAACTCACAGCTCCAATGGCCTTGTCCACTTCATCATGTGTCACCAGATCAAACTTTTCCCAGACAGATAGACAAGTACGGGCCCCAGTCACCTCGACTGACTCATTGTCAGCCAACTCTGTTATCCAATTGGAGTCGAGGTCTGCCCAGATCCGAGTGACTTTATCAGCGAAAAATGTGTTAAAATCCTTGGCACTATTCTGCAAGGGCTCCCCAACTCCCCCCTGGTTAAGAAAGGAGCTGATCACCCTAAACCAGTGTTTTTCAACCAGTGTGCCGTGGCACCCTAGTGTGCCGTGAGACATGTTCAGGTGTGCCGCGAAGCTCAGAGAGAGAAAGAAAGCAAGAGAGAGAAAGAGTGAGAGAGAGAAAGAGAACAAGAGAGAGAGAGAAAGCAAAAGAGAGAGAAAGAGAACAAGAGAAAGAAAGCAAGAGAGAGAGAAAGAGGGAGGGAAGGAGAGAGAGAGAGAAAGACATAGAGGGAGGGAGGGAGAGAGAAAGAGAGCAAAAAAGAGAGGGAGGAAGGAAGGAAGAGAAAGAAAGAGGGATGGAGAGAGAAAGAAGGAAGGGAGAGAAAGAGGGAGGGAGAGAGAAATAGAGTGAAGGGGAGGAAGAGAGAGAGAGAATTTTTTTGTCCAAACTTTTTTTAGCCCCCACCCTCCCCCCGCTCAATGTGCCCCAGGGTTTCGTAAATGTAAAAAATGTGCCGCGGCTCAAAAAAGGTTGAAAATCACTGCCCTAAACAGAGCAGCCGGGTGAGATTCTGCTGATGCATCTTGCCGCCTTGAGCACCACTTTGTAAGTCTTAATATGAGCTCTTACAAGTGTTCCTTCGGATTTGGACTTACTCTTCCTCCATCGCTTCTCTAGATGTCTCTTTTGGCATTTCAACTCCCAGAGCTTCTCGTTGAACCACGGAGCTCTACGGGGTCTAGTGCCACAGAGAGGTTGCAATGGCGCAATCCGGTCAAGAGACTCCATCGCAGCCTTATTCCAGGCCACGGCAAGAGACTCTACCAAAGTGTGGACGAGTGTATCTGGAATATCCCCAAGCACCCTTTGAAAACCTTCTGGATCCATCAGGCATCTGGGGCGGAACCACCTAGTCGATTCCGCCTCCCTGCGGGGAAGGATTGGAGCCAGGAAGTCAAGCTGTAGTAGGAAATGGTCTGACCATGACACAGGCAACACTTCTAAGCCCCTCAGTCTCAGACCATTACTCAATTGCTCAGAGAGGAATACCATGTCGGATGAGTGCCCCCCCTCATGAGTTGGACCCTGTACTACTTGAGTCAGGTCCATGGCTGTCATGGTGGCCATGAACTCCTGCACTAGCCCCAAGGTTTCACTGAGCGATGGCAGGTTAAAGTCCCCCAAGACAAGAAGTCTGGGGAACCCCACTGCCAGCCCGGCTACCTCCTCGAGCAGCACAGGCAGGGCTGTTGACATGCAGCTGGAAGGCAGGTATGTGAGTAACAAGCCCACCTGGACCCCTAAGTCCAACTTCACCAGAAGGGACTCACAACCCGCAATCTCTGGAGCAATGAGTCTAGGTAGGCAAAGGCTCTCCCTGGCTACAATAGCCACTCCTTCCCCCCTTCCCTGGGGTCGAGGCTGATGCCATACCTGAAACCCAGCTGGGCAGATTTTGAAGAGGCGAACTCCTCCCTCCGGGCTCATCCAGGTCTCAGTCACACATGCCAGGTCGGCCTCCTCATCCAGGATCAAATCCCAGATGAAGAGAGCTTTATTTACCACTGACCTGGCATTGAGTAGCAGCAGCCTGAGCCCAGGGCCAGAATTACACTCATCACTAGTACCCTGGGTTGAGCTCACGGAGCCGGAACATGGGATCGCTTTCAAGCAGCGTTCCCTTCTTCCTTCAGAATGGCTTGCTTCATGGCTCCCACCATATCTGCCTCTTCCCAGCACTACCGAAATATTCCGACCCTCTGCCACCCCAGAGATAGGTGCTTCCTCCCCTCCTGCCTCTCCAGCGTCAGGTGGGCCAAACATATCATTCATACTATAGTCCCACTCATTCCACCCATAGCAATCATTCATTCTACACAATTACTACATCCACCCCAATTATCCATCAATTAAACCCCCCCCCCAAAATTAACTAAAAACAGTAAGCATAAAAATTTGAATATAAAAATATACAAAAATATACAAAAATATACAAAAATATACAAAAATATACAAAAATATATAAAAATAGGGAATCAGTTGTTAATTAATAGCCATAACCATGCTATTGCTGTGGGGGTCTGCATCCACAAGCTGGCTGCAGGTTCCGAGATGCCATTTGCTGTGAAAGACCTGGGCACCTTGCTAGGGTCTGTCGAGCAAACCTATCAACCAGCAAATGCGCCGCCCCAAGCTGGGGCATGATGAGGGCAGAGTCGGGAATCACAGAAACCGAAGTGCTGCATCAACTACCACAGACACTAACCAGATCTGAATTGGGCAGGTGAGCATCCCTAGTCACAAAATGATCCATGCGTCAGTACTAATTGAGGGGTCTCCCTGCGAGATGGAAGTCAATATGGATTCATCAATTTCTATCTTGTCCTGAATGGCTGTCAAGCAAGCCATCCCAGTGTTCCACCATGGACAACTGCAGAGCCAACCCCTTAAGCTCAGATGTTATCAGGAGAATTGAATTCCCATGCTTGGCTGGGAGTTAGATAAAAGACTAGACCCTGAACCTTTGAAATTTTCTCTTCCCAACATCAGAAAAATCTGTCTCGGAGACTGCCACTAGAAAGTGGAGTTCTACATCTATTATAAGATTGCAGCTTTAATGAATCACGACTGCTGTATTGTTGAAGCTTGATATTATATCCATCAAAGACTGCATTTGAAACTGAGAGGTTAGAAATGGAGATGTTTGTTCTTTAAAGCAGGCAAATCTGGCACTGATCCCTGACACAGTGCTGAAGTAGCTGAAAGATGAACTACTGCCTGCTCATCTACCTTAACTCTGTAAGTTCCCCTAAGTTGCTGCTGAGCAGCATTTGCTATTGCCTTTGTGCCAGCAGCTTTTATGTGAGAAAATTGTCCTGTGTCGCCTTTGAAACTGTCCCTCCTCTTTGCTTCTACCTTGTCAATGAAGCATACAATGGTCCCTGTCTAGGAATTTGCTTTTACAACACAGTGAGATAAGTGTGAGATTGCAGAGTGAGATTTGCAGCGCATAAATTGAATAAAGATTATGAAGTTTAAACAATGGCAAGAAATTTTAATTTTTAAGAACTTAGCTATATGATTACTAGCCAGATCAATGAAAATCCTCCATTTAAATGTAACAGAATGCTTATTCCTTATTTTTATATAAATATATACACACAGAAATACACACACACACAATCATACACACTCATATACCTATAAACAAGAACTACTTTTTGTTTTTGTGTTCATCACAAAAGTCCCATTCTTAAATCAAGCCATCCATCCAGGACACATCAGGCTTACATTTATATATTCCAAATATTTGGATGCTAATGCTGATTGGGCTGCCTTTACCTGGTTAATTTTTGTTTATACTTCAGATTTTGAAGTCTGTTTTGTATATTGACTTGACTTCAAGGGAATACACAGTAGACAATCCCATAATGAAATAAACAGACATATAGACAGACAGACAATGGCATCTTAGCAGATAATAATTCAAGTAGTACCCCGTTCAGCCATGCCTCATAAGTCCTTTTGTACCCAAGACTGGCACAAGACATTTGGGTGTCGGAGCAGTGTAGTAGTAGCTGGTGGATGGTTCCATCCAATGAAAGTGGCATATTAAATGTATTCAAAGTTGTTGGGGTATTTTTGCATATGAGGCAGAAAATACCCCATTTCTTTGACAGTAAAAATACCATGCTAACCAATAATAAGCAATGTGCTGTTCTATTCCCTTGATGTAATGTAAGTGGTGTTCCGTTTTTATCTCATTTCAGCCACCGTGTTGTGAGTAGCAACTTTTCACACTCCTCCATGAAATGATTTTGAAACTTCTGCCTTTGACACTTTGCCAGAAATAGCAGGAAATTTATTTCTTTTAAACAGCTTGACAATCTCAGTCTTTGGTGCAGATTCAATGTACTGTAGGCTGAAATTGTATGCATAGAATGCCTTTGTAATTGTACCTAGTCTCGTGGGAGGCACAGATTGAAAACAGGACTTGTCTTGAAAAACTTTGCGAGAAGCTCGTTGCATTGCACCTTCTCCTGGTGCTAACTCAAACAGCCTTTCTGATAGCCATGTCAGCAGACAGATAAGCAAACCAAATTCTTCCATTGGAGGCCCATTTCCCTCATTTGGGTTCCCCCCCAAAGATAAACAAGAAAAATAATTACCCCAAAGCATTCCTGTGAGCAAAGGCCCAGATGTACAGTCACAAAGCCAGATCGATAGACAGATGGAAAGAAAACAGAAAAGATCAGGGAATGGGCCATCAGCAGAGAGCAAAGGAACAAGGAGACTGTTGGAAGAAGATTTGCATCTGAAAAGAGCAATAACCTCATCTCACAGCCTTGATATCCTGGCATCCCATTCATTTTTCCACCCCAGAACCCACCTTCCTTCTCTCATTTGCAGCTTAGTTAACAAGAGTCATTTCAGATATTATATTTTTTGTTGTGATATACATGTTTAAAATGCTTAATGTGATGGTGACAAACATGTGCTTAACAAGCTCAGATGTACACATGCATTCATCATGAGGAGTGACTGGCTGTTCTGCCTTGATTTTCAAAGCAGCAGTTGCTACTTGGCAGCATTAATTAGTAAAAATAAACAAACAACAACTGCAGGAAACCCTAATCTCTCTAATTAAGTTCAATTTGGCCCCAAGTGACAGGTGAAACAGTCCTTAGCATCTTTCCAAGTGGAAAATTATTTTAGGCACCTTGGTGCAATTATGAATTTGAATGCAGGGCAGTCAACGGGAAACATGCTGGTTACCATTTGTTCAAACTACACGGCATAGTAGTAGCTCAGATTTGCAGACAAGAGTAATTAACACACGTGGAAACCCTTGAAAGACAGTGGCTCTGGGGGGAAATGTTCAAGTAACGTCTTTGATCCAAACTGACCCTGATCAGGGTTTTATTATATACTTTATAATACTCTCCAATTTAGATCTCTGGATTTGAAGTTGTTTAGTTTCTGTGGTTTTCACTCAAGGTACCCAAAGCACTAGCTTCTATGGGAAGGTTCATGGATCACAACATAGAATTCTCCAGGTCTTACGAAATGTCAATCCTAGGGGATTTTTGAAAATAAGCCATGAAGCTAGAACATTTTTTGAAGAATTTGGTAGTGAATCTGAACACCAGAAACAAAGACGATAGGAAGTTATTTAGATTGACTGGTTCTTTTAAAACCAGAGGCACAACTCCAGAGAAACCAAGAAAGAAATGGCTGCCAGGTTTTTTGAATAATTCTGATAAATATTTGTACTTATTCCCAAAGGCTAGGGAAAAGAGACAGAGAGTTTTAGTTCAGGGGTCAATTTATCTCTAAGAAATTATTAATTACTGTAGGCCAAAACTCTGATAATTTTGTACTTCTTTTATTTTTGTGTGTTTAAAACCAATATCTTTCGCATTTTTTTACAAGCTTGATGACAACCTTGGTCTTTTATGAATGTATCAGATCGTGTATGAAGATAGTTCCTTTCTTTCAAATCCCATGAGATAATTATTTTTTCCTGAGATATTCTTTAAGCTGTGTAAAACATGGAGCCTGAGGAATATTTTAATAATACAGTGATACCTCATCTTACAAACCCCTCGTCATGCAAACTTTTCGAGATACAAACCCGGGTTTAAGATTTTTTTGCCTCTTCTTCCAAACTATTTTCACCTTACAAACCCAAGCTGCCGCCACTTGGATGCCCTGCCTCCAGACTTCTGTTGCCAGCGAAGTGCCCGTTTTTGTGCTGCTGGGATTCCCCTGAGGCTCCCCTCCATGGGAAACACCACCTCCAGACTTCTGTGCTTTTGCAATTCTGCAGGGGAATCCCAGCAGCACAAAAACGGGTGCTTCGCTGGCAATGGAAGTCCGGAGGTGGGGTTTCCCGGCGAGGGGAGCCTCAGTGAAATCCCAGCATCACAAAAACATGGAAGTCCGGAGGTGGGGTTTCGAGGACTTCCGTGTTTTTGTGATGCTGCAATTTCGCTGAGGCTCCCCTCACTGGGAAACCCCACCTCTGGACTTCCGTTGCCAGCAAAGCACCCATTTTTGGGCTGCTGGGATTCCCCTGCTGGGATTTCCCTGCAGCATTACAAAAACACAGAAGTCCAGAAGTGGGGTTTCCCACGGAGGGGAGCCTCAGGGGAATCCCAGCAGTGCAAAAACGGGCGCTTCGGCTGGCAAAAGGGGTGAGTTTTGGGCTTGCACGCATTAATCACTTTTCCATTGATTCCTATGGGAAACATTGTTTCGTCTTACAAACTTTTCACCTTATAAACCTTGTCACGGAACCAATTAAGTTCATAAGATGAGGTATCACTGTATCACTGTCTTTGGATTTCCCTCCCCCCGCTTTCTGTTCAATATTGTTCGATTCTTCAAGATTGCCATGACAAGTCCATGCAGTATTCTTGGCAAGGTTTTTCAGAAAGTTTAAACATTTTAAACTTTTTTTTAGTTTAACCTACTTGTCAGAGTAGTTGAATACTTACCTCACAGAATACTGCATACAGAATTAATATTAAAATGTGATTTATAGGTTTCTCTTCTTTAAATTTTCCTTTTCTTTATCTCTTGTGAGATGAGTCAGTCTCGCAAAAATGGAGTGAGAACAGTGCCTTCTCTTAAGGAGTGAGAAGGGTGCCCTTTTCAACATCTTAAGACTATCCACTGTCCCCTCAAAAAAATTGGTAATGGCAAATGGAACACCCAAACCTCTACTCCAAACCAGTAATATGAAGACCCAGAAAAATATAATAAGCATTTTAAAAGTGTGATAACCCTAAAAAAAACCCCGGAATTTGTGTGTATTCTGTGTTGTTGTATTGTAAACTGAATGAATTGTATGATTTTAAGGCTCACATTCTATGTTCAGCTGTACTCATCTTAATTTAGACACAATAAATCTAGAAATTAGGTAAAATTCTGGGTCAATCAAGATTAATATTTTCTTCATATATCTGCACTACTTTGTCTGCAGTTGTGCCTTCTTACCATCCACCCCTTCAGTTAGAATTATTTTAATCACATAAAATATATCTCCTCATATTTAAGCATTATAAAATTGTCTGTGATCGAAGGCTAAACCATCAAGGGAATCAAGCATGCTATTTTAAGTGATATGATGTTTTTTGAAGTAGCAGCCAATGAGAGTATGAGCATTGGTGGCATGCTTTTCATGTATGTAAAATGATCTGAACCCAGTCAAAAATGCAAGTACTTACGCCAAGGCAAAGGCCATCAGTGCTCCAACAACCACAATGAAATCCAGGATGTTCCAAAGATCCCGAAAATAAGAGCCATCTTGCAGTATTAATCCCTGATCAATCATCTAAAGAAAGGTGAGGGTGAGTTAGATTAGATTAGATTTATTGGATTTATATGCTGCCCCTCTCCGCAGACTTGGGGCGGCTCACAACAATGGTAAAAAACAATACATAGTAACAAATCTAATATTTAGCAATCTAAATTACAGTTTTAGGTTAAAAAATCCAAAAAAAGAAGCCCCAATATATAAAAAACAAGCACACAATCGAATCATACACAAAAACTACATGGGCAAGGGGGAGATGTTTCAATTCCCCCATGCCTGACGGCAGAGGTGGGTTTTAAGGAGTTTCCAAAAGGCAAGGTGGGTGGGGGCAATCCTAATCTCTTGGGGGAGCTGGTTCCAGAAGTTTGGAGCCACCACAGAGAAGGCTCTTCCCCTGGGTCCCGCCAGACGACATTGTTTAGTCGACGGAACCCGAAGAAGGCCCATTCTGTGGGATCTAACCGGTCGCTGGGATTCGTGTGGCAGAAGGCGGTTCTTATACTTCATACTCATAAGAATAGAATAACCTAAGCTGCAATATTTGATTATGAGCTCTTCACATTCAAATCCCATTACTGAGGCAGCAGTAAGCCTATATTCAAATACATATGGACAAAGATAATTCAATTAAGGCTTAAGAGGTATTTTCAGTTACTGGGGTCTGGGTTGTGAGAGATGGACATAGCAATAAAATTACTTATCGTTTCATTTTAAAATTAGGAAATAAAAAAGTACCATGCTTAGAAAGTTAATTCTGTCAAATTTGTTTTGCATTATAGTACGGTTGAATCAGCAGGAATATTGCCAGAAGAGGGCATGTCAGATTGACCAAACTGAAACTGGGGCACTGTAACACAAATCACAGTTCTTTATTTATATGTGTTACAACATTGCATGCAGGCCTAAAAAAAGGAATGAGTTTGGATGGCCCTGCTTTCATATCATTCTGACATAAGCAGCAGGATAAAAGGAATAAGAACATTAGTTTGGGTGTCTGTTGTGATGCTAAAATTTACCTAACTACCTTAAGCTAAATATGTGCCCAAGAAGTGAGAGCTAGCAATTCCTTCTAGTTATATGACAAAACCAAAAAGCAGACTGGGGCAAATTCATACAAAACTATTTATAACTGATTATAAGATGTGATTATCAAAATGGAAATGAAATCTGTTCAGCTAATTGAGATGCCACGCGCAGGGCCGCCATCAGGAATTTTGGGGCCCCATACAGCCTAAGTGTCTGCCCCCCCCCGCCATTTTAAAACTACTTTAAGTCACCGAGCCACTCCATCCCCCGGGGATCATTTCCCGCTTTACGGCGGTCCCATAGGCCAGTGTTTCCCAACCTTGGCAACCTGAAGATATCTGGACTTCAACTCCCAGAATTCCCCAGCCAGATATCTTCAAGCAGTGTTCCCTCTAATTTTTTTTCGGTGTGAGCAGAAAAGTATAATGTCTGAACGGCACATTTCCATGCCTGGGCGTGGATCGGTTAGAAACAAAAGGGGGTCACGTGACCTCAGGACACACAGCAACGGTCATAAAAATGAAACGGCAGCAAAGTTTTGATCCTCCGATCATCGGGCTGCTGCGAAGGTGCTAAGTGTTAAAAAGGGCCATGTCACTTTATTCAGGGCCGTTGCGACTTTGAACCATCAGTAAATGAACCAATGAGGCCAATGTTTCTATCTCCTGAGTAAGACAATTATTAAGTGAGTTCTGCCTCACTTTACCACCTTTCTTGCCACAGTCGTTAAGTTAATCCTTGCAGCTGCTTGAACATCCCAAAAGATGTTGACATAACCCTGGGACATGGCCACCATCATAACTAACTTGTCAAGTGTCCAAAGTTTGATCCAATAACCCCTTTATTTTTCTAACAAAATCCTTTCTTCCTAGAAGGAAGAATAGAAAGAATAAAATGGAAAAGGGGATTAAAAGGGGATACAAAAAATAAAAAAAAGGGTTTGGTTCAAAGTTCTGCTCAGATTGAAGAAATTGGAGTTTGAGAAGGGTTGATTAAGCTTAGAGTATTGTTTTGTTTGCTCTTTTTTAACTTCTATTTTTCTATTTAGATATATGAATTTAGGAATTGCTGATCTGTTTTAATAAAGTTAGAAGTATTGATTATAATACGATATGCAGTAGGTGATACTGATTTGGATTAATGCATAAATGGAATTGAATTTAGCACTTTGGCATACTGGTTAATAAGTTAGAAATATTTTTTGAAGGAACATTAAGGAGGGAATTTAACTAAAAGAAAATGTATGTAACTGGATGACAAAATTAGAAAAAAACCTTTTGCAACTTTTGGGATGATTGATATTAGTTACTAAGAAAATACAGCATTTTATTCATGGAAAATTAGATGGTGCATTGTATTATTTGAATGTTGAGAGAGAAAGAAATTACCCCCAAAGGTTCTTCCACCCTCTTTCCCTCCATTCATTTCATTCTTCCTTCATCCTCCCTCCATTTCTCTCTTTTCTTTCTCTCTCCTTCTCTCCTTCCAGGTCTCTTCATTCCTGCATCCTCTCCCTCTGTCTCCCCTTCACTCTCTCATATGTTTATCTCTCCTCCCTTGTGTATCCAATCATACTTGGCCAATAAAGAAATAAAGGAAGGATCGTCCCGGAACAGATCCCAATGGCTCCAAAACCGGGGGGGGAGTCGGTCGGTCATGTTGGAGGGAAACGGGGGGGGGGGGGGGAAGAGACGTGCTGCCAGGCACTCGACACCAGCCCCTCCTGCCTTTTCATCCTCCCTCTCCGAAGCTTCGTCCTCCCTCTACCAAACCCCCACCCATCTCTCCGAAGTTTTACAACTCCTCCCACTGTCTCAGCACTCACAATGATCAGCTCTCATCTCTTTTGACTGCTGGATTCTCCCTTTCAAAATGCGGGGGGGGGGGCAATCTTCCAGCCCCTGCTTCAAACCCTCTCAGGAGGCTTTTGAGACGCCTTCCCAGCAATCGGGTGGTTGCTATCAGCAGCATTGCTGGCCGTCATGAGCAGATGCTTGCTTCCCTCGTTGGCGAGCCACCTCCTGCAAGACGGAGCCATGGTGCCTGCACCGGCTCCGCGCTTCGCGTTTTAAGGGGGCAGCTCCAAAACCGGCTTCTTCCTTTTCAGCTGCCCGGCGGCCAAGCCTCCCCGCTTTCTCCCCTCCTTCCGGCCTCCCCCCTCTCTCTTGCCTCGCCCCCACTTTCCCTCCCCTGCCCCGGGGGGAGAGATCTGACCACCTCCCACCCTTTCCACCTTCCCTGCGCCTTGCAGGATGGCGCCGAGCGGCTCCTTTATCTGCGGCCGGGCGGGGAGAGACGGAGAGAGAGGCGACTCGTTTGGGCCATACAAAAACCGGCGCCTGCCAGCCTTCTCTCTTCGCTTCCCCCTTCTTCGTTCCCCTCCCGGCCGTGGGAGGGAAGGGGATCCCCTGGGAGCTTCGGAAGGGAGTCCCCCCACCGGTCGTGCAAGCCCTGGCTCTTTTGTTGTCTTGCATGCCCGAGTGTCCTTGGGGAATCCCAGCCGGGGTGGGTGGGGTGGAGGTCAGTCTGGAGCTTCTTTGTCCGAATTAAGTTGGTGTGGGTTGGATGTGAATTGATCCAACGCACACATACCGGTATATATTATAAATATCTCCGTTGAGGTGAGGGAACGCGCGTGTAAGAATGAGTTTCCATCATCCTGTCTGCCGGCCTCCCTGCCTTCTTTCCTCGCGGGGGTGGGAAGAAGGTGCGGGCCACGGTCAAAGAAGCTCCGCAGAGGCAGAGTTTGTCTCAATCGGGGTTGGGGAGATTTGGCGGGCACCGGGCCCCCCCTTGGCCCGGGCCCGTGACGCCACTCCCAGTAATACCGGTCTATCGGCGGCCCTGGCCACGCGCCCTCAGTATGGGCCCGACATTTGCATTTGTGCTGGATCAACACGGCACTGAGTTCCGGGTTGCTGGGAGAATGCTCCCTGAATGCTCAGCGCCGGTCACGTGGTCGGAAGTGACTGGGCTTAGCGAGCGGCCTTTTTAAAGAGACCTGCAAGCTGCCCTGCTCTTCCTTTCTTCGGCCTGGCTGCTATCAAGTGCAGACACCCACCCACCCTCCACTCAATCTAGAGTGCTTAAAGGTCGCCTACCTGGGGGCAGAGTAGGAATTTTTTGCAATCTCAGCACAATTGAATCTACATTGTTTTTTCGCCTACTCCACCCTGGAAGACGGAGAAGTGTATTTTGGTTACATGGGGTGTCTGGGGGTTAATTAGGTCGGCATGTATCAATTGACTAATTTCTTCTTGGTCACTGTTTGACAGTAATGGGATGGAAAAGGGTAGCAGTAGCAACTGTGTGTTCTTCATTGGGCATCTTTTGGAAGATGATCGGCTGCCCCTTGCCACAACTCCGCCCCGAGTCTGCGGAGAGGGGCGGCATACAAATCTAAATAAATAAATAAATAAACTCATGCTGCCTATATGACCGGGGTGGTGCGTTTGGGGCTCACTTATGTCATTTCCGGTTCCGGGTCATGGGGGTGAGTCCTCCAACATGCTCAAGCCATGGCTTTCAGGGCTGGGCGTAAGCCTCACACTACCCTGGCTGGAGTTACGCCCATTTAGTTGCCCATTTAGTTACCCAAGTATGTTACACATAGGAATTTCCACCCCATTTAGTGACTTCTGCAGGTCTTCTATAGTTATATTTAATAAAGTGACCCTTATTACCCAGCTCTCGTGTCCATATGTTATTCCGCATCCAACGCAATTACCAACCATCAGCTACTGAAAATGAAGCCTCTTTGTTGTCCCACGGAAGTCTTTTTTACACTGTATAAAATCTATTACTGTACTTGACCAATATAAGTACTGTGTGAATTGGTTCACACGGTGAACCAAGACTCAGGTGCAAGTCTAAAAAAGGTCTAAAGGTGATTCTTTTAGCTCAGTAACTATCTTTTTGCTCAGCTAACCTCACTGGATTGTTTTGATCAAAAACTAGGGGAGAAAGTGCTGGGTACTTTCTGCCTTTAGACCCTGAAGAAAAAGTGAAAGGTAACTTAAATAACACAAATTAACAGAATACAATGGTGTCTTAAATAAGAAACCTTTATAGAACTAAAAAAGCTCAGTACCTTTCAGTTCTATTATAATTTCTTTGGGGGGGGGAATCAGAAGGAGAATTTTGCTTCCTAACACTGTATCTTCTTTTAGAAACCCTGTTCAGTAGGAGTGACATTTGAGAAGTGATAGGGACGTGCAAAAAGTTCTGCTAAAAAAAGTCCAATTTTCTCTTTTGGCTTAAGAAACTGTTTTATATTCTGTTCCTATAGAGGCCAACACTCACCACCCACAAAGAGGAAGTTACTGTGTTTGTCATTATAAACTGAGATTGCACTAACATTACAGCTACTGCTACTGCCATATTTAATGTTGTTAGCAGACTTGGTTAACTGCTGAAAAAAATTAGCTTGGTCTTGGATAATTCTACCTTTTTAATACAAAGCTTTTATTATCATTATTATTGTTGTCATTGTTGTAATTTGCAGCACTCTGTAATACCTTGGTGTGGATTTTGTGCATAATTTTCTGACATACAAGTACAAAGAACTGGAACAGATGAAGGAGAGAATCAGAACCAAGGAAAGACAAGCTGAAGAAAAGGGGTTAGCCAAATTGTAGAATGAATTTTTTTTGACATTACTTGATTGATTGATTGATTGATTTGTTTGTTTGTTTGATTTTTATGCCGCCCTTCTCCTTAGACTCAGGGCGGCTTACAACATGTTAGCAATAGCACTTTTTAACAGAGCAAGGCTATTGCCCCCACAATCCGGCTCCTCATTTTACCCACCTCGGAAGGATGGAAGGCTGAGTCAACCTTGAGCCGGTGATGAGATTTGAACCACTGACCTTCAGATCTACAGTCAGCTTCAGTGGCCTGCAGTACAGCACTCTACCTGCTGCGCCACCCCGGCTCTTTATTGCAATCACAAAATTTCCCAGCAAGACAGAGAACTTTCTAGTGCAACTTTTCTAAACTCTCTTCCAGAGATAATGAATTCCTACAGCATTTTGTTGAAGAAGTTGTAATAAGTCGTAAGCACCATCCCAACCAACTTCCTAAAAGATCAGAGCTCCTTTGTATATTTAAGTTTTAAAAATATTTAATCATATATTAAATCATGTATTAAAATATATAGTAACCATCCTGCAAAAACCTTTCAGGGTCCAGCAAGTGGCGGTCTAAGAAAAATTCAAGCATGACTTTAACTACAAGGCACTGAAGGAAGAAAATTGTCAAAGGAGAAATTGCTTTCAGAAATGTTGGATCTTAATTAATCTAGCCATTCTAGAGAATTTATTTGGAAGATCCATTTTCTTGAAAAGAGATTATAAAGCTCTATGAATATGAAGCTGTCCACTATCTTCCAGTTGCTCAAGAAAACAGTTCCCTTCGCACATAATGAATAATAATGAATAATAATGAATAATAATGAATAATAATGAATAATAATGAATAATAATGAATAATAATGAATAATAATGAATAATAATGAATAATAATGAATAATAATGAATAATAATGAATAATAATTAATAATAATTAATAATAATTAATAATAATTAATAATAATTAATAATAATTAATAATTTTTAAAAAGTCAGTCTGTGCGATCTTTTTGCTTCTGCAAAAAGATCGCACAGACTGACTACAAGC
Source organism: Erythrolamprus reginae (assembly GCF_031021105.1). NCBI lineage: Eukaryota > Metazoa > Chordata > Lepidosauria > Squamata > Dipsadidae > Erythrolamprus > Erythrolamprus reginae. Next base: position 98,837,508 of record NC_091952.1, on the reverse strand, counting down.
ATAGACATGATGCTGTGGCACAGATGATCCACTGGAACTTGTGCCGGAACTACCATTTACCAGTGGCAAAGAACTGGTGGGATCATAAGCCCCAAAAAGTGGTCAAAAATGAGCAAGCAAAACTACTGTGGGACTTCCAACTTCAGACTGACCGAATTCTGAAGCATAACACACCAGATATCGTGATCGTGGAGAAAAAGAAAGTATGGATCATCGACATCGCAATCCCAGGAGACAGCAGAATTGAGGAGAAGCAGCTAGAGAAATTAGTGAAGTACGAAGATCTAAAAATCGAGCTGCAACGACTCTGGCATAAGCCAGTGAAGGTGGTCCCAGTGGTACTTGGCACACTGGGTGCAGTACCAAAGGATCTCAGTGGACATTTGAAAACCATCGGAATTGACAAAATCTCCATCTGTCAATTGCAAAAGGCCGCTTTACTGGGATCGGCAAACATAATTCGCCGCTACACCACGCAGTCCTAGGTGCTTGGGAAGCGCCTGACTGGTGATGAAATACGAAATCCAGCATAGTGATCTCGTTTGCTGTGTTGTACTGACATAATAATAATAATAATAATAATAATAATAATAATAATAATAATAATAATAATAATAATAATAATAGACAATAACAACAGAGTTGGAACCCCTTGCTTGGGCAGGAAACCCTACACTACTTCTGATAGATGGTTATCCAACATCTGCTTTCTATGCTTAAAAACCTATGTTTCATCTATATTTCTATGCTTAAAAACTTCCAGTGTTGGGGCATTCACAACTTCTGGAGGCAAGCTATTCAACTGTTCTGGCTGTCAGGAAATTTCTCCTTAGTTCTAAGTTACTTCTCTCCTTGTTTAGTTTCTACCCATTGTTTCTTATTCTGTCCTCAGGTGCTTTGGAGAATAGGTTGACTCCTTCTTCTTTGCGGCAACTTACCTTAATAACCATCTCAAAGGTGAAGACTCCAGTGAAAACATAGTCAAAATACCTCAGGACCTGCATAATTGAAACAATGGAACAATGTGGAATTAGAAAGTATTGTCAAATTGCAGAATAAATTTGGAGGCATTTAATTAAATAAATAAGTATAAAACAATCTTATTTTGAACTTTAAACAATGGCAAGGGATGTTAAATTTTAAGAACTTAGCTATAAAATTACAAGTCAGATGAGTGAAAACCTTCCTTTTTAGATGTAACAGAGTACTAAAACCAATGTCTTTAACGTGACCTAGCAAATGGGTTTAGCACTTTTAACTGTTTTGTTTTGAAAGGACTTATTCTCATTAATAACACATATGTTAAACACGTATCACATTATGACTTTTGAAATGAATAGTGTTCAGAATGCAATTCATTAGAAATATCTCCTCCATGTCATTTCTCTGCCATGGAATCAGAGGTAGGTTGCTCCCGGTTTGGACTGGTTCTTTAGAACCGGTAGCGGGAATTTCCCCCTGCTCACTGAATCAGGAGTGATTGCAGGTTGGCTATGCCCCTGAACTGGCTCTAATGGTGGTGCCATAGGCGCCACCATCTTGTTTTTTGCTTCAGCGCATGAGCAGAAGCTTGGTTTCTGGCATGCCCATGCGGCACAGGAGGAAGCGAACCAGCAGCTAGGTAAGTTACAACCTACCCCTGCATGGAATGCAGGCTAAGGCTACCTGAAATTCCTTAGTTCATAACTGAAACAAGGAGAGGCTGGCGGCAATAAGATTTTTCAAAATGGGAGGAAAAAGTGGGAGGAAAAAATGAAACCTAGCTTTCTTCTGTTTTAATAATACAAATACTTGGAGGCAGTGATGGGCTCCTACAGGTATGGTCAGGTATGCAGAACTGGTAGAAAAGTTTTGGTCAGGTAAGCTCTGGGTATGTTTCTCTTATCGCAGTAAATGAGGTTGAATGTGTATAATTTTAGAAGACCCGTGCATGTGTGTATGTGTGTATATATGGCATATATACATAGAATCAAATAGTATATTTTGGATATTCAGTAATAGTAAATAGATAGGGAAATTGTATCTCTTTGAGGCAAAGAGAAACCAGGCACCCTAACCCTAACCCAAACCCTTGATGTGAGTGATGTCAAGTCGGCCACCTTTAAGTCAGTCACATGACCTTTAAGCCACCCCCAGTCACATGATCATCAAGCCACTCCCTCCTGGTCACATGGCCAGCAAGCCCCACTCACAAAATAAGCCACACCCACAGCGTGGTAGTAAAACTTTTTGCAGCCCTTCACTGCTTGGAGGTGATTATACCAAGAAAGTGAGCAGTAGTAATACTGTATCTGCTACCCACATTATCAAATGTAAACAGTAACACCATAGTGTCACGGTTTGTAAATAATTAAAGTCCATTAGAACCTTAATCACCGTGGAGGCGATGGATGGAAGCCCAGTCATTTGTTCAAAACACGATTTCTTTTTTTTATTATAAAAGTATAAAAATAAACATGTCTCAATGGACAACATAACAAATACGTCTTACATGATGGAGGTTAGAATAGAGAATGGAGTTTTAGCATGAAGAAGAAGGAAGTGATGTTAGATGTGGCAGGATATTACATCATAATAGGAGGAACTTAATAAAGCACATACAGTTAATCCTTTAATTACTAAATGTCTCTGGGGCTGGTAATATTCAGCGTGACACATAGAACCTGTATAGAAGTTAGCAACCTCAGCTGTCTGATTGGATGATAATTTGAGGGGACCTTAGTACTCACTGAGCTTTCGAGCTTTCTTGCAGCGACAGTCAGATTTGGGTAACGAAACGTCTGCAAAAAAGCAACCAAGCTCAGAGAGCACCAAGGACTTTTCATTTCAATCGTGAGCTATAAATATTCTCCTTTATTGGGACAACAATTTCTACAATCTGGCAGTACCTTAAGTTTGGTGTACTTTCTGTTATGTCTGCTCTGCTCTGTTTTCTGTCTGCCGCTGGCATTTTGCCCTAACAGCAAAATGATGTTATTTGCTTAAACCAGACTAAAAGATCACACAGTCCAGTGTTCTCTATTTTGCAAGATGCTCGCAGAAAGCACACGAGCAGGATCTGAATGCCATTGCACCCTCCTGCTCATGTTCCAACATTTGGGATTCAGAGGCATGTTCCCACCTACGTCCTGGCACACTCTTTGGCACCATCCTGCCGTTATTACTGCGGAGCTCTCAGGCATTAGCTGGAACTGCTGAAAGTGTAGCCTACACAAGCAATGCGCATATCCTTTGAGAAATTCAGCTGTTTTAAAAAGTCTGGTTCTCCCCATATCTAGGTACAGAAAATCTAAACGCCACTATTTTAGAAGTCAGTGGTGCTGTGCCTTTCCAATTTCTACATAAAACAACTGGCAATAACAATAACATACCTCTTCCAAGTTAATTTGCCACTCACACTGGTTAACTAATTATGGCCTTTGGGGACTAGAGAAATCCATTCATCAAACTGGAGATTGGAAACTAAGAGCAAGCATTAATGGCCTCGGCAATTCAATGTGTAAAATGAGGCAAGTCAGATGTTCTAAACTCCTGCAGCACAGAGAGTATAAATAACCACGCTTCCCTCCCCTGCCCATTTTAAGTTCCATTTCCTATTCTTGCTTTTTTAGTTCTTTTTCTCCCCTTTCCATAAATTTTTAATGTGTTCTTCCGAATAGTTTGAGTGAATTTCTTGGTTACGAAGTTCTTGTTTTTTCCTGATTCAAGAGCAAAGTGGGGGTCATTTTATACACTTCTATCCAAAGGAGTGGAGCAAAAGTGTCAAATTCGATTTCATCGAGGGCTGCATCAGAGTTTTTATTATTTATTATTTATTATTTATTATTTATTATTTATTATTTATTATTTATTATTTATTATTTATTATTTATTATTTATTATTTATTATTTATTATTTATTATTTATTATTTATTATTTATTATTTATTATTTATTATTTATTATTTATTATTTATTATTTATTATTTATTATTTATTATTTATTATTTATTATTTATTATTTATTATTTATTATTTATTATTTATTATTTATTATTTATTATTTACTATTTACTATTTACTATTTACTATTTACTATTTACTATTTACTATTTACTATTTACTATTTACTATTTACTATTTACTATTTACTATTTATTATTTATTGGATTTGTATGCCGCCCCTCTCCGTAGACTCGGGGCAGCTAACAACAGTGGTAAAAACAACATGCGACAATCCAATACTAAAGCAGCTAAAAACCCTTATTTTAAAACCAATCATACATACAAACATACCATACATAAATTGTAGAAGCCTAGGGGGAAAGAATATCTCAGTTCCCCCATGCCCTGACGACAGAGGTGGGTTTTAAGAAGCTTACAAAAGGCAAGAAGGGTAGGGGCTATTCTAATCTCTGGGGGGAGTTGGTTCCAGAGGGCCGGGGCCGCCACAGAAAAGGCTCTTCCCCTGGGTCCCGCCAAACGACATTGTTTAGTTGATGGGACCCGGAGAAGGCCCACTCTGTGGGACCTAATCGGTCGCTGGGATTCGTGCGGCAGAAGGCGGTCCCAGAGATAACCTGGCCCGGTGCCATGAAGGGCTTTATAGGTCATAACCAACACTTTGAATTGTGACCGGAAACTGATCGGCAACCAATGCAGACTGCGGAGTGTTGGTGTGACATGGGCATATTTAGGGAAGCCCATGATTGCTCTCGCAGCTGCATTCTGCACGATCTGAAGTTTCTGAACACTCTTCAAAGGTAGCCCCATGTAGAGAGCGTTACAGTAGTCGAGCCTCGAGGTGATGAAGGCATGAGTGACTGTGAGCAGTGACTCCCGATCCAAATAGGGCCGCAACTGGTGCACTAGGCGAACCTGGGCAAACGCCTCCCTCGCCCCAGCTGAAAGATGTGTTGGAGCTCGGGGGGATATGGCCAGGATAGTCATGTTGGGGGCACCTGTGGTGACCCAAGTATTGTATCAACGAAAACAGAAGAACCTTCCCGAGTTCTATTTTCACTGGCAGAGGGTTGCAGGAGATAATCGCTGCCAAAAATGAAGGGTCACATGCAGTGAAGGGCTACCAAAAATTTTACTACCACACTATGGGAGTAGTTTATGCATTTTCTTTCAACATCTTTCAGTACAAATTGGCTGCTCTGGGGTGGAGCTCCATTTTTGCTACCCCACTGCGTCCCCCCCTGTCCGGGCAGTAGCCCACCCCTGGTCATATGTTGCCCTCCCAAACTCCATTTTTGCTGCCAGACACATCATGGGACAATCCTTCACTGTTTCCAGGGTGGGACAGATCTAAGCACCCCAGTGGCTGAATTCAGCCCATGGGCCCTGAGTCTGACAGCCCTGGTGTGCAGCTTCAGCACACAGGCTGCCAGCATTCTGCTTCCTGTAAGATAGTAGGTGTAGTAAATAAAACTCTCAGATATTAATTATAGTTAGTGGACCATTTCCTGAGAGTGTGAGCAAGCAGAAACCCAGTCCCTGTTTAATGCCAACCACCTTCTATGTTTTTCACTTCCATGCTTGATTCTTCCAATCCTCCACCTGAGTTTAACAACTATGAAATATTGTTTGTCAATTTCAATAGCTCTAGCTATTAAATAACATCCTGGGGAATACATCATTCTTCACCATTGACTAAATAACCGTATACCCTTCTTATTATGAACCAAAATGAAACAATTAGTAGAATCTTGTGCTAAAATCTGTTGTGATCTAAAATATTCAAAAATACAGATTAGGAAAATGGATGTTTTGTTCCTCCTACCCATTGTAATTAAACAAATTCACATAGGACAAAGTCTCTTCTCCCTCTCTTCTGGGAGTTGAAGTCCAGATATCTTCAAGTTGCCACGGTTGGGAAACACTGGCCTAGAGGGACTAGGCCAGTGTTTCCCAACCTTGGTAACTTGAAGATATCTGGACTTCCACTCCCAGAATTCCCCAGCCAGCATTTGCTGGCTGGGGAATTCTGGGAGTGGAAGTCAAAATATCTTCAAGTTGCCAAGGTTGGGAAACACTGCTCTAGGCAATGGAGTATTCAAATATGTAAGACCCAATCAAATCCAAAACAGCCAGCAAGAAATGAAACATGTATATTTTCTGAGTCTGTGTTTAGTTTTGCAGTGAATTATAAAGTAGATGAAAAACATGAATTCCGGATGTATAAAGACCTCAGAGCCAAACAGAATTGTCAAGTAATTACTGAGTAATTACTTTATTTCTTTCTGAGTTGGTCAGGACAGGATCCTCTGCTGCCAAGGCGATGCTGCTTGCTGCAATCACAAGAAGGATACACATCTCAAAGTAGCGCAGATTGACAACGTAGTGGCAAGCTCTTCGGATTCTGTCAAAGAAACCACAAACCCATGCAATGGCCACAGCGTTAAACAGAATTCTGATAATTTAAAACGGAGGCATTTATACAATAGTTGTACTATCTCTCTAACCTTATAGCAAGTACTGGGTTCCACTTACCTTTGCTACCAATTCGGGAACGGGAGCATATGGGTCCATGCAAAACAGTTCTGCACATGTGCAGAAAGTTTTTGATGATATCTGGGCACCACTGCCGCTACACCGAACTAGTGCGAACCCGTAGCCACCTACCACTGAATTCTATGCACCCTGGAGTTTGCTGTACATAATAGATAACTCTAATCAGTGGTGGAATTCAGCTGTATGGGGCCAGTTTGGGCAAACTGGTAGTTAAATTACTGGCTGGCTCCGTCCCTCCCCTCCCACTTGCCCCATTTTTGCTCCCAGGTAAGTGCATAGAGGCCCCCTAGGCCCAAAATGAGGCATGGGAGGGCGGTGTGTTCCTTCCCCCTCGGCCCATTTTTGCTCTCAGGGGGATGCAGGAGGCCGAGTGCTGCCTTTGAAACCCCTGGCCATGGCCACCATGGCCACACCCACCCAGTCATTAGGGTAGAGAACCGGTTGTTAGATTATTTGAAAGTACCACTGCCCCTAATGGGTAGCAATGGGGCAACCTATTTTCCTGTGGCATTACTGAACTTCCTGTTTGGCACATATGATTTTTTTAAAAAATATTTTTAATTTATTTTAAAATATAGAATATAAAACACACACACAACATACAACATGCTCAGTGATTGGTGCCCACCACGAGACCACCATGGCCACACCCACCCAGTCATTAGGGTAGAGAACCGGTTGTTAGATTATTTGAAAGTACCACTGCCCCTAATGGGTAGCAATGGGGCAACCTATTTTCCTGTGGCATTACTGAACTTCCTGTTTGGCACATATGATTTTTTAAAAAAATATTTTTAATTTATTTTAAAATATAGAATATAAAACACACACACAACATACAACATGCTCAGTGATTGGTACCCACCACGAGACAAGATTCAACCCCTCCACCAAAATGGGGGCATTTCTTATATATACCATTTTAACTCAAGAGCAATATATCTATTTACATATTATAAAGTGATTCCAATTTATTCCTTGTAGCCTGGTCTTGAATTCTGTTAACCATATATCGTCTTACCTTGTCCCATCGTCCCATCAGTTGTCGCAAATCAGATTCATTAAATGAGTTCATCCTCTTGTCCATAATCTCAAATTGAATATAATCCACCATGTACCGGTACCAAATTTGTATGGTCGGTTTTGTCGCATCTTTCCAACCCAAGACTATTACCGCCTGAGCGCTTTTTATCGCTGCTTGTTTTATTTCTCTAAATTCTCCCGTCACATTGCTTTTAACTAATACTGCCATTTCCTTTGTAATTGTCCATCGTATATTTAACATCCTATTAATATCCACTTGCACTTTTTTCCAAAGGTTCCGCACTACCGGGCATTCCCAAAGCATATGCATAAACACTCCTTTATCACCCATGCCGACAAGTATTTTTAACATTCTGCTGAAAATATGCAGGTTGAATGGGTGTGTGATACCACTTATGTAATATTTTCGTTCTCATTTCCCTAACCCTTTCTTAATTTTCCTTATATTCTCCACTATATTTTTCATCTCTTGCACATCTACTTGTAATTCACTCTGCCACCATTTAGTCAATCCTTGGGTCACATGCCCATCTGACTGCACTAACATATATATTACTTGCTTGCGCTTTGGTACCTTCACTTTTTTCTCTTATTATTTCCTCTCTATCTCCTCCCTAAATAGTGCTTCTTTATTCTCCCTTTCATTCAGATATTTGCATATTGCATTTATTTGTAGCCATCTTCCTTTACCCAACCACCATTCTATACGATTTCTACTTGGCCTCCCATCCTTCTCATAACTGTTCTATCTTAGTTATCCCTCTTCCCTTCAACTCTCCTATAACCCTATTTAAATTTATTTATCTCTATTTATTACATATAACGATGACAGTTTTGAACTGTTTGGCACATATGATCACTTTTTTTAAAAAAAAAACCCCACAGTTCTCTGAAATAGATCAATATATTAAGCAATTCCAGAAAGAAAGAAAGCTAATGAAATATAGCTCACGGGTTTGTAGTGCTGAAAATAAACATGGAGCTGTGGGGCACCATTGGTTTGCCTGTCTCAGAGCTCTTCTCCTTTTTTCGCTTTTTATTCTTTTTCTCTGCCTCCACCACCTCCTCTTCCTTTGTTTCTGCCTCCTTCAGTGGACTGGCCTCTCCATCTGTCTTGTTGCTAACTGTGAAATGAACAAATCTTGTTAGTCCTTTTCCTAGGAAGAAGAATCCGGTGAATGAGCATTTGATAGCAGGGCCTCCGGAACACAGAAAAGAACTAAACACCAGAGAGAGAGAGAGAGAGAGAGAGAGAGAGAGAAAGAGAGAGAGAGAGAGAGGAGAAAGGGAAGGGGGTAGAAATCTCTCTAAAGGTAAGAGAGGAATGACAAAAGCAGATAGAGTGCCTAACAGAGGTGGGCTGTTCCCAGTTCAGACTGTTTATTTGTTGTTGTTGTTATTATTATTATTATTATTATTATTATTATTATTATTATTATTATTTATTGGATTTGTATGCCGCCCCTCTCCGCAGACTCGGGACGGCTAACAATGATAAAAACAGCATGTAGAAATCCAATTAATAAAACAATTAAAAACCCTTATAATAAAATCAAACATACACACAAACATACCATGCATAACTTGTAATAGCCTAGGGGGAAGGAATATCTTAACTCCCCCATGACTGGCGGCATAAATGAGTCTTGAGTAGTTTACGAAAGACAGGGAGGGTGGGGGCAGTTCTAATCTCCGGGGGGAGTTGGTTCCAGAGGGCCGGGGCCGCCACAGACAAGGATCTTCCCCTGGGGCCCGCCAAACGACATTGTTTAGTCGACGGGACCTGGAAAAGGCCAACTCTGTGGGACCTTATCGGTCGCTGGGATTCGTGAGGTAGCAGGCGGTTCCGGAGGTAATCTGGTCCCATGCCATGTAGGGCTTTAGAACCGGTAGTGGAAATTTCCCCCTACTCGTTGAACTGCTCTATTGGTGGCAGCATAGGCACTATCATATTGTTTCTGGTTTATGCGCATGTGCAGAATCTGTTTTTCTTTGTTTCTGCACATGCACAGAAGCCTGGTTTTCAGCACTGCGCATGGGGCTGCAGGTGGCGCAAGTATATGGAGCACAATGTGCACATGTTTACACCCACATGGTGCGACGGAAGCAGCAGCAAGGTAAGTTAGAACTCACCCCTGGTGCCCAATACTATTCACATCCATCCATATGTGAATAAATATGAAACAAATAAGCGGTCTTATAGGGATAGAAGACTCATTGCATAAAAGAAGAAGTAATTCATGCTGAAAAACTGAAAAGTTCAGTCCTAAGTAGAAAGAATGTGTGCATACAGGTTTTGAAAAGATTACACCCTGCATACTCGCAATTCAAATTATGGGCCAAGAAAAGTAAATTCTGCAACTTGTAATTTGCATATTTTAACCTTCAACTGTCACTGTTTCATAGAACTTATTTTTGTACTTGTAATTCAATGGAAGAGAAAGGAGCACTGCTATGGAGTAAATAGCTGCCCCCATCTCCTTGTAATCTTGTAGTTACGTTGCCCGGTTAAGACATGTGCAGAACATACAATTCTGTATTCGTCCCCGACCAGATGGAAGAAACTAATATGAATATCTGGTTTATCCTATGTATTGTATGATAAGTTAACACTTGGTAAATCACCATCTTTTTTCATCTATTTGAGTGCAAGGGCTAGAAACATGGCTCTTTTAAAAAATAAAAATGGAGACTTTCAGAACAGTGTGCCCTTTAGCACATACTATACTTGTTTAGTATTGCAGGAAAATCATAGCATGTACCTAACCCTACTATTTATTTCCACAGCTGCTGCAGTGCAAATGCAACACCTCTGGAATTGCAGTTTAAAGATATAATTTAAAAGCATGCCATTAATTTCTATTTTATATTCTCAACACCTGACTATGTAGCTATTTAGATGGAGATCAGAAGAGAGGAGGATGGGGTGAGAGCATAAGAGGGTGCAAAACAAAATAGATAAAGTTATTTTTGTAATATTTTTGTATAATCAATATCCAGATTTCATGCGGAGTTTTTAATTGTGAAGACACAGAAAAGCCTTTGTCAAAGGGTCAGATTGAGAAAGCAGTTGGATTGAATGCTATGAAATTATCTTACTGGAATGAGTATTCTATTTTTACAACTCTTATATCTAAGGCATCAAAATTAATTGAAGTTTGGAATTATCCAGACATTATTTTTAGTCCTAGCCTGACATTCCTCTCCCTCTCTCTCCCTCCCTCCCCACTTCCATCCATCCATCTATCTTCCATCCATCTATCTATCTATCTATCTATCTATCTATAGGAAGAAGTATGCCTCCTTCTGTATGGGTTATACCAGCAGACTTGACAGAAAAATATTTAATCCCTCCCGTGACTCAGCAAGGCTGTGAGTTCAAATCCCAGTGAGGGTATGGCCAGCTGATGAGGACAGAAAAAGGCCGAAATAGATCTATCCTAGTCTCCCTTAATTTTCAAATTCAGCAAAATCATGTGACAAATATATGTGTGTGTGTTTATGAAATCAGATGAGGGGAATGCCATTTTCCTGTCGGACCTGCAGAGGTGCCTCCAGGAATTGGTTTAGGAGGCTGGGCGGGGGTCGGGGGGGCCAAGATTGAGATCTGACCCCCCTCCGTGGCAGGTTAGGGGCAGAAATGGGCAATTAGAAGCGACTGCGCATGCTCCTTTGGGCATCCTTTAAAGGGTGATGGACCGCCTCTCTCCAGGAATTAGAGTTGGAACAACGTTGGGGATTGGAAAGAGGATGTCCATGGGAATCACCAGATCCAATTTCCCATGGGGATTGGAGGGTGAACTCCTCCCACATGATGAAGGGGCGTGGCTTGGATCCAGGTGAAGGTGGCTACCTTCACCTGGTTCAGCAAGGAGTTTTTGCCCAATGTTGCCAAGGAAGTTTCTGGTAGGAATTTCCGCCCCGTTAGTTTTGGCCTCTGCAGGTCCTTATTTATGTTGAATTTAAATATTTAAATTTACGTATTTAAAGTTACGTTATTTAAATTTATGTTAATTTAATAAAATGACCCTTATTTAATCCACAATATGTCTCAGTGTCTTTACTCCGCTTCCGGGGCAAATGCCCGACCGGCGGCTTAAACCGCCAGCCGAAATTGCCCCCGGAGCAGGGGGACGCTGCGGGCGGCTCCACGGAGCCCCAAACTTCCGGGTTCTGAGGAAACTGGAAGTTCGGCTTCTGGCAGCATGCCAGGTCGGCGCGCCGCCTGCTGGTAGTTGTGGGCGGTCCTGGATCGCCCTATTTAAGGGCGATCCGAACCGGACCTCCTCCTTGCTTTCGCTGCCTGGGAAGCGAACACCCGCCCACCCTCTGCTATTAACAGTGTGTCCTAAGGAGGTCGCTTCAGGGCCGAATAGGATTTTTTTGCGGCCTCCCCTTTAGAGGCGGCCGTTTTTTTGCCTATTCCACACTGACGGTGCAGACTGGATTGGTTAGGGGGTGCGGCGCACTTAGATGTCAGTATAGGCCTCCCTTTGGTCACTGGGGTTTGGCAGGTATGGGGGGGAAATGGGCAATTAGAAACAACTGTGCATGCTCCTTTGGGCATCCTTTAAAGGGTGATGGACCGCCTCTCTCCAGGAACTAGAGGTTGGAACGTCGGGGATTGAAAAGGGGCATTATGCTGAATGACACAACTTTCATACAGCACTTTAACCTTCTCATCCCTTTTCAACCCCTGGGCCCAGTCTTTCTTTCTTTCTTTCTTTCTTTCTTTCTTTCTTTCTTTCTTTCTTTCTTTCTTTCTTTCTTTCTTTCTTTCTGTTCTTTTTCTTAACACTGGAACATTTTGCAGCATATGACAAAGACAGTCCTTCTAAGAGTTGCCCTAAATGCAACACTGGAAAAGACACTTAACAAAACTTTCTTCCCCTGATATTTGCAGTCCCTTCCAAGGATAGCCCACATGTTGGGTCAACAGAAGAGCATCATTTCCTATCCCATCAACTATTAATACAATCATTATTGCAATTTAACTGGTAAGGAAAGGAAGGTAGCTAGTGTATTTGGAGCCAAGCAGAGAAGAATTTGGGAGGGGATTGCATATCATTTCAGATGTACTTTTATGATATCCCCCTAGAATTAATAAATGAATCTGGTTCAGAGAATAGTAGCTGATGCTTATTTCAACAATATAGTACCAGCATAAGTCACACCACAATAAAAACCCTATAACTCCAGTCAAACTCTCAGTCACTTCTTTATGAAAGCACCAACAAATCTATAAGACACTTTGGCCCGACTCCACACAAAGAAACAGAGGAATTTTTTTTAAATTTATTTCTTGACCACATTTCTCCTCTACTACAATTCCGGGACTCTTGGTATGTTGCACAGAGTATAAAACCAGATGAAACATCCATAGTTAGTACAATTATAAAACAATAGAACAATCCCACCTAAAGAAAAGGTGCAAAGGATAAAAATAGAAATAAAGATGGCCTGACATCAAGGGAAGGCTCTCTGGAGCTTTAAAAGCTTTCAAAATGTGAACATGGAGCGGGATATTTTCATCTCAGCCTAGAAGGGCTGACAAATACTGCATGGCGATCTGAATCTTCCTTTAACAAGTTGACATTTGGTATCAAATTAGAAAATAAATAGATACTTACTCTGTACCACAGTGGAGTCTTGAACATCAATCGTGATGGTAGTGCTCTCTGTTGTTTTATCCATGTTGGCAGTGATTGATGAAAGATCAGGTTCACTCCTGCTGATTGTCCTCTCTGTCTCCATTGATAAGTCACCCAAAAGCGCTTGCTCACTTGTCTCTAGGCTGCTGCCATCTTGTTTCACTGGACTGGCCTCCTTGCTTTTATTATCTAACATCTGGTGACCTTCTGAGGGACTTGGATCTTGGGCGGGCATGGGAAGCTCGGCATTATTTGTTGTTGCGTCACTGGTCCTGGGTAAAGAATTTAAAAAACAGAGGGCCATTATAAGGGATAGAGTGTATGTATTTGTGAGCCAAAACAAAGGGAGGAGAATAAGAGTAAAAATAATAGCTAGGATATCACAGTATTTTAAATAACTTAAGATATATCAGATATTTGTAGATGTGATCGTCCTAAGCACTGCAGGGGGAAAAAAAAGCTTTTTTGCTGTAAGCTACAAGCAGTTAAAAAGAATATCCACTTTTGAGGGGGAAAAAACTTGGTTTTTTTTAGTGCTTGCGTCTTATTACCATGTTTCCCCGAAAATAAGACACTGTCTTATATTAAGTTGTGCTACGCCTTATTTTCGGGGGGTGCCTTATATTTCTCAAATAAGACAAATTCACAGGCAGAAAAGCTGACACCCCCAAAGAAAGTGTACCATACGGTACACTGATTACGGTATGGTACCTGTCAGTATGGCACCCACACACACAAACGACGGCACTTATATGGTACAACAGTATACTCCCGCTATTGCAGCTTCCGGCCACCAGAGGAACTACAGTCTACTCACTGTAGTGGAGACTGTAATGGCGGTGAGACAGCAGCAGACTGTGTCTGCTGTACTGGATGGTACAAAGCGATGGAAGGGGCCAGCAGGGGACGCCACATTATTATGGTACCACTATGAACAGCTTTGAATGATACCATATGGTTTTCCACTATACCATATGTAAACTTGACTACGCCTTATTTTCGGGGGGTGCCTTATATTAGCAAATTCTGCAAAACCTCTGACATGCCTTACTTTCGGGGTACATCTTATTTTCTGGAAAACAGGATAGGTTCTCTCTATGAAGCAATTATTAGATAGCAGTATTTGGAAGAATTCTACTCATCTATTTTGAAGCAGCCAGTGCTCTGTTCTTCCAGTTTTCTATCACCACCATTAATATCTTCTTTTCCAGGTTTGAAAATTGCACATTGTTTGCCTAGTATGGTTCAAAGCCTGGTCATGAGTCTACTATAAATCTCTTAAACAATGTGATCCCTGTATAACAACACATTTTGGCTTGCATGTTTGCTTGCACTAATCTGTTATTCACTATACACTATTCTATTAGTATACACTATTCTATTATTATACACTATGCTATTATTATACACTATGCTATTATTATACACTATTCTATTATTATACACTTAAGCGGGCTTAACCCTTGTATGCTGTTCGAAAAAAGTTCCTAGTGATATGTTCGGGTCACATACGACCCGGACAGAAAACACTTCATTTGAAGTGCTTATGTTTGGTCAATTTGAAAACTTTTTTCACTTGGAAAGTAGTCTGAACATTTCTGCACACAATGATATGAAAATTGAAATGAAAAAATTAATCCTTATTGGTTTATTTTGCACATAAATGTGCCGCCCCCCCCGTTTTTGTGATTTTTTTTCCATTTATGGATAGTTTTGCTTGCAAAATGCATTCTATTTTACTAAAGTTGGTGTGGGATTGGTAGCTTGAACATTACTGCACACAATGATATGAAAATTGAACTGAAAAAATTAATCCTTATTGGTTTATTTTGCACATAAATGTGCCTCCCCCCGTTTTTGTGAAATAGTCTTTACTTTATGGATAGTTTTGCTAGCAGAATGCATTCTATTTTGCTAAAGTTGGTGTGGGATTTGTAGCTTGAACATTTCTGAACATAATGATATGAAAATTGAACTGGAAAAATTGATGCATATTGGTTTATTTTGCATATAAATTTATTTCAATTTATATAAAAATTATGCTGTTAATTTCAAACTTACATACTTTTTTTTAGTAAAATGGATTTCTTTCATAAAATTAGTTATCTGGCTACAATGTGGTTGATTTTCAAAAGGATATTCCAAATATTTATAGACAAATATGTATAAACAGTGACAATAATGGCACACAGCAAGGCCGGGGGGGGGTGGCCCTTTTGTGGCAAAAATAAACCAATAAGAACCATTTTTTTCAGTTCATTTATATTTTTCTCATGTTCAGAAATGTTCAATTTAGTATATCAAACCTTTTGGGGGAAAATTCCTTAGGGATTTGTAGCCTTAAAAAATATAAATTGACACGAAATTCAGAAAGGATGGGGGGAGGGGCTTTTTGATCAAAATAAAAATATAAGTCTCAATTTTTCCAGTTCAATTTTCATATCATTATGTTCATAAATGTTCAAACTAGTTTTCCAGTTGAAAAAGTTTTCAAAAAGATTAAATTCAAGTACCTAAAAAAAATATTTTTGGTCCTGTCATATACGAACAGAAACAGATTTTAAGTTATGATTTTTTTTTGCCCAGAAAACAATTAGCCACCACCCCAAAAATATTTTTTGATGACCAGCATTGTTAAATTGAGTAAATGAATGCCTAAGATTTTAAAGAATATTTCGGATTTGGAGCATAAAAAAATAAAAAGTGAAAATGATTGCAAGCAGCCGAGGGGGGGGGGAGGCCTTATTTCTGATGTTAAAAAACCAGTAAGAATCATTTTTTTCAGTTCCTTTATATTTTTCTTATATTCAGAAATGTTCAAGCTACCAATCCCACACCAACTCCAGTAAAATAGAATGGATTTTGCAAGCAAAACTATCCATAAATTGAAAAAAAATCACAAAAACGGGGGGGGGCGGCACATTTATGTGCAAAATAAACCAATAAGGATTAATTTTTTCATTTCAATTTTCATATCATTGTGTGCAGAAATGTTCAGACTACTTTCCAAGTGAAAAAAGTTTTCAAATTGACCAAACATAAGCACTTCAAATGAAGTGTTTTCGGTCCGGGTCGTATGTGACCCGAACATAACATTAGGAACTTTTTTTGCTCAGCAAAAACTAAGCCCCCCACCCCCCCAAAAAAATTCTCATAGAGAGAACCCCTGAAATGATGAAAAGTCATGAAATTTCAAGTTTCAGATATGCAGGGAAAATTTTTTACAGGGACTCAAACTTGGCTTCGGGTCACATACGACCCGAACAGAACAGCAGGGTTAAAACAAAACTTGAAGAAAATGATCTGTAAAATCCATTAATTTTCTGGAAAGATGCCTATTTTTGACATAGTTAATTTCATACTAGTCAGTTTTACAACGCAAAGATGTCTGCTTGATTTCCTTTGCTTATATGGGTAGTATGCATTTTCCTTTAAAAGGAAAGCATTTTGCTTTCAGGAAAAGCCACATTGAAAGTAAAGCCAATTAAAATTTCCCTTTCTATTCACTGTTTTCCTAGAAGGTCTGACATCCTTCAGTGTGTTTAGAGAAATGAAGAGAAACGAGAACTCTATCCATGTAGAAGGAATGAGATTCCCTGGTCCATTTAATTACTTTGCAAAGGGAAATTTCATTGGCCCTTTCTCAGAGTTGGGGTACAGTCACAAATGGCAGCTTTTAACAAAAGCTCTCCAATCTCATTGACTTTTCTCATCTGGAAACATCTTCAACTCTGTCTCAGGTGGGCATTTCCCTCCCTTCTGTCCCAAGTCTTGGCGCTATAATTTCCATTCTGCTTTCCTTAAATTGTTTTTATAGTATTTATTTTTTTAAAATAATTCTTATAGTTAAGAATTAGAACTGAAAGCTGGCAGGAATAAATAAGAGGATTCCATATTAGAAACAGTGTCAACTGGTGTGCCTCTCTGTCAAATACTAGATGTACTGGTATGTGGCTCATCCAGAAATACTCTGGAGCAAAAATTCTGGTAGGGATGATCAATTCTGTTGTACATCAAAGGCAGATTTTCAAAGGGAATACCATGTCAGAAAAAACAATACAGAACCTCAGAAAATACAATGTTTGCCTTAGCATAGTCTTTTTTATATTAATGAATGGAAACATAGAAGATTGACGGCAGAAAAAGACCTCATGGTCCATTTAATCTGCCCTTATACTATTTCCTGTATTTTATCTTAGGATGGATATAGGTTTATCCCAGGCATGTTTAAATTCAGTTACTGTGGATTTACCAACCACGTCTGCTGGAAGTTTGCTCCAAGCGTCTACTACTCTTTCAGTAAAATAATATTTTTTCACGTTGCTTCTGATCTTTCCCCCAACTAACCTCAGATTGTGTCCCCTTGTTCTTGTGTTCACTTTCCTATTAAAAACACTTCCCTCCTGAACCTTATTTAACCCTTTAACATATTTAAATATTTCAATCATGTCCCCCCCTTTCCCTTCTGTCCTCCAAACTATACAGATTAAGTTCATTAAGTCTTTCCTGATAAGTTTTATGCTTAAGACCTTCCACCATTTTTGTAGCCCATCTCTGGACCCGTTCAATTTTATCAATAACTTTTTGTAGGTGAGGTCTCCAGAACTGAACACAGTACAGTGGTACCTCTACTTAAGAACTTAATTCGTTCTGTGACCAGGTTCTTAAGTAGAAATGTTCTTAAGTAGAAGCAATTTTTCCCATAGGAATCAATGTAAAAGCAAATAATGCATGCAAATCCATTAGGAAAGAAATAAAAGCTTGGAGTTTGGGTGAGAGGAGGAGGAAGAAGAAGAGGAGGAGGACAGTCATTGCCGAAGGAAGAAGGTGCGGTGAGGGGAATCAAAAAAATTGAAAACTTTAAGGGTTTTTTTTAAAAAAGGAGGGACCCTGAGGCGGCGATGAGGAGCATGTGTCTTCCATACACCTGGCGCGAGGCTGCCTCCCATACACTGCCTCCCATATACTGGCTGTTGCTGCTGCAACATGCTGCCTCTTCCTTCCCATGCTGAAGGGTTCCCCTCTCCTCTTGCTTGCTTGCTTTGTAGCCGGCACCTTTCCTTCGCTGTGGTGACTCCTTGGCTGCCCAGAGCAAAGGGAGCGTTTCTTTTCTCTGGGCACTGGCAGAGATTTATTCCCTGTCCAAGCACCCAGAGAAAAGAAAATGCTCCATTTGCTCTGGGCTGCCAAAGCCTCCTTAAGCGCCACTGAAAGGTTCCTCTGGCAGCTCAGAAAAGCCTGAGATGGCCGGGATTAAAGGGGGAATGACAGGAAACTGGACGGACCTTGGTGCCACTCTCAAATTTCCTGGGAAATTTTTCCAGGCTCGGGTTCTTAAGTAGAAAATGGTTCTTAAGTAGAGGCAAAAAATCTTAAACACCCAGTTCTTATCTAGAAAAGTTCTTAAGTAGAGGTACCACTGTATTCCAAATGTGGTCTCACCAGTGCTCTATAAAGCGGGATCACAATCTCCCTCTTCCTGCTTGTTATACCACTAGCTATGCAGCCAAGCATTCTACTTGCTTTCCGTACTGCCTGACCATGCTGTTCACCCATTTTGAGACTGTCAGAAATCACTACCCCTAAATCCTTCTCTTCTGAAGTTTTTGCTAACACAGAACTGCCAAAACAATACTCAAATTGAGCATTCCTTTTCCCCAAGTGCATTATTTTACATTTGGAAACATTAAACTGCAGTTTCCATTGCTTTGATCCCTTATCTAGTAAAGCTAAATCATTTGCCATATTATAGACGCCTCCAGGAATATCAACCCCATTGCACACTTTAGAGTCATTGGCAAATAGGCAAACCTTCCTTACCAAACCTTCCCCTATGTCCCTCACAAAGATATTAAAAAGAATAGGACCCAGAACAGACTGGTACAAGACAAATAATATCTTACTGGAAAGTACCTGATAGAATCTGAACAGAGTAGATTTCCTGGCTCACAACTCAATAGTCTTGACTACTGTATTATACCTACTCTCAAGGTTAGTTATGACTTTAAAAATGTTAAGATATTCATGAACTGGGAGGCCAAAGTCAATCAATGAATAGGCATAGCAACTTAGTCAGCCAATAGGAGCTAAACACACCTAGGTCTGTGCAGAGTATTGAAACTGAAAAGCTTAAGCTTAAAGCTGGGTGTGGCTCCAATCCTCTCTGCACTCTCCCTGTTTACTCTGAACTTTGTAACTAATGGAAGAAGAATTCTATTTGCAGCCAATATATATATTATTATGTATCCGCTTCTGGTTTTGATTTTGCAACAAACTTTAATTAAAAAAAACATCCTGTGAAGAGAATTAAATTTAACTTTCCAAAGTAGATCAATACTGAAATAAATTTATTTAAATAAAATGGATCTGTTGATTATGTTATGTCATTAAGTCAGACAGTGATTACGTGGATAGATTTTCCCTATTGTAATGTGTCCCTAATGTCAAGTCAGTGCATTCATTCTCAATGTAATTGAATATGTCTAACTAGCTGTTCACCAGCCTCTTCTTTTCATTCCTTCCATCTTTCCCAGCACTAGAGTCTTCTCCTGAGAACTAGTTGTTTTCAAAATACTGTATGTCCAAAATAGGATAATTTGAGCCTGGCCATTTGTGCCTTGAGTGAAGATTATTTTTCTAGCTGTCCAGAGCATTCTCAGGAGTTTCCTGAAATACCAGATTTCAAATGTGTCAATACTCTTTTCTAACTTGCATAAGTTATAACTTTCCTTATTATAATAGAATAGAATAGAATTTCATTGGCCGTGATTAGACACACAAGGAATTTGTCTTGGTGCATATGCTCTCAGTGTACATAAAAGAAAAGTTTGTCAAGAATCATAAACTACAACACTTGATGATAGTCAGGGTACAAATAAGCAATCAAATCATATAATAAATACCATTGCCTGCCCTTTGTAGATATAGACACATCACAGCATCTGAATATCTTTTCCAAACCCTTCACAATTGCTTTTCCAAGTGTTAGTCTGGGGTATATATTTCTTAACTGCTGGATTCTTTTGTGTTGATATTTGATTCTGAAAAGGTAGAAGTTAACTACCATTTTAATAACTTGATTGTCAATTTTATGGCTAATTGTTGTCATTAGGTTGGACTTCTGTATATTTTACTCCCATTTTGTCCCATTGTCTCTATTGGCTTTTATTACTAGAACCTGCATACAGCAATAGCACTTATATTTATTTATTTATTTATTTATTTATTTTATTTTATTTATTTATTTATTTTGTCATACATTTATAGTATTGTATTGTAGTATTTTTAACATAATATAAGTATATTTTATTTATTTATTTTGTCATACGTTTATAGTATTGTATTGTAGTATTTTTTAACATAATACAGTGATCCCCCGATCATTGCGAGGGTTCTGTTCCAGGCCCCCCTGCAACGAGCGGGTTTTCGCGAAGTAGCGCTGCGGAAGTAAAAACACCATCTGCGCATGTGCAGATGGTGTTTTTACTTCCGCAGCGCTAGCGAGGAGCCGAAGATTGGGGCGGCGCGGCTGTTTTAAAACGTCGCCGCCGGCATGGGGGGCTTGCCAGCACCCCCCAGACCCCCAACCCGGGTTTGGGGGGCTGCTAGGAAGCCGCCCATGCTGGAGGCGACGTTTTAAAACAGCCACACGGCTTTCCAATGAGTCCCGAAGACAAACGTCAAACTTCCGCGTTTGTCTTCGAGACTCATTGGAAAGCCGCGCAGGTGTTTTAAAACGTCGCCGCCGACATGGGGGGCTCGCTAGCACCCCCCCGAACCCCGAACCCAGGTTTGGGGGGGTGCTAGCGAGCCCCCCATGTCGGCGGCGACGTTTTAAAACACCCGCACGCCTTCCCAACTGAGCCCTCAAGCCAAGCGCCAAAGGCAAACTTCTGCGCTTGGCTTGAGGGCTCAGTTGGGAAGGCGCGCGGGTGTTTTAAAACATCGCCGCCGACATGGGGGGCTCGCTAGCACCCCCCCCGAACCCCCAACCCGGGTTTGGGGGGGTGCTAGCAAGCCCCCCATGTCGGCGGCGACGTTTTAAAACACCCGCGCGCCTTCCCAACTGAGCCCTCAAGCCAAACGAACCCGGGTGGCTGGGCGAGCAGCGAGCGAAGGGCGGGTGGCCGGGCGAAGGGCGGGCGAGTGGCGAACGGCGGGCGAGCGGGTGCTGCGGGGGCTTCTCGCCCTCCCGCCAGCAAGAGGGGGAAGACCCAGGGAAGCCGCCCAGCAGCTGATCTGCCCGGCGCCATCTACGCATGCGTGGCCATAGAAAAAAACGGCGCGCATGCACAGATGGTGTTTTGACTTCCGGGTTGAAAAATCGCAAATTAGCCTGTTCGCAATGGTCGGGAATGCAATAACCGGGGGATCACTGTATAAGTATAAAGTAGAGATAGAAAAGATAAAAAAGACATTAGGACAGGAACGGTAGGCATAAAGGTACACTTATGCACGCCCCTTACAGACCTCTTAGAAAAGGGGAGAGGTCTATTGCACATAATGTAAGGTTGAAGATTTTGGGATTGGGGGAAGAAACAACAAAGTCCCGTAGCGAATTCAAGCGTTGACCACTCTATTGCTGAAATTGTATTTTCTGCAGTCTAGTTTATATACTGCTTAATAGTGCTTTAAAGTGGTTTAAAGTGGTTTACAGAGTCAGCACATTTCCCTAAACAATCTGGGTCAGAATATTGTCATTTGCATATTTCAGGATATTGATATGTCACTCATAGCAAGGTGCCGCTGCCATGAGTGACATTGAGTTGGCCATGCTCACTCAGTCACATGACCCCCCACCAAGCCATGCTTACAAAACTGGTAATAAAAAAAATTGAATCCCACCACTGTTCTTCATCCAATTTTAAAACCAGATTGTTTTTTTCTGGTCCAACTTGGAATACATTAAACATGTTGGTTGAATAAATATTGGGAGAGTATAGTCATATATCACTCCTTTGCCAACCTGAACTGATTTTATTTTCTACCTATACTATGACTCCCTGATCTGTCTATAGTCTTTGCATGAGGATAATGAAATGTTCTGCAATTCCCATTTTCCTATGCATATTCCAGAGTTTGGCATGACTAACCCAATCAAATGCTATTCTATAATCAATATAACACATGCTGCACCCCCCCCCCCTTTTTTTTTTTTTGCATTCTTTGGCTTCCTCAATCACCAAGCATGCATCAGCTACAAAGTTTTGTATTAACTGAATTTTCCTAATTGAGCTGGCATCTCCTTTTCTATTGTATGGCCCAAATCTTCATTGAATGAGTTTAACCATTATTTTGCTAGGATGTGAAATTAAAGATATTGCACAATAATGTGAGCACTGTATTAAACCCCCCTTTCTCAACAGAGGAATGTGGCCAATCTCTTCTAACCTGTTAGCCACTGTATTGTTCTCCAGATTAGCTGGCATAGCTTGGTTAGAATCTTCATTGATTCTTCTGTTGCTTGCCTTATTTCTGTGGATATTCCATCGGGACAAATGAACAAAACTAGTGTAATGGAAATTTCTTGCTAGCAGCAATAGAGGCAAGAATTCTATATATTATTAAGTAAAACTGTCCATAACTGGGAAATAAAATTTGGATTACCACAGGATAGCAATAACATTTTTGTTTGCAATTTTGATAACCCTAATATACTGTAAATGTGCATATTGAAAAATAGCCAGACAACATTTTTTCTCTTTGCTTAATCCTCCTGTTTATCAAATCCAAATGAATCATATAAAATGGGTGATTGTAAAGGAGATGGCAATATTAGTAATGAGGAGGGATATGGGTGATTTCAGAGAAATTAAGGAAACAGCTATAGAAAGTGCCCAGGCGCTGATAGTTTTAGGTTGGAAGGATGCAACAAAATGGACAATACAAAATTGGTACTAGTACATGGTGGAACACATTCAATTTGAAATTATGGATATTAAAATGAATACGATTAATGAAAATAAAGTGAAAAAACTGATGGGACAATGGGACAGAGTTAGAGGTTTTATGGTTAGTAGAATCCAAGACCAAGCTATACAGAATAAATTGGAATCACTCTATATTCTTCTTGCCTTTCGTAAACTTTTTAAAACCCATCTCTGCTGTCAGGCATGGGGGCAACTGAGACATCTCCCCTTGCCTATATAGTTTTATGTATGGTATGTTTGTGTGTATGCTTTTTAAATTATGGGGGTTTTAGGCTTTTAATGTTAAATTGTTATTTTAGACTTTTAATATTAGATTTGTTATTGTATATTGTTTTATCACTGTTGTGAACTGCCCCGAGTTTGCGGAGATGGGTGGCATACAAATCTAATAAATAATAATAATAATAATAATAATAATAATAATAATAATAATAATAATATTCTGTAAATATGCTAATGTTCCCAGTTTAAAATATCAGTACACCCTCATTTGGTGGAGGGATGGAATGAATGACGTTGGGTGGCAGGATCACATATCGAAGTCATAGTTCCCTCTAAGCTGAGCAGTGAGCAATCGCTCACTTAAAAATCATCATCAACTCAGAGTTTTTCAAACCTGCCCAGAAGCCGAGAGGGAAAGAGTGAGAGGGAAGGAGAGAGAGAGGAAGAGAGGAAGAGAGAGAAACAGATAGAAAAAAGAGAGGAAGGAAAAGAGAAAGAAAAAGAATGGGAGTAAGGAAGAGAGAAAGAAAATCAAAATCTAGTTTGAAACTAGCTCAACTATTTAAGTGGCATTTTGATATTGATAGAGTTGCCCTATTATGAGCTCACTGTTATAGACACACAGTACAGTATTTTATTTTGAAATTCTCTGAGGCAAAACAGGGTGGGTTTTTTATTTGTTTGTTCGTTTGTTTGTTTGTTTGTTTGTTTATTTATTTATTTATTTATTATTTCTGTGCCGCCCAGTGCTGAAGGGACTGCCGCTCAGACACTATACTTTTCCGCCCACCCACCCACCCCAAAAAATTAGAGGGAACACTGATCGAAGTGCACTGTTTTTGTGTTTATTATTATTATTATTATTATTATTATTATTATTATTATTATTATTATTATTATTATTATAAAAATCAATAAAATTTATTTTAAAAAAACAAATCCAAATGAATCTTATCTGAGATTCATGTACAGTATGTGGTAATAGTTATAAATATGCAACAAAGCTAAAATGAGATCCCTTTTTTTCTGCATTCTTTTCTACCTTTTGTCTCGTGTGATCTTTTAGAGAGCTCATCAAGAGTCTATAATTTAGAAAGTCCTCCAGTGTTACTCCAAAAGAGGGAGAATAGCCAGCAGCCTAACGAGGGGAAATGGACCCAAAGAAGCACATGTAGGAGACTAAGAAAGAAACAATAGCTTTTATGCCTACAAATAATAGATGAAGTTTGTTGTTTTTGAAGCAGTCTGAACAATCGGCATAATTTATGTAATTTGTATAAAATGACAGCATCCATGTAATTGTATAATTATAGCAGGTTTGCACAAGTAACTTAAATGTCATGAATCACAGCAATTTGCATGTGATTCATGTCATTTAACTGTTATAAACTGATATTCAATTGTAATGGACACCTCCTTCCAGGGATAAAATGGTCCTGGTTTCGGGTGTGCCTGCTACTGGTCACAGAGCCAGTAGCGATGGCAGCGCGAGGCTTCACCCACCCACCTGGTTGCTGCCATTTTGGTTCTTTTGCCCTCTGCCCATGCATAGAATCCTTTGCGTATGCGCAGACCACTGGCAGGCATGCCTGAACCAGGAGGATTTCACTCCTGCCTCCTTCTCCTATGATTTCACAAAACTGAGTTTTTACTGTACATCACTTTTATCTCATCCCTTTCATCTATGCGTGTAAGGATAGTAAATGATTACTGCCACATCCAGCTTGTCTATGGAGCTGAGAGGGTAATATCTGCATTTGTCTCTTCTGTACATCTGTATGGGTATTCATACCTTCGTCTATACCAGTGATGGCGAACCTTTTTTTCCTTGGGTGCCGAAAGAATGTGGGCGTGTGTTACTGTACATGCGCGAGTGCCCACACCCATAATTCAATGCCTGGGGAGGGTGGAAACAGCTTCCCCTGCCCCTCGGAGGCCCCCTGGAGGCCGGAAATGGCCTGTTTCCCAACTTCTGGTGGGCCCAGTAGGCTCGTGTTTTGCCCTCCCCAGGCTCCAAAGGCTTCCCTGGAGTCAGCAAAGGGTAAAAACGCCCTCTCCTATCCTCCCGGAGGCTCTCTGGAAGCCAAAAACACCCTCCTGGAGCTCCTGCATGAGCCAAAAATCAGTTGGCCGGTACACACATGCCTGCTGGAACTGAGCTAGGGCAACAGCTGGTGTGCCAGCAGATATGGCTCTGTGTGCCACCTGTGGCACCCGTGCCATAGGTTCGCCATCACTGGTCTATACCCATATCTATCTATCCCATTTGATATACATTTTATTTGATATATACTTACAACCCATTTAATGACTATTCAAAGTTACAATGGCACTGAAAAATCGTTTTTCACATTTACAACTGTGGCATCCCCATAATCATGTGATCACAAATCTGATACTTGCCAACTGACCCCTATTTATGACGGTTGCAGTGTCTAGGGGAAATGTGATCCCCTTTTGCGATCTTCTGGCAAGCAAAGTCAACAGGGAAGCCAGAATAATTTAACAACCATATTCCTAACTTAACAACTGAAGTGATTCATTTAACAGGTGCGGCAAGAAAAGTCCTAAAAGGATGCAAAATTCACTTAATAAGTGTCTGACTTAACAACATAACTTTTGCACTCAACTGTATATTATTTTAAAAGAATACAGTATAATAGCCTGAAGAAAAATATGGTGGTTTAGGTCAGTGTTTCCCAACCGTGGCAACTTGGAGATATCTGGACTTCAACTCCCAGAATTCCCCAGCCAGCATTCGCTGGCTGGGGAATTCTGGGAGTTGAAGTCCAGATATCTTCAAGTTGCCAAGGTTGGGAAACACTGGTTTAGGTGGTTCACAGACCTGTCCCCACACTGCTGCCCATGCCCACCCAATTGCTTGCTCACCACTTTTCCTGCCTTTTAAAAGATTGGTTGGTAAGACGCCATCTCACAATGGGAAGCAGTTTGATGGTGATCGGTTGGGTGGGGCAGAGTGGGGGCTGGGCAGGCCATGAGACAGACTTCCTGCTTGAGCAAGGGGTTTAACTAGATGACCTTCAAGATCCCTCCCAACTTTGTTATTCTATGAATTCTGTCTACTAGGGTAAAAATATTCTACCGAGGAAATATCCCATTCTCCTGGGGTGTGGCTTCATTTCTTTCCGGTTACTATAATGGACTTCACCTTGGCTTCACTTAACTGTGAAGCCAAAGTGTGAAGTCTGTGAAGTCAGTAGCTGACTTAGCTGTCAGCTACTTCTTACTTTAATAACTGTTTGTACAATCCAATAATGCCTAGATGAATGTGTAAAAAATGCTATTAGCCATCATTCCTTTAATAGTCATTAATGACTATAAAGTTATAGAAGATCATTACAATTTGATGCATTTTACTAAATATATATTAAGATTTAGCAATCACCTATTTGGTGGTTAGCAGAAATAAGAAATAAGAGATTACCTACCTGTTCAGTTCCGTGTCAGCCGCTGGTTCCTTTTCAGCAATTGTCTCCTTTTCCTCTCCATTTTCCTTATGATCTCCATTCTGCTCTCCTTTTGCTGGTGTGACTCCTTCTGGGCCATTCTCTTGGCTGACTGTTCTATGCTCCTTCGGTTCAGTCCTCACCCTGCGGTGACGGCTACGCCTCTGGCTCTGCCGGAGCCGAGCCCTGTCCTCAAAGCTTACGCTTGGTTTGCTTTCCTGGTCATTGGTACCACAATTCCCGTGAAATGATTTGTGATGCCATTCTTCCCACTCCTTCTTGGCCTGAGGAGATGGACTTCTCTGGTGATCCCGGATGCTGGGGCAGGGTTTGGACCCTGGGGTTTTTTGCTCCACACTGTCTCCACTTGTCTGCTCTGGCTTAACCCCTTGATCACCTTCAATCTTTTCTAGGCCAGAGTTGTCCAGTAACTTCCTTTTCCGAAAAATGCTGGCGTTTGGATTGAGCAGAGGAGGTTCATCTTTGTTGATGCCCTCTTGACTGGACATCTGCGCATGTCGGCGGAGCCGGCTAGTCCGCTGTTCCCACACAGACATGTGATGTCTCCTTCTCCTCTCCCTCCTGGGAAAGGAAAACAAATGGGTTCAATTCATTTGTGCCCTGTCAGAAACATAAGAACACATACCAGTACATAGAGCATGCAACTGGGACCGTACAAAAACCACATATTGGGCCTTGATTCTCTCTTTCCTTGAATTTCATGGATGGTCAGCAAAATCACAGTATCTCCAGGGTAATAAGAGAATCAAGTCCACTTGCATGACATCAACAAATCATTAGGAGACATTTCATTCCACATTCACCGGGCACATGGCAATAAGCCCGAACAACAAGACAATGAAGCCAAAGACCGAGCACATTCACAACACTGTCTTTGTGAAAGCACCCACCAGATCACTTCAACACATGGCATCAGTCTGCATGTACTGCAATTTTAATAAACTTACAGTACAGTAAAATAAGTAGGTGTTCATCAACAAGCAGGGGTGTGGTAAAGGTGATTTAAAAGTATTGCATGCAAGCACAAGGGCTGTTCAGGACTGGCCCATTTAGTAGGCAAATGGGACGTTTCCTTTACTACTCTGAAAGGGTGTGATTAGCCAACAGTCTAAGGAGGGAAGATGGACCCGAAGAAGTATATGCAGGGAGCTCAGGAAAAAGTAGCAGTAGGAGAGGCATGCAGTACCAAGTCCCATTCAGCTCAGTGCCAGGGGAAAGCAAATGCATCCAGGCTGATCCAGTGCCCCACCAACCCCGTATTTACAGCCTGGCAGTGCTTAGGTTCTCCTCTCAATTCTTGGATTCAGTCTGTCACCTGAGGATGCAGCCCATAACCCACTGTTTTGAAAGTATATGTCCTCTTGGTACATATATGGGGTTGGATAACTAAGAAAGCTTGTGTTCCCACTTGCTAGGGGAAATGTTTATTAACATGCAATATTTCTACCATTGGTGTCATCAAACCTATACCTCATATAATCTAACAGCTTTAAGAGGCAATTGAAAATTGTAGAAACTGCTGGGCAAGTGTTTGTCTGTAGCATTGAATGTTCCAAGATAGTTTTTTTGCTGATCTTATAAAATTGTACACCATAATTTTATGGACAGATATATGGACACAGGAATAAAAAGACACGTCTGACATATTGGTAAGCAAACACACAACATACTGACATACATACAGTCACACACGAACAGTTTGAATATACACTCAGTTTAACGGACTGTTTGCACACACACAACAGTGTAGTTGTTACAATACAGCTTAAGTTAGTTCACAGACCTGTTTCATACACAGAAGCATACTCTGCAAACAAACATAAAACATATTCTCCTACTTCTATAATTAAATACAAATTACAGACCCACACTGATTTATAGCTGTTCAGATTATACACACATAAACTCTACTAGATTGAAAGATCCATCCATACTTACAACATAAACATGAAACAACACATACTTGAACTCAATAGCAGTAGTCTATCACATACACACATGTAATCTCTCACAACAAGCAATCACATGCACACATACAGATTACTGGTACGTGGTTCCCACATCGACATGTGGTGTCTCCTCCTTCTGTCTCTTCTGGGGAAGGAAAATGAATGCATTCAGTCCACTGCAATGTCATTGATGGTCCCAGCACTCAGAATCCCATATAATTCACAAGCAGAAAACCCAAAAAATTCTTAACACTTGTGCATAAATTCACTTCTGGTGCAATGAGGGGCTATATAAATTTGTTAAATAAACAATCAAAGACCAATTCTGATCAATTATTTTCATAGTGAACATTAAATACAAGCCAATGTTTATGCGGAATACATATTTTTCACAGCTAAGAAAGTAATTTGTATACCAAAAATTGAAATACATACATATTTGTTCTGCATTAGACTGAAAGAGTGTTGAAAATGCAGCAAACGTTTATGGGAAGCTAGACTGTGTTTTTCCTTACTGAAGCAGGATATGTTGTTTTTAGTCTGTGGTATCTTGTTTTATTTTATGTTTTTAATTCCTTTAAATCTTAGTTATATTTTGTAAGCCGCCCAGAGTCCATTTGAGTGGATGACTCTATTAAATCTAATAAATAATAATAAAAACATGCCAGCGTTTACTTCTGAGATAGTAATTCTACAAAGGTCTTTTTCTTCAAATTGCAGTGATCTGAGGTCAGTTTCTGGCATTGCATTTAGGACTATCCGCATATTAGGAAGAGGTACATAATGAAAGTAATGATGCCCTTAAGTCAAGTTTGCCTCCTGGGGAGTTTTCTTGGCAATAAAATAGAAATGATGTCACTGCTTTTTCTGGATTGCTTGATCAACCTCTATTACAGCCAACAGCTAGCTAAGGGGCTGTCATTTGTTGAAACCTTTTGTTATATAAAAATTATTCAAATATTTCATCAGATTCACCTATCAAATGGTAAGTCATATCTGTATCTTGAACACAAAGAAAATGCTTTTTTGATACTTTGCCAATAAAAGTACAGTGGAACCTCAAGATACGAACCTAATTGGTTCCAGGGGGAGGTTCGTAACACGAAATGTTCGTAAGACGAAACATTGTTTCCCATAGGAAACAATGTAAAGTCAATTAATCCGTGCAACAACAAAAAACCCCCCGCAAAAAACCGCTGCCGCCCGGCTGTCACCTTTTAAAACAGCCCGGGGGCTTCTCAGCGACCTCCCGAATGCCGAACGCAAAACCCGAACTTCCAGGTTCGGTGTTGGGAGGCTGCTGGGAAGCCCCCCAGCTGTTTTAAAAGCTGACAGCTGGGCTGGGGGGTTTCCCAGCAGCCTCCCGAACCCCGAACCCAGAAGTTCGGCAAAAGTTTGGGGTTCGGGAGGCTCCGGGCTGCATTCCTCTGCCACCACCAGCATCCAGCCCCTCCTCCTCTTCTCACTTCTCTACAAAATGACAGCCGAGCGGCGGCCCGGAGGCTGGGAGGGGGGCGGGATACGGGAGGAGGAGAGAGGCAGCCTCCATGCTTTTCTTTCGGCGGAGGAGCTAAGTGGCCAAAGATGTTCCCAGCCCAGCGGCGCTTTTACATTGATCACTTTCTCTGGCCACTTAGCTCCTCCACCGAAAGAAAAGCATGGAGGCTGCCTCTCTCCTCCTCCCGTATCCCGCCCCCTTCCCAGCCTCCAGGCGGCATTCGCCTTCCTCCGCCATCACCAGCATCCAGATCTTCCTCCGCTTCTCGCTTCTCTACAAAATGACAGCTGAGCGGCAGCCCGGAGGCTGGGAGGGGGGCAGGATACGGGAGGAGGAGAGAGGCAGCCTCCATGCTTTTCTTTCAGTGGAGGAGCTAAGTGGCCAGAGAGACTTAGCCTCCCGATCCTCCCCGCCCCTCACCCGTGGCCTCCCGAGCGCTTTTGCCCGATGGGAAATGAAGTGCTGGGGTGGGGGGTGTCCTGACAACTCCCCCCCAGTGCTTTGCCTCCCGCCAGGCAAGAGCGCTCTTCTGCCGGCCACAGGCGAGGGGCGGGGGCGAGGGGTGCCTCCTGCGGCGGAGACATTTGGGGGTTTGACTGGGGGAAAGGCAGGAGTCCAGCGCTTCGCCTGCCCTCCCAGCCAAAAGGCAAAGCCGTGCAGCTCCACAGCCGCCGAAGGAGGCTTAACCTCGCCCCTCTGTCCCACCCATCGCTTGTGGTCGGCAGAAGAGCGGGGGCAGGCAGGAGGCAGTTCTTCTAGCTGCGCGGCTTTGCCTTTTGGCTGGGAGGCAGGTGAAGCGCTGGACCGCCTGCCTTTCCCCCAGCCACAGTTGCCTTCCTCCACCGCCAGCGGCATCCAGCTGCTCCTCTTCTCGCTTCTTTACAAGATGACAGCTGGGCGGCAGCACGGAGGCTGGAGGCGGCGCCTGCTGCTTGCTCTCCTGGGGGGCCCCCCGCAAAGATCACCTTCAGGAGCTTCCCAGCCAGGTCCCTTCCACGGGGCGGTGGCTGTGGCTCCCCCCAGTTCTCCCACGGACCTCTTCCATGCACCCCCGCCGCCCCCAGCCTCCGCGCCGCCGCCCGGCTGTCATTTTGTAAAGAAGCGAGAAGAGGAGGAGCTGGATGCCGCTGGCGGTGGAGGAAGGCGAATGTGGCTGGGGGAAAGGCAGGAAGTCCGGCGCTTCGCCTGCCTTCCCAGCCAAAAGGCAAAGCCGTGCAGCTCCGCAGCCGCCGAAGGAGGCTTAACCCCGCCCCTCTGTTCCACCCATCGCTTGTGGTCGGCAGAAGAGCGGGGGCAGGCAGGAGGCAGTTCTTCTAGATGCGCGGATTTGCCTTTTGGCTGGGAGGCAGGTGAAGCGCTGGACCGCCTGCATTCACCTTCCTCCACCACCAGCGTGGAAGGGACCTGGCTGCAAAGCTCCCGAAGGTGATCTTTGCGGGGCCCCCCCCCAGGAGAGCAAGCAGCAGGTGCCGCCTCCAGCCTCCATGCTGCCGCCCAGCTGTCATCTTGTAAAGAAGCGAGAAGAGGAGGAGCTGGATGCCGCTGGCGGTGGAGGAAGGCAAATGTGGCTGGGAGGGCAGGCGAAGCGCCAGACCTCCTGCCTTTCCCCCAGCCAAAACCCCAAATGTCTCCGCTGCAGGAGGCACCCCTCGCCCCCGTCCCTCGCCCGTGGCCGGCAGAAGAGCGCTCTTGCCCGAACTTTCGCTGAGAAGCCCCACCGCCCGGCTGTCACCTTTTGAAACAGCCGGGGGGCTTCTTGGCGGCCTCCCGAACGCCAAACCTGGAAGTTCGGGTTTGGCGTTCGGCTTCGGGAGGCTGCTGGAAAGCCGCCCGGCTGTTTTAAAAGTTGACAGCCGGGCTGGGGGGCTTCCCAGCAACCTCCCGAACCCTGAACTTTTGCCGAACTTTTGGGTTCGGGGTTCGTGGGGTTGCTGGGAAGCCCCCCCAGCCCGGCGGTCACCTTTTAAAACAGCCGGGCGGCTTTCCAGGAGCCTCCCGAAGCCGAACGCCAAACCCGAACTTCCGCATTCGGCATTCGGAGGCTCCTGGAAAGCCGCTCCTGGGTGGGTGGGTGGATGGATGGATGGATGGATGGAACGAAGGAAGGAAGGAAGGATGGATGGATGGGTAGGTAGGTAGGTAGGTAGATAGGTGGATAGATAGATAGATAGATAGATAGATAGATAGATAGGTTTAAATAAATAACTCTTAAATATACAAATAAAAATCCAAGAAGATACATTTGCAAGAAATTATTGATGAACTGTGGATATACTGTATCCGTGCCTGTTTTGGATTAATACTTTAAATAAAATGGAACACAGTTTTGTATATAATCCTCTATTTGTAATATCTATAAAATTATTGGTAATTGATTTAAAATAAAATAATTAAAGCAACAAAAATAATGTTAATCATTTATTAATCAATGAATTGATAAATGAATGCCAGTGCGCCATCACTAATATGTACTATCAGTAATTTTATAATACTTTGGCATTGGTTGATTAATGGCCAGCACCTGCTTAGAGATAGATAAGGGTCAACGCATGGTGAAATACTCCTGGTTCGCTTGTTCCTGTTAGTCGTCAGAGAGTCGGTCGCGAAGGGAGCATGAGGTTCAACCCACCCGCCTGGACGCTACCATTAGGGTTCTTTTTGGGTCTACATAGGGATTCTAGGCTTTTCACTGCACTTGTAGGTTCTGCCATCCTTACTAAAAGTAACGTGTAGCTTTATGCCATGTCCTTCTGTGAATAAACATGCATGGAATGTGTAAGACCCACTCAAAGCAGGAGACAAGATCATAAACGCGTTTTCAAGACAGTCTCCACTGACATAGTAGTAGAAAGCAAGAATTGGTTCAAAGGGGTCCCACCCAGATGTTTCATAAAAAATTGATCCAGAAGAAAAATAATTTTCATGGGAACGGAATGAGACTGCAGTAGGAAAGATCCAAGAGTTATGAGAAAAAGGCCAAACAAGAGAAGTAAAACTCAAATGGACTAATTAAATCTTGTTAAAAAATATAAAAATATACAGGAATTGTAGCTTAATAGAGCAATTACTGTATCCAGAACTATTTGGATCTCCTCAGGACAAATCTCCCAGATGAAATCAATTTTTAAACTTTTTGTGCAGCTAAGAATCACATAGAGGAAATGGATGGCTCTATATGTTTACTGAATAAGTAGATAAATACATTCTGGATGTTCAATAATTGTAGCTTAAGATATATGTATATGTCCATGCATATATGTGATGCATTTATACCTATCATAGGTCACATATGTGAAGGATATGGGGAAAATATAAATCTTAGTTACCACAATAATTAATCATCTGCAAAATAAGCTATAAGGTTTATAAAATTAACTAACCCCTCATTTGCATATACCAACACTTATTTTTGTGTCATATACAAATCACTTTCACACAAAGAAACACTCTACACACAGAGTACATATTTTCCCCACTTTCTTTCAGCAGAAACAGAAGGAAGGGAGGGAGGGAGGGAAGGAGGGAGGGAGGAAGGAAGGAAGGAAGGAGAAGAAATACTGGGTCGGGGACTCAGGGTGCATTGTGATAGACTGGACTTCAATAAACAAGCACTTTCCACTCATTCATTTATTTTGATAGACCTTCTATTTTTCCCAAGTGTGTATAACAGAACCCCAATAAACACCATTCTAATTCATAGAAAATCATCTGGGGGAAATAACATTCCTTTGGAGAGCCAGACCGGACCAGGTGGACTAGACCAGGGAGGCTTGGAAGGGATGCTGCCACCCAGGCAGAAACCGTAGCCACTCCGGCACCGCAGGGAGCCGTTGGGGGTGTTCTAAGGCCAGGATAACTTTTCCTGCCTTTTTTTCATTCCTGAGCCCAGCCCCCGCTCACCTCACTGCTTCAGCCCACCGCCTTCCACAGCCCTGGGGCCATTCCTGAAAGGAGGGTGGCTGGGGGCTTTGCCTTTGCTGGGGCTGGAAGATGTGAACCCGTGGGACCTGCTGGCATCAGAGCACCTGCTTTGGCACTTCCCCACCTGGGCCCTCGCCTTCTCCCTGTGAGCTGGGGTGGCCCTGACAATGGGGGGATGCCTTACATGCCCTCCGTAGTGCCGCCCCTCGCCTCCTGCAGGACCCCATGTCCCTGGAAGGTAGGGTTGGGGGAAGAAACGAGGGGACTCTGCGTTCCTTCTTGGATTGGCCTTCTTTCCTTCCTTTCCCTCCCTCCCCTCCCTCCCTTTCTCTCCTTCTTTCCTTCCTTCCTTCCCTCCCTCCCTCCCGAGGTCAAAAGCTCAGGTGAAGCTCAGGTTTTCCTCGCTGAATCCTAATGCGTGTGCAAAGGCGAGATTTCCAAAGCCGGGCTGTTGCTCCAGCTGCAATCTATGCCCGCTTAACCCTGGTTTGTTAGGGATGCGAGAATGGGCCTGGCATCGGGATAAAGCCGAATCTAGCCATTTGCAATCGCATGCATATTCACATGACCGCTCCAACATGGTGTTTCGAAACCCGACACGTTGCACGTCGGGTGAAGCTTCTCTGAAGCTTGTACTCATCCACCTGTCCACCCGATCTCCAGTTGCACCATCTCAGGATCTGGCCTAGCAGTAGAGCCCCTTCATGCCACCGTCCCCCGGGGTTAAATTCAACCCCCTCCCCAGAATTTTTTCCTTTCTTTCTCCCTCCCTCCTTCCTTCCTGTGTCTCTTTCTCTCTCTCCTTCCTTCCTTTTCCTCCCCTCCCTCCCTTCCTTTCTCTCTCCTTTCCTTCCTTCCTTCCACCCTCTCCCCTCCCTCCCTGCCTTTCTTTTATCTTTCTTTCTCTCTCCCTCCTTCCTTCCTTCCTTTGTTTCTCTGTCTCCTTCCTTCCATCCTTCCATTCTCTCCCTCTTTCCTTCCTTCCTTCCTCTCTCTCCCCTCCCTCCCTTCCTTTCTTTCTCTCTCTCTTTCCTTCTTTCCTTCCTTTCTCTTTCTTTCTTTTTTTCCTTTTATAGCAATAGTATTTAGACTTATATTCCGCTTCATAGAAGAAAGAGAGAGGAAAGAAAAGAGAAAAGGAAAGGGATGGAGAGAGAGAGAAAGAAAGAAAGGGAGAAAGGAAGAGAGAGAAAGAAAGAGGGATGGAGAGAGAGAAAGAGAGGAAGGAAGGAAGAGTGAGAAAGAAAAAGGTAGGGAGAGAGATAGAGAGAAAAAGAGAATTTTTTTTTGCTCCATATAAACCAACTTTTAATCAAGCCCCCCCATCTCCCCCAGCCCCTAG
Source organism: Erythrolamprus reginae (assembly GCF_031021105.1). Lineage (NCBI taxonomy): Eukaryota > Metazoa > Chordata > Lepidosauria > Squamata > Dipsadidae > Erythrolamprus > Erythrolamprus reginae. The sequence goes on along the minus strand of NC_091952.1, from coordinate 98,801,966 downwards.
TCAATGGTGTCCCTCTTTAACAATGTAAAAATCTGATCACTTTATTTTAAGCCTGTTCTGTCCTATTCAGGCCCTCACATTTCTGGACACTGAGAGAACATTTCCACCACTTCCACTGTTCAATTTGGACTGTGTTATTAATGATTTTACTCCTTACTGGCAGATGAGCTCTCCCAAAAGTTTTATGTAGATATTAAAAACAGTGAGAAAGAGGTGAGTCCTTGTGTACCCCAATGGTGCAAGCCTCTATTTCCTCTTCTCTCTTCAGTTGGAGTCCACTACTCAGGGAGGAAGAGAAACCCTATAAAACAATATTTCTGCCAATCCTCACAGGTGGTCCAAAGTGGTTGAAGATATCAAACTCTGCCACTGGACAAAGAAGTACTGTACATTACCTCCCTCTATGCCTACCACAGGTCATCCACAATATAGCTTTTGTCCAACAGTGGGTTCCTCTTATCTTCATACTGCTGTGATGTTTCGCATGCATGTGTGCGTCCCCTCATGCGATTTTGCTTCCACGCATGCGCAGAACCAAAAAAATCACTAAAAATCGCATGTGCGCAAGCATCCCCTTACACAAATTTGCTTCCGCATATACACAGAAGCAAACAAAATCACTGTAAATCATGCAGGGGCGAGCATCCCTGTGCATGATTTCACTTCCGTGCCTGCGCAGAAGCAAAAAAAGCACCAAAATTTTGGGGGAAATGACACTGTGCACAAATTGTCCAATTGGTGGGCCACTATAGGACTACCGCACCAGGCACACTGGTGGGAACCTACCTCTGCTTTTGTCCATTTTCAGCAATTGAATCCACACTGGAATGGATCAAGATAATCCATCCATCTGAAACCCCCTGCCCACCTACTTTTTCAACAACTTTCTTTACAAAAAAGTATGGCAATAGCTTTCTAAATTACTAATAGTATTATTAGTGTGAGAAATTTGGTAGTTGCTTGATAGGAATAATAAGTCCCTCTCTTTTGTTTTGAATTTTTCTAGCACTTGAGTACAGACTTCGTTAGAGTATAGACTTCATTTATAAAAATCTGCTGAAAATATTAATGGCAGTTATGATTGATGGGGCTGAAGAAGATTAAATGGTTGAACCATCAACATCAAATAGCTGGAAATATTTTTGTCATCCTTGCCTGGACTTTTAAAAACTAAAGTTTAATTTCCTTCATGAATAGGAAACTATTTAATATAGAGCCAAGCCTAGCAATTCACCTAGCCTAGCAATAACTCTACTGCCCCATGGTTTTTCTGCTAGAAACTTAGATTGTCTTGGAAGCTTCCGTATGCCAAGCAAACACTATACCTTGTTTTCTATTTTCTCTCAATCCCACAGATTATATTCTACACTTTCTTTCTGAGAGTTATGACTGCAGCAAGTTTGGGAATGTAAGGTAATGTGGCCTATGATGAATGAGACTGGCAACTCACTCTAGAGCAGGCATGTTGGGAGCAGACATTGGACTGACTTCTTTGGCTTTCTGCAGAGCGTGCTTTTGATTGAAAGCCTCTTCTTCCTCCTGCTCATCCTAAAGAAGAGGTAAAGGCACTGGTTAAATAAAAGAAAAAGTTGAATGATTCCGTTTAAATATGCTTGAGATCATGGGTGACAAAGATACATGAGTCTCAGCCAACTGTGATAGGCTCAGGCTGTACATAAACATTCCTACTAGTAAACCATTTATTGAGATTTCTGCAATGCTTCAAAGATCTATAAAACTGATAGGTAGTCCTCAGGTTATAACCACTGATTCAGCAATGAGTGGTACTTACGACCGCTCCTTGGAGTTCCAGCCATTACAATGACCTCGCAGTCTTGTGACTGTGACCTGAGCCCTCAACATCCAGGTCACAATTAAGACATTGCAACATCCCAAGGTCATGCTTTCATCATTGGTGATCTTCTTTGCGAGTTTCCATCAAGCGGATTCAATGAGGAAGCCAGGAGGACATTGCAAAAGGCAATTATGGGAGGTTCTTGCTTAATGGTGATTTAGTTACCGAAGGCAACCAGACCTGCCAAAATTGCTATCACTAAGCAGAATGGTTGTATGATACTTTGCTTTATGATCCCATCTCAGCTGGACAATTATATCTGTAAAATTATAATCACTGCCATTATTCATTTTTACCCTTACATCCACTTTTCCTTCAATCAACTTGTTAAGATATTCATGAACTGGGAGAGCCATGTTAACAAGTCAGCCAATGAAAGGCATAGCAACTAAGTCAGCCAATGGGAGTTAAACACTTCTGAGTCTGTGCAGATAATTGAAACTGAAAGCTTCAGCTTAAGGCTGAGTGTGACTCTGTCCACTCTGTTCTCTCAGCTCACTCTGTGCTTCTGCCCTGCTGAAATGAAACTAACTCTCCTGCTTATATTTTATTTTTAATTGTTTCTATGTTAAAGAAGAACTCGGTGAATGGTATTGCATAAATATATTTTTATGTTTATAAAAAGTTAATGAATCCAGCTGAATCAGTTATCTCTGTGTGCTTCTGGGATTGATTTTTATGCAACAAATTCTAATACAGCTCAGAGTATTTTAATATTGCTACCCAAGACAAAAAATGTGCATCATCAATACTGGTCAAAGACTCTAGTAAATACATTGATTTGATTTGAATGTAGATATAAAATAATGCTTTCCCCACTCAGTTGGTTCATAATTACAGTCCGTCCCCTGGCTTAATGGATCATAGAGTTGTCTCAAACTGTGAAATGAGAAGTAAATAAATTTAATAACAAAAGTAGCAAAAAAAAATTGAAATGGGGATTTCCCTATAAAATTTACAGGAAGTGGGAAATGACCTGTAGGGGAGGATTCCTCCTGGTTTGGGCGTACCGGTAGTGACACGTTGGTGATGTCACGATGACATCACTGACCCAGTTTGGTTGGTGTCGGTCTGTGGCCACCACCATCTTTTTTTTTAAAAAAAAATGCATTTTTTTCTTTTGAGCTGAGCATGCACAGAAGCCAATTTTCTGTACATGTGGTGGCCATCTTGTTTTTGGCTCCCCCCTCCCTATTTTTTGCCACTGTGCATGCCCACGAGGGATGCCTATGAGGCATGGGAGGAAGAGAACTAGCAATGAGGTAAGTAGCAACCCACCCCTGCCTGTAGTAATTTTCAGACGATGCCTTATGTTGGAGCCATTCCAAATTAGATTTTGGGCAATATAGAATACTATGAAATTGTACCATGAGCCCCAAAATAGATATTTACAGCTCATTTCCAATGTACACCAGTGTAAATCACTAAATCGTAGAATCATAGGACTGGAAGGGACTTTGAAATCTTCTAGTCCAGTGTTTCCCAACCTTGGCAACTTGAAGATATCTGGACTTCAACTCCCAGAATTCCCCAGCCAGCGAATGCTGGCTGGGGAATTCTGGGAGTTGAAGTCCAGATATCTTCAAGTTGCCAAGGTTGGGAAAGTCCAACCCCCTGCCTAGGGCAGGAAACCTTATCGCATCCAAGACAAATGACTGTCCAACCTTCTTTGAAGTCGTTTACATTATACTTTCTTTTTCTTTTCTAGTTGTAAATATTCACTTACTCTTTTTAAAGTCATTTGACTTATAAACAGGGATGATAAATAATGTTTAATGTCTTACTTATATAAAGCATCACGGGCCTTTTCCATTTATAGATGCATATTTATCTGACCCCAGAGGCAAATTAAAAAAATATATATTATTATGTTCTGTTTCATTCCTATTGACTGTGACAGACGGCCTGCTTAACATCCATATACTACAAACGATTAATGCAGCTGGACTAGAAATTAGAGTCATGTCATGGTCTATTTCTATTTCTACCAAAATACTATTATGAAAGCAGCAGTGGTCGCAGTTTCTTAACTGACTCACTACATTTTTTTCTAATAACAGGGATCATAAGGACACAATTTCTAGTGAAACTCATCTAGGCATGATTCCAATTTATAACTGTAATTTAATAATTGCACAAGTATCAACAGGCAAACTGGAGAAAAATGAGTGAGATTTGTGATACTGAGCTATTAAAGAGATAACTATAATAAATCCTGATGACTGTAATGAGAAATAATGACTATATCTGTAAACTAAGTGATCTGAATAGGAAAGATGTAAGCCTAACTGAAATGAAAAGGTTTTGTCTATATGTGGAAGAAACTAGCAAAAGCTTTTCAAATAGAATCAGTGGGGAAAATAATACATAATGGGGCTTTAAGAAAGTGAGAAGGCAAAGTCTAAGGATATGGACTCATTTGTGATGGGTATCTGTCCTTTAGAAGTTTAAAACATTTTTGTTGCCAATTTAATTAGCATTGCTTTCTCTCTCTCTGCTTGCCTCTTTATTGTGCAATTCTCTTCTTTAAATTAATTAGATTATTTTAAACTATTAAGGTGACAACTACTACAGAAAGATGAAAAGTCAGGATACTTTCTTCCTCTTTTAGAAAAGAGGGTCAACTTATTCTCCAAAGCACCTGAAGACAGGGCAATGAATGGAAATTAATCTAGAGCAGAACTAACCTAGAACTAAGGAGAAATTTCTTGACAGTTGGAACAGTTAATCAATGAAACAACTGGCCTGCAGAAGTTGCGAGTGCTCCAACATTGAAGGTTTTAAAGAAAAGACTGGACAACCATATGTCTGAAATGGTATAGGGCTGTGATGGCGAACCTATGGAACCTGTGCCACAGGTGGCACAAGGAGCCCTCTCTGCAGGCATGCGAGCTGTTGATGAGCTCAGCTCCATTGCACATGTATGCATGCCTCCTCCTGGCCAGATGATTTTCGGATCAGACACACGCATGCTATCTCTTCACTTTCTGCAGCCCATGCCTTCCCAAATCTCTGGAGATTCCACCACAGTCCTGTTTGGGCATGAAAGGCTTTCTCCCCTCACACCTAGCTCTGGTTGGGCAAAGGAGGTTTCCCCCCCTCCCGTTGCTGTTTTGGTGAGACGTGCAGGAGGAGCATTGCATTATGGGTGCATCACTGGTATAGGGTATTCTGTCTGAGCAGGGGATTGAGCTAGAAGACCTTCAAGGTCTCTTCCAACTCTATTATTCTATAATTCTGTTATTCTTAAAGCCATTGTTACCAAACTCCAGCTCCTAAATTCCAAACATGCTTGAGCAGAATAGGACTCCTTAATACAGTGGTACCTCATCATACGAACTTAATTGGTTCCAGGAGGAGGTTCGTAAGGTGAAAAGTTCGTAAGATGAAACAATGTTTCCCATAGGAATCCATGTAAAAGCAAATAATGCGTGCAAATCCTTCAGGAAAATCCCAAACTTTAGAAGGGAGGCGAACAGAGGGCAGGGAGGAGCAGCTAAAGGGGGCGGGTGGAAGAAGCAAGGCTAGGCTAAAGGGTGAATGGGAAGGAAGAAAGGCAAGGGGGGCGCCCCTCCCTTTTCTTTCTTCAAAAGACACCATTTCAGTGCCTTTGCAAGCATGCAAAATCTTTAGTCCTCCAAGCTGCCCCTCCCTTTTCTTTCTTCAAAAAAGGGGGAAAAAAGAAACCCCTTCATCCCAGCAGCAGCTGCTTGGGTTCGTAAGGTGAAAATGGTTTGGAAGAAGAGGCAAAAAAATCTTAAACACCGGGTTCGTATCTTGAAAAGTTCGTTAGAAGAGGCGTTCGTAAGATGAGGTACCACTGTACTAATAAAAAGCTCCTTGCATTGACTGAAAAAGATCCTTTGTTTTATATTAATGCTCTACGTGCCAAGTTGAAGCTCTTGACATTCTGTCTGCTTAAAATGTAAGTTTGATAAATGAGGTTTGAAACTATATCAAAATGATACAATCATGACTAAGAATACATTGACTTCTGTTTTAAGATACAGCAGATTGTTAATGCTACAACATTTTATTACCTTTGTCAGTTCCTGTGCATTCGCTAGGTTGTCCACAGCAATGGCCAAGAATACATTAAGTAGGGTATCTAAAATAGTTGAGGGGTGAATGAAACTTCACATTAAAGTAGCTAGACAAAAATAATGCAGAATCAACCTGCCATGTAGAAATTTACTAATTATTCAAGTCAGAAGGGTTTTAGCTTTCTAATCTAAACAATGTCTAAACAATAATTTCATTGGGGGGGGGGGGGTTGAACATGGATAGAAATTTCAATTAAAAAAATGGCCTAAGGAAAATGTTGATGTCCCACTGACTTTTAAGGCCCAGAGGTACAAAGATGAACATGCCATCTTTTTACTTTCCAAGTCCTGTGAAACAGCCTAAAATTACTTGGATGTGTTCTCACTGTGACAATCTTGAAACTTGAAGAACATCATGCAAGTTAGTTGGCCAATAAGAGCGTGCAAAAAGATAATCCAACCATTATACCACTTCTCCATCCAAGTATTGAGTCTTGTGCACTGATGGCGAACCTATGGCACGGGTACCACAGGTGGTACACAGAGCCATATCTGCTGGCATGGGAGCCATTGCCCTAGCTCAGCTTCAACATGCATGTGTGTGCTGGCCAGCTGATTTGTGGCTCACACAGAGGCTCTGTGAGGGCATTTTTGGTTTCCAGATGGGGAGGGTGTTTTTACCGTCCCGTGGCTCCAGGGAAGCCTTTGGAGCCTGGGGAGGGAGAAACATGAGCCTATTGGGCTCTGGAGACGTGAAACAGCCTCTTTCTATTTCTACCAGAAGTTGAGAAAGAGGCTGATTCAAGCCTCCAGAGGGCATCTGGGGGGCAGGGGGAAGCTGTCTTTGCCCTCCCCAGGCATTGAATTATGGATGTGGGCACTTGCACATGCACGATAGCACACACGCACACTCTTTTGGCATCCAAGGGAAAAAAAGGTTTGCCATCACTGGCCCTCTGGAGGCTTGAATCAGCCTCTTTCCCAACTTCTGGTAGAAACAGAAAGAGGCTGTTTCAAGCCTCCAGAGTGCTTTTTAAAAACGGAGGGTTTAAGTAAAAACCTCTTGCTGACCTATCAAAACCAACTGTGAGGCACTAGTTTGGTGTATAGTAACTTAATTTCTTGAGGAGAGTTAGGAGAAGCCAAGAGGGAGGGCTCCCTAGTTGCGTGGATCACAAATACTTCAACTATAAAAACTATTGAGTGCTGAAATTGGAAGTCTGCTGAACGGAGATGATTGTGTGGGAACACAGTGCCATAGAATCAATTCAGGATTGGCAAAAGTTAAATGTGGAGATACCCTAATGATGACTCTTACAGATGTTGACAGAGGTGCTCTCATTACTGCTTTATAGAGTAATATAACATATATTTCAAAATAATACATTAAGAAGGATACAGTTCCCAAACAATGTGAGGATTATGAAGTAGATGGATGACCACATTCCGGATCTGACACCACCTTGAGAGCGAATTCCATTGTACATTACTTCATTCCAATCTTCACCTGTTAATATCTAAACAGACAGTTGGTTTGATTTCTATTCCACCTCTCCTCCTAAGTTTAAGGGAGCTTTGAGAGGGATCTCCCTTCATTTTACCTCATAACACCCTTCAAGGTAGAGTGAAACACATATAGTTAATTCCATTGGCTAAGGACTCCCATGTACTAGTCCCATTCCTTCAGCAGGAGAACTACTGTTTCAGCCATAGGCAGATTACCATACTAATACTAAATTGCAAACACACACACAACAAATATTTATCCCTCCCTCCCAATTCTAGTGAAGAGTTTGTTTCTTTAATTTTACCACAGATATTTTACAATTAACAAGTTAGTTGTTATAGTCATTTATAGCTAAAAATACAAGTGGAAACCTTGACAATGAGAACATCTCAGAACTCAAATCTTCATTTCATTTCTCTATTGCCCATGCCCAAACTTTATATAAATAAGAAAAGGCTAGGGCAGTGTAGTGATGGGGAAAAATCAATTGGTGGATTATTATTAAGGAAAGAAGAATGGTACTGGGTGATTCTGGCACCCAGTACAATGCTTTGACAATAACTTGAAGAACTTACATGTGATTAGGTATGTTGATTCAGTAGAATGTTAAAAGAAATGAGCAACAAAACTTTAAAAAACATTTTGTGCTGAGAAATAGTTCACTAAGCTTCTTACTTTCCCCTTTTTATTATATGATGATATGTAATTTTAATTGTGTATATAAGCATAAAGTGTAGTATAGCTTTCCTAATTTTAAAAAATAAAATATTGTTTAGGTTTTCAGCTGGTTTGATCAAATTATTCCAATTGTAATTTGTCCATATGTGAATTCTAGTTTTTGCCCTTACAATTCAAATTTATTTGACTATTAAATCATGTGGACATTTTTATTAAATTGCTGTTGTAGAGGCTACCTTTATTTTTTTTTAATGTTATCTTGCCTGTCAGAAAGAAAAGGAAACACAAAAAGGAGTTGAAACCGTTCTTGGGAGTTGTATTTGAGTCCTATCCAATTAGCTTAAAGTCCATACTGCTTTTGTACCCACTCAGTACTGACTGATTGTTGAACTGATTTAATTTCTAAGACATCACAATCAAATGATTCTCCATGTTGCACAAAGATAATTACAAAATATATAAGCATACAGTATCTAAAATATAATAAAACAACAATTACAAAGAATATTATGAAACATATTTATGGTGTTCTTTCAATAAATTAAATTTTAAAAGTCCTCTGGAACAGCTCTGTTTTGACTTGCTTCCAGAAGGGCAATAACAGAGAAATTGATGTAGCTTTTTAATATAGGGGTTTTTTTTAACGGAAGTGATCTATAATTGAGGTTTTTTTTATTGTATAACTGTAAGCCACCTGTAAGCCACATTAAGATGGCATAGAAGTTTAATAATAAATAAATATTACAAATAAATATTTTGTACTAGCCTTGTCCCTCCAACTTCACAGTAGCAGGGAACTAAAGTAATTTTTCTGGAGATGATTTTATAAGGAGAATTTTAGTTGGAATAGATGGTCTTTAAGTAAATTCCTGCCAAACTATGTAGGGCTTAATAGGTTAAAATTTGCACTTTTAATTGCACCAAATGTGAGTCTTCTTATCTTTCTCCCTCTTATTTAAATATTTTCTTAGCAATTGACCTAGTTCACACATCTTACTAAGCAGTAATGCGATTGGATATTGGCTTTGCAGAGCACGTGACCTGTAGCTAGGCATTATGAATTGTTCAACAACCATAATTAAACAAGCATTAAATTAGCTCAATCTGTAAAACAGGTCACAATGTTTTATTCCATCATTCGAAGTAAAATCCCAATACTATTTATTATTTTTTCAAGCTGATTAATGGGGAGAAGACTCTACATTTGGATTGTTTGTTCAAATATTCAACATCTGTTAATTGACATTTTTGTCATTATTTTGGATTTGGAAACGTGGAATGATATTTCGGTTCTAGAGAGAAATTTATGTTTTCTCTGAAATGATGTTTTGATGACATAGTCTCAGATCTCCCAGTCCTTCCCAAAAGCCTTTCTAATGTAAGTAAACTAAGTAGTATAGCTTCTATGTTGCTTATTACCAACATGATTGGGTAAAATACACAAAATTATGGCATGCAATATATTTCATTACACACACACACACATTACAAAGAGGAAAGGACAGCACTCTGACATTTAATTATCATTTTTAAGAGCAGGACCATCCTGATATATTATGGCTTTCCCCCACCCCCTGAAAATAAACTACTGTAGTAAAAGTCTGTATTTTTAATTTAATTCTAATACTGGGTTGAAAAGCACATAGTTTTACCTGGAAAACTGTCATGATGGCTGCAGGGAAAGTATCAAAATTTGCTGAAGGAGTGCCGTCCATAAAATTAAATCTGTTTAACAGAAGAAAACAAATGTGAACATTAATGCTAGGACATTTTTTTTCCCGATTCAGCCCACAGAAGAGAGCAAATAGTTGAATTATCCAACCTTGTGGTCTCTTTCTGTAATTCTATATTTCAGAAAGGTGATGGACTTCCTTTTATTGAATTTGCTCACATGAAATCCAGACAGCCATTGTCTGGGAGGTTTTAATTTGGATTCCTGCAGGGGGCCAATACAATCAGGGCAAGAGAACAGAGTCATGATATAGTTGAAAAGATAATTCAGGAATTATCTTTTGAAGAGCAATGGAGAGCAATTGCTATTTGTTTTAGATATTTAATTGTATCTCCTTATCACTGAAAGCATGATCTCAATCTTCTGCCGCTTCTCTGGATTCTAACAAATTGCCAATGTATACAAATTTCCGAATACAGAATAAAGAGCTATGAATCTTTGAAGCAATTTTTAAAAAGCAACTAAAAGACTGTTAGGATATTTATTTCTGTGATAGCTACTGAGTATTATGTTTGTGCAATAAATCTGCAAAATAGAAGAAAGGCATATCTTCCAATATCTTTCTTCAGAATCAAGTTAACTAGACCCTCATATCTTGCAGGAAACCCATAAGCAATTGTTTATCCTAGGGCACTTAAACATTAAGTAGCATTATTGAAAAATGTTATGGAAGCTTTTTGGAATAATGCAGCATTTTGGATGACATATTAAAGAAGTTTTCTTTGGTTATGTACTTACCTGCCACCAAAGAGCTGCATCCCAAGTAGAGCAAAGACTACAATGAAGAGGAAAAGGAGGAAGAGCAGGCTGATAATAGACTTCATAGAACTCATCAGAGAGACCACCAAATTCCTCAAGGAAGCCCAATACCTGGAAAATCCAGATGTTGTTATAGCCTCCTTCTAAAAGCATCACAAAATTGTTTTATTTGGGTGCACCAGGATTTATTTGGGTAACCAGAATTAAGCAGAATTTTGCCATACTATCATAGCATTCTAGGGTTGGAAAAGACCTTGACGATCTTCTAGTCCAACTACTGGCCCAAAGTAGGAATGTTCATATCATTCTGGCAAATCACTGCCTAGCATTTTCTTCAGAATGTCTAGTGATAGAACATCCATGCTATAACAGGCAGGCTGCTCCATTGCTTAATAGTTCTCACAATCAGGAAATTCCTCTTATTTCAAGTATCTCTTACTGTAAAGTTTCTATCCATTTGTTCTTGTCTTACCCCCAGGAGCTAGGGAGAATATATCTAATTCCTCTTCCCTGTGACATCCCTTCATGCATCAGAATATTTCTATCATACCTGCCCTTAAATTTTAAGGAAAACATAACAAGATTTAGCCTCCAAGCCCTTTACCATCTTTGCTGCCCTTTTTTCAGTTTCTCGGCATCCTTTTGTATTAAGGAGAACTAATAACTGAATACAGAATTCAAGATGTGGCCTGCTAAGTGCAGCATAGAATGGTTCATCATTCCGTGTGACTTTGATACCAAACCTCTATTGATGCTGCAGTGGCTTTTTTGGCAGCTGCAATACATTCTTAAGTTGTAACATACCAAACGTCCCAGATCTTTCTTGCAAGTACTATTGCTAAGGTAAATACTAACCAAACTATTATGTGTTCTGTACTATAGATATGGCTTTGCTTACTTAAATGCAGAATCTTACATTTCTCAACAGTGAACAACATTTGTATGATTAGCACCCAATCCTACTCAAGATCTTTTTGAAGTGTTTTTAATAGGAAAGTGAACACAAGAACAAGGGGACACAATCTGAAGTTAGTTGGGGGAAAGATCAAAAGCAACGTGAGAAAATATTATTTCACTGAAAGAGTAGTAGATCCTTGGACCAAACTTCCAGCAGACGTGGTTGGTAAATCCACAGTAACTGAATTTAAACATTCCTGGGATAAACATATATCCATTGTAAGGGACGTACATAAGTGCACTGATGTGCCTAACATCCCCTGTCCAATTACCTTTCCTTTTCTCATATATCCTATATATTCTCTCCCTCTCATCCACTCTTCTTTTTTACTTACTATCCCTATATATACTACTTAATATTTATCTCATTCCATATGTATTGTATATTGGACAAAGAATAAATAAATAAAAAATACAGGAAATAGTATAAGGGCAGACTAGATGGACCATGAGGTCTTTTTCTGCCATCAGTCTTCTATGTTTCTATGAATCTTGAGCCCCTTCCCCCTACTTTTATCACCTACCGGTATATATTTTATCAGCATGACTTCTGTTCCCTCATCTAAGTCATAGCTGTTGAACAGTGCTATGTCCAAGGCATAACCTTGAGGTACCTTGAGAATCATATGGATATTATTGTTCAGCCAAGTACTGAGTTCATCTTTTAGCAAGAACATCCAGCCCACATTTTCCCACTTTATCAGGAGGGGACTATAGTCTGCCTTACCAATTCCCATAGATTAAATATACTACATTCACAGCATTCTTTCAGTCAACTAATCTAATCACCTCATCAAAGAAAGCAATAAGATTTATGTTTTTTTAAAAAATCCATACTGGATTCTAATAATTACCCTATTTGTTTCTAAATGCTCAAACGCCCACTGTTTAATTATTTTTTGTAGAATTTTCTCAGGTATTGATGTCAAACTGATCAGTCTTTGGTTTCTCAAGTCTACTTTTTCTGTTTCTTAAATATTGGAACCGTGTTGGCTGTTTTCCAATCTTCTGGAACTTCCAGTATGTTCCAAGGAAAAACTATTAGCATGAGTGTGTATGGTAATTAAGGATAATTGTATGTTATTATGTCAGTTTCAGCTTTCTAAATTTTTGCTTAGTTTTTTATAGGTAGATAGACCAATATTATTAACGCTAGGGATGGCAAAAGAAAAATGGGAAGTTATATCTGTCAATCAAGCAATTAAAAAGGCAGAGAAAAAGGACAGAGGATACACTAAGAAAACAGGTAGAATAAATCTCACTTTGTGACTTTAAAGATCCGTAGAAGTCGTAGGGCTCGCATGACACTAATCCCAAAAGAAGTCCCAGGTCTAAAGATAGCCCAAACTACTTCAAAGATGCTCCCTACTGTAACCTAAGAGAGAAAACATGTGCAGAAGAAGTCCTGAAATAATACAGTGGTCTCCAAATTGCAGCCCTCTGAGAATACTATATTCAACTATAATCCCAATAGTTTCTTTCAACCAGCATGAACAATTCTCCTTCTCAATGATGCTTCACATGTTTGTGCTGTTTTGCGCACACAAGATCAGCATATATATTTATACTTTGCAATGAAACTAAGCAATAGCAACAATGAACCTGCTACGTATTTTATTTCATTTGTTGTAGAGCTACTTTGCATTCTAAATTGTACAAAATCCATCGCCTGAACACAATGCAAAGTACTGAATCACTAAATCCTAATCGAAACAACACACTGGCTAGTTTTATGGCAATTAGGTAATCAGAACTTCTTTTAAAGAATCTTAAAAATGGTGGCTTATTAGCCATGCCCAATAGCTTGTGTTGGAATCTTCCGCCTTACAGAATTGTAGTTCCAACTATTTTCTGGAGAGAAATTATTTTTTAATCAATTAGGACTGGGTATAGGTATTCCTGGATTTTGCCCATTAAGGACAATAAAAATGTTTAAGAAGCCATGGTTTTGCTATTTTTATGTATGACTATTGTAGCAACATTACTATTTGTGCAAAAATAGAATGACCTAAAGCAAAGCAATGGATGATGAATATGACAGAACTAGCAAAGATGGCAAAAGTGACTTGTTTGATTACAGAAACATCAATAACTATATTTAATAATAAATGGAAACCACTTATGGACATTTCCCCCAAAAAAGGCAAAAATGAAGTTGTAATTGATGAGTTTGGTGATTCGAAAGGATAGCATATGTAAAGCAGAGAACTATGCTGTAATCTTAAAGAGAGATGATAAAATATAAATCAATCTATAACCAATAAGATTGGAAGCCACTTCCTTATAACTTTCTTTTTCCTTTTTCTTTTCTTTTCTCACTATGCACTGTTTTTCTTTATCTGTTCTATTTTTCCCCCCAGTTCCACTGGTGGAAATTACCAGTGAGCAAAATCATTGCTTCTTTTATATCCATCCATCCATCCATCCTCTTTCTAGTTCTATACAAAAAAACCCCCTATTTCCCACTATACTTTTACCTCTAGCAGTGATACTTTTTCAGAAATCTACTTTTGTAGGAAGAGCTGAGAACCATTTAAAAAGATAAGTTTGAAGAAACACTTCTGATATACATAGACTACATAGAGGGCTACACACCTAAGCATCAGTTTAATCAAATGACTTTAAAACTTCCCTCTGAAAGAACTTCCCTTTGCTCATCTATGGCACCACATTCTCTGCCCTATTCACTTATAACAGTTTATTCACATCAGTGGATTTCATCCAATTAACTTATTTCCTTCATTATCATTTGCCCTGCTTACCCCGCAGTCAAAACAGTTGAAAGAAGAATGGAAATAAAGACGTGGTCCCATTCCATACATCTTCAAGGACATCTCTAGGAGGAACAGGCCCAGAAATATAAACTCTGCATAGTCTGGAAGAAAACCATCCAAGTGGGTTAGTTCCAGTTCTACCTTTCTGTTTCATTTTTTTTAAAAAAAATTATAAAAATGAACTATATACCTTCAAATATCAGGCTGATTTTTTGACATTTCTGTATCTAATTGGGTACCCAATCAAACAACATAGATCAGAAAAGCTAGTTACAACTAGGATTGCAGCTTCTAAAAATGGGGGGAACATGATAAAAATTTCTTGTCTATCCAACTTCCAAGATTAAAATAGAAGGCTCATCATTGGATCATTGCGCAATTTCTACTGATGAGTTTTTGCCTACTGGTATTCTTACAAAGTAAGTTGTGCCTTTATATTATCAAATCAGATATTTAGGAGATTTTATTTGAGTCAATATCACAGATGGTAATGTATCTAAAGAAGTTAGAGTGTTCTAACTATCTCTGCTCTAACTATCCTTCAAGCATTTTTTTTTCTGGACACCGAATTGATGTGGATTATTTTGATTTACTTTAGTTTAGCAAAATCAGTAAGAAGCATATTACTTCTTTTGCCCTTTATTTCATGTACAAACAGTAATATGGGATATCCCAAAAATATTTTGAAAGTCTTTTCATGTAGCAAGCAAAGAACCTGCTGTAGGGAATTTAGAGGATTGGGTTAGCAGTTGTGGTGTTCAGAACTCAAGAGTCAAATGTTCTTCTCCAGATTAGGCTTTTTGCAAAAGTTCATCAATAATTTCACAATTTTTGTTCTGACTTGCTACTATTTCCAGGTCTGTTGTTCTTCCAGCTGTTATTTCTTTGGGCTGCTATTGTGGCCTATACAATTTTGTTTATAAGCACCCATGATGCCATTACCAAATGACGTTTGTGACACCATCAAATAAAATAATGCGGGTTGCCCATTTTATTAGTAAAATTAAAAAGGAATGAAGTCAGTGATAAACAAAACATTACTATTTCAATTTACAATTCTAAAAACTGGTCTGTTTGAAAACGTGAATGCATTCTATACGTTTTCCTATTATATACATTTTCCTTTTCACTTTCTCCTAATATATTCATTCTGCACACATTAACAAATTGTGAACTACATTACAATATTCAGGAAAATATGGATATTTTCATATAGCTACTTTTTGGGTTGCATTTCTTTCGCGTTATGCATTGAAAAACCTCAATAACATTCTCTCCAGTAAATGCAATTGAGGATTTGCCCTAACTTAATTAAACTTAGCCACTTAAGGTAGTTGATTAGAAAGGTCGGCCGTTCGGCGGTTCAAATACCTAGTGCTGTGTAATGGAGTGAGCTCCCGTTATTTGCCTCAGCTTCTACTAACCTAGCAGTTCAGAGGCATGTAAAAATGCAAGTAGAAAAATAGGAACCATCTTGGTGGGAAGGTAACAATGTTCCATGTGCCTTTGGTGTTTACTCATGCCAGCCATAGGACCATGGAATCAGATAGCACTGGCTCTTTGGCTTAAAAATGGAGGTAAGCACTGCCCCCTATAGTGGGGAATGACTAGCACATATGTGTGAGCGGAACCTTTAGCTTTAATTCTGGAGGTAAGAAGGAGATTCATTGCAGCTGTCATGAATTTCCTCATGAGAATATTTTCTTAAATTTCTGTCACAACAGGCTTACACTCCATAATCACCAAAATTCCATTTGGCAGTGCTCAGTCTCTGTGTGGAGGTGAGGTGCTTTTACTTATGCAATCGAAGGAGTCCAGAAATACTTCACAAGAGTCCTTCACTCCTCCTCACGTAACAAATTACCCTACTCCTCCAGACTTCAAATACTAAATTTAAAAAATTTACAACTACGTCGTCTCCAAACTGATTTAACTGTTGTTCATAAAATCACACATCATAATGTACTCCCTGTCAGTGACTACTTCACCTTTAACAACAACAACGCAAGAGCACATAATAGATACAAACTGAATGTAAATTGCTCCAAACTTGACTGCAGAAAATACAATTTCAGCAGTAGAGTGGTCACCGCCTGGAACTCATTACCTGACTCTGTTGTTGCTTCCCCCAACCCCAAAATCTTCAACCTTACATTATCTACAATTGACCTCTCCCCTTTTCTAAGAGGTCTGTAATGGGCCTGCATAAGTGCACTTATGTGCCTAATGTCCCTGTCTTACTGTCTTATTATCCTTTCTATTACTACGTTCTACTTATGTTATGTTATGTTATGTTATGTTAATATGTACTATAATACAGTACTATACTTGTTTGACAAATAAATAAATAGATAAAAATAATGCAGTTGTTCTAGGCTACTGTTTCTTGTTCTCTGCTTGAAATTGGTTGCAAGAACTCCACCACTTACGTAGCAGGTGTGTAAGCCATGCAGGCTGTTTGTGATGGACAATAGCCACACAAGCAGTGTTGAGGGCTACTATTCCCAGGACAAGCCAATAGAACACCTGGGATTTCACCATGTGACGAACAGATATCCGCAGGAGGCGTTCTTTGTGTCGGAAGTATGAGGCCCCATCCAATTTTGCACTTTTGATGCTGGATCGAGCAAGTGGGGTTCCTGCAATGTAAGGAAGAAGAGAGATAAGAACTCATGAGAGCTAGCAGAATGCACTATAGACTTTAATTATTAAAAAGCTTACAGTTATTCTGTCATTGTCTCATTCCTTCCCAGTTTGAAGACTCTTCTTTCTACCTTCTATTCAAAATGTTATAGGGGGTAACAATGGAAAAAAAGTACAGGAGTAGCATCTCCGGTTGACTGTATAGTAGCTGTAGTATAGCAAATATACAATTGTCCACTTTACTTACTATAGCTCAAACATCTGTTTGAATGTGGCTGTTTCATGATTTGGGACAAATATTATATTGTAGTAGAATGAAGTACCTTAACTAGCTGAAGGACATACATTGTTAGTTTCCTCTTACCTACAGATGAGATATCCACACGCTCATCGCTAGAATCACGATTCATGGCTTCCGTCCGGTTCCTTTTAATAGTTGCTCTCCTAAGTACTAAAAAAAGGAGAAGAAAAAGCACACCAGTAAATATTACCTCTGTTATGCAGTAACAGTGGGCAATTCCTAACTTTTGCTTTATAATAACTGAGCAGAAACTGAATTATTCCTGGAGGTACAGTTATGAGAGGCAACAATGGTAGGCATTTCACTGGGTATATACACTATGCCTTGGCCTGTGATATAATACATATCACTTAACTCTACATACTTTTGTGTTGTGGTTAGCTCTGGCCCAGCTCCTGCCCCAAGCAATGTGGAGGTGGATGTGGGGGAGACATCCACATGCCGCAGGCCTGTTTTGCTCCCAATGGAATCTGTCTCCTCTGAGCAAGGAAGCGTGAGTGACAGGGAAGAGGGGAGTTTGGCAGACAGCCCAGGAGGAGATCAATCATTTGTATCATCCCTGGATTCTGAACAAGAATTAATGACACATCCACACATACGTAGAGTGATGCATAGGAGACAACAACTGAAGGATTATTACAAGAGAAAATGAGGCCACCTGTGGTTGGGTGGGGCTGCTGTAATTAGTGCTACAGATAAAAGTGCAGCCTGGTGTGTTAGTCTCATGGCAGTTTATCTGATTCATTGTTTCGTCAAGATTGTGGTTTTTTGCTGTTCAAGATTGTGGTGTGTGGACTCCCTGGACTTTAGAATTGGACTCAATTTCCCAGTTATTGGGTGAGCAATTGGATTGCATTTCACCTGTGCCTTGTGTGTACCAAAAAATCCCTTTGACATTTAAAAAGGGAGCTGTTTCTGTTTTTCTGTTTATAAAAACTTTTGGGTTTTCCTTTTATCGTGTGGTGTGTGTCTTCCTGGACTAATTATCCTGTAATTATGGGTGGTTGAAACATGCCGGCAGAACACTTTTGTAATTTTAGTGTATGCATTTTTTGTTAGTGTATGCATTTTTTGTCATAAAATTAAAGTTGGACATTTTGCTTTAGATATAATTTCTAAATCACCATGAGGGTTAAACTAGGAACCAATTGTTCCCAAGGCAGAGATTAATGCTGTGTATGCATACAAGAATTGCTTATTTCCAAAACCATTAAGTATTGTACCATATATTCATTCATTTGGAAGGGGAGGAGGTGGAAGACATGGTCCCAAAACTATAAAACCCTGTTATCATTATTCATTGAGACAACATTAACTATGTCTCAGTATAATTTCTAATCTAGCTGAACCATATCTGAACCTTATAAAATCTAACTGAGGAATGGAACAAAATAATGAAGTATTCAGAGATCTGTGATTTATTGCCAAGCCAGAATCTGAGGAGCATGATGATCAGGACAGGGGATATGTACTGTATTTGTGTGTTTGTATATTTGTCATGGCTGACATCAACTATAGATAAACTAAAGCTGGGAGAATATTCATAATATGGGTTTGTTCTACAATTACTCTGTATTGTCTGATATCTAAAGTATTATTAATACACCTGAGAAATATGGCTTAAAGATACTGAACTATATACTGAAAACTTAGAATACATTTGTCTAAGAAAAGTGTTAAATTTATTGAACTTTGAGTGTTGCCAAGAAGAGTCTTCGGAAAGGGACGGCATACAAATCTAATAAATTAAATAGCACTTTGCTTTGTTGGGAAAAAAACCTGTCTATTTCATACTGAAATACTGAATTCAATGGACTCCTTATAACATAATGGAAAAACCAAACACTAAGATTCTGAATAGACACATATTAATTCACTCTTTAAAAACAAAGTCACCCTTTTATACAGTATCTATGCTTTGTTAGTTCCTTTTATTTTCTCCATATACAGGGAGTCCTCGGGTTACACCAGTCCCGAGTTACGATGTTTCGTGGTTACGACACATCGCCTGGCAGAGCAGTTCCGCACTTCTGTTACTTCTATTGCAGAGTTTCACGAAGGTCCGCAGCTCGGTTAACTTCTGCGGATCCATGGGCGGCCCCCTCCTCCTGCCATGCCGTGCTCGCTTGGCTCGCTCTCACCGCGGGATGAAGAGCCAGGACCCCCCAACCTGCTCCCCTCCCCTCAAAGCAGGCCTCGCAAGTCATGCACTGCACTGCTTAATGGCTCCCACACACCCTCTGGCAAGCTTCCCACGGGGGGGGGACAGTGACTCCCCCTTCCCCTCTTCTAGAAATGAAAGTGGCGCTGCCCTTGACAATGCTTCAGTCCGTTGCCTTTGGACTCGCGGTTTTCTCCTTCAGTTCAGGCTGCAAGAGGACGCCAGTGAAAAGCCCCTAGCAATGCATTTGTTGGCTCCGGTGCTTTCTGAAGTACAGGGGTGGGAAGAAGGCGCAAATGAAGTGCTTTAGCAAGCAGGCATTTCTTTAGTCACTCGCTGGGATGCAAACGCGAAGTAGCTGGTTACGCATGCTGGTGACGTCATGATGTTGTGATCCGGGGGCAGCAAGGCCGTTTAAACGTGCGAAGTGGAGGAAGATCAGGAATGTTCCAACTTACACCAAAAATTGGCTTATGACGCGATCTAGGAATGGATCAATGTCGTAAGTCGGGGACCCCATGTATACTGCTCAAAATATAAAGGGAACACTCAAATATCACATGCTAGATCTGAATGAATGAAATATTCTCATTGAATATTTCATTTGCACAACTATTCCATTTGCAAAACAGCATGTGAAATTGTCAAACAGTGTCGCTTCCTAAGTGGACAGTTTGATTTCACAGAAGTTTGATTTACTTGAAGTTATAATCTGTTTTTTAAATGTTCTATTTATTATTATTTTTTGAGCAGTGCAAGGCAGTCACAAAATGAACATACCACTGTGCTTATGATATTAATCCATCTTTCAGCTTTGCAGATTTTTGAAGGTTGTAAAAAGCAAGCATTGGCCATGAAGTTACTTTTTCATCATCATCATGTTGAAAACTATGCATAGTTGCACAATGAGGCAATTACTTTAAAAAGGACTATCCATTATTATTTTGTAGAAGTAACAGTTTTTCTTTCTTCTTTTTAAATGGATATTATATTAGATTACCAAAACTTAAAATTAGATCATTTGTTGATACTTCAATGCTGGGTGCAGTAGAAACATAGAAACATAGAAATCTGACGGCAGAAAAAGACCTCATGGTCCATCTAGTCTGCCCTTATACTATTTTCTGTATTTTATCTTAGGATGGATATATGTTTATCCCAGGCATGTTTAAATTCAGTTACTGTGGATTTATCTACCACGTCTGCTGGAAGTTTGTTCCAAGGATCTACTACTCTTTCAGTAAAATAATATTTTCTCATGTTGCTCTTGATCTTTCCCCCAACTAACTTCAGATTGTGTCCCATTGTTCTTGTGTTCACTTTCCTATTAAAAACACTTCCCTCCTGAACCTTATTTAACCCTTTAACATATTTAAATGTTTCGATCATGTCCCCCCTTTTCCTTCTGTCCTCCAGACTATACAGATTGAGTTCATTAAGTCTTTCCTGATACGTTTTATGCTTAAGACCTTCCACCATTCTTGTAGCCCGTCTTTGGACCCGTTCAATTCAGTAGAGATGGCGTTATCATGATATGGAAACCCCATGTTGTTAATCGGCTGATCCGATCCAAATATCTGTATTTGGGAGGTTTGAGTATGCCAGCACCTGCATCATTTGCCATGTGATGCCTTCCTGGCTGTTAGACTTCTTTTATTCCTCTTACTTGAACAAATAGCACAATTGGGGAACAATCACAAAGGAAAAAAACACATCGGGTAAACATAGTCATGCCCTCCTGCTTCTCCCTTGCAAATTCCTTCTTTCTCCACTTTTGGCTGCCTCCATAAATAGACAGAAGGGTAGCAAAACCTGGATGTGTGGCATGCAGGCAGATTTAGCCCATCTTCTACTGACAAACATGCATGGGCTGTGCACAAGGAGTTAACTGACATATGGTTGTGAAAGCAAGTGTACTGTGAATCATTTAGAGACAATGATGTTATGTCCTGGGAAGCTGGGAAGTTTTCACTCTAGTCCAATCAGGAACTCAAGCAGATAAAATCTGATTGGCTGCTGAGTTAAAAGGCTCCCTATTTAAACCCCTGCCTATAGCAGGACTTTGCTGATGTTTGCTCCCTATGATCAATAAAGAGCTGAAATCACTAAACCGTCACTAAACCCTCTTCAGTAGAGGGACTTAATAGTTATTTTTTTGAGAGAGATAGAAAGAGGATTCTTACCTTCTAAGGCTGATGTGCCAGAATTTTTGTTCTCTTCAGCCAGCATTACTTCCTCTATAGAAAGATTAATAATTGGTTTAGTTATATAGTTGTCTAGCTTTCTTGAACTTTTGTGAAGCAAACAGTTCTCAGTTCTCATGTCCACAGAAATAGGGGAAAGAGGATTAATAAAAAGGAAGAGGTAAGAAAATATTAAAATTCCATTCTTAAGTAAGTTGCCATTCCCTACCTGTTCAACCAATTTCAGGGCCAGATGTAATGTTGAAACTAAACAGCTACTCTGCAAAGAAAATACAATCTAACCTTGTGTAATGGCTACTTGTGTCACTTTCTCCCAGGTAAGATAATTGTCATGCGGTATTGATTTGTAAAACTCATAACACTACTCCTATACACTATGAATTATTATCTGAAATTGAAGTTTAAAATTATATTAAAGCGTATCTACTTTATATTTGCTGACTTTGCTATTGAAATTTCCAGGAATATAGCAAGTTTTGCACTATTGCAGTTGTTATTACAAAACATTGAGTTGACTCATGTTGGTTAAGGGCACTAAATGGTTAAGACAATAGCCTAGAAATGGGAAGATTGAGTTCTAGTACCACTTTAAACATGAAAACTGGTTGGGTGACTTTGGGCCAGTCACTCTCAGCCCAACCTACTACCCAGGGTTATGCTTGTGGAAAAAATAGGAGGAAAGAGTATGTTTGCTGTCCTGAATTATTTATTTTTAAAAAACTGGATACAAATAAATAAATAAATAACTCTCCATCTGTCTTTCTTTCGATTTTAAGTACTTTACTTTTAGATATGTTATTACTAAAATCCTTCTGTACCCTGTTTCTTCTTTGGTGTTTTTGGAAGATGGGTGTTTCTATATATTAATGAAATTAAAGTTAAGTCAGACATGTCAGAATAGTCCAGCAGCCATGACATATTCAGGTAGAGTCCCAGATTACATACTTCTTTTTTATATGAAATGCAATCTTATTGAGAACAAGCAGATATTATAAATCCTGAAGTCACATCTTTAGATTTAGCAATTAAATATTTTCCAAGTTCAGTTTCAAATTGTATTCATCCATCCATCCATTCATTTAATTCCTGGATTCATATAGGAGCCCATATCATACATGTGATTCTGGGTGACTAATTCAATAAAAATATCAGTGCAAAAAACAATGGAATTAAATAAAGTACTAAAATATAAAATGGGTACCAAGAATAAACCCATCACCCCACAAATGCATTTAAACTATTAACTCATTCCTTTCCTGAGAAAAAAACCCAGATCTTAACAATTATATGAAAGGCTAGAAGGGCTGGGGCTAATCAATTCTTGGTGGGAATGGTGTTTCAGAAGGCAGATACTCAAAATGCATAGTTTCTCTGGTCCTGACTGATGATATTGTCATAATCAGTTCCTGAAGCATGCACATATAAGATTACATTAGCAGATGTGACTTCAGATCAACAGGTATTTTGTTTATCTTGAAAAATACTTTTCCAACTTTTTTTTAAAAAATGGGAAATTTAGACTGCCTGCCACAATTAGAAATGTCATTTCCAATTATCTGGAAAAAAACTTGAATTATTACAGAAAGAAAACCAATACATCTGCAGAGAGAATGCATTACTTTATCATCAATTTTTATTCATATTATTATTGTAAAGATGTAGTATCAAGAAAGAGCCCCGAGAAAATTGAAATGTTAATTGAAACATATTTCTTAAAAAATGTGACACTAGTATGTTTCTATGCAACCCTCTTTTTGGATCTGAACTACTAGTTGTATGGAGAAAATATTTGCTTTCCCCCCTCTTTGTTTATAAGAATGTCCTGTATAAGTAAGCAAACAACAAAAATCACAGATAAAAGTTGTGAAAGGCATGTGATGTGGCTGTTGGAATTGATGGATTAACAGTGTTAATCTATGCACAAGTAGAAGCATAATGGAATGGAATGGAATAACAGAGTTGGAAGGTCTTCTAGTCCTGCCCCCTGATTAGGCAGGAAACCCTGTACTACTTCAGACAAATGGTTATCCAATCTCTTACCATTGGATTTGGTATTATGTACTGTGCTGTTTTTTATTATTGTTGTGAGCCGCCCCGAGTTTGCGGAGAGGGGCGGCATATAAATCCAATAAATCTAATCTAATCTAATCTAATCTTATTTAAAACTTTTATTGTTGGAGCTTTAACAACTTCTGGAGGCAAGTTGTTCCACTGATTAATTGCTTCTCTCCTTGACTAGTTTCCATTTGCTTCTTGTCTTGCCTTCAGTTGTTTTGGAGAATAGTTTGATTCCCTCTTCTTTGTGGCAGCCCTTGAGATATTGGAACACAAGAGTCTCTCTTGATGAAGTTGGACTTAGGGGTTCAGGTGGGCTTATTTCTCACGTACCTGCCTCCCAGCTGCGTGTCAAAAGCCCTGCCTGTGCTACTCGAGGAGGTAGCCGGGTTGGCGGTGGAGTTCCCCAGACTTATTGTCTTGGGGGACTTCAACCTGTCGTCACTCGGCGAAACCTCTGGGTTGGCACAGGAGTTCACGGCCACCATGACAGCCATGGACCTGACTCAAGTAGTTCAGGGTCCGACTCACGAGGGAGGACACGCACCTGACATGGTATTCCTCTCCGAGCAACTGAGTAATGGTATGAGACTAAGGGGCTTAGAAGCACTGCCTTTGTCATGGTCAGACCATTTTCTACTACAGCTTGACTTCCTGGCTCCAATCCTTCCCTGCAGGGAGGCAGAACCAATTAAGATGTTCCGCCCCAGACGCCTGATGGACCCAGAGGGCTTTCAGATGGCGCTTGGGGTTATTCCAGATGCACTCATCCACAGTTCGGCGGAGTCTCTTGCGGAAGCCTGGAACAAGGCTGCAGCGGAGGTTCCTGATCGGATTGCGCCTTTGCGACCTCCCCGTGGCGCTAGACCCCGTAGAGCTCCATGGTTCAACGAGGAGCTCCGGGAGTTGAAATGCCAGAAGAGACGTCTAGAGAAGCGATGGAGGAAGAGTAAGTCTGAATCCAATCGAACACTTGTAAGAGCTTTTATTAAGACTTACAAAGTGGCGCTCAAGGCGGCAAGATGCGCGTATCATGCCGCCTTGATTGCATCAGCGGAATCCCGCCCGGCTGCTCTGTTTAGGGTGACTCGCTCCCTTCTTAATCAGAGGGGAGTTGGGGAGCCCTTACAGAGTAGTGCCGAGGACTTTAACATGTTTTTCGCTGATAAAATCGCTCAGATCAGGGTGGACCTCGACTCCAATTGGAAAACAGAGTCGGCTGACAACGAGTCAGTTGAGGTGACTGGGGCCCATACTTGTCCACCTGTCTGGGAAGTGTTTGATCTGGTGACACCTGATGAAGTGGACAAGGCCATTGGAGCTGTGAGTTCCGCCACCTGTTTACTGGATCCGTGTCCCTCCTGGTTGGTTTCGGTCAGCAGGGAGGTGACACAGAGCTGGGTCCAGGAGATTATTAACGCTTCCTTGGGGAGGGGATCCTTTCCATCATCCTATAAAGAGGCGCTCGTGCGCCCCCTCCTCAAGAAGCCTTCCCTGGACCCAGCCGTACTTAATAACTACCGGCCAGTCTCCAACCTTCCCTTTATGGGGAAGGTTGTCGAGAAGGTGGTGGCACTCCAGCTCCAACGATCCTTGGAAGAAGCCGATTATCTAGGTCCCCAGCAGTCGGGTTTCAGGCCCGGTTACAGCACGGAAACTGCTTTGGTCGCGTTGATGGATGATCTCTGGCAGGCCCGGGACAGGGGTTTATCCTCTGTCCTGGTGCTTCTTGACTTCTCAGCGGCTTTCGATACCATCGACCATGGTATCCTTCTGCACCGGCTGGAGGGGTTGGGGGTGGGAGGCAATGTTCTCCAGTGGTTCTCCTCCTACCTCTCCGGTCGGTCGCAGTCGGTGTTAGTGGGGGGTCAGAGGTCGACTCTGAGGTCTCTCCCTTGTGGGGTGCCTCAGGGGTCGGTCCTCTCCCCCTGCTATTTAATATCTACATGAAACCGCTGGGTGAATTTCATCCAAGGGCATGGGGTGAGGTATCATCAGTACGCTGATGATACCCAGCTTTACATCTCCACCTCATGTCCAGTCAACAAAGCAGTGGAAGTGCTGTGCCGGTGTCTGGAGGCTGTTGGGGCCTGGATGGGTGTCAACAGACTCAAACTCAACCCGGATAAGACGGAGTGGCTGTGGGTTTTGCCTCCCAAGGACAATTCCATCTGACCTTCCATTACCCTGGGGGGGGAACTATTGACCCCCTCGGAGAGGGTCCGCAACTTGGGTGTCCTCCTCGATCCACAGCTCACATTAGAGAACCATCTTTCAGCTGTGGCGAGGGGGGCGTTTGCCCAGGTTCGCCTGGTGCACCAGTTTGAATTGTGACCGGAAACTGATCGGCAACCAATGCAGACTGCGGAGTGTTGGTGTGACATGGGTGTATTTAGGGAAGCCCATGATAGCTGTCGCAGCTGCATTCTGTACGATCTGAAGTTTCCGAACACTTTTCAAAGGTAGCCCCATATAGAGAGCATTACAGTAGTCGAGCCTCGAGGTGATGAGGGCATGTTCTTTATACGTTTAAGCCTCCAGTCCCCTAATCGTCTTTGTTGCTCTTCTTGGCACGCCTTCTAAGTCTCAACATCTTTTTTATACCATGGCAACCAAAACAGTAATTACAAATGAAAATAATTCAGATAAATCATCAGGAAATTATTTAAATACACTCTAGTTGCTCTTTTAAGTAAAAAGGTCTCTCCTTGAACTAGTGTCAATTTCACTTTTCATTTTTCATTATCCCCAGCTCTTAGGACATCACAACAATGTTGTTGTTGTTGTTGTTGTTGTTATTATTATTATTATTAATCTATATTGTTACATAGGAACAAGGAAAACATTCTACTGAGACTTATAAGAGTACTGTGATGATCCTATGTAGATTCCCACCTCGTTTAAGCTAACAAAAAAAAGCCTTGTTAAAAACGCCATGGCATATTTTAGCAATTATTTTTTTTAAACTCACCAGATGCTCACACCTACACAAGAGGTGTGTAGCAGAACACTTCATTTACAAATAAGATGATAACAATTCAGAACAATAAAACTTCATAAAAAGGAACTTTAAAAAAATAATAAAGAATACTTTTAAAAACAAATGGAACAAGACTGAACATAGGGAAAAGTAGTTTCATTGTCTCACCAACAATATTGGGTACAAAGACCGGGATGGGTATCTATTTCAGTAATGTTCCTAGTGGTTCTTTGAGGGAGATGTTTAATAGATCCACTGATTTAATGGAAATGCCTCAGCACATTGTATGTTACCTGCTTTGTCTATCCAGGCACGATAGCCATTTAACTCCCGCTCAATCTGCTGCTGTCTCCTCAGTTTCATGAAAGCCCGGCGATTTTCCACTCGTTCTCTCTCTTTTGCAAATTCTCTGTAAAAAAAGAAAGGCCAAGAACTGATCAGTTTGGACTGTATTCTGACATAGTCAGATCAGGAAAGAAAAGGGCTGTTTTAAGTGCCTAACAGAATGGAAGATTTTCACTAGCTAATTTTGTCATCTCTTTAAAATAAGTTTGATTTGAGCTGCACTAGAAATTTGCAGAGCTACTCAGAAACCAGATTAGAACTTTGTCTATATGTTTCACATTTCACAAAGAATTAGCAGATAATCCATGTCAATCCTTCCAGCTAATATGGAGAGAAAAATGGCAGACAATCAGCGCTTTCTTGCTACCATTTCAAGCTGGCCAATAATTGGATGTCTTTTCTTTCCCTTCTCTGATTCCACTGTGTGTTTGCAAAAAATGATAGATCATAGATAGAAAGAAAGAAAGAAAGAAAGAAAGATAGATAGATAGATAGATAGATAGATAGATAGATAGATAGATAGATAGATATAGACAGGTAGTATACATAATATTCTATGCTCTATATATTTATTTATTTGCATGGATCTGTGCAAATTTGTCTATTTTTCTAAATCCTAAAGGTAACAGCAAATGGTTGTCAGTTGTTTAAAAATATCAGACATGTATGTTGAAAACTCTCAAAGTCTTCTTGAGACACCAAATCTAGATCAAGTAATCCTGGAAAGGTAAGAATTCTCTCCAATGAGAGGATAGACTATTCCTGAGTACAAGCCATTTTATACCTCATTAAAGCAGTATTTGCTCTACAACAGCATTTCCTTGTTCACAGTTACCCATTAAGCATCACAGCTAAAAAGAGATATCCCTGATCCATTGATCCAATAATTACAAATTAATGTATCAAGTTCAAAGGGAGAAAGTACCTATTCTTTCTTCTCTAAGCAATTGTGAGCAAACATTTAAGTAAACTAGATCCAGGAGAATGGTCAGCAGACTATTGGTTTTCTCTATGAACTAATCCATTTGCCATGCCAATATTATTTGTGGTAAATAAAATCATGAGCTGCTCCGAGTCCTCGAAGATGGGCGGCATACAAATCTAATTAATAATAATAATAATAATAATAATAATAATAATAATAATAGTTGTTGTTGTTATTATTATTATTATTATTATTATTATTATTATTATTATTATTTACCACAATTTTCTACCTGTCAATGATCTCTTCAGCTTCAACTGGAACAATACACAAGCACACAATCGATTCAAACCTTATGTAAACCACTCCAAATTCGACAGCGGAAAATACAACTTCGGCAACAGAGTGATCAATGCCTGGAATGCACTACATGACTCTGTGGATTTTTCCCCAAACCCTCAAAACTTTAACCTTAGACTGTCTATAGACAACCTCTCCCCATTCCTAAGAGGTCTGTAAGGGGTATGCATAAGCGCATCATTGTGCCTATGTCCCTGTCCTATTGTCTAATTTACCTGTATCCACTTTGCTAATGTTTATGTTTATACCAATATCTACTACCTTGTACATGCTTGACAAATAAACAAACAAACAATCAAACAAATGAACAAATAAATAAATAAATATTGTTTGCTGTATAAACTACTTCTCACTCTCAAGGTAATAAACAATGAACAATGTAATAAATATATATTACAAAATGAATTACAAAAGTAGAGGAAGTGGTTGGGGACAGATCATTCCATAAAAACCTGTCTACATGGTCACTAAAAATCAATATTAACTTGATAGTCCATAACCATACATTTTGGAATACAGTGGTACCTCGAGATACAAGTTTAATTCGTTCCGGACCTGGGCTCTTAAGTCGAGCAGCTCTTATCTCGAACGACTTTTCCCCATAGGAATTAATGTAAATAATTTTAATTGGTTCCAGCCCTCAAAAAACTCACAAAGTTAGTCTAAATTATGCAGAAAGACATGTTTTTAATGAAGAAATGTACATGTACATATAAATGAATAATGAAGTTTCTTTCACTTAACTTGTAAACTTTCTTAAACTTTTAAATTTACATATGTTCAACTTCTCTGCCACCCAATCCTGTAGGACAGAGGTCCCCAACCCTTTTTGCACCAGGGACCGGCTTTAAGCGATCAAGAGAGGAATGGGTGAATGAATGGACGGAGGGTGGGAAGGAAGGAAGGAAAGAGGGAAGGGACAGGAACAGAGGAAGGAAGCAAGGAAACTTATGAAAGGGGAGAGTAAGAGAGGAATGAGTGAAGGGAGGGAGGGAGGGAAGAAGGTGGGAAGGAGAAAGAAAAGAAGAAATAGAGGAAGGGAAGGTAAAAGAGAGAAAGAAAAAGAGCAAGAAAGAAAGCAAGAAAGAAAGAAAGAAAGGGGGAAGGGACAGGAACAGAGGAAGGAAGCAAGGAAACTTATGAAAGGGGAGAGTAAGAGAGGAATGAGTGAAGGGAGGGAGGGAGGGAAGAAGGTGGGAAGGAGAAAGAAAAGAAGAAATAGAGGAAGGGAAGGTAAAAGAGAGAAAGAAAAAGAGCAAGAAAGAAAGCTGCAAGCACCCCCCCGAGCCCCCCAGGCCGGCTGCAACCTTTTAAAACACGCGCCCGCTTCGCAGCTGTCTCCTGAAGCCGAACACGGAAGTTAGCGTTTGGCTTCAGGAGACAGCTCCTTGGCGCTTGTATCTCGAATTTGGGCTTGTAAGTAGAACAAAAATATCTCTCCCCTCCCAGCTCTTATCTCGAGTTGCTCTTAAGTAGAGCAGCTCTTATGTCGGGGTTCCACTGATTGCTGGTGAACTTACTTCATACCCTGCAACCTCTTCCTGGTATAGCTTGAGCTATCTACAGGCTGAACTTATGGTAGTTTCTAAAACTGCTCCTTGTTGATGTTATTAAATGTTTTTAATATCCTTTTAAATAGAAACATAGAAGACTGATGGCAGAAAAAGACCTCATGATCCATCTAGTCTGCCCTTATACTATTTTTTGTATTTTATCTTAGGATGGATATATGCTTATATGTTTATAAATCATCTCCAGTCTTTGTTAATTGTAGTGCTCCTAATATAACTTTATGGATTACGCAATTAGGAGACTGGTAGCTTTCTTTCATCTTGCCTTTGTAAGAGAAAAGTAGACAATATTGTATGGCATGCTTGAAAACAGAAAATCATGGTTTATGATCCAGAGGGTTTAGCAGACCCTGTACATAATTCAGAAAATAAGGCTATTGCTATTACCCACTGTTCAAGACAGGGTCTCTCCAAAAGGCATTTATGATTCTACACGTTCCTTATGCATTAGCTTTCATAAGCAAATTATTTTGTGTTTCTCCTACAACTGAAGTGTTGTTGATAGGCTGGGGGCGTGGATGCATAATTCAGAAAGAAATATACAACTTTGCTACATAGTCTCAGGATCTGCTGAAGGTGTGAAATGGTAGGGTGAAGAAAAGATTGAAGAAAATGCAGGAGCACTAGCAAGGTCCCTCTAGTAATACTCTAATCTCCTGGGTAAACACAATCCTTGCATGAATTAAGCTCTATGGAGTCCACTCAGTGCTGTGGAATTTTTCCTCATTACATCTCCTAAAGCTAACATTCCAACATAGAAACAATCAGAAGCATGAAATAAAATACTGTTGACCCAAATACAATTAGAATATTGTGGGTTATAATTACTTGTTGTACAGCTCTAGTATCACTCAGATAGGTTTCAATAAAAGTAAGCATTTGTATAGTTCCACCTCTGCAGGATAGTATTGCCAATGCCCACCGCCATTGTTTCAGTTTAAAGGTATATCAACTAGCCAAGGATAGTCAATTAGCAAGGTGTGAATTTGATCAGATTATTGGATAATAGCCCTATTACAAACCTAATAAAGGTAGTCTTTGACCATTTGTTTATTAATGGTTTGAAGTTACCATAGTTCTGAAAAAAAAATGATTTATGATCACTTACAACTGTTGCAGCATCTCTGCTGTCATGTGACTATGATTTGGGTACTTTGTAACTGTCATGCATTTTTGACAATTGCAGTGTCCTACAGTCATGTAATCACCATTTGTGATCTTCCTAGCCATTTCCCACAACCAAAATTGGAAACTGATAGGAAAGATCATAAGTGGCAGCCCTATGATGTCTTGCTTAACAATCATGGTGATTTTTCTTAATGACTATGGGAAAAGTTCGGAGAACTGGCAAATAATATCTCTGGTTGGCCCCAGAGTGGGATGGGAACTGAGATTTTGCAATATCTTCCCCCTGCCACACCCACCAAGCCACACCCACAGAGCTGACAGTAAAACTAAATAGCAGATAGGAACAAGTCAGTTCTCCTGTTTTAGGAGACTTCCTGTATGCATTTAAAATTTAAAATATGTCAACCAAATCTACCATAATAGTTTTTTTCTTGATGTAAAATTGGCTAATATGTCAAAAATGAAGCTGTCTAATATAAGAAAGTGTTACTTTCATACTATGTTTTCAGGTTTTATCTTATTTGGTAAACAATCCATTTAGATGTCAGCTTTCTAAATGTGTCTTCTGCATTGAAGACAAATACAAAGAACAGAAACAGGAGATGATGCCAGGATCACACTGATTTGACAAGAGATAAGAAAGCAGATTGACTTCATGTTTATGAAACGGTGTTACAAATGCAGCTTCATGGTAAAGCATCACACAAATTAATCCATGTTCACACAGATAGCATTTTGCTTAACCCACCCACTTTTTTATGGGGAGGCATATTTTCCTATCAGAAACAGAAAAAGTATATACCCTATCTCAGGAACAATATGCTGGGAACTTGTCAAGTGGCAATAGTAGACATCTGTTTGAGTCAAGGTCAATGCCTTCATATTTTCCCAATGAAAAGTAAAAAGAAATGTAAAAGAAAACCAAGAGATGTATAATCAACATGTGTAATGGGAAGAACATTCAACTTACAGGCATGCTTAAAAATAAAAGTGGTTATGAAAGATGGTGCTTTCTTTGCAATAGCCCAACTTTTGATCTTTAAAATAAAGAGTGGAAGAAGCACCCAGTGAAATATCCATGATCACATTAAGATCCATAGATATCATGTTGGAAATAACAGATATTACAGTGGATGAAGTCATATAAATCACAAGTAGTGTTTAATCACCTGTCCCTCTTCCTACTTCAAAGGGGCCCACATATGTGGCGAAAGGCTCCAACTTCTCAGTATTTATGACTGTTCTTTTCTGCATCTGTTCTGCATTATTCTTATGTGTGTATTCACTGAGCTATTCACATTAATATTTTCTTTAAAAATAAATAGAACTTTCAAATTAGAATTCTTGAGAACTCTCCAGTGAATTCCTACAGGGCTGAGTGACTTGTTAATTTGCAGTTTGCCATGTAGCTCTTAAACACCAACCTTTAGCCACCTCAACAGAGCTGCTTTGCTGTGCTCTACTCTTACTGCAAAGCCATCAAGAAATATTTGCCACTTGCCCAATTGTACACTTACCATTTACCTAAAATGGGCCCATGCAGTTAAATACCTAATATTCTAAATTGGTGGTTCTCGACTGAAATTCTAGCCCTTCCCAATATTACCCAACAATGAAAACTCCCTTCAGTTGGCAGGCACTATGTATGTATGTATACATACACTTCGGCTATGTTTTTGTTTGTTTTATCTTCCCAGGACCATCCTATGAGAACCCAGATTATTGGGGGCAATATGCTTACTCTATAAACCACTTAAAAAGCTATTGCTATCCACACAAATTAGGTGCTTTTCCAGGTTCTGGGAGCTTGTAAGTTTGACAGGCTTCAGCTCAACCTGGGCAATGTTGTAGATGGTTATGAATTTTAGGGCTAATGATTTTGCATTATTCTGGATGAGGTGACTCCCTTGGGGAAAGTTGCACCACAGTCTGGAGCTTTTCTGGAACTGATGGTTCCTGCTCAAGGAAGATGTGATAGCTATAGCCAAGAAGCCCTACCACAAGTACTCATTGTATAGCAATTGCACACACATTTTTGGATTGGGAGGTATGAGTCATTCATGTCTTAGTCACCTCTAATAAATGTACTCCACAAGCTGCTACCCTTGAAGATATATTCTTCAAGGGTATGTGGAATTCAATTACAGTCTTGTCTATCTTGCCTTCAAAATCCATGGGACCCATTCCTCTGCAATGTATCTAGGCATTTCAGATTCTACATGCACCGTACAATCTGTGTTGACTTCCACACATTTTAATGGTTTAACTATCACAACATTCAATGCCTAGTTTTGTATTTGTTTTGTCAGATAAACCTATGCCCATCACATATAGTTACAATACAGATAAATAAATAGGAAAAAAGGTCATCCCATCTCGGGAGAGATATGTGCACAAATGCACACATACACATACACACACACGCACATACACACACACATATATATTTCTGCCTGAGTTGCCATGACAACAGTAAGAGAACTTGAATCTGTAAACAAAGCTTTATGTGAATCAAAACAGAGAAACCTACTGAATGGGCAGACTAATTTTGATTGCCTTGAGTATTTTGTTCCTCCTCAAGAAAGCTCAGGTGATTATTATTTTTTTAGGTAAATGTATTAATTTATTATAGAGTGAGCACATTGATATGAATGTCAAATTGGCCATCTAACCAATGCAATTGTAGGTGGCAAGCAAAAAATTAAAATATAATACACAATTGATATCAATTTTAAACAATCCCGGTAAAAACATTTCCTTACCAACATTACACACAATGCCTGGATGAAAAACTAGTTGTGTTATATACGCGTACCATGGTGCACCCAATGTGCTGCAGACTAAACCAGCTGAAGCTTCAACATGCTCCTATTTATTTATTAGCATTATATATATGACAGGCATACACCTATCTGACAAAACAAATACAAATCTAGGCACTGGTTTTTGTCATAGTTATAAACCATTAAAATATGTGGAAACCAAAAGAGATTATGCCATGCAAGCAGGATCTAAGATGCCTGGATAGATTGCAGAGGAAAGAGTGCCATAATTTTTAAAATATTGTTTATTATTTTATGATAAAAATAAAATACAAAACAGTCAAACCATCCAACAAAATGAAGCATAACAAAAGCATACATTCAACCCTAACAACAACAACAAAGAAAAAAAACTGCAAAAAAGAGAGGAAAAAGTGATCAATTAAATTTAACATTTAACATGTGAGATGCATCCTGACTAGGTGCCGAAGCAGTATATTCTCTTCCTCTTTTACAAATATCCTGTCTATAACTCTAAAAAGGAATATATATATTCCAAAAACAAGCCTGGAGTCTGTTGTTTTGGCTGTATGACGATGGGTTTCCTGCTCTACTAAAGCAAATACCAGCTGGCCTACAGCCTCAAAAGTATTTCCTACTATCATTTGAAATGCTATTCAGTTAAAAAGTTAAAAGCAGGAGGCTACAACCCATACTTCTTCTAATTTGAATGTCAGTTCAATATTTGCCATCAAACTGCAATTTTATTACAGAAGGGGAACGTTATTAAACACATGATATTAATAATTTCACCTGTACTTAATTTTAATTAAATGAAATCTATTTTATTTCCTGCTCCCTGTACCTGACTTGTCTTATTAGCCCATAACTATATTTGGATTATGACATTTCAAGACCAGGACTGGCCCAGAAAAATTGTGCGTAGCTTGAGCTACCAGACCTGGACTACAAAATTATACAAGACCAGGTGACAAGCTAGAGATGTTTACTGCTGTCTAATGACCATACATATTTTTGCAGTGTGTATCTGACAGCTCTATGCATTCCTAATTGGAAGTCTATCTAGCCTGCATCTGATTTCAAGATAAAAAATAAATAAGAATAAATACCATAGACATCTTTAAATCGCCCATAAACCTCTACAGTTTGGTAAGCAGATTAGGCACACTGATTATCTAGCACATTATTTTCTACAACAATAGCAATAGCATTTAGACTTATATACTGCTTCATAGTGCTCTTACAGCCCTCTCTAAGCAGCTTACAGAATGAGCATATTGCCCTCAACAATCTGGGTCCCCATGTTACCCACCTCAGAAGGATGGAAGGCTGAGTCAACCTCGAGCCAGTGGTGATCAGTCAAATAAAATTTCTATATAATTTACAATAAAAGCTTTGCAAATAGGCAAAACAGTTAATATTTTCCTAGTTTGTCCAATGTTTTGTCCTCTTTTGTACTATTATTTGGTAATAGATCACAGAACATACTGAAAAATGCTGAGGGCTAAGAACCTCTTTATGAACTCAATAGCCTATAGACCAGGGTTGTCAAACTCAATGCCTGGCAGCTGGATCTGGCCTGTGGGATGCTTACACCGTGGAAATAATAAAGGAACAGCCTGTGGTGCCTCTGTGAGTAAAAACAGCTCTTAAAAGGGCTGTGTATGGCCCTCTTGAGCTCTGTTTTCGCTGGCAGAGGG
Source organism: Erythrolamprus reginae (assembly GCF_031021105.1). NCBI lineage: Eukaryota > Metazoa > Chordata > Lepidosauria > Squamata > Dipsadidae > Erythrolamprus > Erythrolamprus reginae. The sequence continues at coordinate 98,766,505 of NC_091952.1, read as the reverse complement.
TTGCAGGAGGCCATCACAGCTGAAAATGAAGCTTGCGAGGGTTGCAAGCAACTCTCCCAAGCTCTGTTTTTGCTGGCAGAGGTTTATAGCAGCGTTGCAGCCAAAAACGGAGCTAGGGAGCCCATTTTCACTGGCAGAGCGCTTGGGCCACCACAGATGCCCCTGACACAAGTGACGTCGAGCTGATCACCCCCCCGCAAGGTCAAACATAACCCTGATGCGGCCCTCAATGAAATCGAGTTTGACACCCCTGAAATAGACAATCCTTTTTTCTGCCATTTTGCCTAATGGTATACTGAAAAGTATTGAGCTCCAACACATGAAGGCATTACAAAGTTGCCAGCTGAAAATTGTATCTATCAGTTCTGCTATGTTAACTAAAATCAGTTCTGCAGTTGCCAAGAAACCATGTGTCCTGAATGCATCATTAAAAAATGTCATTCAACAGAAACTAGCATTCTTAAGAGAAAGATTAGGCAATGCAGATCTGTTTAGAAAGAAGGAATGGAAAAACTAGAGTAGAAGGAGGTTGGCGTTTGAAAACATCCACCTGAATAGCACTAGCATTTAGACTTATATACCGCTTCACATTGCTTTTACAGACCTCTCTAAGCAGTTTACAGAATCAGCATATTGTCCCCAACAATCGGGGTCCTCATTTTGAAAGGTTGGAAGACTGAGATTTGAATTGCCAAATTGCAGGAAGCCAGTGTCAGCAGAATTAGCCTGCAGTACTGCATTCTAACCACTGCGCCACCGCAGCTCTAGGACAGTGATGGCAAACCTATGGCAGGGGTGCCACAGGTGACACATGGAGCCATATTTTCTGGCACATGAGCTGTTGCTGTAGCTAAGCTCCAACGTGCATGTGTGTGCCGCCAGCTGATTTTTGATTCGCACAGAAGCTGTTAGAGGGTGTTTTCTGCTTCCAAAGAGCCTACAGGAGGATGAGGGAGGGAATTTATTGCCTCCCCCATCTCCAGGGAAGCCTTTGTAGCCTGGGGAGGGTGAAACATCAGCCTATTGGGCCCACCAGAAGTTGGGAAACAGGCTGTTTTCAGCCTCCAGAGAATCTCTGTGGGGTGGGGGAAGCTGTTTTTGCCCTCCCCAGGCATTGAATTATGGGCGTGGACACTCGTGCCGGCACGATAGCATGTGTACACACTCTTTTGACACTGAAGGGAAAAAAAAGGTTTGCCATCACTGCTCTGGGATATCCTAGAAAAAGAAGACGCAGAGGACCAGGGAGGTAACAGTAGGAAGATTTAAAGAAGGGCCCCTCATGGCAAAAAGACTTTAAAAGGAAGTCAATGAATGATATGGCTTAGGGATCAAGAAGGCAAAATTAACCATATCAAATTAAGTTAGTACTCATTGTACCACCTAATTTCATTTCAAGACAAATCCAGAAACCTCCAACTTTTTTCTATGATGTATTGGCTATCTGAATATTTCCAGCCAAGATAAGGTAACTTGAGTAAAAACAAGCCAAGATGTGGTAATATGAGTAGACCGTACCATACCATAGTCTTCTGTTGTGTACAAAATATAAAGACTTTTGGATGGCTTCTGCAGGAAAAAGGAGATCAAACAGCTGTTTTAAGAGTCACATTAAGGATCCTATTTAAGCAGCAGAACACTGAAAGAAGACTTGAGAATGCTTTATTGAAAAACAGAAGGCTGTTGAGCTGAGAGTCCCATGAGATCTGTCAAATTTCCCCAGATTATTTTTGAAGTATGCACGATCTAATTTGTATCTTTGGTTGAATACATCTTTTTGAAAAATATTTATCAGGAAAATTGTAACTGGTTCAATACATAATAACATTTTTGTTGGATACATTTCCATGTATATGTCCACCATTTGATTGACATGTCACTCAAGTGTATAAAGCAGCAGTGAAATCTACTTACATTTCCTACCAGTTTGGAAATGCATGCTTCAGGTATGTGTGCTTGCTTAGTTTGTGAAAGCTTGTTTTGCCCCTGTGTGGCTCACACACATGCTTTTTCACCGTCTGTGCATGCGCAGAATGCTTTGTGCATGCACAAAGGGTTGAAAAAAGAAAATGGCGGTGTCCTGGAGTCTTGTGCTGCCGCTGCTATCAGTTTTTTGAGCCAACGGCAGCCGCTGCTACGGGTACCTGTCCAAATTGATAGCTTTTCATCCCTGATATAAAGATATGTCAAGTCTTCCCACAGTTGAGAGACATGCTTCCCCATATATAACTGATACAAAGCACCGGAGTCTCCAGATTATTTTTCAGGGAATCAAGGAATTAAACCCTTTTCTAATTCATTTCATTTTTTAAAAATAAAAAAAATATTGAATTATTTAACACACATATACACAGGAGTAGGCTACTGCCCGGATTTGGGGGGGGAATGCAGTGGGGCAGCAAAAATGGAGCTCCACCCCAGGGCACCCAATTTGCACTGAAAGATGTTGAAAGAAAATGCAGGGCGTCCTGCATAAACCACGGGCACAGTGTGGTAGTAAAAATTTTGGTAGCCCTTCACTGCATATAATAATATAATAATCATAATACGAAAGTGATTTAAAAAAGAGCCAAGGACAAAAACATAGGGGGAAAAAACCCCAAAACCCCCAAGAACAAAAAAAAAGAATGAAACAAAAAACAAAAAAACAAAAAATCATGAGATTTGGGTTTGGTTAAAAACCAGAGAAACAATTTGTTTCTCTCCAAACTTCCAAATCATCAACAGAAATTCTTGATAATCTTATGCAGTTTTATGTATAGTTATTTAATCTATTCTTGTACATGTCTTATTGCTTTGTCTACCCTGAAAATCGCCGGTCAAATTTAGCATGTTAATACTTATGATATTAATCACATTAAGATTTAATTCACACTTATCTCTACTCTGTTGTACAGTTCTAAGAATTCACATTTATATCACCTCTATACTACTCATTATGTTTTATTTTCCTTATTCAACCATGCATACCATTTGTCCCAAATTATGTAAAAGTCTGTTTCATCTTTTTCTCTTAGTCGCAGTGTTAACCTATTCATTTTCGCCACTTCCATTATTTTATCCTTAACTATTAGGTCAGTAGGAACCGTATCCTTCTTCCATAATTGCACGTAAGAAAGCCACTGTCAGTATATGTATTATGACATACTGATTGTTTTTATCTATACTTTGATCCATTACACTAAGTAAAAACATGTCTGGTTTTAACTCCATTTTAATCACTGTGATTTCTGTTAACCATCCTTGTATTCTTTTCCAGTAACTCTTTGCTTGTGGACAGGTCCACCACATATGGTAATAGGTGCCAAGTTCTGTTTTGCACTTCCAACGTTTTGGGAGATAAATTAGGTGAACTTTTTGCTAGCCTTGTCAAGGACAGATGTCAACGGTAAAACATTTATATATATTTTCTTTATATGCAGTGGATAGTGTTAATTTGATATTCTACTTCCAAACTCTCTCCCAGTCATCAATATTGATTGTGTGGCCTATATTCTGAGCCCATGTTAGCCGAATTGAGCCAAATCAAATTAATATTTATTTTGTATCTGGAAATATGGCAACCAGTCAATGATTATACCAGTTGAACTCAGATTTTCTCTTTTTTTAAAATTAGTTTGGTCATCGAGCAATTGCTTGTATGTAACTTTCTTATGTAGGTTTAACACACTAGGGTAGATTCTGGCCTCCATAGTTGATAACCATTTAGGAATTTGGGTATAAAATTTCTTCCTTATGTCCATCCAGTCAGCTATCAGGGTTCCTCTTATGTGAGGTTTTTTAAAGTAATTATGAATTTTATTTTCTTCATTCCAAAGATATTTATACCACACAAATTGTAGATCATACCCTTCAATGTTTAATATTCTTTTGTTTGTTAATATTACCCAATCTTTAATCCATGATATTGTTACATTTCTTTTATTTATTTATTTATTATTTATTACTTAGATTTGTATGCCGCCCCTCTCCGAAGACTCGGGGTGGCTCACAATATGTAAAAACAAATCATAAGCAATCAGACAAATTTAAAATATTTAAATATTTAAAAAAACCCATATGCTAACAGTCACACACACAGACATACCATGCATAAATTAAACGTGCCCAGGGGGAGATGTTTCAGTTCCCCCATGCCTGACGGCAAAGGTGGGTTTTAAGGAGTTTACGGAAGGCAGGAAGAGTAGGGGCAGTTCTAATCTCTGGGGGGAGTTGGTTCCAGAGGGCCGGGGCCGCCACAGAGAAGGCTCTTCCCCTGGGGCCCGCCAACCGACATTGTTTAGTTGACAGGACCCGGAGAAGGCCCACTCTGTGGGACCTAATCGGTCGCTGGGATTCGTGCGGCAGGAGGCGGTCTCGGAGATATTCTGGTCCGATGCCATGAAGGGCTTTAAAGGTCATAACCAACACTTTGAATTGTGACCAGAAATTGATCGGCAACCAATGCAGACTGCGGAGTGATGGTGAAACATGGGCATACCTAGGTAGGCCCATGACTGCTCTCGCAGCTGCATTTTGCACGATCTGAAGTTTCCGAACACTTTTCAAAGGTAGCCCCATGTAGAGAGCATTACAGTAGTCGAACCTCGAGGTGATGAGGGCATGAGTGACTGTGAGCAATGAGTCCCGGTCCAGATAGGGCCGCAACTGGTGCACCAGGCGAACCTGGGCAAACGCCCCCCTCGCCACAGCTGAAAGATGTTGTTCTAATGTGAGCTGTGGATCGAGGAGGACGCCCAAGTTGCGGACCCTCTCTGAGGGGGTCAATAATTCCCCCCCCAGGGTAATGGACGGACAGATGGGATTGTCCTTGGGAGGCAGAACCCACAGCCACTCCGTCTTATCCGGGTTGAGCTTGAGTCTGTTGACACCCATCCAGGCCCCAACAGCCTCCAGGCACCGGCACATCACTTCCACCGCTTCGTTGACTGGGCATGGGGTGGAGATGTAAAGCTGGGTATCATCCGCATATTGATGATACCTCACCCCATGTCCTTGGATGATCTCGCCCAGCGGTTTCATGTAGATGTTGAATAGCAGGGGGGAGAGGACCGACCCCTGAGGCACCCCACAAGGGAGAAACCTAGGAGTCGACCTCTGGCCCCCCACTAACACCGACTGCGACCGGCCAGAGAGGTAGGAGGAGAACCACTGAAGGACAGTGCCTCCCACTCCCAACCCCTCCAGCCGGTGCAGAAGGATACCATGGTCGATGGTATCGAAAGCCGCTGAGAGGTCAAGGAGCACCAGGACAGAGGATAAACCCCTGTCCCGGGCCCGCCAGAGATCATCCATCAACGCGACCAAAGCGGTTTCCGTGCTGTAGCCGGCCCTGAAACCCGACTGCTGGGGACCTAGATAATCGGCTTCTTCCAAGGACCGCTGGAGCTGGAGTGCCACCACCTTCTCGACAACCTTCCCCATAAAGGGAAGGTTGGAGACTGGACGATAGTTGTTAAGTACGGCTGGGTCCAGGGAGGGCTTCTTGAGGAGGGGGCGCACAAGCGCTTCTTTATAGAGTGATGGAAAAACTCCCCTCCCCAAGGAAGCGTTGGTAATCTCCTGGGCCCAGCTCCGTGTCACCTCCCTGCTGGCCGAAACCAACCAGGAGGGACACGGATCCAGTTAACAGGTGGCGGAACTCACAGCTCCGATGGCCTTGTCCACTTCATCATTTTAACTCTGACAAATAATCTTTTGGCAGAGCCCAGAAATTTTTTTTTCTGATAAGAGGTGATGTGGGGGAGGGGGCTTCCTATAATACTATATCTGCACACCTTATTTTGCCTTATTACTGATATGACATCTGCATTTCAATTATATTATCCTTCTTTAGTGATACAATCTTTCTCTTATTTCTAGATTTGATTCCTCATGAGAGCACTTATATGAAAGAGCTATTTATTATCCAATAAGGTGAAATTTTGACTATATGCCTAGAACTAAATTGTTCTAGAAATAAAAGCTGATAGCATTAAATGAATGCTGAAGAAAAATACCCCCCACAAATATATTGTATAACATCTGACACATACAGACAAAATGCAATTACATAATCCATTGGAGGCTTATGGCATATGTATATATGCAACACATGTCGATTCAGTCATTATACACTTCAGCCACAATGCTGCAGTTGATATAAAAAAAAAAATCCATAGAACATGAAGAGTAGACCACGGGGAAGTTTGTTTAGCATTCCACACCCCCACAACAATTCTAATTGCAATTGAAAGAGGCGTGATTATGAAGAACAAATAGAGATGTTCTTTCATAATGAAAACGTCTCTCTCCTGTGAGAGCCCAGCAGTAGCCTTTCTTGCCCCAAAGGAGTTCTAAGGAGTTGGTACGTCTGCTCCCAGAAGAATTGCAGTTTATTAGGCAGGCTGAGCCCATACACATTTATAACAGTGTGTGGGCATTTGTGTGTGTGTGTGTTTATGTATGCATGCAAATAAAAGAGAAAAAGATTTGAATATCTACATAATGGCTTGTTGGAGATCTACTGACTGTTAAGTGGTTTTTATTTTCGTCTCAGGAGATATAGTCCTCTGCGGTATTGTTCAGCGAGTCTCCCCACCATATCTTTAGATGTCAGGCTAAAAAGAGTATCTTTCTACCTTCACTGAATGGAAGCGTGGAGGCCTACGAGACTAGACTTTCAATCCTGGGCCTAGAAAGCTTAGAACTAAGACGCCTTAAACAAGATCTAAGTATGGCCCACAAGATCATATGCTGCAACATCCTGCCTGTCGACGACTACTTCAGCTTCAACCACAACAACGCAAGAGCACACAACAGATTTAAACTTAATATTAACCACTCCAAACTTGACTGTAAAAAATATGACTTCAGTAACCGAGTTGTCGAAGCTTGGAACTCATTACCAGACTCCGTAGTATCATCCCCTAACCCCCAACACTTTACCCTTAGATTATCCACGGTTGACCTATCCAGATTCCTAAGAGGTCAGTAAGGGCCAAGTACAAGTGCACTAGAGTGCCTTCCGTCCCCTGCCCTATTGCTCTCCTATATCTCCTATACCTTTCTTCCATTCCTATATCTCTTCTTCTATTCTTTCATTGATATGTTCCTATATCTTATCTTCTATTCTTTCTTAGATATATTTTACTATGAGTATATCCTCTATAACCTTCATCACGTATTTTACTATTTGTATACCCACTCAAACCCTCATTGTGCATTGGACAAAATCATTCAATCAATCAATAACATTTGCCCTACTTTCCAAATGTCAGTCTTATTTGAAGGTGAGGAAGGTATCCAATCCAAGGGCTCATTCTGAGAACTTGCTAACCCCAGCACAAAGGTATTAAACATTTTACAGAGCATACAGTATATCCTCATTGTGTCACCTTCAAATCATCCTGGACTTACCAGAGGCAGTTCAAAGGCATGCTTAGCTGTTCCACTTTTAAAGTAGTCTTTCCCCTATTCTCTGAAAATAACTCTTGTCCTATGAACATTCTGCAATGCCTCATTGATAAATGTTACAGTTAGGGGCAGAAGTCTGACAGCTGGAACTGGCTGCATACTCCTTCATATCCCATGGCTGGAGATTGCTCTCCATGGCCCTTTGGGTTTTGACTCCTGGAAATGCCAGACACTTGGTTCCTGCCAATATGTATACTTGCATAATGCTTAGCTGGGCACATGGGTTCCTTAGCTCAATTTAGAACAGTTCTGAAAATTAGAAGTAAATCAGAAAAACGAGCCAGGTTCTGTCAATCATTTCTTCCAAACAAGTGCATTACAGATTTTCTGCTGCTTCTACTGACAAAGGGTTTCATATGACTGCATTTTCTAATGGTTTGGTTACTACTTTGGGATACTCTAGTACCCTGATGGTGAACCTATGAAATGAGAGCCCTCTCTGTGGGTACACAAGCCATTGCCTCAGCTAAGCTCCCCCCACATGCCTGTGTGCCTCTCACCGGCCAACCAATTTTTGGGTCTCTACTGCACATGTCTGTATGTGTGGGAGGATGGATGCAGGAAATGTGCATGCATGTGCAAGTAGCCAGGTGTGCAGGGGCACGGGCACGCATTATGGGTTATAAGGGCAGGGAGGCCTACTAGGCCCAAAACAGTGTGTGTGCAGTGTGGGCTTTCAGGGCCTGTTTTTGCTCTCAGAATGCTGCAGAGAGGCCTACTAGGCCCAAAACAGTGTGTGTGTGTGTGCGCGCAGTATGTGCTTTCATGGCCTCACCTACAAAAAGATATTGACAAAATTGAACGGGTCCAAAGACGGGCTACAAGAATGGTGGAAGGTCTTAAGCATAAAACGTATCAGGAAAGACTTAATGAACTCAATCTGTATAGTCTGGAGCAGTGATTTTCAACCTTTTTTGAGCCGCGGCACATTTTTTACATTTATGAAACCCTGGGGCACATTGAGCAGGGGGGGGGGGCTAAAAAAAGTTTGGACAAAAAAATTCTCTCTCTCTCTTCCTCCCCTTCGCTCTATTTCTTTCTCCCTCCCTCTTTCTCTCCCTTCCTTCCTCTTTCTCTCTCTCTCTCCATCCCTCTTTCTTTCTCTTCCTTCCTCTCTTTTTTGCTCTCTTTCTCCCTCCCTCCCTCCCTCTATGTCTCTCTCTCTCTCCTTCCCTCCCTCTCTTTCTCTCTCTCTTGCTTTCTTTCTCTCTCTTTCTCTCTTTCTTTCTCTTGTTCTCTTTCTTGCTCTCTTGCTTTCTTTTACTCTTATTCTCTTTCTCTCTCTCTTGCTTTCTCTCTCTCTCTTGCTTTCTTTCTCTTGCTTTCTTTCTTTCTCTCTTTCTTTCTCTCTCTCTTGCTTTCTTTCTCTCTGAGCTTCGCGGCACACCTGACCATGTCTCGCGGCACACTAGTGTGCCACGGCACACTGGTTGAAAAACACTGGTCTGGAGGACAGAAGGAAAAGGGGGGACATGATCGAAACATTTAAACATATTAAAGGGTTAAATAAGGTCCAGGAGGGAAGTGTTTTTAATGGGAAAGTGAACACAAGAACAAGGGGACACAATCTGAAGTTAGTTGGGGGAAAGATCAAAAGCAACATGAGAAAATATTATTTTACTGAAAGAGTAGTAGATCCTTGGAACAAACTTCCAGCAGACGTGGTAGATAAATCCACAGTAACTGAATTTAAACATGCCTGGGATAAACATATATCCATCCTAAGATAAAATACAGAAAATAGTCTAAGGGCAGACTAGATGGACCATGAGGTCTTTTTCTGCCGTCAGACTTCTATGTTTCTATGGCCTGTTTTTGCTCTCAGAATGCTGCAGAGAGGCCTACTAGGCCCTAAACAGTGTTTGTGTGTGTGTGTGTGTGTGTGTGTGTGTGTGTGTGTGCAGCATGGGCTTTCATTGTTCTGTTTTCGCTCCCAGAATGCTGCAGAGAGGCCTACTAGGCCCAAAACAGTGTGTGTGTGTGTGTGTGTGTGTGTGTGTGTGTGTGTGTGCGTGCAGTGTGGGCTTTCATAGCCTGTTTTTGATCTCAGAATGCTGCAGAGAGGCCTACTAGGCCCAAAACAGCATATATGTCTCTCTGTGTGTGCGTGTGTGTGCAGCATGGGCTTTCATGGCCTGTTTTTGCTCCCAGAATGCTGCAGAGAGGCCTACTAGGCCCAAAACAGTGTGTGTGTGTGTGCGGTGTGGGCTTTCATGGCCTGTTTTTGCTCTCAGAATGCTGCAGAGAGGCCTACTAGGCCCAAAACAGTGTGTGTGCGTGTGTGTGTGTGCGCGTGCACATGCATGTGTATGTGTTCAGCGTGGGCTTTCATGGCCTGTTTTTGCTCCCAGAATGCTGCAGAGAGGCCTACTAGGCCCAAAATGGGGTGCGGGGATTGTATGGGGGGATCGTGTACACATGCTCAGGGAGGCGGGGAGTTCCGCTTTCAGGTGTGTTTTTGGCACGTGATAACAAAAAGGTTAGCCATCACTGCACATTGCACCGAGCTATGTTTTGATGCCACTAGTTTGCCCATTCCTTTGCAGCACTTGTAATATATAGGGGCTATGGACAATTTTTTTTTTAAAAAAAAAATCTCCCTGTTTCCTTTTTAGTTCCAACAGAAGGCCGCACGAATCCCAGCGACCAGTTAGGTCCCACAGAGTTGGCCTTTTCCGGGTTTCGTCAACTAAACAATGTTGTCTGGCGGGACCCAGGGGAAGACCCTTTTCTGTGGTGGCCCCGACCCGCTGGAATTAGCTCCCCCCGGAGATTAGGATTGCCCCCATCCTCCTTGCCTTTCGCAAACTCCTTAAAACCCACCTCTGCCGTTAGGCATGGGGGAATTGAGACATCTCCCCCAGGCCTATATAGTTTATGTATGGTATGTTTGTGTGTATGCCTTTTTAAATAATGGGTTTTTAGATATTTTTAAATATTAGATTTGTTATTGTATATTGTTTTTATTATTGCTGTGAGCCGCCCTGAGTCTACGGAGAGGGGCGGCATACAAATCTAATAATAATAATAATAATAATAATAATAATAATAATAATAATAATAATAATAATAATAATAAAAAGGTGGAAAGAAGCAGGAAGCCATGAATTGGATAATGACCGGCCAGAAGAACTCCACAGTTGATGCCCAGCTACACACATAACCTGTCAGGATGGCTATATTATAAATGCCAATTCAGTACAGGTGTGTCCTTGACTTACGACCACAAGTGAGCCCACATTTCCTGACACTAAGTGAGACAGTTGTGAGTTTTGACGCATTTTATAACCTTTCTTGCCCCAGTTGTCAAGTGAACCACTGAAGTTGTTAAGTTAGTTACACGATTGTAAAGTGAATCTGGCTTCTCCATTGATTTTGCTTGTGGGGAGGTGGCAAAAGTGATCACATGACTCCAGGACTCTGCAACCATCATCAATATGAGTCATTTGCCAAGTGTCCAAATGTGGATCATGTGACCATAAGGATGCTGCAACAGTCACAAGTATGATAAATGTCATAAGTCACTTTTTCTAGTGATATTGTATTATTATTATTATTATTATTATTATTATTATTATTATTATTATTATTATTATTAATTAGATTTGTATGCCGCCCCTCTCCGCAGACTCGGGGCGGCTCATAGCAACTTCAAACAGTCAGTAAATGAAAGGTTGTAAGGGGTTTTTTGGGGGGGGGGGTGTTATAATTTTATTTTTATTTTTCTCCACCTTAACATGTAAATAACAAAACACAATACCAATATCCAACCATATACATATGCCAAATTTCCATATCATTAATGTGCTTTAAGGAGTTCCTTTACTTTCTACCTTGCCCCTCCCCTCCCATAACTCCATCTCTCCAACATTAAAAGTAGTACTCAACTTTAAAAGCAAGGACAAAGAAAAAGAGAGAGAAAAAAGAAAAGAACAAAAACAAGAAAAGGTGTAAGCTGAGGACTACCTGTAGTCTCCCAGAAGAGTGCTAGACATATGTTTAAATAAACAGTCCAGAGTTCTATTCAAAAATTGCTACACCTTTGTTCAGAAATATTCCAAGTGACAAGTTACCAGCATGTGTAAACTCTGCCACAGCACTCATGTCATTCAAACAGTTTGAAAGGTGGCTAAAGGCCAGATAACAACACATAGTCGCTCAAGTCTACCCTATTACACATTACAAACCACAAAGGATTTTTTGTTAGTGCTTATCACTCCAGTGGTAGAGAATCAGATAACAGAGCAATACAAATTCTATTGACATACTTTTCATCTGATGAAAGGAATGGACCGGGTTCTACTTACCTTCCCTACCAGTTTGCATCGCAACAGAAGTGCATGTTTTGCACACACGCACATTCCCCACATACAATTTTGCTTCCGCGCATGCTGAGTAGTTTGAAATCAGCGCAAAACACAGCTCAGGACCTGATCAGCTTGGCTTTGGAAGAAAGAATAAAGGCCAGAATAAACTCGAGGGTGGGAGAGAGGGCCCTCTTTCAAGCGGTAAAACAGGAAAAACCTTCCAAAAAGTAATTTTTTAAAAAAATGGCGGTGCACATGAACTGGCACCAACTGATGCAGTTCAGTGATGTCACCAATGGGTCGTTACCGTCCCAGGCGAACTGATATAAACCCAGGAGGAACCCACCACTGGATTGGACGCTAACAGGGTCAGGGGTAGGAGCCCCAAGTCCGTTGTCCACATTGTTCGCCACCACATTTCTAGATATAAGATTTCTTGCATAAAGCTGCCCACAATCAATTTTTATAAAAGGAACAAGGTTGGAAAAAGAGAAAAATAGGGCTTTATTACAAGTGGAAGATAATGTTGTCGAGACACAATGCATTAAGGCTCAACACTTTTAAACAATGTGATCACATTAAAAAAAGTCTTTCTTTAAAAAAAATGATGAAAATGTATTCCTCAGTGATGAGATATAATTTTATTTGAATTATAATTTGGATTTCAATTGAATGTTTATATGGTAAACATATAAAGCACAACAAAGAATGTTCTTTCTGCGCCAGCTCAGGAAGCTCAAACTGCCCAAGGAGCTGCTGTTACAGTTCTACAGAGGAATCATTGAGTCTGTCATCTGCACCTCTATAACTGTCTGGTTTGGTGCTGCAACCCAACAGGATCGACACAGACTTCAGAGAATAATCAGAACTGCAGAAAAAACAATTGCTCCCAACCTGCCTTCCATTGAGGACCTGTATACTGCACGAGTCAAAACGAGGGTGGGGAAAATATTTACTGACCCCTCACATCCTGGACACAAATTGTTTCAACTCCTACCCTCAAAACGTCGCTACAGAGCACTGCACACCAAGACAACTAGACACAAGAACAGTTTTTTTCCGAATGCCATCACTCTACTAAACAAATAATTCCCTCAACACTGTCAGACTTTCTACTAAATCTGCACTTCTATTCTACTAGTTTTTCTCATCATTCCTTTCACCCATTTCATCCCATGTTGACTGTATGACTGTAACTTGTTGCTTATATCCTAAGACTGTAACTTGTTGCTTATATCCTAATATTGCTTCTTCATTGCTTATTTGACCCCTATGACAATCATTAAGTGTTGTACCACATGATTCTTGACAAATGTATATTTTATTTTATGTATGCTAAGAGCACATGCACCAAGACAAATTCCTTGTGTGTCCAATCACACTTGGCCAATAAAAATTCTATTGTATTGTATTCTATTCTATTCTATATGGAAATGTTAATGCTAATTTGCATTTTCTCCATTGCCGTTGCATTCTTTTTTGCTGGCACCCAAGTGACCACCCAAAAATAAAACAAAGGACCCAGGCAAAGCAGAAACAAGTGGAAGGAATAAGGGACAGTAATGTTGAAAAGAAAATGAGAAGCTGGCATGATTTAAAAGATAGGGGATTACAGATGTCTGCAATCCATTATTAGTAAAAGTCCAAAAGTCCAAAGATAAAACATATGAGACATAACTTTATCCCATTAGTATAGAAGAAAAGCAGTATTGTATGCTTATTAGCTTCTTTTCTGGCAAGTGTTCTTGAAAATAATTCATAATTTTGGGCTATTCCACTACAAACAATACAAATAATAAAATCAAATTATTGTGGAAACTCTTTCACTTTGGATTCTGGCAAGAATAAGATGATAAAGAGAACAATAAGGCATTGATTTAATTTTCTCTGATGGCAAATTGGAGCCTAGTTTGCTTCAAATGCATATGGATATCCGCTAGTGCACAGATTGCTGATGGATATCCAGGAATCCCCTTAGGGCCAATGAAATAAGATGAGAAGGAAATCATTCACATTCATTCATTTTTATGATGTGATAAACCCATTTGGAATGGTAAAAGCATGTTTAAAACTGCATGTTTACCACAAAGAAAACTTAACTTGCTCCTGGCTATTCGCATTAGCCCTAAAATAAACTTCACTCCTTTTTGTTGTATGTATGTATGTATGTATGTATGTATGTATGTATGAATATATCATCGTGGCCCTTTTTATTTTATTTATTATTAAACACTTGAATACAATGAAATAATTAATTAACAGTTAATTAACAATAAATATTTCTTTTTTTTTAATTTTTTTTATTAATTTTCATAAAAACAAACAAATACATACAAACAATAAACATAAAGTGGGGGTGTATTTCCCCCGCTTCTTATGAAAGTATACATTCAAATGTAGGAAAAGAATACATAATTAAATATATGTTAACTATTATAGAAAAAAAGTTAATAAGTTTGAGTTAAAGTTTTATAAATCTTAATTTCGATGTAAATGTTAAATAGGGTTAGTGTAACATAATTACCAAAAAAATACCTTTAATATAATCCTAATTACTATAATAAAATAATGTCAAACCATCAATCCAAACAATTAAGGTAATTTCAGCTATTATACATCAAAGATCTTAGTATGTTGCTTATACTTGTACATACACTACTATATCATAATCGCCAAAAAGTACTTTTGAACTAGTATTAATATTGTTATCACCTAGGTAAAAACAAATACAAAAAAAAACAACTAAAAATCAATCTATATGTCTTATTTTTTCTTATCTATCCATTTATAAACATTGTTCCATGTTTCATAAAATTTAGTATCCTCTTGATCGTTTAATCTTCTTGTCATCATGTCCATTTCAGCGCAATCTAATATTTGAGCTATAACCTCTTCTTCCTTGGGGATTTCCTCCCCTTTCCAATTTTGCGCATATATTATTCTAGCCGCGGTTAATATGTGTATAATTAAATAAAGAATTTCTTTCTTGTAGGTCTGATTTGTAACACCTAGTAAGTAAAATTCCGGGGTATTGTCTATATCTTGCTTTATTATTTCTTTTAATATTTTTTCAATCATCTTCCAATATGTTTTTGCTTTACCACATGTCCACCATTGATGATAATAAGTTCCTATATCCTTCTTACATTTCCAGCATATTGGGGATGTTTTGGGAAACATTTTTGCTATCCTATTTGGTGGGAGATGCCATCTATAAAACATTTTAATTTGATTTTCTTTTAATGAAACTGATTTAGTCATTTTCCAATTATTGATCCACACTTTCTCCCATGTATCTATATCTATTTCCTTGCCAATATTTCTACACCATCTTATCATAGTATCTTTTAAAGTCAACTCTATATTTTTATGAGCGATAAGTAGTTTATATATTTTCCCTATCGTTTTTGTTGAATTAGTGGTAATTAAAGTAGTTAAAGGATTCTTACTTTTATTAAAAATGTAAAGAGTTTTATCCTTCTGATATCTAGATCGGATCTGGGCGTAGTGCCACCAGTCTATTATTATCCCTTCTTCTTGTAGTTCAATTCTAGATTTAAGCTTCATCTGATCATTTAATAATTCTTTATATCTATGAGTTATTTTCTTGTCCTTTATAGACTTTGGATGCGTTATTGCTTCTAAAGGAGCTAGCCATTCTGGGATACTTAAAAAATGATTTTTCTTTATGTCTTTCCATACTTCTAATAAGTATTTCCTTAATGTATGCCTTTTAAAATATGAATGGTTTTTGTCCTTATCATACCATAAAAATGCATGCCATCCAAGCATTAAATCATGTCCTTCTAGGTTAAGTGTTCTTTTGTTATCTAAGATTATCCAATCTCTAAGCCATGTTAATGCAGCGGCCTGATAATATAGTTTCCAATTTGGAAGGCCAAATCCTCCTCTTTCTTTAATATCTTCTAGGCAATTCATTTTTATCCTTGCTTTTTTCCCTTCTGGTTTGGAGGAGATCGCGGCGGGACGTTTCTGGCAGGGCTCTGCCAGGCGATCCCTTCTACCCCCTCCGAAGGTCGCATTTGCGATCGGATCGGGCCCGGATGAACAGGGGGCTCTCCTCTGCCCGAGGACCCTTCGCCAGGACTCCGGAGGCAGCGGTTCGCCCCGCAGCTTCGGAGATGGGAGAACCGCTCCTCTTTGCTTAAGAGGACTGGCCAGCGCTTTCTCCCCTCACCCAGCGGGAAGAAGAAAAAATCTAAGAAGTGAAAGTATAAAATTTCTTGATTGAAAAAGAATACCAGACAAAGGACCTAAGGTAAAAAATCTCCACTGTGTTTCGTGTTCAAAAGAGAAGATCGTGAAAGTTTTAAGTAAAAGTCTTTTTTTTTTCTTCAGGGCGAAAGTGAAAGTTTTTCCCTGTTTGAATTCATCCGCAAATAACAGCCGGATCTAATTTTTTTTTACTTTTACTTTTCCATCTTGAACGTGAACTTTGGAACCTATAAAATAATTTCTTGACTTCATGGTTTAATAAAATAGCCTAAATTTGATATGACTATTTAGAAAATTTTAACTGCTAAAGGAAATTACTAGTGATGATTAGAATTGGTTTTTGATAGACTGTCAAAATTATAATGTTCTGGGCTTAAATTTTGAAGCGGAGGAACATAGCCTTGCTGCCTTTTTTTTTTCTCTTTCTTGTTGCTCTTTTTCACAACATGAAATAATTTAATAACTATGAACTAAATGGAATCTAGAAGAGATTGAAATCACTTCTTTTTTGGATTACTTACTATTGGATTAACCTATTTGGATTACTTGCTGAGCCTTTTTGGATTATTTGCTGACTCCTTTTGGATTATTTGTTGAGAATTCTTTTGTTTAACATCTGCCCTGCTGCATAGAAATTAACTTGACTCCATCTTGGGATTTGTTTCTTTGTTCCTGCCTTGAACTTGGAAAATAAACTGACTTCACTTTGAATACAAGCAAGCTTCTGATTTGTCTTACTCTTTGAAACTTGAACTGAAACCAAATACAACTTCACCCTCTGAGACTTGGATCTTCATCTTTACTTTCTAGCAAAATTACAGGTTCCATAAGAAGAACTTAAGTGTATTAAGTATATAATATTGCTATTGTGTCTTTGCATAATTTTTTTTTTCCTGACTTTACTTTGACTCTTTTTTTTAATTCCTTGTGTATTCTTATTATTAGAAGAAGTTTAGCTTGAACTATATGCATTGTTAATAACCCTTGGGCTCCTGCTCTATTTTAAATAGTTGAATTAAAATATTACCTCCCTCTTTCTTTTTCCCTTTGAACAACTCTTTTCACTTTTCATTAATAACTTTAATAACTTTTATTTTTTTCCTTTTCTCCCCTTTCTTCCCTCCTCCCAAAGCCTCCCCTCCAATCCTTTTTCTTTTGTTTTCTATATATAGCTGATATTTCTTTTTTTCTTTTATTTTTTGTCTCCCTCTTATTTGCAAAGGTTAATACCTGCTCTCTCTTCTTGTGGCATTGAATAATAATATTTTTTTTCTGAATTCTGTTATTAATTGAATTGGCATTGAATTGGTATAGTTATATTTTAAGGGAATTTCATTGAACAGATTTGGAATTACACTGAACAGATTTGGAATTTATAGCAATTTTTTTCTTTTTCACTATATATAAATTGAAACCAATTTCAAATTTGAAATAGTGGATTCTAATTTGATAATGTCCCATACCTCAACCCTTGTTAAAACAGCAAAAAAACAAACCACACCAACTACCCTCTCTCCACAAGTGTCACCACATTCTTCCCCTTCACACCAGGTGATAACCATGTCCACCAAAGATAAAGACAAAGACAAAACAATGCAGTCCAACTTTGCAACTATACATGAGACTTTAAATACTTTGAAGGACTTCATGGTTAAATCACAAGAAGATGCCACTCAACAAAGAGAGGCCATAAAGGAGGAGGCAACACAACAAAGAGAAGCCATAAAGGAGGCAACACAACAAAGAGAAGCCATAAAAGCGGACTTGGCAGAATTCAAAGTGGAGATGGCCCAAATGAAAGTTGACATGGGTGACATGAAAGACCAGATAAAGCAGATCCAACAAACACTCCAAGAAAGTGATGACCGAGTTAAAAAAGTTGAAGAGCAATCTGATAAAAATGAGAAAAGAATGGACTACCTTGAAGGGAGAGCTGATGAAAGATACAGAAGATATGATGAATCAATCATCCAGCTGGAGATGCAATGAGCTTCGTACGGACTTCGATTTCAGAATATAAAAGAGGAAAAAGATGAAGATTTAAAAATGACTATGGCGGAGATTATTGGAGGTATACTCCAAGAGGATCCTGCAGCTCTACTGAAAGAAATCGATGAAGTATACCGAATCTCGAATAGCTATATCCGTCGACACAACCTCCCAAGAGAGATACATATCAAGTTCACAAGAAAAGCGTTGCGAGATGAGATACTCCACTACTCAAGAAATTCCCAGCCTCAACGACAAGGAGTAGACATAAAGATACTAAAACAAGTTCCAAGAAGTGTCAGAGAAAACAGAAGAGATTATCACTTTTTAACTAAAATCTTGATCAAAGAAAATATCACTTACCGTTGGCTTATTCCACAAGGACTTTCTCTGACATGGCGTTCTACAAGGTACAAACTGGAAAACGTAGAACAAGCCATGTACTTTCTTGAAAAGAGTGGCATCGGCCACTCCGATTACACAAGTAAGCAACAAGTGGTCCAACTACAACCAGCTCAACAGCAACCAGGGGAAAAATTACCAACTCAGCAAGAAGAAGATTTGGGAGCCACCGCTCAAGTAATAGAGCAGGACCAAGGCCCTAGAAGAGTTCAACCTCAGCGAGAAACCAAAAAACCCATTAAATGACAATAAATAAACACTTAAAAATCTTTTCCGTAAATGTCAATGGACTTAATGAACCAAGAAAAAGGAAGCAAATTTTTTCTAAAATTAGAAATCAAAATGTTCAGATTGCAATATTACAAGAAGTTCATATTAAAAAAGATAACCAAAAATTACTATTGAATCCCAAAATTGGAAAAATGTATGCTGCATTAGCAGACAAAAAAAAAAGAGGTGTAGTGATGTATGTTAAGAATTCTATAAATTCCAAACAAATATATAAGGATAAAGAGGGTAGGATACTGATTGTACAAGTTGATATTGAACCTAGACCTCTAGTGGTTGTTTCTATCTATGCTCCCAATGAAGACCAAATGACATTTTATAAAAATTTACACCAAATAATAATAGACTTAGCTATCGACAATGTATTGATAATAGGTGACTTCAATGCTATCACGAATAGACAATTAGACCATTCAGGAGGGGGAGGCAACAAAAAAAGGGAAAAAGGTAAAAAAACAAGAAGGAATTTGCTACCTAGTACTTTCCAAAAAATGAAAGCGGAATTATTACTAAGTGATATTTGGAGGGAAAGACACCCCCACAAAAGGCAATTTACCTTCTACTCCAACCCTCACAAAATTTGGACGAGAATTGACATGATATGGGTGCCAAAAATGGTGGCAGAACAAATAAGAGAGGTCGAGATAGATGTTAATACATGGGCTGATCACAACCCAATAGTGGTCTATATGACGATGAATAATAAACAGAACAACTGGCGGATGAATAGATATATATTAAATGATAAGAAATATAAGGATTGGATTGAGAAGGAATTAAAAATATTTTTTGAAATTAATAAAACATCAGACACTACTCCACAGAATTTATGGGACACAGTTAAAGCGTATATAAGAGGTTTAACAATATCTTATACAGCAAAACATAATAAGGAAAAGAAATTAGAGTACTTACAATTAACAAATGAACTAAAACAATTAGAATCCTTATAGCAGCAACACATTTAAGAACAGAGATTTAAAGACAGAAATAAATGTAATTAAACATAAAATTAGAGTTATAGAACAAAATCAACTAACTGAAAAGATCAAAAGAGCAAAGCAACAATATTTTGAACACGCAAATAAACCCGGCAGATGGTTAGCGTATAAACTTAGAAAACAGAGTCAATCAAAATTAATCCAAAAATTAGAAGACAAAGACGGTATAATAAAATATGATACAGAAGGTAAGGCAGATATTGTGTATAATTTTTATAAAGAGTTATATGCTAAAGATCATGTTATTGAAGATGAAGTTTTTAACTATTTAAAAGCTTCAAATTTACCACAAATAACAGAAGACCAACAGGCCACCATGGATGGACCAATAACAATGGAGGAACTCCTAACAACAATTAAAAAACAGAAAAGTAATAAGGCCACAGGCCCAGATGCCATACCTGCAGAATGGTACAAGATAGACAATGAAACAATAAGAAACCACATGTTAGAAATCTTTAATTCATGTAGACTTGAGGGAAAAATCCCCAAATCTTGGTCAGAATCACTGACAACCTTAATACATAAACAGGGTACAGAACCAGAAAAAATTAAAAACTATAGGCCTATATCATTATTAAATGTAGACTATAAGATTTTTATTGCCATTTATGCAGAGAGACTCAAAAGAGTTATAAATGGAATAAAACACCAAGACCAAAATGGGTTTCTTCCAGGGAGACAAATTAAAAATAATATTAGAACTGTAATAAATATATTAGAGTACTATGAACAACACCCAGACAAGATGGCATCTTTAATGTTTCTAGATGCTCAAAAGGCCTTCGACAACGTTAATTGGATATTTATAAAAATGCAACTAAATAAAATGAGATTTGGCCCAAAATTTGTTAACCTAATAGATACCATATATTCAAAACAAACAACGAATATAATACTGAATAACAGTCAATTACCAACACTTGATATAAACAAGGGAGTTCGCCAAGGATGTCCTATATCACCATTGTTATTTATCATGACTCTTGAAACTTTATTAATTAAAATAAGAGCGGACCCTAAAATAAAAGGTTTAACCGTAGGAAATGAAACCTATAAACTCCAGGCCTTTGCAGATGATCTAATGTTCATAATTGAAGAACCGACAACAACAGTTCCCACTTTACTACAAACCATTGAACAATATGGAAACGTAGCAGGTTTAAAGATAAACAAAAGCAAAACACATTTCTTGACCAAAAATATGAATAAAACACAAGAAACTAAATTAGAAAGTATTTCTGGAATAAAGACTGTAAAAAAAGTAAAATATTTAGGAATAAATTTAACAGCGAAAACAATAACATTAAAAAATGATAACTATATAAAATTACTAGCAGAAATTAAAAAAGATTTAGCAATGTGGAATAATTTGAAAATATCTTTTTTAGGAAGAATTGCAACAATTAAGATGAATATTTTACCCAAGGTTTTATTTCTTTTTCAGGTAATACCAATAAACCCAGGGGGAATTTTTTAAAAAACTTTAACAAACCTAACAATAAATATTTCTTACACTACTGAAATTTTTAAATTTGCAACACTGAAATAGTGAAAGTTAAAAACTAAGATAAGATATTTTATCGAATTATTTATTAGGATTACAATACAAGTCCTAATTTATCAGCTTCTATGAGTTCAGTAATGATATAATTGTGAAGCAATCCACTTGCATGATGAAGGTTGTGGATCATAATTTACCAGTGTGGGTTGGGAGATAAGATTTTTTTCAACTTCCCAATCTAGGGTTAATAAAAAGTGACTGGTTTGATGTCCCAAAATGGCTTTCATGCCTGATAGAGGATTAGATCCTGTGTCTCTGCATTTATAGATCAGAGCTGTCTCATTGTAGTAACAAAACAAAAAATTGAGTTGAAACCAGAACTATTTCTACTGGAAATAATATGTAAAAAAATTCAGTATATTATACTTCATATAATAACCATTGCAGAATTACTTTTGTTCAAAATTGGAAACAAGATAACCCTCTTTCAGAAGCAATGGTAATAAAAAGATGCTTGATTATGCACAGATTGATAGGTTAACCATGGAACTAAAAGATAGAGAAGAAATTGAATATTATAAGATTTGGAATGTATGGTACAATTGGCTAGAAAATAGAAGTACAGTCCATACATAGAGTACTTAAGAGTTATATTAAAATGGGGAAATTGTAATACTGCTACCAGTTAAGGGTAAAAGATAAATAATTATGTAATGTATAGAATAGCAATCTATGAAATTGGAAATTATGTAAATATGAGTGATATCGATATTGGAATGCTGAAAAGAATGGAAATGTGGTGTAAAGGTTGAAAAATGTTTAATAAAAATGTATTTCTAAAAAAAACCAAAATCATTTTTAACCAAATATTACACATCCTCAAACAGATGCAGACCTGACTTCAGGTGAAAAATTGCATTTCATTTAGTGTGCCACTTGAAAGCCTTTCTTTTTGGGATATCCTTAAGCAGAAACATTTGGTATTCTGTTTCAAATTCTACTTTGTAAAGAAGTTGAGCTAGAGTTTCTCAACCTCAGCAACTTTTAAGATGCATGCTGGCTGGGGAATTCTGGAAATCCACACATTTTCAAAATTTTCTACTTCCAGTTCTGTGGGTGTGGCTTGGTGGGGCAGCACCTTGCTGTGAGTGACATTGAGTTGCCCATGTCCACTCAGTCACATGACCTCAACAAACCATGTCCAACAAACCACACCCACATAACCAGCAAAAAAAGGCAACTCCTATGGCCTGTCCCTTTATGGCTCCCTTCCCCTCTGTGTCAAAGTACCTTAAAGGGACACTGCAGTCTGGATGCCTTCCAAGCAGCTCTGCTGCAATGCCATCCCTTCAGCGCAGCAGACTGTTCTCCTGGCCAGGACTGGCAATGAGATGCAGCCACGCATGTGAACTTAAAAATTTGGGTCCTAGCTTTTTGCTAGGCATTCTGAATCAAATGTATTTGGTTGTCAAGAAGACTTTGTTCCCCACTCTAAAAAGAGGTTGAAGCGACCAATGTTTGTCAGCTTGCTTCTTGTAGGGTTCTGTCACTTTTACAAGTGCCTTCTTGGTGTCTTCCCCTCCCTTTTTTAGTTTCTCCATCCACTCGGTTAGGGACATCGAAGAGGGAAGTTCTGTAAGTAACTTACGCATAGGAATGAAATCTTGGCCACTGGTGACCACGAAAGGAGATAGTCCCATACTGCTATGTACAGTATTGTTATAAGCCAAAGGTAGGATTCTGCCCAGTTGTCCTGTAAGTAGTCCACATAGCATCTGAGGTAATGTTCCACTATAGTGTTGGCTTTCTCTGCTACTCCATTAGTGGAAAGATGGAAAGCTGACCTAAGTCCTTATGTGGACCCAATGGCCTGAAAAAACTCCCTCCAGAACTTGGCAGTGAACTGTACTCCCCGATCCAAGATAACTCTCCTTTTGATTCCATGTAATCTGTAAATGTGTTTAAGGAACAACTTGGCTAAGTGCCTAACAGATGGTAATCTGGAACAGGCAATAAAGTGAGCTTGTTTGGAGAACAAGTCAACGAGAGTTCAAATAACTGTGTTCCCCTTGCTCTCGGGGAGTTCCACCATGAAGTCCATCACTATTTCCTCCCAGGACTTACTGGGGTCAGCGTCTTGTTGCAACAGTCTGGGCGGTTTACCTGGTCTCTGTTTCCAAGTGGCACAAGTGGCGCAACTCCTAACACAGTCTTCCACTTCTGCTTTCATTCTTGGCCACCAGGACTGTCTTTGAGTGAGGTGCAGGGTTTTTAGGAACCCAAAATGCTCTCCTAGTTTGGAATCATGATTTCACTTGAGTCAGTCCTTCCTTCAGGGTTAGGATTTCTTTGTGATTATAGAACCAGGGGTCGCAATGCCGCCTTCAATTTGTTCCCCCACTCTCTTTGGCTCCATTGGTTGGGCCTCCTGGATTGACCTTTTCTGAGGACCAGAGCTGCTTTCTCACCTTCTTCATTTTGAATTGAGGAAGAGGAAATAACCAGGTAGATCTCCTCCTCCCTCTGACTGTTGTATTGGGGTTTCTGGGATAAAGGGTCAGCTAGGAAATTCTTTCCAGCAGGAATGTACTTCAGTTTGAAATTGAAACATCTAATGCACTGGCTTTGGAGAAAGTTTGTGTGTGTGGGTGTCTTTAAGACTTCAAGGTTTTTATGATCAGTCCATACCTCAAAAGGAATACCCCATCAAGAATTATCTCCAAGTTAACCATGCTAGATGGACTGCAAAAGCTTCTTTTCCTCAAATCGCCTACCTTCGTTCAGTGGGGTTGAGTTTCTTAGAGCACACAGTAGATGTTGTCCCTTTCCATTGTCTTGCAATAACACAATTGCAACTGCCACATCGCTGGCGTCTGACTGGATCACAAATTTGCACTCTGGATCTGGGTGTTACAGGATGGGCTCTTTTGCAAAAAGTCTCTTGAGACTCTCAAATGCCTTTTGGCATTCCATAGTCCATCCAATTGATTCTTCTGATTGGTTCTTCAGAATAATGATGGCACTGAAAAATTTAGCTCTGCAATGTGCCTGTTTCTTATTTTAAAAAACTGAATCTTACAACTAATTTAAATCAATTGGGTAAGAAAATCCATACCAAGGATCCAGGGTACCTTTGCACCCATAAATACAAAGACAAATTTAAAACAAATCCAATCTACCCTGGAAAGCAGATTAACGAATTTAGCCATTTGTGCTGGAAAGGTACAGTAGCTGGCTAGAAAAGATAAGAAAGCATTCTATTAATCGATCATCTTCTTTAAAAGATGTGAGAAACATGGACATCTTTTTTTTGAGTATTTGATTACCGGTAATTCATGCTTCAGTAGATGAAATACTAGTGAATTAGGAAAAAAGAGAACATTTTATTTAATTTGATATCTCCAGTAAGTCTTTTATGTGGATTATATGGCCTCTTGTTTGGAAGGAAATGTCCTCAGTTCTAAACACATGATTTGTCTTGCCTGATGAACTTCTCAATATAATTCAAGTGAGTTTCAAAGAGGATATCAATGTGCCATGTAACTTGGAAGTGATCAGATGAAATGTACGACACCTAACAGTGTATAATAGAAAATTATAAATAGATCATTTGCCATGCAGAAACAAATTACATTTTTCATTTCTCTATGAAAATTATGGGTCAACAAAACCGTGTGTATTTCTTTGCACTTATTCTGTTGGCATCTTAAAGTTATCCTAGAAGTCGAATAAATAAATAAATAAAGATAATATTTGAACTAGAACTATGGATCTTCATTTTGTCTTTGGTAATTTTCTATATATTTTATAATTCTTATTTTATTTTTATTTGGTGTTACTCTCTTTTTCTAAAAGAACTAGAAGACTCTTCTGTATCATGACCACAAAAAGGTACAAAGTCAGACAATATGAAATGAAATAATGCATCTCCGGAAGCCAATTTTAAGCTCTATCAGTTTAGACTAGCGTTATTATTTTAGAGGGAAAGGATTTTAAAAGAGATCATGCTGGTTCACAAGTACGGGATTTATTGTTCAACACATCTGGAAAGCATCAAGATAGAAAATGGAAAGGTTATGATATTATGGGTTTATGGAATTATGATTTTTTTAAACTTTTATTGAAAAGACTATATTTTTCTCACTTTCATGCCTAGAGCATTTGATTGGCTTCAGGGAGAAACAAAACATGAAATTAAATGGGTATTCATCTGGTGTAGGCATGCAGTTCTTAAGTAGGAGGGCATCAGGAAATAAAAGCTGAAGGACTGAATAGGGAGAACTGCCATCCATATTCTAAATCTTTTACTGACAATGGTACCAGAAAACTTTACAAAAATATTCTGTCAATCGTGAGATATTGCAAAACTGTTTTCTTGAAAGAAATGATTTTTAAAACCATGGTTTCACTTTTATAAACAGAGTTTATTAAATACAAAGAATTTGTCACCCTTGTTCTTCAACAGATTTTAAGGAGGCAGATTCTTTCCATTTTATGGGGATAGTATAAGCTTGTAACAGATACTCATCTTCTCTGCTGATAAATCTAGTAAAGAAATATGCTCTGTGGCATTAATGCAAAATTATTCCTGTTCTGATTCTGCATTGAAAATCATTTACTTTCAAATAAGTGCAATTTTTTTTTAAAAAAATCAATGTTGGCACATGCTAAACCTCAAAGATGAGCTAATTGCTGTTGTCCATTAGGAAAAGCCTAAAAGAAAAATCTATTCACTAGAGTAACAATTCCATCTGAAACAGAGAAACAAGTGAACAGGGCAGCAGTGGAGGCTGCTGATAGCTGAAAGCTGGTAGGCGAAAGTGTCAAACAAAGAACTCTTCAGAAAACAATATTGATCTGAGTAAGAGTAGGGATGGTGAAGTGCTCGAAGATAATACGATTTTCCTGAAAAATACTTCCTACGTTGCTTTTTAAAACATCTATTGGTAAAACATTTTAAAATATTTTTTTAAAATGTTTGAAAGGGACACTTCAGATGCGTACAAAGTAGTACAGTGATGCTTTTGTTATTTTACTAATTGTAGACTGATATTAGACGTGTGTATTGCCTTTACTCTTTGAGTCAAGGCTACAAAAGCAGATGGAAGACTACATTGAAATGTTGGCCGTACATTTACTAATATTGATCATTTCTTACATTTCATCTTTCCTTCAAGGAGCTCAAGGTGACATAAAAATATTATCCTAATCACTTAATTCTCATAATAACAACTAATGAAGTGCTTTGGGCTGGGAGACTGATTGGCCCAAATTATCCAATAAGCTTCCTTATCCCAGGTCATCCTCATGAATATCCAGATTCTCTTCATGAGATGGTATAGAGCAATGATGGCGAACCTATGGCACAGATGGCACGCGGAGCACATGAGCCATTGCCCTAGCTCAGCTCCAGCATGCATGTGATCACCGGCTGATTTTTGGCTTGGGAGGGCATTTTCGGCTTCCAGAGGGCCTCCAGGAGGATGGGAAAAGGCATTTTTGCCTTCCCCGCGTTCCAGGGAAGCCTCTGGAGCCTGGGGAGGCTGAAAAATAGGCCTACTGGGCCACCAGAAGTTGGGAAACTGACTGTTTCTGGCTTCCAGAGGGCCTCCAGGAGGGCAGGAGAGGCAATTTTCACCCTCCCCAGGCATTGAATTACGGGTGTGGGCACTCACGCAGGTGCAATAGTGTATGCGCCCACACTTTCAGCACCCAAGGGAAAAATGATTCGCCATCACTGGTATAGAGTGTTTTTAGATAATCACATTGCCATTAATTTCCTGCAGATCATACTAGGCACATACTATTAGCCTTCTCATTGTTCCTATCACCCATCTCCTCCCACTAATGACTAGATGACCGTAACTTGTTGCTTTTATCCTTACAATTTATATTAATATTGATATCATTAAGTGTTATACCTCATGATTCTTGATAAATGTATCTTTTCTTTTATGTACACTGAGAGCATACGCATCAAAGACAAATTCCTTGTGTGTCCAATCACATTTGGCCAATAAAGAATTTTAATTCTAGTTCTAATTCTAGTTCTAATTCTAGCTCTAATTCTAATAATTCTAATTCTAATCAGTTAAAGGTGGGGGTTTAAGACACTTCTATCCTAACATTTTAAACATACTGTAATAGGGCACATGTGAGAGAAGGCTGTATAGAAGCACAATGGATTAAAAGTTCATTATCATAGGACAGGCAAGATAAAATAACAACACAGCATTACGTAATATAGAAGATAGGTTTTTCTACTACCTACTAAATAATGCAAATTGACATCTAAATTGTTTTATCAGTGTTTAAAATTCCACCGAATGCTTGCAATTGTTAGAAAATTGCTTTTTTCTTTCTATAACCTAATAGAAAGGTTGCTAATGCCTTCAACCAATTAAGATGCCCATAGTCCCTTTAGAGGATCCTATCTATTTGCAGAACATCTGTTTTTCTTTAAAAGAGGGACTTGTTCTTTTCTTAAACATTTGTTTACATTTAATAAAAAATGGGAAAAAATTGAATTTCATCATTGCCTT
The DNA here is from genome assembly GCF_031021105.1 of Erythrolamprus reginae. Classification (NCBI taxonomy): domain Eukaryota; kingdom Metazoa; phylum Chordata; class Lepidosauria; order Squamata; family Dipsadidae; genus Erythrolamprus; species Erythrolamprus reginae. Next base: position 98,738,781 of record NC_091952.1, on the reverse strand, counting down.
AGAGACCTTTTCTTACGCATCATATTTTATCCTTTAGTCTAAATATTTTATTTATTTATCTATCTATCTATCTATCTATCTATCTATCTATCTATCTATCTATCTATCTATCTATCTATCTATCTATCTATTGGATTTGTATGCCGCCCCTCTCCGTGGATTCACAATCCAAAAAGCATCTATATTTAAGTGATTCTACTGAAAGAGCAGAAATATCCAAAGACCTCCAAGTAATTGTAAAGAGAACTGAAATTTTATGGAAATCACAGAAGAACTCATTTAATCAGGGTCTAGAAAAATGCACCATCTGCCTTCCCACACACACAGGTCACACTTGTAACAGCATGTCTGAACTGTCTAGGTGTTTAGAACACAGACAGATTGTTCTTTCCTGTCCGACAAATGGTATGGCTAATCATATGGTCACACAGATGTTTTAGATTGGATTTGGCATTTTTCTCCACCTACTGAGTCCTTCCCAAGGACCTGGGATAAGCAGATATCCTGTCTCTGGAACAGTAAGCTGTTCCAAGTAAAATTGCCTTTTGAAGTGATAGTGATCTTCTATGTCAGAATGTGATGCTGATAGAACACTAACAGTGTTCTAGTGGTGCTCCAGTTATTTTATTTATTATTTATTATTTATTTATTAATTAGATTTGTATGCCACCCCTCTCCGTAGACTCGGGGCAGCTAACAACAGTAAAAAACAATATAAACAAATCTAATATTAAAAGTACAGTGATACCTTGTCTTACAAACTTAATTGGTTCCGGAACGAGGTTCTTAAGATGAAAAGTTTGTAAGACAAAACAATGTTTCCCATAGGAATCAATGGAAAAATGATTAATGTGTGCAAGCTCCAAATTCACCCCTTTTGCCAGCCGAAGAGCCTGTTTTTGCACTGCTGGGATTCCTCTGAGGCTCCCCTCCATGGGAAACCCCACCTCTGGACTTCTGTGTTTTCGCGATGCTCCAGGGGAATCCCAGCATCGCAAAAACGAGCACTTCGCTGGCAACGGAAGTCCAGAGGCGGGGTTTCCCAGCGAAGGGAGCATCAGTGAAATCGCAGCATCACAAAAACACAGAAGTCCTGAAACCCCACCTCCGGACCTCTGTGTTTTTGCGAAAATAGTTTTTAAGAAGAGGTAAAAAAAAATTTAAACCCCGGGTTTGTATCTCGAAAAGTTTGTATGATGAGGCATTTGTAAGATGAGGTATCACTGTAGTTTAAAACCCCCAATTTAAGAAACCAATCATACATACAAACATACCATGCATAAATGTTGTAAGCCTAGGGGGAAGGGAATATGTCAATTCCCCCATGCCTGACGACAGAGGTGGGTTTTAAGGAGCTTACGAAAGGAGCTTATTTTGGGATTGCGCCCAAGGCACTCTTTACTAATTGTACTATCTTTGCTATCTTTTACCACTGCCATTCTACTATTTGCAGGTCTTTTTATTTTGTGACTTTCTTCAGTTTTTCCCCCCTCCCCTGCTGTCTCCAAATACTGCCAGATCCACTATCCAGACTTTTCTCTCTTTCTTATTGACCATTATTAACTCTGAGTGTGGCAGTTCTCCATCTTCTTCATTATTTCCTGGTACAAATTTTTCTTTTTTAAAATCCCCACATCAGTACTATTTTGACATTTGTGCCACGCTCACTAGGGTGTTGTGATATAAATTCCTAAGGCCAGCTGTTGTATTTTTGCCTTGTGGGAACCAATAGATGCCTACAAAAGTTAAGATTTTCTGCTTCAATTCCCTCTATCCCAACCAAGGCACAGGTACCTTCCTCTAAACTGGCAACTATTATCTGAATCTAATTTTAGCGTTATGAATAACTGCTCCATTTTAATCTAACACATTTCTGGCTGTGCATAAAAAGAATACAATGCTTTCCTTTGACTGAGGCTGGGCAAGGACCTATTTATATTGGCACAAATAGGAGTTTCAGAATTCTCTATAAATAATTATTTAGAACAGGGATGTCCAAACTTTACAACCTCTGGGCATTAATACCCAGAATTCCCAGCCAACCATACTAGCTGAAGTCAACAAGTCTTAAAGTTGCCAAGATTGGAAAACCTAGAGCCAATGGTTTTGGTAGGAAGCCCCACCCAAATACAAAGTGCATGTGTCATGAAGAAACCTCCTGTGCTTTATCTCAATTTCATTTTGACAGCTGCAACAGTCTAAGAAATTCTCTTAGATTTTGCTTGTTTTTCCTTCCTCCTTCCTTCCTTCCTCCTTCCTTTTTTCCTTCCTTCCTTCCTTCCTTCCTCCTTCCTTTTTTCCTTCCTTCCTTCCTTCCTTCCTTTTTTCCTTCCTTCCTTCCTTCCTTCCTTCCTTCCTTCCTTCTGAATTTATTTTCTGGATTAATGATGTTTCATAATCCAAAAAACATGCAAGAGTCAGTTTCTTTAAACCTAAATGTACTTCTAGATCTATAATATTCATCTCATAGTTCCCTCACTTTATCACATTAAACTTAACATTTTGTAAAAAAATTTGGAATTGGACATATATTTAGTATATCTGGGATGAAAAGTAAATGTACTTTTTTTTTCATTTCTCAAGTAACAACACAATGCCAGGTATGCTTTTCAAGACCTGGTTCAATCCACAATCAATTCTTAAAAAGGTGTCATACCACTTCCTGGCAATAAAATATTCCAATCAAGAAATGAATATGTTTTCTCCTTCTATCAGCTTAGTTTGTCTTTTTAAAAAAATATTGGCAGTTTGTATGAAGTAAAAGATTAATTCCAACTCTATTTTCTACTTTCCATTAAAAGTTCCTTTTATATCAACCAGTGTTCCCTCTAATTTTTTTTTTGGGGGGGGAAGTATAGTGTCTGAGCGGCAGTCCCTTTGGGACTGGGCGGCACAGAAATAATAAACAAACAAACAAACAAACAAACAAACAAATAAAAAAAAACCCCACCCTGTTTTGCCTCAGAGAATTTTAAAATAAAATACTGTACTGTGTGTCTATAACAGTGAGCTCATAATAGGGCAACTCTATCAATATCAAAATGCCACTTAAATAATTGAGCTAGTTTCAAACTAGATTTTGATTTTCTTTCTCTCTTCCTTACTCCCATTCTTTTCCTTCCTCTCTTTTTTCTATCTGTTTCTCTCTCTTCCTCTCTTCCTCTCTGTCTCCTTCCCTCTCACTCTTTCCCTCTCGGCTTCTGGGCAGGTTTGGAAAACTCTGAGTTGATGATGATTTTTAAGTGAGCGATTGCTCACTGCTCAGCTTAGAGGGAACTATGATATCAACCATTATTTCTCACGTTGTATGAAAGGGATTGCATCTCATTTCAATATTTTCAAAATGGTAAACTATAACAGCTAAGAATTTTGTTGCAGCTTAAATAATACAAGTAAAGTTATGCATTAAATTAGAACATGATAATTTTAAAAACTTCATCCAAACACTACATGCAATTTTCTTTGAGAAGTAAAATAACTATTCTAAGATCTTATTCCAAAATTTCCCTGCATCCAGAGATACAGATAATTTTACAAGTTGTGGATAAGTCCTGTTGCTCACATATCTTCATAAACGAGTAGTGTTGGGCGAACCGAACCTGCAAAGTTTGGATTTGTACCGAACTTTGCGCGGTTCAGTATACCGAACCCGAACCCAAATTTTTGCAAAAGTTCGGTAAAAGTTCAGGTTCGGGTGCCGAACCCGAACTTTTTAAAAAAATTCGGGTGCCGTACCCGAACCCGAACTTCATTGGGTTCGCCCAACACTATACATAAGCATCTGATCTTCAATTTGGCTCACTTTTCTCCATTGCTCACTCTCAGCATGTATCCTATTCTTTTGTCCAGACTGATGTCATTTGATTCCATAATCCCAGGGAATGTGAATAATCATGAAGTATGGAAGGCTAATGTGCAATGAAAGCAAATAAGAGCATGCTGACATAGTAATTCAGTATATAGGTCTCAGTCTATAGATCTCAACAAACAACCTATAAAGGGACTCCAATGTAACCTAGAAAAAAAGACTACTTTCTCCCCCAAGAAAGAATATGTCCTTGTCTAATGTGTTATGGTTTATTTATACAGCATCAAGCAATGTTGTTATTCTTATTCTACAGGGGGGGAAAACAAGTAACACAGAGTTGTTCATAAGGTACAGATCTTCAAAGGCATACAGCAATATAAATACAAAAATAATTAGATGAGTCTTTACTGAATATGGATGTTCATCTGAGCACTGAATATAGATAGAGGTTCAGAGGTTCTCCTCCTTCAATTGCAGAGAAAATGTATGCATTGCTCCATGATTATGTCCAATAATATTACCAGAATTCATAGAGCCATCACTTGTATCCATTTAAATAGACTTAACACAAGTTGATAACCTCCAGATGTGTTGGAGTAGAAATTATAGACTTGTAGTCTAACACTTCCAGGGAGTTAGAAAGGGCTAATTTAGAACTTTCCATCAACATGATTTTTTTTCTTGGAGGGTGTAATGTTTGGAGGGTGGTGAGGGTTTTTTTGGTTTTTGGGTGACTGTTTTAATTCTTTTCTGCATTTTTCTTTCCTTTCCATGTTTTTTAGCTTCTACACCGCAACTCCTTTTTTTTTTCAATTCATAAGGAGCCGAAAGAGGCTACTTCTGCAGTTCATTTAATAGCTCACTTGGTTGCCATGGGAACTACAATGTTCAAAGTTTATTTCCCTCTCTGACCTGATATTACACTGCATATTTTAATAAAAGCACACACAGACATATGCACACACTGGTGCACCACAAGAGTTTTCATCATAGTTCTTCTCCAGAAGTTTTATCTCTTAAGGGAAAAGAAACCAAGTTCAAATCAAGTAAATAAACTGCATTTTTGGTCTCATGAGCTCCCATTTAATGCTGTTTTCAGAATGCTTTTGTATAATATTGGCCACTGTCTTTGTCATCAAATAGTCTTTCCCTTTAGCATTATTTTTATAAATAGAATATAGGGAATTATGCTGTATACATCCAACAAATACTGTCAGGCTAAAGTCATTGTGAACTTGGAGACTTTGGCCTGCAACACTTTATAATTTAGAACAGTGTTTCCCAACCTTGGCAACTTGAAGATATTTGGACTTCAACTCCCAGAATTCCCCAGCCAGCGAATGGTGGCTGGGGAATTCTGGGAGTTGAAGTCCAAATATCTTCAAGTTGCCAAGGTTGGGAAACACTGCTTTAGAATGCATTCTTGCTAGGGGAATCTGGGAGGGGCTGTTATATGAGGGATGTGGAGATGTAGCCATAACAAATTCCTTCTATATTCTCAAGGTCATCCTTTGTTCAGTACCTGCCTGGAAGCTGACACATTGGGGAAAGACGACTGGTCAACCTGATGAACTTGGGTATGTGGGAGCAAGGGAACGAACTTTAAACTGGGTGGAGAAACCCTCGTAGCTTTAGATTCAGGTTTCTCATAGATGTGCCAACATGGCTCTGTTGATAAATTGGAACTTTGAGGAATGCTGTGCCTCAGACTCTGCTTTAGTTTCGGATGCTATTTGGAACCCTGACATGATCTTCTTTAACATTTTATTTATTTAAAACATATCTGCCTATCATACCGATCTATGGGCAGTGCCCAATCAGGAATTGAAAGAAAAATGTAATAAATATAAAAAAAGCATTAAAACATGAAAAACAAAAACATGGCACCAACAAACAAAATACAGTAGTACCTCTAGATACGAGCTGCTCCACATGCGAGTATTCCAAGATACGAGCCACGAGGGGAGAGAAATTTCTTTTCGAGACCCGAATTCAAATTTGGGATACGAGCCGAGCGTCCACTAGGTGGCGCAAGAATCCTTGCTTCTGGTTATCTCGGAGGGGAAAAACAAAGTCTAAAGCCATTTGTTCCAGATACGAGTTGTTCGACATATAAGCTCCCTTCTGGAACGAATTAAACTCGTATCTAGAGGTACTACTGTATAAAAAAGCATTAAAAGTGTAAACATGAAAAACAAAAACATGGCACCAAGTCAAGCTTCCAACATGGAGTCATCTCAGCTTACCCTTTGGTGGGCAGGCATGGGAAACTACCTAGGTCTTCAACGCTCCTAAACTAGGAGATTAGTTGCAATTTATGCACCAAATGAATGCCATATTTTATTGTAAGATACATACTAAAATAATTGAATATATTAATATGAAAATATCTGTCTGATGGGAGATTTTAATGCAATTGTAGCGGGGTAATTAGACTTCAAGACAACAAAAAAGAATAAGAGACAAAGGAACATATTACCAAAAACACACTCCCTATTAAATGGCAATATTTGGGGGGGAGGGATTACGAGTGTGCCTAGTCTATCTAACCTGGTAGGATGGATAGATGTTCTTAGGGAAAGGCAATCTCACAGATGATCTTAGCCCTGTGCCATTGAAGGCTTTCAAGGTTACACACACACCAGCACCTTTTACCCATTTATTATTATGTTGTTAGCCGCCCCGAGTTTTCGGAGAGGGGCGGCATATAAATTCAATAAAACTAAACTAAACTAAACTAAACTAAACTATTAACTGTCACTCCTTAATCTTTTTCAGCCTTATTGTATTCTTTAAAATTGGCAAAGAATTCTGCCTATGTAAAAAAAAAGATTACTATCAACAGTCTGGAAGACTTGTTCATGAAAGCGTAGAATGTTCTCTAGAGAAACTGTTGTGTGAAAACAAATCTTGAACAAAGTTGAACTCCACACAGCAAATGTTGAGAAACTGATCCATTAATTATAATATTACCCTTTTCAAGGGCTTAGCAGAGAATTGAGTAAGATTATAAAAGAGCTCAAAACATGTAGATAGTTGGATTTGATTTTATCATATAATATGAGCAGATTACAAAGAAATTGAATTTACCTTCTCACTCAATAGGCTCAACAGCATGAATCTTTCTGGATTTAAAGCAGAAGGATAGAAGAGGGTGGTTATGCACTCAGATATATAGTCTCTCAAATCTTTTATTTAGAAACAACAAATATCTATTTGATTGGAATGACCTACACATAAGATTTTCACACCATCCCTAAATATGGTCCAAGTATTGTAGGGTATATGTGAGGTAGAAAAAAGGAGGACAAATAACACAACTACTCTCCAAAAAACCCTGAACTCTGTTTCTGAGTGGTCTAACACATGGCAACTCCAAATCTCAACTAGCAAATGCTCTGTCCTACACATTGGGAAGAAGAATCTGAACTTCAAATACGAACTGAATAATCAAATTATCACAGATAATCCCCACTCGGTTAAAGACCTCGGTATACTAATAACAAAAGATTTAAGTGCCAAAGCCCACTGCAACAACATAGCCAAGAAGGCTTCAAGAGTTGTAAACCTAATCCTACATGGCTTCTGCTCTGGCAATCTCACACTGCTTACCAGAGCTTACAAAACTTTTGCCAGACTCATCCTCGAATACAGCTCATCTGTTTGGAACCCATATCACATCTCAGACATTAACACCCTTGAAAATGTCCAAAGATACTTCACCAGAAGAGCCCTTCACTCCTCCACTCGAAACAGAATACCCTACGAGACTAGACTTTCAATCCTGGGCCTAGAAAGCCTAGAACTAAGACGCCTTAAACATGATCTAAGTATTGCCCACAAGATCATATGCTGCAACGCCTTGCCTGTTGGCGACTACTTCAGCTTCAACCATAACAACACAAGAGCGCACAACAGATTTAAACTTAATATTCACCACTCCAAACTTGACTGTAAAAAATATGACTTCAGTAACCGAGTTGTCGAAGCGTGGAACTCATTACTGGACTCCATAGTGTCATTTATTATTTTATTTATTACTTAGATTTGTATGCCGCCCCTCTCCGAAGACTCGGGGCGGCTCACAACATGTAAAAAACAAATCATAAGCAATCCGACAGATTTAAAATATTTAAATATTTAAAAAACCCCATATGCTAACAGTCACACACACAGACATACCATGCATAAACCCCCAACACTTTACCCTTAGATTATCTACGGTTGACCTATCCAGATTCCTAAGAGGTCAGTAAGGGGCGAATACAAGTGCACTAGAGTGCCTTCCGTCCCCTGGCCTATTGCTCTCCTATATCTCCTATACCTTTCTTCTATTCCTATATCTCTTCTTATATTCTTTCATTGATATGTTCTATTACTATATCTTCTTTTCTATTCTTTCATAGATATATTTTACTATGAGTATCTCTTCTATAACCTTCATCATGTATTTTACTACACACACACACACACACACACACACACAAACTCTCATTGTATATTGGACAAAATAAATAAATAAAATAAATAAATAAGAGTACATTGGCCACACCCTGCAATGAGACTTTTTAATTAACAACAAAATAAAGCATTGATTAATCAAATAAACACTGAATCTTAAAAGTATGAGGACATGCACAATTAAATCAGAAGCATTATATAATCCACAAAATGTAACAACTGATGCAGACATTTTTTTTCCTGAGTTAAAAGTGAAGCAAATTCAACTTTTATATCTAAAAACACAGGTTTTTCTAGGAGCAAATAATAATGCTGCATCTTTTTGCTGGGAGTGACTGAATAATCTACTTAGACAAATACAGAGGCAGAAGAGAGTTATAGAGGATGATCTAAAATGTGTAGGTGGAAATAGAATCTAGATCAGTGATGGCAAACCTTTTTTGGCTCAGTTGCCAAAAGAGCAGGCACACGTGTTCACACCCACAATGCAATGCCCTCACCTCAGTGCATGCACATAATCTCTGTGCTGCCCCCCACCCCTGCCCGTCATATGCACAACCTCCCATGCTATCCCTCCACCATGCACACAAGCCTCAATGAAGCCTTCGAAGTTCTGGTAGGCCTGTGTGGCCATTTTCCCTACAAACTTCCGGTTGGTCTGTTGGGCTATTCTTTGCTATCCTTGGGGTTTAGGAGGTTTTCATGAAGCCTGGGGAGAGCAAAAACAGCCAAAAAGAAGGCTGAAAATCAGCTGGCCAGTGCACGCATGCCTTTAGATATGGCTCTGTGTGCCACCGGTGGCATGTGTGCCAGAGGTTCACCATCATTAATCTAGACATATAGTAGGCAACCTGTTCTGTGGATAGCTACTTGGATTCCCAGATATTTTTTTAACTATTCCATTTATTGTTTCTGAATAATACTGGTAGTTGTATTAAGACCCATGCATTTGCACCTGCTGATTATTTATTTGTTTGTTTGTTTGTTTGTTTGATTGATTGATTTTTATGCTGCCCTTCTCCTTAGACTCAGGGCGGCTTACAACATGTTAGCAATAGCACTTTTTAACAGAGCCAGCATATTGCCCCCACAATCTGGGTCCTCATTTTACCCACCTCGGAAGGATGGAAGGCTGAGTCAACCTTGAAATATACTGTATTTGAGGAATTAATGTTTTAAAGATTGGGTTAGCTATGAGGCCCATGAGCTTAAATGAATGTTTAGAATTTATTTAAAAATTGAAATGCGAATTTAATTAGACAGGCATAACTGAACAAGCAAGTGGTAAATACTTATCTCTATACAATCTCTCCTTATCTTAATATCTAAGAAGCTGAAAAGAATCCATATGAAATATGAATCCAAGGAGCAGATCACTCTATGATTTGACCTGATAAGGATCGTAATTGAGGTGAATTCAATCAAATTTATCTATGAAGAACTATAGGAGGTATCAGGAGTAATCAGATCTCCTGATGTATATGTTTCATTCTTGATTTTACCAGTACTATTCCATCAGAGCTGTGTTTATGAACTGACTATATTGCCAAGTAACCAATTACTGAATAAAGGCATAGTGTTTGAAGAGTTGAGATTTACAGTTACGCTTGTATAAAGTCTGACAGAGCTGGGGTCTCACCAAGAATGTCAGAGGTTATTATCACTGTTTTCCCACAAACCCCAGCATGTGCTATCTAAGATGTGTATCTTAGGTTAGTTTCTTGAGATATTTTTGCTCTATCCTTATGCATTTATTATTTGAAGCTGTGCTTATATTAAACATGTTCTGATTTGGACTTGGTTTAGCTTTGATTGTTTCCCCTTCGTTCTCACCTCCAAATCCTCAAATAAGCAAAAAATAATAAATGTTAATTTGCTGAGGACACTCTTTGGCTAAACGATGATATAAAGGGTGTTGAAGGAATTAATTAATAAATGCTAAGTATCATCAACATTGGTCTTATGTAAAAGTCAAAGTCTTAAAAAACCTATATCCCAATACTACGCATGATGTCTCAGACTATCTTAATATTTTAAAAATGTGCATTATTTAACTTTTCCCTGCATTTCTAGTGATTTTTATGCAGGACATCATCAGAAATTGGCTAAGTCGGACATTTTCTATTACAGGGCCTTTAATGCAATAGGGCAGGGATGGCAAATCTAAGGCACAAATGCCACATGTGGCATGTGGAACCATATCAGTGGGCATGCAAGCTCAGGTGCAGGATATGTACGCACCGGCCAGCTGATTTTCAGGCCTTCTGGGCCCATTGGGAGTCAGGAGACAGACTGTTTCCAACCTTGGGGAATGGGATGAGGAAGGCCGTTTTTGCCCTTCCCAGATTCCTAGAAAGGCTCTGAAGCATGAAGAACAAAAAAAATGGGCCTTCCTGTCCAACTGGAAGTTGGCAAACAGGCCATTTGCTGCCTCCAGGGAGAGTGGAGAAGACCATTTTTGTCCTCCCCAGGTTCCTAGAAAGGCCCTGAAGCCTGGAGAGAGTGATAAATGGGGATGCCATTGCATGTCGGGTGCAGGGGGAAGGATCAAAGGTGCATGCATGGGAGGGGCCGCATGGAATTATGAGTGTGGGCACATGCACATTTGACCCGCCCAGCCCACACTCCTCCCCCATCATGGCATGTGATGGCAAAAAGGATAACCATCACTGCAATAGGGTTTTATTCTTGCAGTATTACATCTAGATCAGTGTTTCCCAACCTTGGCAACTGGAAGATATTTGGACTTCAACTCCCAGAATTCCCCAGCCATTCGCTGGCTGGGGAATTCTGGGACTTGAAGTCCAAATATCTTCCAGTTGCCAAGATTGGGAAACACTGATCTAGAGAGCATTTGCTTCTTCCCCTTTATTCCACCACTCTCATGAAATGTTCCCTATGCTTAAAGAGTCATCACTACTAGTGTAAGATTAGCAGCCATGGTTGGTAGCTATTGAAAAAAAAATCCTCTGCCATAAATATTTCTCTTGCTTTCTTTTCATTGTATAAACCCATGAGAAACAGGATTTTAAAAGAAGAGGAAAAACAGCAAGGAATGATAGAGGTAAATAAAAGATCCAATTATGCATATAAGTTATGTATATAAGTCTGAAGTATGTGAATTAATGTTTTCAATGTATCTATATTTAATAAAAACTTTTTTTTTTTAAAAAAAGATCCAATTATGCAGCAGAATTTTTAGAAATCACCTTTTACTGTTTAAAAAGAAGAAATTGAAGGGAAAAAAAATCAACACATCTATTGAAGAGTTACAAGAAAGAGTGTAATATAAGCTCTATTGGAAAAATAATTTAATATACCGCAAGGTGATTTAGGAGGGGTGGTGGTACTAAAACAAAGCATCTTCCACTTCCACAATTGCAAACTGTGGCACTGATGCTGTACTGATTCCCAGAGAAACATAACCTAAAACTATGAATACTTTTATGTGACCTAAGTAGTCATAGCAACATTCCAGGCACCTCTTGTGTTAGGAAGCTTCATTTATTTATATTAACATTCAAAATTGTTCAATTAGTCACCCATTTCCCCAGAGTTAGTTGGGTTAGTCAGTTGAATTGCCTAAATCCGTGGTGGTGAACCTATGGCACATGTTCCACAGGTGGCATGCAGAGCCATATCAGAAGGCACGCAAGACTTTGCCCTATGTCAGCTCCAGCCTGCTACCGCACAAATCCCAGCGGCCGATAAGGTCCCACAGAGTTGGCCTTCTCCGGGTCCCGTCGACTAAACAATGTCGTCTGGCGGGCCCCAGGGGAAGAGCCTTCTCTGTGGCGGCCCCGGCCCTCTGGAATCAACTCCCCCCGGAGATTAGAACTGCTCCCACCCTCCTTGTCTTCCCTAAACTACTTAAGACCCACCTATACTGCCAGGCATGGGGGATTTGAGACACCTTTCCCCCAGGCTTATTATAATTTATGTTTGGTATGTATGTGCTGTTTGGTTTTTAATTATGATAGGGTTTTTAGTTTTTTTTAAATATTAGATTTGTGCCTGTATAATATTGTTTTTTTATCGTTGTTGTGAGCCGCCCTGAGTCTTCGGAGAGGGGTGGCATACAAATCTAATAAATAATAATAATAATAATAATAATAATAATAATAATAATAATAATAATAATGCATGTGCGCAGTGGCCAGCTGATTTTCAGCCTTGGGAAAGGCCGTTTCACCCTCCAGATGCTTCCCTGAAGCCCCAGAGGCAAAACCCCACCCACCCAATGGACAATGAAGTTTGGAAAAACACACTTCTCTTTGCCATTTTGGTGCTGTTTCTTGCACTCTGGAGGGTTCAGAGAAGCTTCCTGGTGCCCTGGAGTGCAAAAACAGCACAATGGGCAAACCGGAAGTGCATTTTCCAAACTTCCGGTTTGCCCATTGTCAGCATTAGTTTTTTGCACTCTGGAGTTTCAGGAAGCTTTCCTGAATCCTCTGGAGTGCAAAAAAAAGCAAAATGGCAATCCAAACATGCACTTTCTTGAACTTCTGATTTGGGCATTTTTTTCACACACCAGGCTTCAGTAAGGCCTATGTGCATGCACAGGGGGCAGTGCTGCATGGGTTGTGGACACGTGCATGCATGTTAACACACCCGCACACTCAGTAAGGGGCAGCTAAAATTTTTACTGCCACACTATGAATGTGGCTTATTTTGTGGGTTTGGATTGATGGTCATGTGACTGGGTAGGAATGGATTGCCAGCCATGTGACCAGGTGGGAGTGGTTTGGACGATCATCATAACCTAAACAAGTGCGAAGTTATGCACATCGGAGCAAAGTACCCCAATTATACCTACCAACTGATGGGGACCAAACTTTCTGAGACAACCCAAGAAAGAGTTCTTGGGGTTTTGGTGGACAGTTCAATGAAGATGTCAAGCCACTGCGCAGCAGCAGTAAAAAAAGCAAATTCCATGCTTGGCATGATTAAGAAGGGAATCAAAAATAAGTCAGTAAGTGTTTTATTGCCTCTGTACAAATCGATGGTGAGACCACACTTGGAGTACTATGTACAGTTCTGGTCACCGCACCTCAAGAAGGATATTATGGAACTGGAAAAGGTGCAAAAAAGGGCAACGGCATTTAAGGGGTGATTTGATTGAAGTGTATAAAATCAGAAAAGGTGGATAGAGAAAAAATCTTTTCTCTATCACACAATACTAGGACAAGGCGGCACTCCCTAAAGCTCATAGGTAAGAAAGTGAGGACAAATAAAGGGAAATAGTTCTTCACCCTTGCCTTCTCTTTCTGCTCAGGATCCCCAAGGACAATTGGTGGGTTCTGTGTGACACAGAATGCTGGACTGGATGGGCTTTGGCCTGATTCAGCATGGCTCTTCTTATGTTCTTAAGGGAACTGTTATTGATGCACAATGCCTATTCATCTCAGCTGTGGGCAGAGTGAGGGCTTTGCGAGGGGAAAAAGACCACAGCCCAGATTGCTTTGGTGTGGCATGGCTCTCCTGACCTTGGGAGGTGGCCGCGTGAGGCTGGAAGGGGGCCGGGCAGGAGAGAGGGAAGCTCATCTGAGGCCAGGAAGGAGGAAAGAAGAAAAAAGCGAGTTCTTCACCCAGAGGGTCATTGGTTAATGGAATTCACTTCCAGAAGAGGTTGTGACTGCTGTCAACCTGGATAGCTTCAAGGCAGGATTAGACAGATTCATGGATGCCAAGTGTGTCAGTGGTTATTGAAACAGATGTCCAAGTGCTGCCTCTATGTTGGTTGAGGCTGGCAGGATTTCCTTGGGTACCATTTGTTGGGGGTCAAGGAGGGTTTTGCCTAAATTGGAAATATATGTTTCTTAAATTCACCCAGTAGGGTAATATGAAACAGGAGACAAACTTTATAATCACCATGGCTGATATATAGTAATGTCTGAACATTGTGAACTTCAAAGTTTGATTTCAGAGCTCATTCAGTCTAAAATCCTGAGTAAAAAGGAAATTTACAACAAATAACACTAGAAAATTTATCACAGTTAATGGGTGGTTGAAAATGCTAGAGGCAAACAAAAAGAAAAAAAAGAAGATTATGTAATGGACGAGAAAGGTCTGATAACTTTCTCAAAACATTATAAGCAATGTTCTTACTCTTAGAGAACAGAATAAGAAAAGTGGCTACTTGATAATCAAGAAAAATATAGTGTTAGCACGGGTTCTGAAGAGCAACAGACCCAGAATGCCACACTTTTACTGCAGACATAATTTTGGTTGTAAACACATTCCCTATTTTCAAAAAACTGTTAATGGTTAATAGAAGTTCTTATTATTTTTCAAAATTCTCCTGCCTGTCTTTTGCTCATGATTTTAACTGCAGTGCCTGAGCTATTTTTGCTAAGACTGCACAAAGTCAGTGTTCAATGTTTTTTTCCCCCTGCAGTCCCAAGTCTGATTGCTCCTCCGCCTTTTTCAGTATAACTCAGACTCCTATATTCATTGCATGGCTGGAAAACAGTCTGTAATATATAATTCAGAATGATCAGCAAAAGACTGTTTATAATCTTCATAATTACAGAGTGGGTAACATGCGGTGGCAAAACTTAACATGTACCGTCCACAGTACAATAGAAAAAGCATAAGGCTAAGAAGAGGCAGTAGAGAAATACACGAAGCTCTTAAGTTTGGTAGTGATGGAGAATTAAATACAGGTTTTGATTATTGCTGCTGTGGCTACTATTGCTATCATCAGTATCATCAACAACACCTTAACCTAATGTATACTTCCTCCTTGATTCTCTTGAGTGGCTACCCATTATTATAGCCGCCCCGAGTCTTCCGAGAGGGGTGGCATAAATCTAATAAATTATTATTATTATTATTATTATTATTATTATTATTATTATTATTATTATTATTATTATTATGTCAGTACAACACAGCAAACGAGATCACTATGCTGGATTTCGTATTTCATCACCAGTCGGGCGCTTCCCAAGCACCTAGGACTGCGTGATGTAGCGTCGAATTATCTTTGCCGATCCCAGTTAAGCGGCCTTTTGCAATTGACAGATGGAGATTTTGTCAATTCCAATGGTTTTCAAATGTCCGCTGAGATCCTTTGGCACTGACAAGTACCACTGGGACCACTTTCACGGGCTTATGCCAGAGTCGTTGCAGCTCGATTTTTAGATCTTCGTATTTCACTAATTTCTCTAGCTGCTTCTCCTCAATTCTGCTGTCTCCTGGGATTGCGATTATTAATATTATTATTATTATTGTTGTTGTTGTTGTTATTTCTTTATTTCATGAACAACCACTTCATAGTGGTTCTTCATAGCCCCAAAGCAAATGCAGCTCTGGAAGAGTCATTTTCCCAGACTTCAACTTATGCTCAGAGGCCTGGGTTCAACTTTCAGAGCAGCCCTAATGACCCTTTAAAAAGTTTGCTCCAATCAGTGAGTTCTTTGCTCGTTTCAGAAAGCATCTTGGACATAATACATGTATACAGGTACTGGGTGGGAAAGATAAAGTAATCTACACATGGACACAATAATTTACTGTAGTTCAGAGCATTGCAGATAGAATTTGAGATGAATTTTTGGTATAAAACCAAACCTCTTCCAACCCAATATAAAAATATTTTTCAACATAATACAATATAGTAGCACCAAACAATATTTCATTGTAGTAGATTTAAAAGATTTGCAAGATGAAGCTGACATTTTTTGGCACCTTACCATGCTTAACAGTAATAGGGAAGAAAGAAGATTTGCGCTGATTCCTTGGTATCATGTTTTTTGAATTATTACTTGCTATTTATCTTATAGTTTACATAAAGTTTTGAAATTTATATCTACATTTATATCTACAAGATTTTCTGCCAAATCTTGTTGAGGTTTAGAATTTGTTTAATTAAAAAAAAACAAGGCTAGGAAATATGCCCCCTTTTTGTTTAGTTTTCATTGAATTATCTTGCTGATGAGTAGCAAGATGAATGGGCAAAATCCCGAACCCTTTCTTTCCAAGATTCCATTTGGATTGAAATAAAAATAAAAAATGTAGTGGGGAGAAGTTAAAGAATTAACTTTCAAATTACAGAATTTGAAAATAATGTCATATATTTTGTAGACTCAAATATTGTCAAAATATGGATCTATAATTTAATACTGCCAAATGTCTAGGGAGGTTCTCAGTCATCCAGGTCATGGTTGTCCCAAAAGTGCTTTTTCAAGAGGCAACAGGACTTCCTTATTTTTTCTTTGAAGACATTTCACCTCTCATCCAAGATGCTTCTTAAGTTCTGACTGGAGAATGATCTTCACCATCCAGTCAAAGCTGAAGAAGCTTCTTGGATAAGAAGCAAAACGTCTTCAAAGAAAAAACAAGAAGGTCCAGTTGCTGCTTGGGAGTCTTCGGAGAGGGGCGGCATACAAATCTAAGTAATAAATACAAATCTAAGTAATAAATAATAAGTAATAAATAATAAATACTGTCAAATCTTTTTCCATGGCTTCCTGGTATGTTGGAAAGGAATAAGAAAAGAGGATGGGGAGATTTTCTTGATCTTGTCCTCTCATTTTATACTTCCAAATGCTCAAAGCTTTTGGTAGCATTTTACATTCCTACAAAACCACAAGACCTGTTGCCATAGTGATCAGAAACTCTGTCTTTTCAAGTCTGGACTGATGATTTGCATTCAACTCCCATTTCCACAGAGAAAAACAAAAAACACACACGCACACACACAAAATTGTAATCTAATTCACTTAAATCTTGCTCAGTCAATTTTCTACTAGCACAACTACGATCTAAACTCTCCCCTCTGTAACTGCTCTGATTTATTTCACAGTCCTGTCAAACCTTAATTGTTCTACAATTGGAGGATAAGCCCTACAGAATATACTAAAAGTTTGAAAGAATGGTACAAATTCAAATAAAACACTGGATTTAGAGGCAACTATCTTATTTCCTGAACATTAGATTTTTTTGTCCACACAAGGACTGTGGGAAAGTATATGCTGCACGAATCCCAGTGACCAGTTAGGTCCCACAGAGTGGGTCTTCTCCGGGTCCCGTCAACTAAACAATGTCGCTTGGCGGGACCCAGGGGAAGAGCCTTCTCTGTGGCGGCCCCGTCCCTCTGGAACCAACTCCCCCCAGAGATTAGAATTGCCCCCACCCTCCTTGCCTTTTGTAAGCTGCTTAAAACCCACCTCTGCCGCCAGGCATGGGGGAATTGAGATACTCTTTCCCCTAGGCCTCTACAATTTTATGCATGGTATATGTGTAGGTATGTTTGGTTTTTATAATAATGGGATTTTAACTGTTTTTAGTATTGGATTATTATTATACTTTTTTATACTGTTTTATTACTGTTGTTAGCCGCCCCGAGTCTGCGGAGAGGGGAGGCATATAAATCCAATAAATAAGTAAGTAAGTAAGTAAGTAAGTAAGTAAGTAAGTAAGTAAGTAAGTAAGTAAGTAAGTAAGTAAGTAGACCTGAATTTTAGCCTGATTTGGAAGAGTTCAAAAAGAGTTGTTTCATTCTCAGAAATATGTCTATATATTTTGGGATGGGAAAACTAGAATAAAACTGGTCTTTCAAGATAGGGTTTTTTCCTGCATACATACGCCATCATTCAGAAACTGTATTTAGACATTTTTCCATAGTCATCTGATGTAACACTGTTGGAAACAGACAAAATATGATCCAAACCCACTGAGAAGCTGTTTGGCAAACTCTACTCAACTGAACATAAGCTGCTTCATGAGTCTATAAAGCATGAGATACTATTTGGATTTGTTATGTCTGATATTAATATGCCAAGCCAGACTCGATACCTATCCAAAAACATAAAATACTTCCAACAATTATTCTCCACATAGGCCTTTTGTGGATAGGCACATGTTATCCAGGTGGGGTTTTTTCTTCTTCTAATTTTCACTTCTACAAATACAAATTCTATGGGAGTATGTGAACTTTGTCAACCTTTTACACAACTTGAAATGATGAATGAAGCCACTTCCAGCAAACGTGGTTGGTAAATCCACAGTAACTGAATTTAAACATGCCTGGGATAAACATTTATATATATATATATTAATGGGTTTTTAATTGTTTCTAACATCAGACTACTATTGTACACTGCTTTATTGTTGCTGTTAGCCGCCCCGAGTCTCCGGAGAGTGGCGGCATACAAATCCAATAAATAAATAAATAAATAAATAAATAAATATATCCATCCTAAGATAAAATGCAGGAAATAGTATAAGGGCAGATTAGATGGACCATGAGGTCTTTTTTGCCGTCAATCTTCTATGTTTTTATGTTTCTATGTCAGTTATGGAAAATGGGTAAAAATTTCACAATTTTGAATGCAAATAAAAGCAGAGCTGTCAATTATTTAATTCATTTTGTTTTGAGAAAGGAATAACTTGCCTAATATCACATCTCTAAATTAGTTCCTAAAAAACAACAATAGCTTAAAGAAGTGTTGAAGTCTCTGTGGATGAAAAATGAACCCTGGAAAATCTCACCAAGGATGTCCATTGTTGGAATTTATTTAAGGCCTGCAAGGAATCTTAATGGAACAGAATTTTATTGTTTCCTGCCTTCTGTGCTCTTGAAACTGTGGAATATGAATTACTATACTCTGGGGGCTAGCATTTTATACCTAGGCACTTCAGGTAAGCTCCTATCAACGTAAGAAATATTTCCCCATCTTAAAAAGATGAATAGTTCTGATGCAACATAAATTAGTGTGGGTTTTACCTCCTCCTTCAATTCCCACTGCCAAATTATGATGCAATTCATGAAAGGATACACCACGATAAAGTTGACATTCTTTAAAGTGTTATAAGATTTCTTCAGGGTTTTTTGTTTGTTTGTTGCAATAAATCAACATGGCTACTGTTTTAGACATTATCAACTGACTGTTTTGCTAAAGTTTCATCTTTATATTTTGCTAATTATCCAGGTTTAAGAATTTATGAAAATCATCAGTATTGAATGAGAGAGATCTCTAACACACAGTATACTGTATGTTAAGTACATCTAGTGCAATTAAAATTGTGACTGCTGTTGTGGTTAGCTCTGGCCCAGCTCCTGCCCCAAGGAATGTGCAGGTGGATGTGGGGGTAACATCCACATGCCGCAGGCCTGTTTTGCTCCCGATGGAATCTGCCGACAAAGCCTCCTCTGACCAAGGAAGCATGAGTGACAGGGAAGAGGGAAGTTTGGCAGACAGCCCAGGAGGAGATCAATCATCTGTATCATCCTTGGATTCTGAACAAGAATTAATGATACATCCACACATGCGTAGAGTGATGCATAGGAGACAACAACTGAAGGATTATTACAAGAGAAAATGAGGCCACCTGTGGTTGGGTGGGGCTGCTGTAATTAGTGCTACAGATAAAAGTGCAACTTGGTGTTTTAGCCTCATGGCAGTTTATCTGATTCATTGTTTCGTCAAGATCGTGGTTTTTGTGTTGTTCAAGATTGTGTGTGGACTCTCTGGACTTTAGAATTGGACTCAATTTCCCAGTTATTGGGTGAGCAATTGGATTACATTTAACCTGTGCCTTGTATGTACCAGAAAATCCCTTTGACATTTAAAAAGGGAGCTGTTTCTGTTTTTCTGTTTATAAAAACTTTTGGGTTTTCCTTTTATCATGTGGTGTGTGTCTTCCTGGACTAATTACCCTGTAATTACGGGCGGTTGAAACACACCGGCAGAACAGACTGCCTTGTGAGTAGAAGGGTGAGAAATCATCATCGAGAAATCATCAAAGAACTGGCTTACCCAGAAAGCACTCCCAGGACAAGATTGAGAACAAAAAACGATCCAATTATGATGAGGGGAATGAAGTATAACCAATTCCAGGTGGCTCCTAAGGCATCGTTGGTCTGAAAGAAAAACAAAAATAAAAATAATCTAAAATGTATCTACATGCAATCTTTGTTACACACAATGGAGTCTTTTTTATTATTAAATGTCTGTGCACATACATGCAGTCCTATTTTATTGATAAATTTATTCCAGTGCCGGCTGCTTGCTTTCCCTTTTGCACTGGGGATATTATTATTATTATTATTATTATTATTATTATTATTATATTAGATTTGTATGCCGCCCCTCTCCGAAGACTCGGGGCGGCTCACAACAATAATAGAAACAATATAACAGTGAAACAAATCTAATATTAAAAATAAAACATATATAAAACCCCAGCAATTAAAACCATACAACACATACATACCAAACATAAAATATAAAAGCCTGGGGGGGGGGGGATGTCTCAGTTCCCCCATGCCTGGCGATAAAGGTGGGTCTTGAGTAATTTGCGAAAGACAAGGAGGGTGGGGGCCGTTCTGATCTCTGGGGGGAGTTGATTCCAGAGGGCCGGGGCCTCCACAAAGAAGGCTCTTCCCCTGGGGCCTGCCAAACGACATTGTTTGGTCAACGGGACCCGGAGAAGGCCAACTCTGTGGAACCTTATCGGCCGCTGGGATTCGTGCGGTAACCGAGAAGTAACCATCTTGTATCAGAAAAACGATCCATGCATCTATGTCCTTTAATCTGGCTCCCAGACTGATTTGCACTCAACAGCTTTGTCCCTGTGGAAAGTTTGGCAATTCTAAGGAGAACACTTATGTCGATCATCCAAGACGGTTGACCCTATTTACAGCATAGGTTGACTGAAGAGGACAGAGGTTTGCAATAGTGGAAGCTTGTGACATTCTGACTGCAACTGCCATGTTCACTTTTTCTTTTCCAGACAGCGTTTGTTGCAAGCTCACCTAGAGCATAATGTTCTCATCACTTAATGGCATGCTGCTATTAATGTCCACAAAATGGCATTATTTCATCCCAACAAAAATTCAGAGCAGCAAAACAGAGAGGAAGAAATAAGGCAGCTGCTCAGGAAAGTACAAGTCATGAAGCAAAAGAGTGGCTTCTGGCAAGGTTGTAATATGATTATTTATTGCCTTTTAATAAGGGCCTGCCCTCTCTCTTCTCTCCAGATCTCTCTTTTGTCCTTTTGGCAAGGATTCTGCCCATGATGTTGGTCAGCACAATGATGCAGCAGGACGTGACTGTCTGAGAAAGGCAGCATCCATCTTCATCTTATTACTGTTCTTGGCAATACTGTATTTAAACCCTCATCTCTCTCTCTCCCTTCCTCTCTCTCTTTCTCTCTCTCTCCCTCCCTCTCTTCCTCCCTCTCTCTCTTCCTCTCTCTCTCTCTTCCTCTCTCCCTCTCTTCCTCTCTCTCTCTCTTCCTCTCTCTTTCTCTCCCTCCCTCTCTCTCTCTCTCCCTCCCTCTCTCTCTCTTCTTCTCTCTCTCTCTTCCTCTCTCTCTTTCTCTTCCTCTCTCTCTCTCTTCCTCTCTCTCTCTTCCTCTCACTCTCTCTTCCTCTCTCTCTCTCTCTCTGACTCATCTGTACATCATATCCAAACAAGCCAGTGTAAGAGCTTCATTTGAGCTTCTCTAAAAGGCATAATCTCCAAGCACTAGTGAGGAAAATATTATTTTTAACGTAGCTAGAACGCTTGACTTAGGAGTATCCCGAAAGATTCTGAAGCTGCCACCTAGCCATCTTCTAAAAAACCATATTGATGTATTTGGTATATCAGGCTGAGGTTTGTTTTTATTGTGATTCACTATCCCATTCTAAAATATAAAAAAAATACATTAAGTTAAAAATGCTGGAGTTGATTTTACATACAGTACAGATACAGGAAGAGAATAGAATGGCATGCAAATTTGGTGGGAGGACAGATGACAGAAATGTGAAGTGCTGAAATACTTTTTTTGTAACCAACATAACCCCCTCCCAAAACCTTAATCCCTCTAGCTAAAGTGTTTTCAAGATTAGATGTATAAATCATTACTTCTACCAAGATTACCTGGATGACTCAATAAGACCTACAAAGAAGTTTCATGTGGACGGATGAGGCCACCTTGGGGGCACTGATATGTGAGCTGGAAAGAACTGTCCCCTTCTCTGGCAAAGTTACAAAATGGTTTCTTATTGGAGAACCACTTGAAATATACAAAAAGATGTATTTATTTTATTTATTTATTAGATTTGTATGCCACCCCTCTCCGTTGACTTGGGGCGGCTAACAACAATAATAAAACAACATATAACAAATCTAATATTTAAAATAACTAAAAACCCTTATTAAAAAACAAACATGCACACAAATATACCATACATAAATTGTATAGGCCTGGGGGGAAGAAATATTTCAATTCCCCCATTCCTGAAGACAGAGGTGGGTTTTAAGGAGCTTACGAAAGGCAAGGAGGGTGGGGGCAATTCTGATCTCTGGGGGGAGCTGATTCCAGAGGGTTGGGGCCGCCACAGAGAAGGCTCTTCCCCTGGGTGCCGCCAAATGACATTGTTTGGTCGACGGGACCCGGAGAAGGCTGACTCTGTGGGACCTAACCGGTCACTGGGATTTGTGCGGCAGAAGGCGATCTCGGAGATATTCTGGTCCGATGCCCTGAAGGGCTCTATAGGTCATAACCAACACTTTGAATTGTGACCAGAAACTGATCGGCAACCAATGCAGACTGCGGAGTGTTGGTGTAACATGGGCAGACCTAGGGAAGCCCATGACTGCTCTCGCAGCTGCATTCTGCACGATCTGAAGTTTCTGAACGCTTTTCAAATGTAGCCCCATGTAGTTACAGTAGTCGAGCCTCGAGGTGATGAGGGCATGAGTGACTGTGAGCAGTGACTCCCCGGTCCAAATAGGGCCTGGTGCAACTGGTGCACCAGGCGAACTTGGGCAACCTGGGCAAAAGATGTAGCATTGGTTCTTCCTTTCTTTGTCAGAATTCTCTAGTGATAAGGAACGAGAAAGTGAACAAGTAGGCAAATAAATAAAATACTTTTCCTCAGCTGATCAGAATGCCCATCAGCAATAAGTCATTAGAGTCACTTTGAGGTATATGGAAACAGATTTTTCTCGATCTCTTTTGCAAACCAGATCTAGCTGAACATAAACTGAAAATATAGCAATGAAGGAACATTTCCAACGGCACATCACTTATTTCAACTATTTACTTGAATATTCATTGAATTGTCTCTGGTTCTTTTTCTGTATCATTGAATTGTCTCTGGTTCTTTTTCTATTATCTGAAAATCATACACAAATAAAGTGGAGGAGGTGGAATAATGAAGAGACTGTAAAAACAGCTTGAAGGACATTGCACACCTGCACTGGGAATGTACTGTAGTTTCAATTAACGGCACTTTGAAACACGGACAGTAGCAGTGTTTTCTCCCGGGATGAACTCACTTAACTGTTTAACTCTTACTTAAATAAACAGTCACACATGGCAATTATCACTCTATTCCACAGAAAGGAGTTCAGAAAGAAAGAGAAGAATGGAGGAAGGAAAATATTGCATTGCAGTTATTTACCAAGAATTACAGTTTGGAGAGCCACATGAGGCTGCTTCAGCAGAATAAAACAGAGACTTTCTGGGCTAAAGATAATGTATTGCTGGCTGAATTGTGCTCAGATCAAGACAAGATGCTTCAGAATGTAGTGTCTGGAGCAGAGCAAACTAAAATTATTGCTGTGTTGACTGGGCATGAATAGAAGATAAGGTTCTTTATAGAATTTCCATTAAGGCTGACAAAACAAAAGATTTTTATTGTCTACCAATTGCACTGGCTGAGATTATAGATTAATTCACCACCCAAAGACAGAGATGCTGTTCTTCCTGCTAGGCATTACTGAATTTTTTAAAAAGAAAGCTGTATAGCACAATTGCATGAATTATTGTTGCCCATCTCCTGTGCACATTGGACATGATCAAAAGTTTCACTGAAAATGATTCTGATTCAACTTTTCCAAGGTCTTCTATAAGCCTGTTATATAGTCAGGCTGCTGAAAGTCAGAATCAAATTCCACTCAAAAGCCAACTTCACTTAAAACTCAACTCAAAATCTTCATTACCTTCTTCAATAATGACTATAAATTAAATGTGTGGAATTTGCTAAACATTTACTATCAAAATGAAAATCAGGAAGGAGGAAAGAGGAAAAAAGTGAGGAGCGCACAGCAGCAGCGGCAGGGGGGAAAAAAGGAGAGCCGAGCTGAGACCGGTAATCCAGGAGGTTACTGCCCCTGGTCAGCTGGAGATGTGCATACAGCTTCATTTCCGCCAGTGGAACTCTGTTCCACCCCGTCCTGCCTGCTGCCTATCCCTGCACACCCATCCTTTTGGCATGCAAACCAAAACAGATTCGCCATCACTGTTTAAAGCAATTAATGGTCTGAAAAGTGACCTAACATTATTAAGTAACATTTTTTACATTATAGTTATGATTAAATAGAGTACAATAGTAATGATAATTATCCTGAATGCATTTGGGTCAATAATAAAGTGAGGTGTGACATTACCATAGATCTATACTATAGGCCACCCAACCAAACAGAGAAGTAGATGAACTTTTTGCTAGTCGGCTAACTAAGGTATGTAGGAAGCAGTTCACAATAGTAATGGGGGATTTTGATTACCCTGACACCAACTGGGAGACCAACTCTGCACCAAGTGGAAGATCCAACAGATTCCTAACAAACCTTGCAGACAACTCATCACTTAATGAAAATCACTCATCGCTTAATGAACAATTGGCACTCAGACTTGGGAAGTGAGACAAAATGATGTCACTATCTTATAAATTGTGGATTATCTTTCTTTTGTTTATTTTTTATTTATTGTTAGAGTTGAAAGGGACCATGCAGGTCATCAAGTCCAACCCTCTGCCTGAGCAGGAATCCTAAAGCACCCAAGCCAAATGGCAGTCCAATCTCCTCTTGAAAGTGTCCAGAGTTGGGGAGTTCACAACCTCCGCAGGCAGGTTGTTCCACTGATTGATTGCTCTGACCGCCAGGAAGTTCTTCCTTACTTCTAGGTTGAATCTCTCCTTGGTCAGCTTCCAGCCATTGTTCCTTGTCTGGCCCTCTGGTGCTCTGGAGAATAGAGTGGCCCCCTCCTCTCTGTGGCAACCCCTCATATACCTGTATACAGCTATCATGTCCCCTCTGCCCCTCCTTTTCTCTAGGCTATTCATGCCCAGTTCCCACAATCTCTCTTCGTAAGTCTTGGTTTCAAGTCCCCTAATCATTTTGGTTGCTCTTTTCTGCACCTTCTGTCCAAGGAAGTCTGATTTCACAATCATAGAACACCCTCCAAAGGTTGGCATGAACTGGTTGCATGGAGATGCTCACCAAGGTAATTTTTGCAGTGGTAGTGCGAATAAATTTGAGATTGTATAGAGAAACAAACAAAGCAATTGTTTCATAGCTGATTCTGTTTTCTTTCTTTCTTTTCTTTTGCTTTAAAAAAGGCAATACCTTTGCTCTTGTTTAGTTAATATTCTAAATTAGAAATTACCAATTACAAATGGCTCCACTGTAATTTCACATGGCACCCTCTGCCCCATCCTCACTGCAAATTTATTGTTCTTACATATCTAGTATCTCTTCCATTGGGAAATGAGATATTTGTAATTTCCAGACTTCTGTACCATTAAGCAATTCTGAACTGCTTTATAGAATATGGCAGAGTTGAAATAAATTATCTATTCCCCCATTATTAATATTCTTGCAAAGGTTTGATGATATCTTTCAAATCTTCTCTGAATGCATTATACATACTTCCAGCATTTGCCACTAATAATTTGCAGTAGCATCTTAATATATAATAGTATCTGCAAGCTGTCTTTCAGTAATATTTGACATCTAAGAGGCAGTGTTTGGGAATGTCCTTTCAGTTAGTAAGATGTAAGTTGATTTTTATGATACCTGATATGCATTTGTCTAGAGTTGAAAACTGACAGGCAATATCTCTAAATATTGATAATATCTGACATAAAGTATTTACCATTTGACCTACATCTGACAGATGGCGTGCAATTGTAATAGGTATTGGACAGATCTAGATTTAAAATAGAATGCGTAAATGTTAAACTAATTTCATTCATTCATTCATTCATTTAGCCAACCACATCAAATAGACCAGCTTAATGTATAATGTAATGTGGATGTAAGTCTGTCTGTGTATCATTCTCTCTCTCTCTCTTCCTCCCTCCCTCTCTCCCTCTCCTCCTCCCTCCCTCCTTTTCTCTGTATGTATTGGGAGGTGGGAGAGAAATAGTTCATTTCAGTTCCAGGATATAACTTCTAAAATAGATCTAATGGTCCGAACATTTGCATTGCTGGGAAATATTTAATCACAGGATAATTTATTTATTCCACTGCTAAAATAAAACACTTCTAACTGGCTCGACTATAGAATCATTTTTACATCTTGGCTGAATGAAAAATCTGCCCTTGCCAAGACAGAATATAAATGATTTGCTGGAATAAGAAGACCTTGTTATCATAAACAAACTTCTCTATGTGCATCTGTGTGTATGTTTATTTCACAGACACACACACACACACACAGAGAGAGACACACTTCTTAAGGAATTATATACCCCATGGGATTTTAGACACCGAAAAGACAACATTCAGTAAATAATATACAACCTAGTCTTAGACTGGAAACTGTAAAAACATTCTTGAAGATGTTGGTGAAAAATCACCCCCATATTTTTGCCAAAAGAACTATATGGTAATGACCTTGAAGACATTGGTGATGAAGCTCAAGCTTTATTTTTACTCATTTCTATTTAAATTACAGTGCTACCTCTACCTAAGAACACCTCTACTTAAGAACTTTTCTAGATAAGAACCGGGTGTTCAATATTTTTTTGCCTCTTCTTAAGAACCATTTTCTACTTAAGAACGCGAGCCCAGAAAAATTTCCCAAGAAATTTGAGAGCAGCACGAAGGTCTGGCCAGTTTCCTGCCATTCCCCCTTTAATCCCAGCCATCTCGGGCTTTTCTGGGCTGCCAGAGGAGCCTTTCGGTGGCACTTAAGGAATCTTTGGCAGTCCAAAGTGAACGAAGCATTTTCCTTTTTCTGGGCGCTTGGAGAGGGAATAAACCTCTGGTAGCGCCCAGAGAAAAGGAATGCTCCCTTTGCTCTGGGCAGCCCAGAGCGAATGGAGTGTTTTCCTTTCTCTGGGTGCTTGGAGAGGGAATAAACCACTTCGCCATGGTGATTCCCATGTGCAAAAAGACAAAAGGGGGCTCTTCGCCCCAGCTGGATCAACTCGGCTTCAGCCAAACTGGGGAGTCACCACAGTGAAAGAAAGGCGCCGGCTACAAAGCAAACGAGTGAGAGGAGAGGGGAGCCTTTCAGCATGGGAAGGAAGAGGCAGCAGGTAGCAGCAGCTGCTGCCTTTCGGTCAAAGGAGCGGGAGGTTCCACCCTCTTGCCTGCCTGGGTTTCTCTCTCTGATGCAGTGTATGGGAGGAAGCTTCTCGCCAGGTGTATGGGTGGTGCGTGCTCCTGCTCGCCGCCTTAGAGTCCCTCTTTTTTTTTTTAAGCCTTAAAGTTTTGGATTTTTTTTATTCCCCTCACCTCACCTTCTTCCTTCAGCAGTGACTGTCCTCCTCCTCTTCTTCCTCCTCCTGCTCCCATCCAAACTCTGAGCTTTTATTTCTTTCCTAATGGGTTTGCACGCATTATTTGCTTTTACATTGATTCCTATAGGAAAAATTGCTTCTACTTACAAACTTTTCTACTTAAGAACCTGGTCACAGAACAAATTAAGTTCTTAAGTACAGGTACCACTGTATATATTTTTAAATTAAAGTTGCACATTATATATGCTATCTCCTAGGGTGGAAATTTCCCACCATGGGCCAGTCCCATATTCCAGAGTCACAGGACTGACCCTTTGATCATCCTGGAGCAGCTCCTCCACCTGGGTATAAGAAAGGGAAAAGAAAAGAAGGGAAGGGAAGGAAGAAGAGGAAAGGAAAGAAGAAAAGGAATGGAAGAAGAGGAAAGTAGAAGAAAGAAGAGAAAAGAGAAGGAAAGGAAATAAGAAATAAAGGAAAGGAAGAAGAGGAAACAAAAGGAAAGGAAAGGGGGAAGGAAGGGGAGGAGAGGGGAAGGAAGGAATTACAGCTACAGCTCTCGGATATGGGCCTGACTTTCCCAACTACATCAGCAACCCACCGTCAAATAAGCTTTAATTATTTTGTAATAATTACACTAACTTTAATAATTTTATTACAATTAAACAACCTTTAAAGATTTTGTATAGTTAAATAAACATTTATAATTTTGTTATGTTAAATAGATTCATTTCATATCAATAAAATGGAAGTTCTCTGATCATTATTTTACAAATTTATCTGTCTTTTTTAAAATATCATATTACTGGTCTGCAGGATTTAAAATCTTGAATTAGAGTCTGTGGGGTTTAAAATTATGACCTTGGTGGTCCCTGGGGTCAATAAAGTTGGGAACCCCTGGGTAATTCCAGGGTAAATGTTCTTTTAGTTGACCAATAAAGCCTCTTTTGCCTCTTCTTAATGAATTGTTATTTTGATATCTTCACTCAGAAATGTTTCCCATTTCTCTTTTAATTTGGAAAACTTTGATTGCTTGATAAAAGTTACATTTCATTATAGCAATCAATTTCTGGCATCCATCTGCTATGCAATGAACTTGAATTAATATATTTACTTTTCACAATGGCTTAATAAGAAAATTGGTAGCTTTCCCTCATAGAACGAAAGCCGATCAGCTTAGGTAGAGCTGTTTTGTAAACTAACAATTCAAAGCAGATTTAAAAAGTATAGTTAGCAGTTTCTGTAGGAAAACCTACAGTTCTGTAAAAATCGGTGTATGGTAAGTATGGCAAGTATATTATTGTGATCCCGCTATATAGAGCGCTGGTGAGACCACAATTGGAATAATGTGTTCAGTTCTGGAGACCTCACCTACAAAAAGATATTGACAAAATTGAACAGGTCCAAAGATGGGCTACAAGAATGGTGGAAGGTCTTAAGCATAAAACGTATCAGGAAAGACTTAATGAACTCAATCTGTATAGTCTGGAGGACAGAAGGAAAAGGGGGGACATGTTCTTGAACCGTAGGATGAATTTGGTTGGCCAAAATTCCTAAATAGTGATGGCTGTTAATTCTTCCATGAAGGGAAATCATTGGCCTGGCGGATTTCCAAGAAATAGCACCCCACATCTTCACTGAACCCCCACCATGTTTGACGGTTGGGAGAAGGCAGTCTGGATGAAATGATCATTTTGGCTGTCTCCAAACGTAAACACAGCTGGAGGTCAGAAAAAGGGTATATGATCATCTGTCAGAGAAAATCACATTTTGCCACTGCTCGAGGAACCATTTCTGGTGGTTTCTACACCACTCTAAACGCTTTGAAACATTTGTCTTTGAGAGCACATACATATTCAATGAAAGCCAAACTGGGTATTGTGAGCCTGACTGGGAAGGAAAAGCAACAGCATTTCCTTCCCTATCACTATCTCATAAAATATGACATCATTCACAGCTTCCCTGTCCATTTTATTGCCCAGTTTCTTCATAGAGGGAAACTCATGCATGCTGATGTCTTATTATACATCTCCTTTGATTTTATACATTTTTGTTTGCCATGGCCACGACGTCCAGGAGGGAATTACAACTGCAATGTAGTTTTCCAACATGAAAAACAGATACCCACTTAACATACAAATATAATAAATGAATAAATGAATGAATGAATGAATGAATGAATGAATGAATTAATAAATAAATAAATAACATCTACCCATTTGAGACCAAAAGAATGCTGGAGGTACTTTCTAGCTGGTCTGATCATTAGTGATCCTTCCACCAAACCACCTGGTTTTGACCTGCCTCGCTTTGTCTGGTTGAAATTGAACAGAATTAGGTGGAATAGTGAAAGAAGTGCCTCTGCCCCGTGTCAGTGGGGATGGAAAGATTCCTCTTGTTGCAATTGTGGTGCTGAAATGCAAACTATTATATATAGTGTGCAAAACTGCCCACAACATGAATTTCTGCAACTTTGCCATTTCTGCAAATTTTGCCATCTTCACAATCCATTCCTCTCCCACAACATGCAGGTTAGTTGGGGGAAAGATTAGAAGTAAGTGCGAAAATGCTTGGAACAAACTTCCAGCAGACGTTGTTGGTAAATCCACAGGAACTGAATTTAAACATGCCTGGGATAAACATACGGAGTTCCCTTGATTTCCACGGGGGATGCGTTCCGAGACCGCCCGCGAAAGTCAAATTTCCGCGAAGTAGAGATGCGGAAGTAAATACACCATTTTTGGCTATGGACAGTATCACAAGCCATCCCTTAACACTTTAAACCCCTAAATTACCATTTCCCATTCCCTTAACAACCATTTACTCACCATTATTACTGGTACTCACCCTTGAATAAGACACTTAGTGATCCTGATATTTATAAACATAATTATTTATTAACAATAATCATTTTTTTTGTTATTTATTTGCAAAAATTATTAGTTTGGCGATGACATATGACGTCATTGGGTGGGAAAAACCATGGTATAGGAAAAAAACCGCGAAGTATTTTTTAATTAATATTTTTTGAAAAGCCATGGTATAGGCTATTCGCGAAGTTTGAACCCGCGAAAATCAAGGGAACACTGTATATCCATCCTAAAATAAAATACAGGAAATAGTATAAGGGCAGACTAGATGGATCATAAGGTCTTTTTCTGCCGTCAATCTTCTATGTTTCTATGTTTCCCTGGTTCCCCAGAATACCTCCTTGAAGCAAAACCAGAAGTGATCATTTCCTGGATAACTGAACTGGACATCTAGTTTT
Organism: Erythrolamprus reginae; assembly: GCF_031021105.1. Taxonomy (NCBI): domain Eukaryota; kingdom Metazoa; phylum Chordata; class Lepidosauria; order Squamata; family Dipsadidae; genus Erythrolamprus; species Erythrolamprus reginae. Next base: position 98,707,779 of record NC_091952.1, on the reverse strand, counting down.
GAAATCACTGCCATATCACCATAGAAATTTTGTAAATATGTTTACTTCTCTTTTGTCATGTTCTCATCATATGCTAAATAATCTCCTTTGATAGTGAGTTACATGCAACCATCTTTCAAAATATATAATATGATCTTAAACTGTTTGAAAAATGTCTTAGAATCAATAACTAGTGGAGGAATGTAGTGATCGACCATAAAAGGGCCATAAACATCCATGAGCTTATGTGTGTGCGCAAATGACAACATGTGCATGACGTACTCTCATGATGTTGAGATTCATTAAAACAAACATACGAGGAGGGATGTTTTAGTCTATAGTAGCCAAAAATCAGGAGGAATTTGGCAGCGTCTTTTAATATTAAGACATTTTATTAAAAGGCTAAAGTTTCTTTTTGAACTATGCAGCTCACTTCATCAGACACATCTGATGATTAAACAATTAGTTTATGTTGTTTTCTACCGATCCATGAGAAGAGAAATGATACCATTTTGTATAAGGCTTTGTGTGGTTTAACATTTTTATAAATGGCCTGGTGAAGGATGTAGAAGAATTGTAGAAGACATAAAAAGAGACAGGAAGTCTAGTTACAAAGATTAGTTTCCAGACAGATAAAGATTTAGTAGATAGTTATATAAACAACCATCTGTAAATTCCTTCATTATCACACAGTTCCACCAGTTTATCAGTTCATTAAAAGGGAGTTAATGTTGTGACCTGCCATCAGCCCATGCAGCTCGTAGTGGATCCTGCCCAAGACGAGGCCGATGAGGTAAGGAACAAGTGGCCTGTGCAGCTGGCACCCGAGTCAGACAGTGAGGAGGCTGGCAAGGACTCGGTGCCAGAGGCAGAGGTTCATCCAGAGCAGTGGTTCTCAACCTGGGGGTCGGGACCCCTTTCGGGGTCAAACGACCGTTTCACAGGTGTCGCCTAAGACCACGGGAAAAAACAAAATTCCCACAGTGTTCAAAACTAAAAGCTTCTATTTTGGAGCCTCGGAACCTATTTTTACAATCCAACCAATCAGGCTTTTACAATGGTGGGGGGGTGTCCCTCCGACCTTCCTGTCAATCAGCTTCAAGCTCCGTTGGGAGAATTGGCACTACTTATGGTTGGGAGGGTCACCAGCACACGAGGAACTGTATTAAGGGGTCACGGCATTAGAAAGGTTGAGAATCTCTGATCCAGAGCCTTTGGAACCTCCAGCTGGGATGAGGAAGAAGAAGAGGAGCCTCTTCTTAATGCAAGAGCACGAAGAGCTGCTAAAAGGCAGGAATGGCTACTCAGGAGAAGTTGTTCTTGGGAGTAGGTTTGGACCTAATTGGCTGCTTCCCAAGCCTACTTAAGGAGTGACGAAGACGGAAAAAACTCTACAGGAAATAACTCCTTTGATACTTTGTTCAATCATGTGCCTCTTGTTTGGAAATCCGCTGCTTGGCTTATCTGTTTTGACTTCCATTTTGTGGACTGATTCCAGGCATTTTGCCAACCTCTGTATGCTTCCTGTAATTGCCAGGACTAATTACTTATCTTTGCTTTATGACTTTATGGACTTATGCCAGCTGTTAACGCCATATAATTAACAGCTGATTTTTTTTCCAACAAAAGACTGGTTTATTTTATTTATTTATTATTATTTATTTATTTATTTATTTATTATTTAGATTTGTATGCCACCCCTCTTCGAATACTCGGGGCGGCTCACAACAAGATAGAACAAATCATAAATAATCCAAATAACTTTAAAATATTTAAAGATTTAAAAGAACCCCATATACTAACAGATACACACACAAGCATACCATGTATAAATTGAACATGCCCGGGGGAGGTGTTTCAATTCCCCCATGCCTGACGGCAAAGGTGGGTTTTAAGGAGTTTACCGAAGGCAGGAAGAGTAGGGGCAGTTCTAATCTCTGGGGGGAGTTGGTTCCAGAGAGCTGGTGCTGCCACAGAGAAGGCTCTTCCCCTGGGGCCCGCCAACCAACATTGTTTAGTTGACGGGACCCGGAGAAGGCCCACTCTGTGGGACCTAATCGGTCGCTGGGATTCGTGTGGCAGGAGGCGGTCTCGGAGATATTCTGGTCCAGTGCCATGAAGGGCTTTAAAGGTCATAACCAACACTTTGAATTGTGACCGGAAATTGATCGGCAGCCAGTGCAGACTGCGGAGTGATGATGAAACATGGGCATACCTAGGTTTAAGATTTGTTTGTCTATGAACACTACTAAGCCAGTTTATTAGTAGTAGTTAATCCACTGAATATAAGTTCGAACAAAATGCATGTGTGCTACCTTTTCTCTGGTCAGAACAGTTGGGGCTGAACATTTAAAAATAAAATGAAGAAATATGTTTCTTAATATATTTTGGTGACATTTTGGGTTTAAATGGGACATGGTTAGGTTGCACACCCCTTGTCCTGTAACCTCATCACTTTCTTTTCAATAAACTTTTCTAAAGAAAGTAAGATAAGTGCTTTTGGAAAATAATCAAGTTGGGTGTCGCCAACTTGTCACTCACGCACGTTCAGTAACATAACGCCCCCCTCCCACTGAAACAGTGGCAAAAATATTTGGGACTCTGACTGAGGGAATGGGTGGGGGGAAGAGAGGGGGGAAATTCCCAAAAATAGTGCACCGGAGGATTTAGGGTGTGGAAAAGCCACACGTTTCCTAGAAGGAATAAAAGCATACAATTTTGCAGCCTATGTTTATCAATCTGGTAGGCAAGTGGGGAGGGAGACAACGGGAAGGAAAATAGGAGATAGGAGATAGGAAAAAATGCAAGCAAGGCACTGGACAATGCAAGCAGGGTGGGACGGAGGGAGGAAGGTTCATCCGATCCTGGTTTGGGACAAGGTAGGGAGGAAGAACCAGCTTCAACCCCCCCCCCAAAAAAAAACCCCCAGGCATGGCAGGAGCCATGGAAACCCACAGAGCCAGGATTGCATGCATGCTTGTACCCTACAGTCACGTGTGTCAGTACCACCCCACCCAGGTTCCTCCTATTGCAGCTTAAGTGCAATATTGGAGGGGATCCCTAGAATAGCTGGACCAAGTAACACCACACTGAAGTAATGCAAGGGACTCCATGCATCTCTCTCTATAAAGTTGCTTGTGTGTGTCCACACACAAATGGCACATGCACTCCCCCCTCCTCTATGCACCCCTCACCGACGAGATCTGTTTCACTGTAGTTTGGATGCAGAGAGGTTTTCCAGCTGGGTCCCACCTGCCCCTTTACCTGCCTGCCCAAGAAAGCAGCTGCTTTTGATTGGGATGGGGCAAGGCACGCCAGTAGATGTGTGTCTTACCAGAGATTGGCAGCTGTGGATCCTGCGCCTTTTGGGGAGTTTTCTTTAAAAAAAAAAGGCCTCTCAAGATGAGCTTGAAAACTTCTGAGGTTGCTCCAGGAGAGGGCAGTTGGGCAGCATCCCCTCCCCACCAGGTTCCTGCAGCCTTGGAGCCTGCAGAAGTTTTTCCTTTGCTGTGCAAGGGCCAAGAGTTGCTCCAAGGCTGTAGGCTCCGAGGCTCGGGGGGGAAGGACGACACTGCCTGACTGCCCCTCCCAAAGCAAGGTTTCAAGCTGGAGAGATGCATGTCTTGCAGCCCTCCCGCCCCATGGCCTACCCCACCTGCCACCATCTTGTGGCTTTTTCAGGGTTTTCTTTTAAAAGAAAAGCCTCACCAGACCAGGTTGGAAACTTCTGAGGTTGCTTTGGGAGGTAGCAGTCAGACAGCATTACTCCCCCCACCCCAAGGTCCCTGGACAACTGCAGACCTGGAGCCTGCAACAACTCCTGGCCCTTGCACAGTAAAGAAAAACTTCGCATGAGTGTGAGCTGGGGTGGCGCAGCAGGTAGAGTGCTGTACTGCAGGCCAGTGAGGCTGACTGTAGATCTGTAGGTCAGCGGTTGAAATCTCATCCTTGGCTCAAGGTTGACTCAGCCTTCCATCTTTCTGAGGTGGGTAAATGTGGACCCGGATTGTGGGGGAAATATGCTGGCTCTGTTAAAAAGTGCTATTGCTAACATGTTATAAGCCGCCCTGAGTCTACGGAGAAGGGCAGAATGAATAAATGAATAAATGAATAAATGAATAAATGAATAAATGAATAAATGAATAAATGAATAAATGAATAAATGAATAAATGAATAAATGAATAAATGAATAAATGAATAAATGAATAAATGAATAAATGAATAAATGAATAAATGAATAAATGAATAAATGAATAAATGAATAAATGAATAAATGAATAAATGAATAAATGAATAAATGAATAAATGAATAAACGAATAAATAAAATCAGTCAATCAATCAATCAATCAACAAACATTCAAACAAACTTTGGAACCAACTGTTCCTTGAGATTCACACCGCCCCCAGCCTTCCTGGCCTTTCGTAAGGCCCTGAAGACCCATTTTTGTCGGCAAGTATGGGGGCCATAAGTGTTAAGAGCTAACCCCGCCCACGAATGGTTAAATTAGTTGGGTGAATGTGGATGACTGGTTTTAGAAATTTTTAGATTGTAATATTAAATTTCTACATATTTTGTATTGTATTTATTATGTTGTAAGCTGCCCTGAGTCGGTTGAGAAGGGTGGCATAGAAATATAAACAGACAGACAGACAGACAGACAGACAGACAGACAGACAGACAGACAGACAGACAGACAGACAGACAGACAGACAGACAGACAATAAACTTCTCACACTCGTGGGAAGTTTTTATTTGTTTATTTGTTTGTTTATGCGATTTATAAGCCACCCAATTCCTTTCGGACTCTGGGCAGTGTTTTATTTATTGTACAAGGGCCAGGAGTTGCTACAAGGCTGCAGACTCCAAGCTGCAGGCACCCGGGCAGGGGCGGGGCAATGCCACCCAACTGCCCCCTCCTGAAGCAAGGTTTCAAGTTTAGCTGGAGAGCGGGCAGGCAGAGCAGGTAGGCAGGGCAAGTGAGCATCAGGCGGGCAGGGCAAGCGAGTGGGGACCAGTTTGGGGGCGTGGCCAGGCTGCCATTACTGCCGGTTCAGAGAACCAGTTCCTATTTTTACTACTGGTTCTATAGAATCTATCTGAGCCGGCAAGACCCCACCTCTGGTTTTAGGCATACCAAGAATCTGACAATTGCCCTCTCACCTTATATCTGGTTGATTGTAATGCACTCCACTTGGAGTTGCCTTTAAATATTACACAGAAACTTCAGTACAGCAGCAACCCATCTGTTGATGGATCAGATCTGTTTTAACAAAGTCCCACCAATTCTGCTGGTGCTGCTTTTTACAGCCAGAATCAAACAGAATCTTTCCATCCAGCATTGTCTGAAGTAAAGGAGGGCTTTTAGTTCTACTATGAATTTTAAATTTTGGAATTTCCAGCATTTCCCAACAAGCATCCCTCTAGGACAGTGGTGGTGAACCTATGGCCCAAGTGCCAAAGGTGGCACTTTGAGCTCTCTCTGTGGGCACACATGCCATTGCCCTAGCCCAACTCCATTGTGTTTCTCCCATGGGGGGATAGGGGGAGGGAGGACAAAAAGGGAGGGAGAGAGAAAGAGAAAGAGGGGGAGGGAGGGAAAGAGGGAGGGGGAGGGAAAGAGAGAAAGAGGGAAGGAGGGAGGGAAAGAGAGAGGGAGGGGAAGAGAAAGAGAGAAAGAGAGAGGGAAAGAGAAAAAAGAGAAAAAAGAGAAAGAGAAAGAGAGGGGGAAGAAAGGGAGGGAGGGAGGGAGGGAAAGAAATACTACAAACCTTTTCCTTTTTCATTGTTGCTAAACATAATATTTCAAAAGCAGAAAAAAATGAAGGGGCATAAAAGTGCATCTATCACATTTTTCTTAGAACAATTGGCTGAACTCTGCCTTGCTTATCATTATTTTAGGTAGTAAAACCTCATTATTCAGGTTAAATTGCCGTTTTGGCACCTTGTGATAAATAAGTGGGTTTGGGGTTGCAGTTGGGGCACTCGGTCTCTAAAAGGTTTGCCATCACTGCTCTAGGAGGTGAGATCTGTACCTTTGGAGAGCTACAAAATTAGGGGAAAGCGATCTGTTTCATGAATCCTGCCATTATCATTTTGAGAAAAATAGGTGCCAAAGTTATACACAGTCAAAAATTCAGGAATGCTAAAGGAACCTCAATAACATCAGAATGAAAAGACTACATTAACCTAGAACAGGTGTTATTGGGGCAATGGCTTTTAAGATGAAATGAGGAAGAGGAAAAGAAAAGAGAGGCTTGATGGATGGATGATGAAAAAGCACAGCATATTACAGCTCGAAATGCCAAAGAGGGGGGTGAGAGAAAGGAACAAGAGACACTGATTATGAACTTGTGTAGCACAGGAACAATACAAATAAGAATGTACATGTACATAAACTACTTTGAAACTGATGTCAACTACACTTAGCTTTCATGCCAATTTTAAAACTGTGTTGAAAATTCTTGATTAGAAACCACAAGCTATTGACTTGTCGGTAGAAGAAGAGATCACAGAGAAAATACAAGCTCAACGCAGAAAGATACAGGTTTATTCTCTAGTATCTTCAATTAAAGACAGGAAGCAGCAGGTGAAGCTAGGCAAAATCACATAAGATACTTGTAAAATTAGCATAGCTCCCCACCACCAAGGCTGGGTGCTCTCTATACTTCTTTTCTCTATATATACCAATGTCTGTATCTCAAAGGATCCATCTGTTAAACTACTGAAGTTTGCAGATGATACAACAGGCATTGGCTTCATTTGAGATAACAATGAAACCGCATACATATGGGAGATTGAACAACTAGCTTTGTGGTGTGACCGAAAAAATCTGGAATTGAACATACCCAAAACCATAGAAATGTGGTACTCGATAGATAAGCTTATTTCTTCAAATTGACTTTAATTATTTCAATTACAATTATATAATTGTTGGAAAGTATTGAAAAGTTAAGATTTTTATGTTATTATAGATTATATAGAGACATTTTATTGATAAGTTTACCTTTCTATATTGATCTAAACTAGAATCAGGGTTTTTTTCTGAATTAAGAAGAGTTCTATACTTAGCGGAGCAATTGTAGCTCCTTTAAATGTTAAATGTTGTATGTCTTGTCTTGTCTCACATTTTAAAAAATTAATAAAAATATTTATAAATAAAGAAATGGTTGTAGACTTTAGGAGAAATCCTACCATTTTACCACCTCTTGCAATACTAGACAACACTGTATCAATAATAGAGACCTTCAAATGTCTAGGTTCTACCATATCTCAAGATCTAAAATGGTCACAACATCAAAAACATCATCAAAAAGGCACAATAAAGAATGTTTTTTCTGCGCCAACTCAGAATGCACAAGGAGCTGCTGGTACAGTTCTACAGAAGAATTGTTGACTCTACCATCTGTACCTCTATAACTGTCTGGTTTTGTTCTGCAACCCAATAAGACAGACGCAGACTTCAGAGGATAATGAGAACTACAGAAAAAACAATAGCTACCAACCTGCCTTCCATTGAGGACCTGTATACGGCATGAGTCAAAAAGAGGGTCATGAAAATATTTACTTATTCCTCTCATCCTGGACACAAATTGTTTCAACTCCTACCCTCAAAACAATGCTATAGAGCACTGCACACAAAGACAACTAGACACAAGAGCAGTTTTTCCCCCCAAACCCCATCACTCTGCTAAACAAATAATTCCCTCACCACTGTCAAACTATTCACTAAGGCTGCATCACTATTACTATTAGTTTTCTCATCATTCCTATCACACATCTCCTCCCATTTATGACTGTATGACTAACTTGTTGCTTATATCCTTGCGATTTATATTAATAATGATTGTTTCCTGATTGCTTACCTGTGTACTATGGCAATCATTAAGTGTTGTACCTCATGATTCTTGACAAATGTATCTTTTATTTTATGTACACTGCACCAAAGACAAATTTCTTGTGTGTCCAATCACACTTGGCCAATAAAGAATTCTATTCTATTCTATTCTATTCTATTCTATTCTATTCTACTCTACTCTACTCTACTCTACTCTATTCTATAGCAATGTAAGGGAATTTCTGCCTATAGGGCCTCACTCCTGTTTTTTTAAAAAATAAAATAAATTACAAACATCATACCTTGAATGTCTCATCAAAGATCCCGTAAAGCTGGCGTGTTAAACCAGGGTAGGAAAATTATCTTGGAGACTCTACTTATTTTCAACCATCCTTTGGCACTTCCTGAAATTCCTCATTGTGGCTATACAAGTGTTGGCACCAAGGTTTGGGGGGAAGGGGAGAAGAGTCCTTCCTAGCAGTGCTTAGGAGGAAGTAAGTAATATCAAGGGAAATTATCAGCTTTGAATTATGCCAAACCTTCAAGCAGGTAGGAGTGAAATGGGGAAAGGGCAGAAAATAAAACCAGGTGAGACTCAGTACAAAATGGCTCCATGCATTCAGCAGCAGCTTCACGGAGAAATATAACCTTTTAATAGGCTACATACTATTTTAAATGCATCGCTGGACAGGAAACAGGGAGATAGAGGAATATATAAATTTTCAGGTGACTCATTGTTCTGCCGGGCTCTCTGATAGGAGCCTCCCGAAAATTCAAGGATACAAATTTTAGACATACACACGTTTGAAAATTCAAAACAATGTTCTTTATCACAAAATTCAAAATAAACTAAGCACTCTTTTTGTATAGCAAAGAGCACTCGTCCCAAAACAACCTGGTAGTCTGTACAATTCCCTTAATCAGTCCTTAAGTACTTAGGTTGCAGCTGTGAAGAAACGTCACAGCCCTTCTTCTTCCACGAAGTGAAACACACACACACTTTGCTCTGCTTTGGTTTCAAAGTCGTGAAAAATCAACAAAGTCCGGAAAAAAGCAAGGCAGTCCTGAAGAACAACGATCAGATAATCTTCCACAACAGCCAAACCCACACGCTGCTATTTATATCAGAAGCACTAATTACTGGAGCCCCACCCAAACACAAGTAACCTCTCTTATCTCCTGTAATATGCCCTCAATTGGTCTCTTCTATGCATAACGCATCAGCGGAATCCCGCCCGGCCGCTCTGTTTAGGGTGACCCGCTCCCTTCTTAATCAGAGGGGAGTTGGGGAGCCCTTACAGAGTAGTGCCGAGGACTTTAACACGTTTTTTGCTGATAAAATCGCTCAGATCCGGGCAGACCTCGACTCCAATTGGAAAACAGAGTCGGCTGACAACGAGTCAGTTGAGGTGACTGGGGCCCGTACTTGTCCATCTGTCTGGGAAGTGTTTGATCTGGTGACACCTGATGAAGTGGACAAGGCCATTGGAGCTGTGAGTTCCGCCACCTGTTTACTGGATCCGTGTCCCTCCTGGCTGGTTTCGGCCAGCAGAGAGGTGACACGGAGCTGGGTCCAGGAGATTACCAGCGCTTCCTTGGGGAGGGGATCCTTCCCATCATCCTATAAAGAGACGCTCGTGCGCCCCCTCCTCAAGAAGCCTTCCCTGGACCCAGCCGTACTTAATAACTACTGGCCAGTCTCCAACCTTCCCTTTATGGGGAAGGTTGTCAAGAAGGTGGTGGCACTCCAGCTCCAGCGATCCTTGGAAGAAGCCGATTATCTAGGTCCCCAGCAGTCGGGTTTCAGGCCCGGTTACAGCACGGAAACTGCTTTGGTCGCGTTGATGGATGATCTCTGGCGGGCCCGGGACAGGGGTCTATCCTCTGTCCTGGTGCTTCTTGACCTCTCAGCAGCTTTCGATACCATCGACCATGGTATCCTTCTGCACCGGCTGGAGGGGTTGGGGGTGGGAGGCACTGTTCTCCAGTGGTTCTCCTCTTACCTCTCCGGTCGGTCGCAGTCGGTGTTAGTGGGGGGTCAGAGGTCGACTCCGAGGTCTCTCCCTTGTGGGGTGCCTCAGAGGTCGGTCCTCTCCCCCCTGTTATTTAATATCTACATGAAACCGCTGGGTGAGATCATCCAAGGGCATGGGGTGAGGTATCATCAGTACGCTGATGATACCCAGCTCTACATCTCCACCCCATGTCCAGTCAACGAAGCAGTGGAAGTGATGTGCCGGTGTCTGGAGGCTGTTGGGGCCTGGATGGGTGTCAACAGACTCAAACTCAACCCAGATAAGACGGAGTGGCTGTGGGTTTTGCCTCCCAAGGACAATTCCATCTGTCCTTCCATTACCCTGGGGGGGAATTATTGACCCCCTCGGAGAGGGTCCGCAACTTGGGCGTCCTCCTCGATCCACAGTTCACATTAGAGAACCATCTTTCTGTGGCGAGGGGGGGCGTTTGCCCAGGTTCACCTGGTGCACCAGTTGCGACCCTATCTGGACCAGGACTCACTGCTCACAGTCACTCATGCCCTCATCACCTCGAGGTTCGACTACTGTAATGCTCTCTACATGGGGCTACCTTTGAAAAGTGTTCATAAACTTCAGATCGTGCAGAATGCAGCTGCGAGAGCAGTCATGGGCCTACCTAGGTATGCCCATGTTTCACCAACACTCCGCAGTCTGCATTGGTTGCCGATCAACTTCCAGTCACAATTCAAAGTGTTGATTATGACCTTTAAAGCCCTTCATGGCACTGGACCAGAATATCTCCGAGACCACCTGCTGCCGCACGAATCCCAGCGACCGATTAGGTCCCACAGAGTGGGCCTTCTCCGGGTCCCGTCAACTAAACAATGTCAGTTGGTGGGCCCCAGGGGAAGAGCCTTCTCTGTGGCGGCCCTGGCCCTCTGGAACCAACTCCCCCCGGAGATTAGAACTGCCCCTACTCTCCTTGCCTTTCGTAAGCTCCTTAAGATCCACCTGTGTCATCAGGCATGGGGGAACTGAGACATCTCCCCCGGGCATGTATGTGTGTTTAGAAAATGGGGTTTTTTGAATGTTTTTAGTAGAAATTTAGATTTGTTGTAAATTGTTTTTTCACTTTGTTGTGAGCCGCCCCGAGTCTGCGGAGAGGGGCGGCATACAAATATAAATAAACATAAACATAAACAAACATAACTCTGCGCCTGAGTCCAAGACTTCTGCATCCGAATCAACCGAAGATAATGGAGATTGACTTCCTGGGCTGTGTGCCAAGCCCCCCTCTTCCAAGTCACTCCCACCTTCTTCTTCATCTGAGGAAACTGCACTACCTGACTCTGTCGCAAATAAAATAGGCCTATGACATGTTGAAGTTTCCCCTGCATCCACCTCCACATTCCCTGGGGCAGGAGCTGGGCCAGAGCCAACCACAACATTCATTATATTTTTTATTATGCACTTTGAACTAGCAAGTTGTCTCTCTTGACAACTATTGCTGGCAGTAAATGTGCCCAAGAACCAGGGGTGAAATCCAGCAGGTTCTGGAGAACCAATAGCTGAAATTTTGAGTAGTTTGTAGAATCAGCAAATACCATCGCTGACTGGCCCACAGTGGAGCAGGAATGGAGATTTTGCAGTATCCTTCCCCTGCCATGCCCACCAAGCAGGGGTGGATTGGGGGAGGAACGCAGTGGGGTAGCGAAAATGGAGCTCCACCACTGAGCACCCAATTTGCATTGAAAGATGTTGAAAGAAAATGCAGGGCATCCTACACACTCCCACGCCCACAGTGTGGTAGTAAAAAGTTTGGTAGCTCTTCACCGCCACCAAGCCATGCCCACAAAACTGGTATGGAAAAAAATTTGAATTTTCCCTCTGCCAAGAACTGATAACCAATTAGTGCAACCAAAAAGAAACCAGCCATTGCCTGTGATGGAGAGTGGGTGAGATCCAAAAGTGTAAGTAAGTATTAAGCACCGAACAATATTTGTTGCATTTTCTTTCCATATCCAAAAACTGTTTATTGTTCCTAGATTTGCAAATTTGAATGTAAAACCTCCTACCTATAAGCCGCCCCGAGTCTACAGAGAGGGGCGGCATACAAATCTAATAAATAAATAAGTTTTAAAACAATTCCCTAACCAAAATTATATAAATAATGAATGATTTTGAGTTTGATATGTTAACGGCCATGTAAACTGCGTAAATCTGAAGCTATCTTCATTAGAAATATGTTAGACCTTTATTTTGGGGAGATGCTATGCTTTGCGTGTTGTTCGTTCAGGGTACTTGATGATGCACTGTTTTTGAAAAGCAGATCCAAATAACTGTTGTGAGTCATATCACCATTGTTATTTGTGGTAAGTTTAGAATAGGCATCACATTCTGCAACACTTGGGGGAAAATACCTTTGCACGAAGACATTCCAAAGCAGCTTGCTGAGATGCATGAACAAGCAAAAGAAAGGGATGCAAACTCTCTCCCTTTCTTTCCTCTTCTGCCATACTGCAGTTCCCATCACTGCCCGGGAAAATAAAGAATTAAATGGCAGGGATGATGCTGGGTCTCTATAAGAGACCAAGAGAGTGGACAGGGGACATGTTTTGGTGCAGATCAAGGGTGGGTTCTACTTACCTTCCCCACCGGTTTGTATCACAACGGAAATGAATGTTTTGCATACACACATCCCTTTCTGGGAAATAATTAAAAAAAATAGCACAGAAGGAAAAAATAGTTTCTGCACATGTGCAGAAACAAAATTCAAGATGGCAGCATCCAAGGACTGGCACTGAGAGAATCAGCTCCGTGATATCATCACCGATTTACTAACAGTTCCAACAAACCAGTTAGAACCGCTAGGAGCCCACCTCTGCTGCAGATATTAAGAAGCATACTCAGGAAGACTTGGGAAAATCTCTACTAATTCAATCTCATCATCGCCTTTTTATTATCTATAATCCACAGAAGTTGAAATGTTCTTCCCCTGAATTTTGGGGAAAGTCTTGTACCTCATATCCAGTAATGGGCAACCAATTTTTTACTGCCACACTGTGGGTGTGGCTTATTTTGTGGGTGTGGCTTGATGGCCATGTGACTGGGTAGGGGTGGCTTGCCGGCCAGGTGACCAGGTGGGAGTGGCTTGAATGATCATCATCGTTCAAGTGAAATGTTAAGTCCTCGACTGACAATCTCAATAGTGTTGCTCTCTGGGGTAACAATTTGCTTTCCGCACTCTCCTTCCTGGGTCTCACCTTGCCTCAGGCTGGGTAGCTAGGCTAGGTGCCAATCAGCTGTTGAGAAAACAGGGAGGAGGAAATGAACCCCCTGCTACTCCTGCGGGTGCTGGTCTCCCTGACCTTTTCCGAGGAGGAGAAGGAGGGGAGGGGGGGATGGTCAGCTGGAGCTGGGCACACAGCTTCATTTCTGCCAGTGGAACTGCATTCCATCCCATCCTGCCTGCTGCCCACCCCTGCTCATATCTCTCTCTCTGTCTCTGTGTTTCTCTCTCTCTCTCTCTCTCTCTGTCTCTGTGTGTGTGTCTCTCTGTCTCTCTCTTTCATTTGTTTGTTTCAAATGATGCCTCCTGCTCTCTGAACAAGTATGGATTCATTTAAGCCAGGGGTTCTCAAATTTTGCAATACTGCAACCTCCTAAAATAATCCATTTGTGAAAGTTTTCTATCCCGGGAATGAAACAAATGATCACACCGGGTGCAAGAAATAAATTCACCACTTGGAATAGCCCCACTTTAATCTGCACTGGTTCTAAAACTTTACTGGACAAAATGTCCTAGGCAAATTCTGAGACTGCTCCCCAAGTGCAAATCTTTATTCCAGGCTGTGCATGAAGCACCCTCTTTTTTCTGGAGGACAGGAATGCATGATGTAAAACTCAACCCACTCCCTACCAACAATTAATGGAACATCCACCCACATTTTTTTTTGGCTCTGCCTCAGAAGTCATGCTTCTCATCTTCAGACAACCTGAGCTGTGCTGCTTGGTTTGCAATACTTTATAAGTAAACCTTTCCATTCCAGCCTATTACTGTGGGCATCTATCTTTCATTCTGGTCACTTGTGGCTACCCTCTACACCCTCTACTGCCATTTTTTTAATCGGTTCACGTATGGAATGATGCAAAACAAATTTCTGCAAGTTCACTGATGGTACACTACATGTAACAGTGAACCTATGAACCTATCTTTGTTTGCTTTGATAAGAATTTTGTCAGTTTCCCTTTCTAACCCTTTTCCAACAGCAATGAATGTCTATTGCAAAAAACAAAAATCAACATAACATTCTCTTTCCATAGCATCACAAACAAAATGCTCAGTTAGCAAAACAGGAGAAAATGAAAAATCCCATAAAGTACCAATATAAGTCTATATTTTTCTATACATTTTGCTGCCTTCCCCAGTAAATATGCCAGTTGTTAATGTGAACAGAATCTGTATATGTACCACTCAAAATGAGTGCCATTTTTTCATGTACTCCACAATGTTCCCATAGTAAATGGAGTTTTAGAGTTTTAAAATTTACTTGGGCTATTATCATCCACTTTAGCTGTGCATTCAGAGTTCTATTCTATTATTCTGATTCCCTTTTTCATTGCATTTTCAAGAATTTCTATGGGGAGCAGATTCCATTCTGTCGTTCATACTGCTTCTCACAGAAAATGCGGAAAAGAGAGGTGGTGACTAGAAAATAGCCAGTCTCAGAAAACTGATTTTTCTGCTGTTGTGGTTAGCTCTGGCCCTGCTCCTGCCCCAAGGACTGTGGATGTGGGGGAGACATACACATGCTGCAGGCCTGTTTTGCCCCTGGTGGAATCTGCTGATGAAAGCCCCTCTGACCAAGAAGACATGAGTGACAGGGAGGAGGAGAGTGTGGCAGACAGCTCAGAAGGAGATCAATTATCTAGCTCCTCCTTGGATTCAGAACAAGAGTTAATGATACAGCCACGCATGCGGAGAGCGATGCATAGGCAACAACAACTGAGAGATTATTATCAAAGAAAATGAGGCCACCTGGGGTTGGGTGGGGCTGTGGTAATTAGTGAGGCTGCTATAAATAGCAGAATGTGGGTTTGGCCATTGTGGAGGATTATCTGATCGCTGTGTTTCGTGACTGCTTTACTGACTTTAGACTTTTTGTGTGCTGATTTTCCCCCGCTTTGAAACTAAACCAGAGCAAATTGTGTTTGTGAAAGAAGAAGGACTTTGAATTGCCTCACAGCTGCAAGCTAAGTATCACAGAACTGATAAGGGACTTGTACAAATTACCAGTTTGTTTGGAGACAGTGCTCTTTGCTATACCAAAAGAGGGCTTAGTTTAAGTGACTTTTCATTATAAAGAACATTGTTTTGAATTTTCAAACGTGTGTGTGTCTGAAATTTGTACATGTGACTTTTTGGGAGGACTCTGCCAGAGAGCCCGACAGAACAACTGCAGTCACTAAGTTAGTCAGTAATGATGTTGCCATTAGCTAGCTAGATTGGAACTTATATTCCGAAAGAGCAGGGGTTAGTTTTCACAAAAATCTACTCCATATTGTTTTTATTTCACCAGTATAATGCAGGATAGCGCAGGAGTGCTGTAATTTTGTTAATCAGGAAGCTAGAAGTCCTAGTTGATCTGCAACAAACCCTTAACATAAAAATGAACTTATATTCTTCTGTTTATCCAGAAACATAAAAATGAAATTTTATTCTGCCTTCTGCCCTGCCTTAGGTCATGGAAACGGATCATTCTGTCTGAAAGACCAACCAAGCTGGCTTGTCTAGTGGAAAATCAAGTAGAAATTTCTTGTAAAACACAGTCTGAATTTAAATGAAAAATATTATGTAACAATGGGTTTTGTTTTGCTAACAATTATACCCCCTCCTGTCATGTTATGAACACATAACAATCCCTATAAAAAAGAAAACACATTTTCAGAGGCCTGTTAATCAAATTAAAACCCATACTGATGCTACTCCTTGAGAACAACAAGAGAAAATTGAAAGGATGACATCTATTTCCTATTCATTGTCTTACAATCACCATTTCCTTGCCTTATTTATCATTCCAAAAAGCATCTTTCTTCATTTTCCCCTTTATCATAATACCATATTTTCTCCATAGTTGTATCATTCCCACCCAATTCCATATTGCTGACAGCATTGGGAGGGTGTGTCAGAATTGTTTGGAGGTGTGCTGTGTTATTTTCCCCTCAGATTAGTGTTTATGGATTTGCCTTACATTTTGAAGTGGTATTTGGGCTCCTTCACTGGAAGCAGAGGTCCATCCCCTCCTTCAAGATGTTAGCGCAGGATCCAGTCGTATTGGACAACCTTTTTGGAAAGTCTCCAGCTTCCCTTTTTTGGAGAATAGTTTTGTGAAAATAGTATGCTTATCTCTTGAAAGGGCTCTGGAGAAGCTGATTGTGGGGACCCATTTCAGTTGGGTTTTAGGCCAAATGCAGCTGCGAGAGCAGTCATGGGCTTCCCTAGGTATGCCCATGTTACTCCAACACTCCGCAGTCTGCATTGGTTGCCGATCAATTTCCGGTCACAATTCAAAGTGTTGGTTATGACCTTTAAAGCCCTTCATGGCATTGGACCAGAATATCTCCGAGACCGCCTTCTGTCGCACGAATCCCAGCGACCGATTAGGTCCCACAGAGTGGGCCTTCTCCGTCAACTAAACAATGTCGGTTGGCGGGCCCCAGGGGAAGAGCCTTCTCTGTGGCGGCCCCGACCCTCTGGAACCAGCTCCCCCCAGAGATTAGAACTGCCCCTACCCTCCTTGCCTTTCGTAAACTCCTTAAAACCCACCTTTGTCGTCAGGCATGGGGGAACTGAAATATCTCCCCTGGGCCTATACAATTTATG
Source organism: Erythrolamprus reginae (assembly GCF_031021105.1). NCBI lineage: Eukaryota > Metazoa > Chordata > Lepidosauria > Squamata > Dipsadidae > Erythrolamprus > Erythrolamprus reginae. The sequence goes on along the minus strand of NC_091952.1, from coordinate 98,691,104 downwards.
TATGGTATGCTTGTATGTATGTCTGCTTAATAATGGGGTTTTTTAAATATCTTAAATTGTAAATTATTAGATTTGTTATGAACTGTTTTTATTGTGTTGTGAGCCGCCCCGAGTCTACGGAAAGGGGCGGCATACAAATCTAATAAATAATAATAATAACTTATAATACTAAGATGGTATTGATTGCGCTTATAATGATCTCCGATAGGCTCAGGACAAAACAAGTGCACCTACCCTAACCACATTTGATATTTTGGTGGGTTTCCATAACATCATGATATGCTTTTGGATTGGCTGAGGGTGGCTAGGAGTGAGGGCATCGAACTTCAGTGGTTCTCTTCCTTCCTCAATGGCTGATTTCAGGCAGTGTTCTGTTGTGGTGGATAGGTCTAGCCTTAGTTCTCTGCTTTGTGGGATGCCACAGGACTCTATTCTCACCCCAAACTATTTAGCATCTAGACGAAACCACTGGACAAGGTCATTCATAGGAACACAGTTAAGAACAATCAATATGCTGACGAAAACTGGCCATTCAAGCAATACCACTAAGTGCTTTTCTAGTACCTGGAGTCTGTGTAGGTTTGACAAGCTTCAGCTCAACCTGACAAGACTGAATGGCTTTGAGGGCATTCCAAGATCTAGAGATCTTGCATTGTTAATTCGGGTTAGGATAATAGTCCTCCAGAAAGAATTAGTGTGCTATTTGGGACTCCTGAGTGTTACTTGAGGACCAGGTGGCAGGCATGGCTGGCCGGGAGGAGTGAGTGGGAGTGTTGTTTGCAGAAATATATCACGTGAACCAGTTATACGTCTTCCTAGAATGGGGAGGTATTGTTCACAGCCACTCACAACTTACTCACTGGTTGGAGTCATGCAATATTCTGTAAATGGGATTGCCCTTGAAAGGAATAAGGAAGTTTCAGCTACCTAGAATACAGCAGGAAACACAACACTTGATGTACCAAGGTATGTCAGATAACATTACTGTTATTTGAGCTGCCTGGCAATACATCTCCGGGTGCAATGCAAGGTGCTGGTTGTCACCTTTCAGGCCTTACATTGCAAAGTGCCAGATAGAATAGAATAGAATTGAATTGAATTGAATTGAATTGAATTGAATTGAATAGAATAGAATTGAATTGAATTGAATTTTATTGGCCAAGTGTGGTTGGACACACAAGGAATTTGTCTTGGTGCATATGCTGTCAGAGTACATAAAATAAAACATACATTTGTCAAGAATCATATGGTACAATACTTAATGATTGTCCTAGGGGTCAAATAAGCAATGAAGAAGCAATATTAATAAAAATCTTAGGATATAAGCAACAAGTTACAGTCATACAGTCAACATGGGAGGAAATGGGTGATAGGAATGATGAGAAAAACTAGTAGAATAGAAGTGCAGATTTAGTAGAAAGTCTGACAGTGTTGAGGGAATTATTTGTTAAGTAGAGTGATAGCGTTCAGGAAAAAACTGTTCTTGTGTCTAGTTGTCTTGGTGTGCAGTGCTCTGTAGCGACGTTTTGAGGGTAGGAGTTGAAACAGTTTGTATCCAGGATGTGAGGGGTCAGTAAATATTTTCCCCGCCCTCTTTTTGACTCGCAGGACCACTTATCTACCTGTCCCACCAGATGTGACAGGTTGGATATTGAATATTGGATATTCTCTGGATCCCCTCCCCACCCTTAAATTTAGATACCCTGGGTGTTATTGGTTTTCCAAAAGGCCTTAAAGACTGGGTTGTTCCATCAGTCTTTGTGGCCAGGACATTAGCAGATTTATTTATTTTATTTGGTTGGATTTCTATGCTGCTCTTCTCCACAGACTTAAATGGGTTTATTTGTTATGTGGTTCAGTGAGACAGCCTCGACTACAATAGGTTCTTTAAACTAATATTATTTTACCTGATTTTATCTTTTGATCTTTGCCCACTTCCATTGAGCAGCTGTACAAATTTGTTGAAATGGGAACAAAGCACATTAAATATTACTAACCTATGGATTTATACTTTCATATGCACCCACAACAAATCTGTATCTTCTAACATATGTTTAAGCTTTTTCTTTCATAATTAAACCTACACTAATGCAAGTATTCATCATATTCAGCCCACAGAATTATCTTTATCTTTCTTTTAATTTCAGAAATGAATATATTTTTCTGCCTTTCATTCATTAATTCATGCATTTTACATATAGTCCTTTTATATTCCAGGTTGTAATCTTCCATAAACCAAGGTCAACTGAGGCTACTATACAATTTTTAAAAATAAAATCAAGAAACAATAGAGCTACACACATTGTACTAATATAAACTTTATTTAAGACTGCACACATTACACCTAGTTTTATATTAACAAACTGAGTTATAATTTTCAACTTTAAAAGAGCTTAACTTTGTGATGACTAACTGCTGCTCAGATTTCAGAGGATATTTTTTTAAAATATATAAAAGTAAGCAGGTTGGAGCAACATCAGATTATTGGGATGAAATATAGATTCTGATCTAAGAGTCTGGATTATTGTTGTTGTATAGCTAATAAGCCAGTACATTCTGATATTTTATATGGATTTAACTATAATTGGAACTCAGCCTAGCTATGATTCAGCCTAGTTCACAAAGAGCTAGGTCAATACTTATCAAATATCAAGTTTGTTTCCAAGGTTTGATTCATATTGTCAAGGTAATTGATCAGATTGGAATCAGTCTATTAAAATTCTTGGCAGTCATTGTTAGATTTGTGTAACAAGGAGCCTAGGAGTCACTGGAGCTAGTTAACTATTTTTTTATTCTAGCTGTAGTGCGTTCAGGATGCCAGCCAGCTCCAAGGAAACCACATTTAAAGGGCTCGCTTGGAGGCAATCGACTCTGACAGTCCTTTGAAAATGCCGCTCGCATTTTGCTCAGTCAGCAGCTAGTATACAAACTCCAGCCATATTCCCACATACACAACAGTCATGATCAAGACTTCTGCAGAACAATGATGCTACACATTTTGCTACTCCACAATATAACACTATACTGTGTCCAAGAAGTGGGTTGCTCCCGATTCAGTTCGGTTCTTAGCTTCATCTACAGAATAGGATTGTTATGAGGGAAAGTTGCCGAAAAGGGTATCATATATTAGTCATCAATAGTTTCCACAATAAGAGTGACTATCATGGGCATATTTATATGCAATTGATGACTCAATTAATTTGCCGATCATGCTAGAATCTACTGTATTAACTGTATTGACAAGGCAAGGTTTTTGATTGGCCCAGTTTTTGAGGGCTGGGATTGCATCATTTCCTGACAAGTCACATATTGAATGTTTACAATATTGGACTTCTTGGAATTTTGTATGAAGAGAAGAAACTGAATGATTGTCTCCCTGTAATTTTAGGAGTTAGCAGGCACTTAACTATCAAGACAGTTTCTGTATCGAATGAGTTTGACTTAGTACTGATGGGTGTTCATTCTATCAGTGGAGGAAGAGACAATCAACTGCTGAGTCTTAAAAACAAGGCAACAATTAAAAAGAGCAAAGCAGTGAAAGTCTATGCAGTTCCTTGAAAATGAAAGGGCACTAAATCAATGAACCAATTGCAGCCTGTGCTCTTGCTATATAAGAACAATAAACTCAATAAACTCAAAGACTCTAGACCCATCCCACCCCTTAAAGCAGAGGTCCCCAACCTTTTTTGCACCAGGGACCGGCTTTAAGCTAGACCAGTTTTCCATGGCCCGGGGGGGGGGGCTTTGGTCAAATGGGGGTGGGGTTATGGAGGGGTGGAGCTTAGTGACGCAGCCCTCCACACTTCTCCACAGGGCGGGGAGAATCAGGAGGCTCCTTTGGCGGCTGGGGGCTGCCTGGCTTTGTGATTTTGGCTGGGGGGGGAGATAGGAAGGTCCTACTTCTCCCCCCCCAGCCAAAAATTCAAAGCCTATCTGCTGGATACGGGCGATGAGTGGGACAGAGCGGCCCGGAAGCCTCTTGCAGCAGCTGCCACAGCCACCGGCTTCGGCGCCGCTCGTCCCGCTCATTGCCCGTATCCAGCAGATAGGCTTTGAGTTTTTGGCTGGGGGGGAGAAGTAGGACCTTCCTATCTCCCCCCCCCCAGCCAAAATCACAAAGCCAGGCAGCCCCCAGCTGCCAAAGGAGCCTCCTGATTCTCCCCGCCCTGCCCGACGCCCCACCCTGTCCTGCATAATGTCCTCTGCCGGGAGGGCAGCGGCACCGCGGACCAGCTGGAAAACCCCAACGGCCCGGTCCCGGTCCGCGGACCGGCGGTTGGGGACCTCTGCCTTAAAGGACCAAACAACATAGACCATAATGATGAATCAGTCAAAGTCAACCTCTTTAACACCTTCTTCAGCTCAGTATTTGTTAACAACAATGGCCCATGCCCAACATTTCCTAATCGCACCACAAATAACCTCAATGATCTTACACAAATTGATTTTACAGAAGATAACGTTAGAAAGGCATTACACAACCTAAAACCATCTTTATCTATCGGACCAGATGGACTATGTGCATACTTCTTTAAAAAGCTCTCCTCCACCTTGGCTGAACCTCTGAGCATAATTTTTAATAAATATTTCAGTACTAGCTCCCTACCCACACTATTAGGGTCACTTGCCACAGTCATCCCTTTCTTCAAAAAAGGAGATCCAAGCAACGTTGAAAATTATAGACCTATCTCTTTGTGTTGTGTCACCTGCAAAGTTATGGAATCAATCATAAAGCAATCCATTACACTCCACCTTGAAGCTAATAACCTACTTTCCAATAAACAATTTGGTTTCAGAAAAAAAATTATCCTGTAATCTACAACTCTTACACTGTAAAAACAATTGGACCACTCAACTTGACCAAGGTAATCCAATCCTATATCAACTTTTGCAAAGTCTTTGAGTCAGTTGTCCACCACAAACTTCTTCTGAAACTCAAATCCTACGGCATCTCTAGTCTACTACACAATTGGTTAACAGCATTCCTATCTAACAGAAAACAAGTGGTCAAAATAGGAAGTGCCACTTCTCTTCCTGCTCCTGTTAACAGTGGTGTCCCTCCAGGTAGTGTTTTAGGATCCACACTATTCATATTATACATAAACGATCTTTGTGATTGGATCACTAGCAATTGCGTTCTCTTTGCAGATGATGTCAAACTATTTAATACCACCGACAATGCTACTACCCTGCAAAAAGACCTTGACCACGTAGCAGAATGGTCTAAAACCTAGCAACTTCAAATCTCCACCACTAAATGCTCTGTGTTACACATTGGTAAAAATAATCAGAATACTAAATATAAACTTGGAGGAATTGAACTTATTGATAACCCTCAATCTGTCAAAGACCTTGGAGTACTCATATCCAATGACCTAAGTCCTAGAGCCCACTGCAACAACATTGCCAAAAAGGCTTTAAGAGTTGTTAACCTAATCCTTCGCAGCTTCTTCTCTGGTAATTTTGAACTGCTATCAAGAACTTACAAAACATTTGTCAGACCAATCCTAGAATACAGCTCGCCTGTATGGAACCCACATTGCATATCTGACATCAACACAACTGACAGAGTCCAGAAATATTTCACAAGAAGAGTCCTTCATTCCTCTTCTCACAACAAAATACCTTACTCCGCCAGACTTGAAATTCTTGGTTTAGACAACTTACAACTCCTTTGTCTCTGTTCCGACTTAATTATAGTTCATAAAATTATATACCAAAATGTCCTACCTGTTAACGACTACTTCACCTTCAACCGCAACAACACATGAGCACGAAATCAATTTAAACTAAAAAATACGACTTCAACAACAGAGTAATCAACGCCTGGAATGCACTACCTGATTCTGTGGTTTCTACTCCTAACCGCAAAACCTTTAACCTTAGACTATCTACAATTGACCTCTCCCCCTTTCTAAGAGGTCTGTAAGGGGCGTGCATAAGCGCACCACTGTGCCTACCGTCCCTGTCCTATTGTCTTCTTTTGTTACTTTTTATCATTACTTATCTAATGTTTTATTTGTACAAATTATCACCCTATAATTGTTTGACAAAATAAATAAATAAATAAATGAATAAAATAAACATCCCTCAGGTTCCTGTCATTGATGGATGTATTACCGGACTCCATAGTGTCATCCCCAAACACCCAACACTTTACCCTTAGATTATCTATGGTTGACCTATCCAGATTCCTAAGAGGTCAGTAAGGGGCGAGTACAAGTGCACTAGAGTGCCTTCCGTCCCCTGTCCTATTGCTCTCCTATATCTCCTATACCTTTCTTCTATTCCTATATCTCTTCTTCTATTCCTTCATTGATATGCTCTATTACTATACCTTCTTTTCTATTATTTCTTAGATATATTTTACTATGAGTATCTCCTCTATAACTTTCAGCATGTATTTTATTTATTTATTTATTTATTTATTTATTTATTTATTCATTCATTCATTCATTCATTCATTCATTCATTCATTCATTCAATTTTTATGCCGCCCTTCTCCTTAGACTCAGGGTGGCTTACAACATGTTAGAAATAGCACTTTTTAACAGAGCCAGCATATTGCCCCCACAATCCGGGTCCTCATTTTACCCACCTCAGAAGGATGGAAGGCTGAGTCAACCTTGAGCCAGTGATGAGATTTGAACTGCTGACCTTCAGATCTACAGTCAGCTTCAGTGGCCTGCAGTATAGCACTCTACCTGCTGCGCCACCCTGGCTCATTTTACTATTTGTATATAAATATATACCCACTAAAACCCTCATTGTGTATTGGACAAAATAAATAAATAAATGTTGTTGACCCAAGCTTCTAACTGGCTTTTAGACTCTTGATTTCTGTTAACAATTCTAGGCCTGAACTTCTGAATTATCAGGTCAGGTTTCCTCTCCTAACTGCCAATGACTTATTTCTCTCTGTTCCAGGCAAGGAATCTTTGATGAGTCTCTCATTGCATATTTGCTACTAACTGATTTACTAACCCTCAGCCTATGTAATTGCTATTTCTATGTTAATTTGCTCCTAATTTAGAATAGTTGGGGCATCTGCTGGTGATGTCCTATGGAAAGTACTGGCAAGTTCCTGTAATCACCCATGCAGTTGCATTATGCACCAGTTTGTACTCTTCAAGAGTAGCCACACTGCAGAAGTTCATGAAGGGAGATGAGCAAGATAGGAATAGCCATAAGAATGAGAAGCTGTGCAAAGGACTTCATGGCCATGGCTGCCACCTGCTCCTATGGAGTGGTGATTCCAGGAAAACACCAACAGTTCATACAAGTTCTGTTTGAGGCGATGAAGTCTCACCCAGAACAAGAACTAACAAGTCCCTGGATCCAGGAGGATGAAAATCAAAGCCATACAGTCTTGTTAGGGTTGAGATGAAGCCTGTTGCTCACTAAATTGGAACAAGGCAAATTGGCAATTTCACCAATGATTAGTGGAATTCCCAGAATTCAATAGCCATCCTTCAACAGTGTACAACATTCCTCCTAAGCAAAAGAAGCAAGATGAAGACAGTCAAGCTATCTGACATACTGACAAAAAGTATCAGAGTAGTAGCAGAAAGTCCAAACCAGGCTTATGCCAAACTTGGCATAAGCCTTTCCAAAATGAGACAGTGCAGTTAAATAAGAATGTGTATTATGCTGTACAGTAGGAAGAAACTATTAAAATAGTGGATTACTCTCTATTAGTCTGAAGGTGCAATTCTCTGCTTATATTTGCCATAATTTAATTTTAGTGCTGCTTTCTTCTGTCTAAACTTTCCATGTCTTTGTACCTTGTACTTCTCAAGTAGCTGTTTGTGGTTAACATAATTAACATCTCTACCCTGAGAAACTGTGTCATTCAACTTAATTCCCATAGGCCCAGATGCCAACCACCAGCCTTTGGTTTGCCAATCTCTTGTCTTTTTTTGCAAAATTGGTATACATCAAATTCCAATTACACGAATTTTTATTAACATGTTGTGCTAGTCTGTGACATTCTCTGTCTCTGCCTAATGAGATGATGTGCTTGTGAACATATCCAATTTCTCACTGACTTGGTTTTGTTTTTACATGAACTTTGTCCAATCAGCAACTTTTTGTGTGAAAATCCTGACAACACTAAATTATTTTGGTCTACTAATTGCAAGATAATGTAATTAAAGCATGAGAGTCCAGGTTCCCACCTTCCCTTACAGAAACTATAGGTTTAGTATTATATAGATTCACTGGCAATGACATGTTTAGAAGCCTTACTGAAACAAAGTCAGCTTGGTATATTTTTACCACCAAAATGCTCAGTTTATAGAATGTTCATATAGAGATTTATTAAGTTAAAAGGATATATGTGCATTTATTTAGTCAGGCTTGATTCAGCTTTTCTTAACAAAAAAAAAATGAATTGCAGAGGGGTGTTATCACAGCAGAGTACTTAATCGGATTAATCCAAAACTTGTAGAAATCCTGGAAGGCTGGCTAAGGGAACTTTCCTACTTATTGTTCCATTGTATTGCCTTTAATTTCTTTTTCATTTTTGACAAGGCCATGGGGCTTTGTTATCACTGCAGTTTGAGACAAATATTAATAGAAAGATACCTCTGAGAGTCCTATATTTTGGGACTCCAGTCCTTATGAGTTTCTAAAAGGATTTAAGACATTGTGATCTTCATGCCTATTCTCAAAGAATATTGTAAACTAACAACTGAATGAGAATATAGCTCAGATTTCAGTTGTGACACAAAGTTTAGTTTTCCCACAAACATAGTAGATGTAGTTACAGCTGAGCTGAGCAACTGTGTTGTCATATGAGATATGCAACATGCGCACAAACTCTTGGCATCTGTTCCCATATGTTTGTTTCAGTACATAAGACAAACCTGCATGCCAAGATACACATGAAAAATCAATTCATAGTATATTATCCTATACTTTGGATTAAACAGTGGTCTCTAGGATTCAAAAATGACTTGATGGTGCATAACCAATCAATCAATTATATCAAACATCTCATTGGGTTGAGAAGGAAGCAATTCATCCCGAGACTGATTTCCTTGATCTACTAAACTCATCCATAACAAGCAACCAAAATGAGGAAAGTTTTTCTATTTCATTGTTGGATGAGCCTAAGAACAACAGGAAAAGTTACCAGCCAAATATGTTACATTTAGTTTATTTCCCTCCTTTGTTACTTTGATAAATAACTCAAGACAGCAAACATACCTAATATGCCTTTCTCTTCCTATTTTTCTCACAAGAGCAACCCTGTGATGTGAGTTGGGCTGAGAGAAAGTGACTAATCTAAAGACACTCCGCTGGTTTTCATGCTAAAACGGGACTAGTACATCCAATCTACTGTTTCTAGCCTAGAATATACTGGGCTATGTATACATTATGTACAGCAGTTCAGGGGGTTGTTGTTTTTTGTTTGTTTGTTTTTTTGTGATGCAAGGAAGTTGATACAACCTGTTATTATTTATTTATTTTGTCCAATACACAATTAGGGTTTTAGTGGGTATATATCTATATACATTGTTCTGTCTGGGTGCCCCCAGACTTCAACACCAACTGGAAAAAGCAGCCAGACACGCTGGTAAAAGCAAAAGCACTTTATAGTTTGAAAAATAAACACAGAGAAAAACCTGTTCTTCCCAACAGGCAGGCTATGAGGCTTCACAGCAAAGTCCTGCCGGCCAGACAATACAGCAGACTTCTTGCTGGCACACCCACCACTGTAGAGAATAAGCCCCCACGCCTTTCCCCCCAAGGTTTCAGCCTTCAAGGCCACAAGTCAGAATCAGAGACGCCAAAGATCACAGCCAGGTCCCAGGACTCCCAAAGATACTACTCCACAAGACAGGAAGGGTGGGTCTGCCTTTTCAGCCTTTCTGGGGAGAATCACACCCAAACCCAGCTGTTACCTATTTAGGACTGGAAGTACCTGGCTAATTGTCCCCTTCGTTGTTCTGCTCTTCTCTGCCTGTGATCGATGATGGCTTGAGCATTTTCATCTAAGGACTCCAGGCTGCTTGCTGGGGAGAGCTCCACCCCGGGGACTCTGGCTGTTCTCCCTCTCCCTCAGCCTGATATTCCTCCTCCCCTTCTGCCTGGCCCTCCTCCTCCTCCTCCTGTTCCTCATCCTCCCCCTCTGAGCAGGGAGCCGGCAGAGGTTCAGCCGTTCCCTGAGGAGCCTCAGACGGAATCACAACAATACATATAGTAAAATACATGATGAAGGTTATAGAGGAGATACTCATAGTAAAATATATCTAAGAAATAATAGAAAAGAAGGTATAGTAATAGAACATATCAATGAAAGAATACAAGAAGAGATATAGGAATAGAAGAAAGGTATAGGAGATATAGGAGAGCAATAGGACAGGGGATGGAAGGCACTCTAGTGCACTTGTACTCGCTCCTTACTGACCTCTTAGGAATCTGGATAGGTCAACCATAGATAATCTAAGGATAAAGTGTTGGGGGTTTGGGGATGACACTATGGAGTCCGGTAATGAGTTCCCTGGAGTTCCCTGGAGGCTCAGGACTTTTTTGGCTTGTTCCATTGGCAGCTAGAACTGGAAAATACTCTGGAGGAGGCTATAGTGCCATGATGGCGAACATATGACAGGAATACCACAGGTGTAATGTGGAGCCATATCTGCAGGCCTATGAGCCATTGGTCTAGTTCAGTTCCAGCATGCAGGGATGCGCCGACCAGCTGATTTTCATGCCACGCCAACCACTCTCCTTCCAAGAGTCTCCACATAGCCTGTCTTGGATGCCAGGTAAGTACAGGGCTCATGCAGAGGCTCTGGGGGAGTGTATTCGGACACTAGAGGGCATCCAGGGGGGCAGGGAAGGCCATTTTTGCCCTCTCAGGCTACAGGAAATACTCTTTTTTATATATATAAATTTTTTAATTAATTTTAAATGTTAAGACATACAAACTACATACATACAACATAAAAAACAGTGTCCTGTGAAGGTGCACCCATCACCTGACAACATACATATATACCCCACCACCAATTGGAGGGTCTGTACTAACATCTTTAATATTCTTCTAAGCTGGAATATGCATTCTATTTACATATCAAAGAGTGATTCTAATTTATTCTTTATGGCTAGATCACAAATTCTACTTGTCATATAACCTCTCACCATTTCCCATTGTTCCATCAGTTTTTTCAATTTATTTTCGTGATACAGATTTATCTTTAACTCCATAATTTCAAAGCAAATGTGGTCCACCATGTACCCATACCAATTCTGTACCGTCCATTTTGCTACTTCTTTCCAACCCAATACAATTACTGCTTGGGCGCTTTCCAATGCTGCTACTTTTATTTCTTTAAATTCTCTTAAGTCTCCCTTTTTTACCAGTACTGCTATTTCTTTTGTAATTGTCCAATTAATATTTAACATCCTGTTCATTTCATCTTGCACTACTTTCCAAAATTTCTGTACTACTGAGCACTCCCAGAACATATGCATAAAAACTCCTCTCTCTTGGCATCCATGCCAACAGGTGCCTTTCCCCTTCTTCTGAAAATATGCAAGTTGTGTTGGTGTATAATACCACTTATGTAAAATTTTCCTTCTCATTTCTCTAACTCTTGTATTCTTTATTTTCTGTATATTTTCAACTATATCCTTCATCTCTCTTTCATCTATTTGTACTTCATTTTGCCACCATCTAGTTAATCCTTTTCTCATACTCTCTTCCGCCTGTGATAACATTCTGTATATATTACTCGCTTGTGCTTTTATATCATCCCATTTTTCTTTTAATATTTTTTCCAGTTGAGTTTCTTCTTTTAATAATGTTTCTTTATTCTCCCCTTTGTTCAATTGTTTGCTTATTGCATTTATCTGCAACCATCTCTGTTGGCCCAACCACCTTTCTAAACAAATTCTGCTGACTCTTCCATCCTTCTCATATAACTGTTCTATTCTGGTTATCCCTTTATCATTCAATTCCTTTATAATTTTATTTAAATTAATTTCGTTATCTCTATTTAATACATACAAAGTTGACAACTTTGATCTTTGTATTCCCATTTTCCCCTGCCACTGCAGGAAATACTCTTGAACCTGGGGAGGGGGAAAAATAGGCCTACCAGAAGGGTCAATCACACATGCACAGAGGTGCATAGTGCATGACAGGGTGTTGAATTATGGGCGTGGGCACTTGCACATGTGCTATTGCGTGTGCACATACACACACTTTTGGCAACCGAGGAAAAAGAGGTTCGCTATCACTGGTATTTTTCGCTTTGAAATATATATATCCTTTTTCAATGAGGATACACTAAATTGCACTGATTGCTTAGGTTGACCATCTTCATGAAGACCAAGATGGGGGAAGTACATCTGGTGGTCCTATTAGGCCTCTTCTGTAATGTTACATCCATGGTGTTCTTTAGACCCAGTGGTTCTCAACCTTTCTAATGCCATGACCCCTAATAGAGTTCCTCATGTTGTGGTAACCCTCAACCATAAATCTTGTGACAATTCTCCCAACAGAGCTTTAAGCTGATTGGCAGGAAGGTCAGAGGGACACCCCCACTGTAAACACTTGATTGGTCAGATTGTAAAAATATGTTCCAAGGCACCAGAATAGAAGCTTTAGTTCCTAACACCATCAGAAGTTTGTCTTTTCCCAGGGTCTTAGGTGACCCCTGTGAAACAGTCGTTCCACCCAAAGGGGTCCTGACCCCCAGGTTGAGAACCACTGTTCTAGATTGTCCACAAGGATTGGGAGGCAGAGGTATTATTTTACAGTGGTTTCAGTCCTAGTTGGTGAATGGGGAAAATGCCACTTGAACCTTTGAAAAAGCTACATTCAGAGTTTAAGCTTCTTTTAGGGAGAAAAATGTGCATCTTATACTCCGAAAAATATAACTTCACTGCATGTATCGCATTAATCCTTCCAGAAATCACATCTCCTCCCAATTTTTCGGAAACATAATTGTTCCACTTTAACCAAAATCTTCATCAAGCACAATTAAAGTTCAGTGTAAAACATGTTATGGATTTCTGCAAAAAGAAAATGTAATATGCAGTTTTTCTTAAAGTCAAGTAACTGACCTAATATAGATGACAATCAAGCTTAGAATTCCCAGGTGATGAATAGAGGCAGTTTAAGTTTCTTCCCCAGTTGAATGACTTATGTAATAATATGTTCTGTATCTATTTCCTCTAGAGAGGAGTTAACAAGTCATAAATGGATGAGTAACGGGAATTATAAGCAGGGATAGAAAAATGGAATAACGAATGTGAAAAGAGGATGTTATATTCCATTTACCATTATTTTACATTCATATACAACCCCCCCACTCCACTCAAAATGTACAATACAAAAATAACATTGAGATGAATTATTATAGAAAAGTATTACTTTCTTCCTTTAGTCACACCGACTACCCACTCTATGCAGCTCCAAACAGAAATAACATTACTTGAATATGTCAAAGCAGAAGTGGTATTGCTCTGGTCTCAAAATAGCCCCATTCAAATATTCTTAAATTGCCCCATTCAGTGTACAGTACACATATGGTACAAAGTTTGAGTTTTGACAAAGAAATGTTTACCTACAAATCTCCGTTTTGAAAATGTGGATTTACTGCACTTATTAAAAAGGGAGATTAAATTTCTGTCTAAAATATTTATGAATTTAGGGGGGAATCCTCTTAATAACCATAAAATAATAAACCTATGAATGGGCAGGAGATGACACGTGGATGAAAAATGAGTACTTAGCTGCTTCCTCTTTTCACTCCTCCATCAAAAGATGATGATGATTATTATTATTATTTATTAAATTTGTATGCCGCCCCTCTCCATAGACTCGTAGATTATGGCAATTGAGAGCCTTCATTATCCATAGAAATCTTCTATACAAATGAGGACTTTGGAAAAAACAGGATGCATCATCGGTGGAAAACTTCCACAAAGATTCATTTTATTAATTCCATAGACAAATTCTATCCACTCAAGCTCCACATGTCAAAAAGGAGTGAAACTAGCATCCTGAAGTTCTAAGCTTACTTTCCTGAAAGTAAAAATTGCAGAACTCTTACCTCACTATAGTAAACATGAATTTCATTGCTAAGTGAAGCAGCTGCTAAGTGAAACCATGTCTGTCTGTCAAGTGTGGAAATCAGGAAACACAAGCAGTTCAAGTGAATATAAGCAGTGATGGGTTGCTACCAGTATGGTCCAATTCTATGAAGCGGTGGTAGCAGGAGTCTCTGTCCACGCCACTCCAGACACTTCGGCACATGCACAGAAGCTTCTACGCATGCACAGAAGTGTTGTGCATAAGCACCAGCACACACAGGAACAAGTAGCGATGGGATTTAGAACCCATCACTGAATATAAGGATTTATTGCAAGCCACAGAAATCTGTACTACTAATGTCAGAGCAAAGTGGCATTCGATAAGAGTCAGTGGAATTCAAGGCGGGCTGGACTTAGATTTCTTGTGGGTGAGAAGGGACTAGAAATTTATGATCATTTGACCCTGATAATCTTACTTCACTTTCTTTGGTTTTACAGACCTGCAAAGGCTGTTAATGTGAGGATCAGTTGCAATGATACCTTTTCACCAGTTTCATAATTGCAAACAGTCTCTGTGCAAGGCAGTCACTAAATGAGGACTATTTGTACACAAAGGAGCTTTTCTCCAGTTTCATTTCTAGTTTGCATGGGTTTAATAGAGCCATTAAATACAGGAGTATTTGTTGGGGATTATGGGATGAAGCCTTTCTGCTGTATCTATATTTCTGCAAATGTTATCATTGCTACATCAGTCTCCCAAAACTATATGTCTACTATATGGCCACAGAGTATCTCTTTGCTGCTATCCAGATACTTTAAGCCAAGTTCTTGTAGCTTTATTTATTTAACAAATATATAACAGTAGCTGTCCATTTACCAGGAGGTACTCTTGGTGGCAAACAAAACTGAAAACACATACTGTAATTAAAACTATTTAAGTAGGGAAAATCATAATTGAAGCTTAAAATAAATTCACTGCAGTATGCCAGTCCCATGAACCTCCTGGCTCCAGTAAAAAGTCAGAAGTCAGACACACCTAATTGATATGATTAGTGTTGGGAGAACCCAACGAAGTTCGGGTTCGGCACCCGAATTTTAAAAAAACTTTCGAGTTCGGCGCTCAGGAAAGCGCCGGGAAGCGCCGCTGGCCAGCTGTCACCTTCCGGAACAGCCGGGGCGCTTCCCAGTGCTCTCCCAAACCCGAACTTGTGGGTTCAGCATTCGGGAGACCGCCAAGAAGCGCCCCAGTTGTTTCTGAAGGTGACAGCTGGGTGGCGGCACTTCCCAGAACAGCCGGGGAGCTGTTGGCCGGTCGGTAGGTGCAAAAGGAGGTGGGGAATCCCACGAGGGTATTCTGGGGGCGGAGCTTTGACATAACTGAGACGTCCTTCCTGGAGTCCCCATTTCAGATGGCCAGGAAGGACGTCTCAGTGACGTCAAAGCTCCGCCCCTGGAATCTCCTCGTGGGATTCCCCACCTCCTTTTTCACCTCCCGACTGGCTGACAGCTCCCCGACTGCTTCGGAAGGTGACAGCTGGGCGGCGGCGCTTCCTGGTGCTCTCCCAAACCCAAACCTGAACTTTTGCAAAACTTTTACAAAAAATTCGGGTTCGGGTCCGGTATACTGAACCACGCAAAGTTCGCTATGGACCCGAACTTTGCAGGTTTGGTTCGCCCAACACTAGATATAATAGATAAATTGCAGTATGCAGAGTTTGTGTTCATCTCTCTCTCTTTCTCTCTCTCTCTCCCTCCCTCCCTCCCCCCTCTCCCCCCCCTTTGGCTCAAATACTGTTCTGAGGAAAATGTCTAATAAATAAGGTATAATAAATAATCTGTTTTTTCCAATATCTATTTTATTATTAGTTTCAAAACTGAAAGCAGCATGAAAGAGTGCAATCTCTCTGTCTCTCACATTCAGACAGAGCCCTAATCATTAATCTCTACAGTAACTCTGCCAAGTTGCCAAAGATTGGTATTTGTAGCTATATGCAGTAGCACAGGCAGTGGGAACCAAACACCAAGAATTTTGTTTCCCAGTTAAATAGGAGGTAAAGTATTAATCCCTGTCATCCCTAGGTGTAGTTCAGCAGTTCAGACCTCACCACCGGCTCAAGGTTGACTCAGCCTTCCATCCTTCTGAGGTGGGTAAAACGAGGACCCAGATTGTTGGGGGCAATATGCCGATTCTGTAAACCGCTTAGAGAG
The DNA here is from genome assembly GCF_031021105.1 of Erythrolamprus reginae. Lineage (NCBI taxonomy): Eukaryota > Metazoa > Chordata > Lepidosauria > Squamata > Dipsadidae > Erythrolamprus > Erythrolamprus reginae. The sequence goes on along the minus strand of NC_091952.1, from coordinate 98,674,847 downwards.
GGCTGTGAAAGCACGATGAAGCGGTACATAAGTCTAAATGCTAAATGCTATTGCTAACCCAGGACTTGGTGGCACCATTCTTTCCCAACAGGGAGCCCATCATCACTATGCCTGAAGTTCAGCACCATCATTAAAAGCGATACTCTCCTCACTGCCTACCTCACTTGCGGGCGTCTGCCAGGCCTTTAAGCACAATTACATGATCAAATTCCTATAGGAGTTATGTCAAGTACTTATAATGCAATTATTCTGCTTCAATACACAGCTAGTGCAGTTCATGACAAGGAAGGGAAGGAGGCGATGGGAAGGGACAGGAAGAATTTGATGGAGAAGGCTGCAAAGCCTTCGTCTAGATAATTACCAACTCTGCTTGCCCACCACAGATTTACTCTGTCAGAAGCTTAATTTCTGTTGTAAACTTATATGCCTTGTGAGTTCCTGCTTGGCCAATATTTTGACAGCAGCTGTACAAGTTTATAGAGCATGCCATATAGCCAAGGTAAAAAAAGAAAGAAAGAAAAAATATCTACTCAAATGCAGGTATTTAACTGATTCTTTCAACTTACACTATGATTATAAGCAACGGTGATTGTTCTGAAAGAATGATAAGGACCCTTTTCAGCAACTGAAAAAGGGTGAAATTATATAGTAGCTTTTCAATAGAATTGATGTAATGACACAATACCACAAAATGGGACATTAATTTGCAGGGTGGGATTTTATTACCCAGTAAGTGGACGCTGGCAGACAAATGATTTGTCAACACGGAAAGATCTGTGGCTTAGATGAATCAGTGTCAATAACTTTTGTCTGGAAATTAGTAGTATATTGCAAAAAATAAATGTTATTTGAACTGATAAGATTTGGAAATTGGATGCAAATCTGGTGTTACTATATCAAAAGTTATGGTTAAAAGAAGGAGAAGCATTTTATTTTATATAATGCATGAGGGTATGAGAATTCAAATGTAATGCTCATACAAGATGCAGTGAGAAATGGAATGAAATGAAATGAGTCAATTGTAACCAATTAGAAATAATATCCAATAGAGTAATTCTGCACCAGCCCTCTCATTCCTCATTTGTCTTTACTCACGTTGTACAGCACTGTAGTCCATCCTTCCATGGTGATGCACTGGAAGACGGTCAACACAGCAAAAAGGATGTTATCAAACTGAGTTATTCCATCATTGGGACCAATCCAGTCTCTGCATTCATAACCTGCAGGGCATCCCTGCACCCCACAGGGATGTGGCGGGTCCAGCTCTTGTAATTCACCTGCAGTCAGACAGAGATGAAACCATATTTTTAAGGCACACATACATATATACATATATGTTTTAGTAGATTTTCTCGTGTATATGTATGTAGATTGTTCTGAGTTCGGGTGTTGCCCGAAACTTCAGCCTGATGACGGTGAATGTGATTTCACGAAAACATCACATAGACATGCAAAATATTACACGGGGCAGAAATATTACACGAACTCAGAACAATCTACATATACATATATATATATATATATATATATATATATATATATACATACATACATCCACACACACGCGCACACACACACACACATATATATATATTTGACACAAAAATATGTAACCCTTCCCTGGTGCAGAGCTGAAGGGATTGGATACTGTAGCCTAGAGGATAATTCCCTGCCTTACAAGGCAAAGGTTGCAGGTTCAAGTCCCAGTGAGTATGGCTAGCTGATGAGGCCAAAATAAGGCCGAAATAAATCTATTCTAGTCTCCCTTAATTTTCAAATTCAGCAAAAAAACAAACAAACATGTCACATATATATGTATATAAAGGAGCAATGTTGACCAAGGACATTACAGTAAAATAGGAAGCTTCTATATGCACTTATTGTATTTATATTTTACCTTTTCCTTGAATAGCACAAGGTGAAGAACATGAGGATATCCCCTACCCCCAATTTACCAGTGCAAAAACACTGTGAAGTAGGCTGTATTGAGAAAGAACAATAAGCCCAAAATTATCCAGCCAACCAGTCCAAGTCTAGCATTGTAGTGTCTGAATGACACTTGAGTATCTCTAGTTCCTCTGTTCCAGGAAAGTTTGGGTTCATTGCATTGTGATCAGTTAGGTAAGTTATCAAGGGTGTTCACACTGCCAAGATTCAAGGAACTGCTGATTTTTGACATCCTCAGCTCCTAGCTTCTTGCTTACCATTATGATCGTGAAATGGTAGAAGCAGTAGTATGATCTTTCCACCTGACCATTGTACTGATCTTTTCTTCATAGTTATAGAGTATTGATGGCTATCAGGAAAAATAATGACCCTAAAGGTGAGCATATATAAGCATGTTCTGCTTCTGGCCATTACTTTTGATCATTGTTTATTCCTAAGGTAAGTACAGTGATCCCTCTATTATCGCGAGGGTTCCGTTCCAAGACCCCTCGCGATAATCGATTTTTCGGGATGTAGGGTTGCGGAAGTAAAAACACCATCTGCGCATGTGCGCCCTTTTTTTTCTATGGCCGCGCATGCGTAGATGGTGCTTCCGAGCAGATCAGCTGCTGGGCGGCCGAAGGAACCTTCCCTGGGTCTTCCCCCTCTTGCTGGCGGGCGGGCGAGCGGCGGGCATCAGCGAGGAGCCGGGGTTTCCCCTTTGCGTGGGCGGCCGGGAAGACCCAGGTTGGGGGTTCGGGGGGGTGCTGGGAAGCCCCCCAGGCCGGCTGCGACCTTTTAAAACAGCCGCGCCGCTTCCCAGCTGAGTCCTGAAGCCAAACGCGGAAGTGGGTTTTTTTTAATTAATATTTTTTTAAAAATTGCGATATAGCGTTTCGCGAAGATCGAGATCGCGAAACTCAAGGGATCACTGTAAATAGCAAATGCCCCCACTTCCCAGTTCTGCTATGCTGCCTCCTTGTGATGGTGTGATGGGTTCTTGAGATGACAAACGCATCGTGTCTCTTCAAGGAGGTTGAGCAAAACCTAGCATTAAATTTTGTTCCCAAATCTAGCAATTAACTTTGGCAATGAGGAAAGGGAACCATTTTTTTAAAATGGTGGGAAAATATAGACCTCTCCCAAGTATAGACATCTCTCTTGGTGTGCCCTGACACCTGATAATTTACCAAACTCTTTTAGCTTAAATAATTGGAATAAATAATTAAAATTTTAAATTAAATTAAGGAAAAAAGTTGCCAGAAAGATGTACATGGAAATAAGTGGAAAGAAGAATAACAAATAAGAAACAGTGATACAGATTAGGTTCCTTCATGTAGGCAGTGATGGGCTCCTACGAGTACGGTCAGGTGCGTAGAACCGGTAGAAAAAATGTAATCAGGTACACAGAAGCGGTAGAAAATTTTTGTGGTTTTTTTTGTTTTTTTCCCTTCTGGGCTCTGGGTATATTTTTCCTATCACAGTAAATAAGGTTGAATGTGTATAATTTTAGAAGAGCTGTGCGTGCGTGTGTGTACATATACTTTATATAGTAGATAATGTATATTTTTGTGTGCCTGTGTGTAATATGTATGTACACATATGGCATATATACATAGAATTAATTGTAAATATTAGTTGTTCAATAATAGTAAGGGAAATTGTATCTCTGAGGTGAGGAGAGGCCAGGTACCCTAACTCTAACCCAAACCACTTGATGTGAGTGACATCAAGTTGGCCACCTTTAAGCCAGTCACATGACCTTTATATTTTATTTTATGTACGCTGAGAGCATATGCACCAAGACAAATTCCTTGTGTGTCCAATCACACTTGGCCAATAAAATTCTATTCTATTCTATTTAAGCCACCCCATCACATGATCATTAAGCTACTCCCACCTGGTCACATGGCTGGCAAGCCACATCCACAAAATAAGCCACACCCACAGTGTGGCAGTAAACGTTTTTGCAGCCCTTCACTGCATGTAGGCTATGTATTTCCTAACATTAGTTTTTTTCTGAAATGGATACTTTATTCTTTAATATAATAGTTAAAGGTTTGAGCTGCTCTTATGTCTTGTGATGATCTAGCCTGGGTGTGGAAAGATATTATTGTCAGGGAGAAGTGAGGAGACGGGAAAGAAAAGCAGAAAAATGGAGTTTAGTTTGATTTCATTTTATTTTTTACTACGTTTTCCTTGTATCATGAGGACTTGGCATGAAACCCTTAGACTCTCCACGATTGACCTCTCCAGGTTCCTAAGAGGCCAGTAAGGGGCGTACATAAGTGCACTGGTGTGCCTTTCGTCCCCTGTCCAATTGTCTTTCCTTTCTCTCACTTATCATATATATTTTCTTTCTTTCATATATCCTCTCCTCTAAGTTCACTTTTACCCTTATATATATTACTACATGTCTATTTTTCTTCCTATGTATTTATGTATTGGACAAATGAATGAATGAATAAATAAAGAAATAAATAAATAAAGAAAGAAAGAAAGAAAGAAAGAAAGAAAGAAACAAACAAACAAACAAACAAACAAACAAACAAACAAACAAACACAAATGTGAACAGAAGTATTCCAGATTCATGGTTAACAGGATATGGGGAAAACAACAACAACAACAAAAATCATGTTTTGTTTTCAAACCATCTCCGCTGTTCAAATTACAGTATTTTGTCCAGAGGGGCACGTTCAGACCTACAGAACAAATCTTTCTGAAGATTATAGCTGTAGAGTATTTTAAAATTCCAGGACTAGGATGAAGTCAGAAGGGAGACAGCAATATCTCTTACCTGAATTGTTTACATAGCAAGCCTGATGTAGCTTCCCACTATAAAATTCCAGGCCGATAATGGCAAACATCAGGATTGCAAAAAAGAGAAGGAGACCAATCTGAAGCAGAGGCACCATTGCCTTCATGATGGACTTTAGTACGATCTGTAAACCTTGAGAAAAGGAAAAGGAGAAAAATGCAATTGAAAAGAAGCACCAATCACCACATTATTCCTTTGGGAGAAGCAGAGAGACAAGGAAGTGTCACACTGTGAAACATGTTCAGAAAAATTGTGATTGTCTGGCAAATGCAATATTATAATCCAGGAAAGACAACACTCTAGCAGACAGGCAAAGCTCACGTGACTGAAGAAGGAGAAATAAAATATTCATCTCCCAAAGGAGCAAGTCCTTTCTCATTTGAACAAACCTTCCAATTTTTTTCTGCAGAAGAAAATACAGCTCAATTTTTTCCTAAAATTGAAATATTCAATTTTTAATGATTTGTTATATTTGCCAAATTTTCTAGATCAAGTAAACATTATTGTAATTTCCTTTTTCAGCTTATTCTGTTTAGAGTTTATCATTATTGCATAATAACTTAATTTTAATACCAACTTACATTTGTAGCAACATAAAACTTTAAATGGCTCAAAAAAAATTTCTGCAGAAGAAAATACAGCTCAATTTTTTCCTAAAATTGGGATATTCAATTTTTAATGATTTGTTACATTTGCCAAATTTTCTAGATCAAGTAAACATTATTGTAATTTCCTTTTTCAGCTTATTCTGTTTAGAGTTGATCATTATTGCATAATAATATAATTTTAATACCAACTTACAATTGTATCAACAGAAAACTTTAAATGGCTCAAAAATATCGCAATATGCCAATGTATATAAATGTCACTTTGGAACCTTTGTACCTACAGTACTTTTCTAAAGTTTGTAAGTGTTTTTAATCTTCTGTTCATTCACTTAATTCCTACCTTGTTTTCCTTTCATTGTACTTGTAAAATTAACAGTGTATACATCTGAAAAGAAAAGACTATTCCCCAAATAATTGTGAAACAATTATATCTGCATGTAGTTTTTAAAAGGGTATGCAAGCCTTGGGACATATATTTCTGTCCACAGTAGCTCTGGATTTGATCATTATGTTGTATATTTTAAGTGAGCGGATGAGACTTTTGCAGCACAATGCAGAACAACTGTAAATTGCTGATAACTGATAACGATGGCTTTATTAGGGTGGTCTCTCGCCTTTCATTCAGAAGCTCAAAACGCTATTTTCCTGTCCACAATAATTCTGTGAGATGGGTTGAGCTGAGAAACAATGTCTTATCCAAAAATCACCAGTAAATTTTCATGGATGAGAGTGAACTACAGGTATACGAGGGGTTGCCACAGAGAGGAGGGGATCACTTTATTCTCCAGGGCATCGGAGGGCCGGACGAGGAACAACGGCTGGAAGCCGACCAAGGAGAGATTCAACCTGGAAATAAGGAAGAACTTCCTGACGGTCAGAACGATCAACCAGTGGAACAACCTACCAGTGGATGTTGTGAACTCCAATACTCTGGACATTTTAAAGAGGAAATTGGACTGCCATTTGGCTGGGATGCTATAGGGTTCCTGCTTAGGCAGGGGGTTGGACTTGATGACCCGCATGGTCTCTTCCAACTCTAACAATAAATAAATTTAAAAAAACCCTAACACCTGTTTCCCCAGTGCAAGTCCACTGTGGACAAAAATATACACTGCTCAAAAAAATAAAGGGAGCCCTTAAAAAACAGAATATAACTCCAAGTAAATCAAACTTCTGTGAAATCAAACTGTCCACTTAGGAAGCAACACTGATTGACAGTCAATTTCACCTGCTGTTGTGCACATTCAACTTTGTACAGAACAAAGTATTCAATGAGAATATTTCATTCATTCAGATCTACGATGTATTCTTTGAGTGTTCCCTTTATTTTTTTGAGCAGTATATTTCCCAAGGCATGTGTACCCTTTCAAAAACTACATGCAGATGTATTGTACAATATTGACTCTCTGGAATTTCCTCTGACTCCAAAATAAAAACTCCAGCTTTTTTCCTTAGTGCCTGGAAGAACAGGCAGCCCTCAGTTAACTGTAGCAATTGCAACTGGAATTTCTGTTGCTAATCAACAGGAAAAGTGCAGCATCACATGATTAGTGCCACTTAGCAGTGGCAGTTCTGGTTGCCATCATTAAGTGAATTCTGCACCATTGTTAAGAGCAGGGGTCTCCAAACTAGGCAACTTTAAGACTTATGGACTTCAACTCCCAGAATTCTCCAGCCAGCATAGTGATGGGCAAACCCAATGGCGTTCGGGTTTGGCAAGTTTGGCTGAATTTTACGCAAAATTCGGCCGAACCCGAACTGAACCCGAATTCGAACCGGAACAGGGAATCCCTGCCATGAAGAGATTCCGGGGGTGGAGCTTTGACATCACTGTCAGGTTGCTAAGGATGCCATGGAATCCAGGAAGTGATCACCTTGGCGTCCTTAGCAACCTGCCAGTGACGTCAAAGCTCCGAACGCCGAACACGATCCCGAACTTTGGAAAAATTTTGGGTTCATGTTCGGCATACCGAACACTGCAAAATTCGGTATGGACCTGAATTATGCAGGTTCAGTTTGCCCATCACTAGTCCTGATTCTAACAGTATACCTCTATAGGAAATATAAATGGCCATTGGAAATGCCAACACTGCTCTGCAAGAAAGGAATGCAACAGTAGGGCAAAGTGGGAGGGGGGAGATAAGCCAGATGCTTACTAGGAATGCCTGAGACAAGCTTCAAGGGTCTGAGTACTCGTACTGCCCGCAGAGTCCGCAGGTCCACATGGGTGTTAAAATGTGCTCCTGCTGTTGCAAGGATGCTAGAAACAAACAGGAAGAGACAAAAGTTACTAAACATAGCTCTTGGTTAATGCATATAATGCCTGCCAGTCTCCCTCCCTCCCTGCAGGAGGAGGCGTAACACACACCAGGCACCTGACAGCCGGAATTGGTGCACCTTACCCTATGCTGTGAGTCAACAACCATTTCTTCGCCTAATCTTAGCAGAGCAGCAATTAAAAAAATGCACACTAGCTTTACATTTTCCAGTTCAGTCTGTGTCTTGTGTTAGAATTAGGAGTTGTAAATTCAATACATCAGATCCTTACCAAGAGGCTTGAATTCTTGGGAATTTAGCAACATTGTGCCTGAGAAAGGTACAATTCTTAAGGCACTAATATTGCCTCTTAACCCTAAAAAAAACCCCAAACAGCCCAATTTTGTAGAAATTAAAAAATGCTGAAGGGATATTATTGCTATTGTAAGTCTCTACAATTTTAAGATATCACTTCTATCCATTGAATAGCTCTCCCCCCCGCACCTCCACCAAAACCTCCAAAAGTTTGAAATGCTGCCAATCTGAGCCTATAAATTAGGTACTAAAAGTTCCATACGGTCCATGAGTACCTATACTGCAATACTACAAGCTGATATTTTCCAAATATGTTGGGAATACAGCTATATAATTCTAGGAGATTTAGGTGATTAGAGATTGCCCGCCTTTTAAGATGCACAGTGTGTGTACAGTACTGACTTTGTTTTAATATGGTTTAATAATAATTTCTATCTGTCATCTTAGGAATTTTTAATTGTGGAAATGAAATAGATGGGATCTTTTGGAACTCAGCTGCACATAGATACCTTTGGAGGCAATATGCAAAGTTAATAATTGGTAAGGATGGATTCCTTGGGGGTGTGCGACATAGAAGATGAATGAAAGAATGAAAGAATGAAAGAAAGAAAGAATGAAAGAATGAACAAACAAATAAGAATGAAAGAATGAAAGAATGAATGAACAAACAAATAAGAATGAAAGAATGAAAGAATGAAAGAATGAAAGAATGAAAGAATGAAAGAATGAAAGAATGAAAGAATGAAAGAATGAAAGAATGAACAAACAAATAAGAATGAAAGAATGAATGAACAAACAAATAAGAATGAAAGAATGAAAGAATGAAAGAATGAAAGAATGAAAGAATGAAAGAATGAAAGAATGAAAGAATGAAAGAATGAAAGAATGAAAGAATGAAAGAATGAAAGAATGAAAGAATGAAAGAATGAAAGAATGAAAGAATGAAAGAATGAAAGAATGAAAGAATGAAAGAATGAACAAACAAATTGTTGTGATTCAGTCTGAGGCTCCTCAGGGAACGGCTGGAACTCTGCCGGCTCCATGCTCAGACGGGGAGGACGAGGAACAGGAGGAGGAGGAGGACCAGGCAGACGGGGAAGAGGAATGTCAGGACGAGGAGGAGGGAGAACAGCCTGACACCCCCAGGGGGGAGCTCTCCCCACCGAGTAGCCTGGAGTCATTAGATGAGAACGCACAAGCCATCATAGATATGAGGCAGAGAAGGGCAGCACAATGAAGGGGACAATTAGTCAGGTATTTCCATCCCTAATAGGCAACAGCTGGGTTTGGGTGTGGTTCTCCTCAGAAAGGTTGAAAAGGCAGGCCCGCCCTTCCTGTATTGTGGAGAGTTATCTTTTGGGAGTCCTGTGACCTTGCTTCGATCCTTGGCGTCTCTGATTCTGGCTTGTGGCCTCGAAGGCTGAAAACGTGGGAGATGCGTGGGTTTTATTATCTACAGTGGTGTGTGTGCCAGCAAGAAGCCTGTTGTATTGTCTGGCCGTTGTGACTTTTCTGTGAAGCTTCATAGCATTCAAGTTTGTAAGAACAGTTTTTGTTATCTGTGATTGTTTTCAAAGATATAAAATGACTTTGCTTTTTACCAGCATGTCTGGATACTCTTTTTAGTTGGTGTTGACGTCTGGGGGAACCCAGACAGAACACAAATAAGAATGAAAGAATGAAAGAATGAATGAACAAACAAATAAGAATGAAAGAATGAAAGAATGAAAGAATGGAAGAATGGAAGAATGAAAGAATGAAAGAATGAAAGAATGAAAGAATGAAAGAATGAAAGAATGAAAGAATGAAAGAATGAAAGAATGAAAGAATGAAAGAATGAAAGAATGAACAAACAAATAAACAAAGAGATTCATGGGGGATCTGGCTTACCTTGCTGCTTTTTTCCTTCCTGGCATGTTGCACAAGCATTTAGCACGCACCCACACACATGCCTAGTGCTAAAACCCCACACACCACCGAGAGAACCGATTTGTGGGTGTGGCAAGCTTGGGTCACTGCCGGTTCAGCAAGCGAGGGGAAAATTCCTGCTACCAGTTCTGAACCAGCAGGAACCCACCTCTGGATGGATTATAGCTTAGCAACGTGACTACCGCATCACTAATGGAGAGCATAGTATATGTTCCATCTTTTCCACATTGGCTCAGTGCTTTCCCATCCCATTCTCTTTTCCTCCATTCAGTTGTGTCTGAGGAAAAAGCTCCTACAGTTTTCTTGGCAAGGTTTTTCTTTAGAAGTGGTTTGCCCTTGCCTCCTTCGTAAGGCTGGGAGAAAGTGACTGGCCCAAAGTGATCCAGTTGGCTTTGTGCCTAAAGCAGAAGTAGAATTTATGGTCTCCTGGTTTTTAGCATGACTGTGCTCACAGACTAAATGGATATTTAGCTCGGAGCTGTTTCTTTAAGAAATTGCATTAGGGGAATGTAGCTGGAGATTGCACTCTGAGTAAATGTAGTCCACGACATGTGATTCCTTCTGTGTCTTCTTATTGGCCACCAAGCTATACCTAGGCTGCTGGGTAATCCTGTATATTATTATGTTTTATGTTTTATGTTGTTTTATGTTTTATGTTGTTTTATGTTTTATGTTGTTTTATGTTTTATGTTGTTTTATGTTTTATGTTGTTTTATGTTTTATGTTTTATGTTTTATGTTTTATGTTTTATGTTTTATGTTTTATGTTTTATGTTTTATGTTTTATGTTTTATGTTTTATGTTTTATGTTTTATGTTTTATGTTTTATGTTTTATGTTTTATGTTTTATGTTTTATGTTTTATGTTTTATGTTTTATGTTTTATGTTTTATGTTTTATGTTTTATGTTTTATGTTTTATGTTTTATGTTTTGTTTTATGTTTTATGTCTTATGCTTTATGTTTTATGTTTTATGTTTTATGTTTTATGTATGTTTTATGTTTTATGTTGCTTTATGTTTTATAATAATAATTTATTTAATAATAATAATTCATTAGATTTGTATGCCGCCCCTCTTGCAGACTCGGGGTGGCTCACAACAATAATAATAACAATGTGACAATGTAACAAATCTAATATTTAAAAAACATCTAAAAGCCCGTCATTTAAAAACCATACAACACAAGCATACCATACATAAAACTATATAAGCCTGGGGGAGATATCTCAATTCCCCCATGCCTGGCGATACAGGTGGGTCTTAAGCAATTTACGAAAGACAAGGAGGATGGGGGCAGTTCTGATCTCTGGGGCCAGTTGATTCCAGAGGGCCAGGGCCGCCACAGAGAAGGCTCTTCCCCAGGGGCCCACCAGGCGACATTGTTTAGTCGACGGGACTCTCCGGGGTCTAGTGCCACAGAGGTTGCAACGGCGCAATTTGGTCAAGAGCCTCCGTTGCAGCCCTATTCCAGGCCATGGCAAGAGACTCTGCTGAGCTGTGGACAACTGAATCTGGTAAAACCCCAAGCGACCTCTGAAAGCCCTCTGGGTCCATCAGGCGTCTGGGGCGGAACTCTCTAGCTTAATATAAAAGTCACGAAAGAACCGCAAAAGTTCTCTGATGTAAATAGCTAGATCCTTACATGTTAAAGATCAATCAGTCCAAATAAACAACTTAAAACTTGTCCGATAGGTTTGAAAAAGACAATGTGTAAATCTCACAAAGACTGAGAAACTGTCTGAATGTATAACTATATTCCAACTTCTCCTAACAACAACAAGGACTATAGAAAAACAAAACTTTCTTTCAGGAAAATTACTTTGTAAGACCCTTTGAAATCAAATTTGGTAAAAATGTGTGCTTTCTGCAATAATTCTAAGAATTCAGAGATAAAGGTGAAATGGCAATGCTCGCAATGTTGATGGTGTCAGGATTTCCCCAAATATTATAAAAATGTAATAAGACATTTTTGACTCTTCACAGTTGTAAATGGTGTGTAGGTGTATAAGTTCTTTGGCAGCTGCCTGAATCCAAAGTGATTTTTCCAAACAAGATTTCTTTCCTTCTTTAAGAAACTGACAGAAGCTTTTCATCAATATTTAAAATGATATTTAAGATGAATGAGATGGATTTCAATAACTAAGCTATTCAGAACCCTGGAATTCTTTTTGTTGAGTTTTTATTCCTTAATACTTTAAGGAAGACACTACTTTTTTCCACTAAAATCAAATGAGCTTGTAGTGACTGTTTACAAACTATATCCTGAATCCACGTATGGATTTGCAACCAATTTGCAAACCAATTGACTTGCAACCAATTGACAAAATTGAACGGGTCAAAAGACAGGCTACAAGAATGGTGGAAGGTCTTAAGCATAAAACGTATCAGGAAAGACTTAATGAACTCAATCTGTATAGTCTGGAGGACAGAAGGAAAAGGGGGGACATGATCGAAACATTTAAATATCTTAAAGGGTTAAATAAGGTTCAGGAGGGAAGTGTTTTTAATAGGAAAGTGAACACAAGAACAAGGGGACACAATCTGAAGTTAGTTGGGGGAAAGATCAAAAGCAACGTGAGAAAATATTATTTCACTGAAAGAGTAGTAGATCCTTGGAACAAACTTCCAGCAGACATGGTTGGTAAATCCACAGTACAGTGGTACCTCAAGATACGAACCCCTCGTCTTACGAACAACTCGTGATACGAACCCGGGGTTCAGAAAAATTTTGCCTCTTCTTACGAACTTTTTTCGAGTTACGAACCGGCGTTCGGAGACTGCTTTGAAGCCGTGCAGCTGTTTTAAAAGGTGACAGCCGGGCGGCGGGGCTTCCCAGAAGCCTCCCGAACGCTGGTTCGTAACTCGAAAAAAGTTCATAAGAAGAGGCAAAATTTTTCTGAACCCCGGGTTCGGTTCGGGAGGTTTCTGGGAAGCCCCCCAGCGCGGCTGTCACCTTTTAAAACAGCCGCGCGGCTTCCCAGCTGTCTCCGAATGCCGAACGCGGAAGTTCGGGTTTGGCGTTTGGCTTCGGGAGACAGCTGGGAAGCAGTGCGGCTTTTTTAAAAGGTGACAGCCACGCTGGGGGGCTTCCCAGCACCCCCCGAACCCCAAACTTTTGCCGAACTTCCGGGTTCAGGGTTCGGGAGGTTGCTGGGAAGCCCCCCAGGCCGGCTGTCACCTTTTAAAACAGCCGCGCGGCTTCCCAGCAGTCGCAGAACGCCGTTTTTTTGCGGGGGGTTTTTTTGGTTGCACGGATTAATTGACTTTACATTGTTTCCTATGGGAAACAATGTTTCGTCTTACGAACCTTTCGTCTTACGAACCTCCTCCTTGCACCAATTAAGTTCGCATCATGAGGTATTACTGTAACTGAATTTAAACATGCCTGGGATAAACATATATCCATTGTAAGATAAAATACAGGAAATAATATAAGGGCAGACTAGATGGACCATGAGGTCTTTTTCTGTCATCAGTCTTCTATGTTTCTATGTTTCTATCCTTTTCAACCATGCACTCACCATTATAATTGTTCAGGTTCTGTTTCCTCTGAGATTACCTTGTATGGATTTGCAACCAAATCTTCACTCTTGTAGGCAAAGTAATAATTTAGTTGGTAAAACGTATTTATTTGCACCAAAAACCTTTAAAGATCTTCACCGTTTGTCACAGGCTCCTCTAGGCCAGAAAAGTCACATAGAAATGACTAAATTTTGATGCAAAATACAATATGTGGGCTCCCAATCTCCCAGCTTCTGAGCCACTTGGAATTGACCTGAACCTAATTGCCCATCAGCCATATATATTAAGGGCATCGCTTTCAAAAGATCTCTTTTCCACAAGGTAACACCTTGTTGATGCTTTGGAAGAAGGAGTCGTCACAAATCACTTCTTTGTGAAACAGTCAAATCTCTATAACTTAGATCAGTGTTTCCGAACCTAAACAACTTGAAGATATCTGGACTTCAACTCCCAGAATTCCCCAGCCAGCATTCACTGGCTGGGGAATTCTGGGAGTTGAAGTCCAAATATCTTCAAGTTGCCAAGGTTGGGAAACACTGACTTAGATATTTCCCTTAGGTAGAGAATGGAACACCACTAATTCACAGCTACAGCAATTCCATGCTCAAAGGAGGAAGGATGGAATGATAGAAAATAGTGGTATTTTCCTCTTTGCTTATCCTGAGTCTTTCAATTTCTTGAGTCTTATATCAGTCCCAGTAGTGGGTTGCTACTGGTACGGTAGGGATGGCGCACTGGTAGTGGCCGCCAGATTGTGCAATTTGCATGCGGCCGCTACGGTGCCAGTCCTATGGGCACCATAATCTTTTTTCAATTTTTTGTATTTTTGCAGAAGCAAAATCTTGTTAGAGGATGTGCACATGAGAGAGATTTTGATGATTTTTTGATTCTGCGCATGTGCAGAAGCAAAAAACCCACCAAAATCTTGTGCGTGCATGTCCCTTTAACAGATTTCAGCACGTTTTTGCTTGCTGCACATGCACAGAAGCAAAAACATGCCGGGACGCACACACATATCATGTAGCACACAAGAGAACTGAGTGCACCTCACAGTGCACGAGTAGCAGTGGTAATGACAATCCGCCCCTGATCAGTTCCCAAGTAGAAGTGGAATAATTAATGTAGATCCTGTAACAATTCCAAGGTATCCTGATGAATGAGCTTTGAACTGCTCAACTTTCATTCCAGCAAAGTTGTTTTAGCTGTGGGGGAGGGGCACAATAGATACATACCTATGTATGTAAGGAAGTTGTCAGCCTTAGTTCCATTGTTATTGTTTCAATCAATTTCTTGAATATACAGCTATATTTTATGCAAGCTGCCTCCTGCCTTCCTTGTAGAGTAGCTGACACTCGGCTTTAACATGACAGAAGTGATTCACTTAATAAGTATCACAAAAAATGTCACCAAATCATATTCACTCACATGGGTTCTTTGACTTACAAAAAGTTAGTCTTTGTTGTGGTCATAAATCGAGGATTATCTGTATCACAATATGCCAAATTAAATATGGTATATCTAATTTTATCACTGCAATTTCAATGTATATAACATGATGGCTAAAACATCTATTAACATTAATTGGGATGAATACACACACACACACACACACACACACACACGTTTTCATAGATTTTCACAGGTATAGGGTCATTTTTCTGTGTAAGGTTGATAGGATCCTGTTGGTGTTGTTCATATGAATAATTATGGAACACTCCAACAAAAGAATAATTATGGAAGCCATTGAAATAGAGAAACGCCCCCACAATATGAACAAATGTGACAATACCTCCTGCCTACCAGACATCTAGAAATTAGTCCTAATCAGCAAATGAATCCCAGCCACAAAAACTGACACCAGACCCAGAACAACACAGGAAGCCACCACCAATCATCCTCACCAGACCCAAACCCATACCCACCCCACAGACAAAGTACAACAACCACCCAGAAGCCAAACTATGGCAGCACCTCCAACTGCTGCACCCCCCTCCGACACACACAAAGTAAACTGACACAAGCCATAAACACATAGCCAGACCGCAAACTCGGAGCCAAACCAAAACCTGGGATCTTACACCAGAAACATACAGTACAAAACAGCTGACTAGTCTGCCAGCATCAACTGCAACAACTGTTCAGGATGTCACTCCCAATCTGTGAACATAAAGTAATCTGCATACATCAACTGCATCAATTACTCAAGGTGTTATCCCACCAACTAATCAAGATGTTTCAACACAACCAAACCAACCCGCTTGCAGCAGCTGAGCCAGCACTCCACACACACATACACCAGTATTTATAGAGGGACGGCAGCTCAGACCACACTTTGTTCGCCCGAGCACAAAGTCAAAAGCATCAGCCTGAAGATGACGAGTGGGGCTTCATTGAAACCTCACCAGGATTTTATCAACCTTACATGGGATATATATATATATGTATGTATTTATAACATCCCTAAAATACCTTTACCTTCAACTTACCAAATTTTCAATTGTACCATTGTACCATCTGTATTTTTCTGAAATTACACTTATTATGATTACTTTTCTCTCTGGAACCATTTGGCAGGTGTTAGAATATTAAACCAGGATTTTCATTTCATGCTTGAAAAACAGCCAGGCATATTTTGTCATTAATAGTAAGCAATTATGGTTTGATTCCAAATCACACAAGAAGCTGATATTGTGGAATACCGATAATTCAAATCTGAAAATAGTGGGGAAGATGTTTTATTGAAATACCTGGTCTAAATAGCAATTAATACTTTAAATCACTTTTTAAATGTTGTTTTCAATATTTTGCACGATTATCTTTTGAGTTTGACTTGCCTTTGTTATATATCTGGCGATCTGCACATCTGGAATATGTGTTTAGTAAAGTCCTTTAGCAGCTGTCACAGAGAGAGTTCAACAGTGCAAATTTTTACTATTGTGTTATACTAAAAATTGAACTTGAAAATTAGTACTATTTATATATTTGATCTATAGAATCAAATATATAAATAGTTAAATTGATCTATTAAATTGATCTAATATATAAATTGATCTAGTGCTCATTTTGTTTTTAGCTTTGTTCTGGTTCCATCTTAACATATATGTCAACAAATGTTAAATACCATATTCCAATGTGATATTGAATTGTACTGTTAAAATATAAAAGTTGTCATTGAACCTTCAGTCTTGTGGCATAGAATATAATACTGCATAACTGGAATGAAAGTCACTCTCCTAGCCAGACATACAGTATTTCAGAGCCAGTACAAAGTAAACTCTACAAGTAAACATTGTTACCTCAGGCCTCTAATTAAGCTTCTTGGCTTAATTATTGTGAGATTTTATGCCTTTTTCTTCTTTTTCTTTCTATGCACAGTCATATACCCAGGATTTACCAAAAATCTGGGGGGAGGGGGCATATTAAGTCATTGCCACCTCTCAGTGAGCTCAACAAGTGATCCAGGATATGTTCCTTAATTTTTTAAAGTCACCTTTGCTCTAAAAATAAGATGACACAATGTTGTCCTATGGCTCAGATTTAATGATAAGTCCAACAATTGAATTAATTTCATGTAGCTATGTATCCTTATCATATGGATCTTTTCATTTTGTTAATTTGGGTGTGGTGGGTACATGTAGTTCGCTTAATCACTATACTGCAGAAGGCCATTAAAAGCTATTTCCTTCAACACAACTAGGTATGGCAGCCCATTTATCATTTTGCATACCGGTAATTAAATCCCAGGCTCCTAAACTAATTGAGGTGTTGGCTGTTGAGAATGGCTAGTTTCTGACATCGATTTAATTTTTCCACAGGGTACAATCAGCCCAATATGGAGAGAGCCTTGTTAATGTAGCATTGTTTTCTCAAGTAACAAGTGACAGTATTTCAAGATCAATGTTCTTCAAAATAGGAGGCACACACTCCTTTAAACCATCAGTGTCATAAAGGGCTAAATGAACAGCACAAGGTTTTAGTAGAAATGTGGACAGGAGACACAAAGACTAAAATAAAAGCCAGTAAGACCTAAGTTGGCTTCTTCAGAAAATCTAGGCCCAATGGGCAATACTCTATATTACACCTATATCTGTGAAATTTACCATCACTTCAAAAGTATTGTAGCATCTAGGATCTGACCACCAATTTTTGCAAAGAGATTGGTGATACATCAGATTCTTTGCTGATCTTTTATTTTTCTATTGTATTATAAATGCATTATCTTTTTCACATTGAATGGCATCTAATATGCTCTTTTGAAGGAATCAGGCAAGATAGTTATTAATGGGACAATGCTTCCCTTTCCAAAACCAAGAAACACTCTCGCCCAAAGAAATGATCCTATGTTATTCAGGGACAGCAGAGATCAAATGTGTTGTGGTTAGCTCTGGCCCAGCTCCTGCCCCAAGGAATGTGCAGGTGGATGTGGGGGAGACATCCACATGCCGCAGGCCTGTTTTGCTCCCAGTAGAATCACTGACGAAGTCTCCTCTGACCAAGGAAGCATGAGTGACAGGGAAGAGGGGCGTTTGGCAGACAGCCCAGGAGGAGATCAGTCATCTTTATCATCCTTGGATTCTGAACAAGAATTAATGACACACCCACACATGCGTAGAGTGATGCATAGGAGACAACAACTAAAGGATTATTACAAGAGAAAATGAGGCCACCTGTGGCTGAGTGGGGCTGCTGTAATTAGTGTTACAGATAAAAGTGCAGCCTGGTGTTTTAGCCTCATGGCAGTTTATCTGATTCATTGTTTCGTAAAGATCATGGTTTTTGCTGTTCAGAATTGTGTGTGTGGACTCTCTGGACTTTAGAATTGGACTCAATTTCCCAGTTATTGGGTGAGCAATTGGACTGCAATTAACCTGTGCCTTGTGTATACCAGAAAATCCCTTTGACATTTAAAAAGGGAGCTGTTTCTGTTTTACTGTTTATGGGTTTTCCTTTTATCGTGTGGTGTGTGTCTTCCTGGACTTATTACCCTGTAATTACGGGTGGATGAAACACGCCGGCAGAACAAAATGGAAGCAAGAAAAATCAAAAATCAGACTGAAGCTTCCTGGGAGGTGGAGATGAGTTAATATGCCCCCCTCCAAATTTCTGGTAAATCCTGGATATAAGACTGAGTATAGAAAGAAAAAGAAGAAAAAGCCATAAAATTTCATGATAATTAGGCCAAGAAGCCTAATTAGAGGCCTGAGGTAACAATGTTTACTTGTACAGTTCATTTTGTACTGGCTCTGAAATATGTTTGGCTAGATTCATGTAATTTGAATGATACTTGATGCTAGATGCCAAGAGAACAAAGAGCTAGCATACTGTATATTTCAACAAGTGATCCTTTTTAGAAGATGCATTACAAGGTGAAAGGGTTTATAAACTCGGAGTGTGATAGGATGGGTTAAACCTGGGTTGATACATTGCAGCAGAGGCGGAATAACAATGCGGACACAGAGCTGGATTTAAAACTGGGTCATTTTTATTACCGTAATTAAATTAACATTAATTTAATTCAACCTAACATGGACCCGCAGAGGTCAAATGAAATACTTCCAGGGCAGAAATGACGCAATAAAAACTTCTGGGGCAACATAAGGTGTAGCTCCATGCTGATCCAGGTGAAGGGGCCGCGCCCTCACTTGGATCCCAGCCATGCCATGCATGTGGGAGGTCTCACCATCCAATCCCTGAAAGGGAATTGAAATGGGCGAGACCCAGAGGCAGGTTCTCCCCAGTTGCTCAGGTCGATTTAAAAGGCACCATGAGCCCTTGGAGAGAGTCTGCCAATCATCCCCAAAGATGCCCAACGGAGAACAAGCATTTGCTTGTTCCGGTTCCGGGGTAGTGGCGAGAAGATGGAGGATTCGCTGCTCCTCTGAGACAACGGCAAAATTCATCAAAAAAATGAGTCAATCCAGATCAAATGTTGTCTGATTCCTTCTGGTTTGTCAGCCTTTCGTGCTGGGAACCTAAAAAGCCGAATGCTGGTGTGTGTGTTTGTGGCGCTGGGGACAAAATAGCCTGAGAAACTGCTGGAGGTGATCAGCTGGGGAGCGGAAGATGGCGTCTGCTCCTACCGGCTGCCCGATGCCGAGACGGAGAGGAAAGAAACGCGAGGCACCAGAAAGTGAGAGTGACTGGGGCCGTAGCGATGGAATAACAGAAGAAATGGAGGAGTTGAATGGACGGAGTGGAGACCACCGTCGAGGCTGGGACGTGCCTGCCTGTGCCTGCCTGTTCTGTGAGACCGAGGACGCCGAGGACGCCGAGGACGCCGAGGACGCGGTTGGCTGCCGGCGCCGGAGGTCATTTGGGAAGAGCGGAGGAGCTGGGAATGTCATCTGGAGCGGCAGTCTAATCCCCTGTATAGCACCAGTGAGTGAGAGTCGCTGGTGCCGAGGGGGGATGAAGGGAGCGGCGTTGGAGTTCAAAGGAAGGAGACTGAGGCGAGTTGGGGGCTGTCGTGTGGAGCTGATTGCATTGGCTGAGATTGGACTAAAAGAACAGAGTGGATATAGCTGGGGGAGAGTGAACAGTGGAAACTGAATTGTCGAACTTTGAGGGTGTGGGTAGATGTTAAGATCGTCGCTTTGTCGTCCCCCCCTCTTCCTCCCCCTGCTCCCATTTCACATTTCCTGTATTCCCTATTGCATTACACTGAAGAACTGCGCCCCTGGTGGATGGCTCTATAACTACAACAGACTTAATGAAGGATTTTACTAAAGACATTATTATCATCCTGTTCTGGATTGGCTGATTGACTGATGAATTTTAATTTACCTATTTATTCAAGAACTGGTTCTATATTAATTGATTATATCTATCTAATTGTCTCAGATTAATTTTATAACTGATTGGTTAACTTTTTTAATTAACTAACTATTTTTAATTTTTATACATTTTTTAACTAATTTATTGGGGGGTAATTTTAGTGATGGATATCTGGGATCAGATGGAAGGTATATATGAAATGAATCGAATGAATGGTGGGAACAATAGGGTCAGTATGAATGCAGAATTTAGCCTACCTGGCGGTAGAGAGACAGGAGGGATGGGGGTATCTTTCTCTGGGGTGACAGAGGGCCAGAATATCCCGGTCCTGCTGGGGAGAGGTAGATATGGCGGGAGTCACGGGGCTAGCCGTTCTGGAGGAAAAAGAGATCGCTGCTTAATAGCGATCCCTTGTTCCGGTTCCGTGAGCTCAAACCGGAGCCCTGGTGACGAGTGTAATCCGGGCCCTGGGCTCAAGCTGCTGCTACTCAATGCCAGATCGGTCGTGAATAAAGCTCTCCTCATCCGGGATCTGATCCTGGATGAGGAGGCCGATCTGGCATGTGTTACTGAAACCTGGCTGGGCCCAGAGGGAGGGGTGCCTCTCTCGGAAATATGTCCAGCTGGGTTTCAGATATGGCACCAGCCTCGACCCCAGGGAAGGGGAGGAGGAGTGGCTATTGTAGCCAGGGAGAGCCTCCATCTGCGTAGACTCATTGCTCCTGAGATCACGGGTTGTGAGTCACTCCTTGTGAAGTTGGACTTAGGGGTTCAGGTGGGCTTGTTACTCACGTACCTGCCTCCCAGCTGCGTGTCAACAGCCCTGCCTGTGCTACTCGAAGAGGTGGCCGGGCTGGCGGTGGAGTTCCCCGGACTTATTGTCCTGGGGGACTTCAATCTGCCGTCACTCGGCGGTTCCTCAGGATTAGCACAGGAGTTCATGGCCACCATGACAGCCATGGACCTGACTCAAGTAGTTCAGGGTCCAACTCACGAGGGTGGACACACACCCGACTTGGTATTCCTCTCGGAGCAATTGAATAGTGGTCTGAGACTAAGGGGCTTAGAAGCATTGCCTTTGTCATGGTCAGACCATTTTCTACTGCGGCTCAACTTCCTGGCTCCAATCCTCCCCCGCAGGGAGGCGGAACCGATTAGGAGGTTCCGCCCCAGACGTCTGATGGACCCTGAGGGCTTTCAGAAGGCGCTTGGGGTTTTACCAGATTCGCTCGTCCACAGCTCGGCAGAGTCTCTTGCTGAGGCCTGGAACAAGGCTGCAGCGGAGGCTCTTGACCGAATTGCGCCACTGCGACCTCTCTGTGGCACTAGACCCTGTAGAGCTCCATGGTTCAACGAGGAGCTCCGGGAGTTGAAACGCCAGAAGAGACGTCTAGAGAAGCGATGGAGGAAGAGTAAGTCCGAATCCGACCGAACACTTGTAAGAGCTTTTATTAAGACTTACAAAGTGGCGCTCAAGGCGGCAAGATGCGCGTACCATGCCGCCTTGATTGCATCAGCGGAATCGCGCCCGGCTGCCCTGTTTAGGGTAACCCGCTCCCTTCTAAATCAGGGGGGAGTTGGGGAACCCTTGCAGGGCAGTGCTGAGGAATTTAACTCGTTTTTCGCTGATAAAGTCGCTCGGATCCGAGCTGAACTCGACTCCAATTGCATAGCAGTATCGGCTGACAATGAGTCAGTCGAGGTGACTGGGGCTAAACGTCTTTGTCCATCTGTCTGGAAGGAGTTTGACTTGGTGACACCTGATGAAGTGGACAAGGCCATTGGAGCTGTGAGTTCTGCCACCTGCTTACTGGATCCGTGTCCCTCTTGGTTGGTTTCGGCCAGCAGGGAGGTGACACGGAGCTGGGCCCAGGAGATTACCAACGCTTCCTTGGGGAGGGGAGTTTTTCCATCACTCTATAAAGAAGCGCTTGTGCGCCCCCTCCTCAAGAAGCCCTCCCTGGACCCAGCCGTACTTAACAACTATCGTCCAGTCTCCAACCTTCCCTTTATGGGGAAGGTTGTCGAGAAGGTGGTGGCACTCCAGCTCCAGCGGTCCTTGGAAGAAGCCGATTATCTAGGTCCCCAGCAGTCGGGTTTCAGGCCCGGCTACAGCACGGAAACTGCTTTGGTCACATTGATGAATGATCTCTGGCGGGCCCGGGACAGGGGCTTGTCCTCTGTCCTGGTGCTTCTTGACCTCTCAGCGGCTTTCGATACCATCGACCATGGTATCCTTCTGCGCCGACTGGAGGGGTTGGGAGTGGGAGGCACTGTTCTCCAGTGGTTCTCCTCCTACCTCTCCGGTCGGTCACAGTCGGTGTTAGTGGGGGGTCAGAGGTCGACCTCTAGGTTTCTCCCTTGTGGGGTACCTCAGGGGTCGGTCCTCTCCCCCCTGCTATTTAATATCTACATGAAACCGCTGGGTGAGATCATCCAAGGGCATGGGGTGAGGTATCATCAATATGCGGATGATACCCAGTTGTACATCTCCACCCCATGTCCAGTCAGCGAAGCAGTGGAAGTGATGTGCCGGTGCCTGGAGGCTGTTGGGGCCTGGATGGGTGTCAACAAACTCAAACTCAATCCAGACAAGACGGAGTGGCTGTGGGTGTTGCCTCCCAAGGACAATTCCATCTGTCCGTCCATTACCCTGGGGGGGGAACTACTGACCCTCTCAGAGAGGGTGCGCAACTTGGGCGTCCTCCTCGACCCACAGCTGACATTGGAACATCATCTTTCGGCTGTGGCGAGGAGGGCGTTTGCCCAGGTTCGCCTGGTGCACCAGTTGCGGCCCTATTTGGACAGGGAGTCATTGCTCACAGTCACTCATGCCCTTATCACCTCGAGGTTCGATTACTGCAACGCTCTCAACATGGGGCTACCTTTGAAAAGTGTTCGGAAACTTCAGATCGTGCAGAACGCAGCCGCGAGAGCTATCGTGGGGCTTCCTAGATTCGCCCACGTTTCTACAACACTCCGTGGCTTGCATTGGCTGCCGATCAGTTTCCGGTCACAATTCAAAGTGTTGGTCATGACCTTTAAAGCCCTACATGGCATTGGACCAGAATACCTCCGGAACCGCCTACTACCGCACGAATCCCAGCGGCCGATAAGGTCCCACAGAGTTGGCCTTCTCCGGGTCCCGTTGACTAAACAATGTCGTCTGGTGGGCCCCAGGGGAAGAGCCTTCTCTGTGGTGGCCCCGGCCCTCTGGAATCAACTCCCCCCGGAGATTAGAACTGCTCCCACCCTCCTCGTCTTCCGTAAACTACTTAAGACCCATCTATACCGCCAGGCATGGGGGATTTGAGACACCTTTCCCCCAAGCTTATTATAATTTATGTTTGGTATGTATGTGCTGTTTGGTTTTTAATTGATAGGGTTTTTTAGTTTTTTCTTAATATTAGATTTGTGCCTGTACAATATTGTTTTATCGCTTGTTGTGAGCCGCCCCGAGTCTTCGGAGAGGGGCGGCATACAAATCTAATAAATTATTATTATTATTATTAATTATTTGCTAAACACCTCCCAATTTCCGCCCCTAACCTGCCAACTCAATGACCAGAGGTAAGCCAATTAGAACTAATTGGGGAGCGAAGCACCCCCTAACCGGTCGACCTGCACCGCAGTGTGGAATAAGCGAAAAACCGGTCACAGAAAATGCCGAAACCACCAAAAATTCCTATTCGGCCCCCTAAGGGTGACCCCTGTAGCAGGGCGTGTGGGTGTTCGCCTGCTCATTGTCCGGGGCGAAAGGAAGCCCCGAGCCTGCGCAGCCCTTTTTATAGGGCTGGCAGGCTCCATCCCGGCAACATCATCGGCAAGCGCCGATGACAAGGCATGGCCGCGTTTCCCTGGCCCTGCCGCAAATCCTGGCCGGCGTTGAGTCGGCGGCCAGGCATTCTAGGAGTCTATTACCAGGTCTTCATCATTTCCCTTCTCAACTGGTACTGACTGAAAACATCCCATACTGACTCTTTTTAGGTGTCTAAATGTATCTTGTAAAAAATTGGAAGTAGTCTCTAACAGAAAAAATCAGCACACTCAGGCTACATCACCTAAATTAGGGAATCAGCTTTTCAAGTTTTATGCAGCCACCCTGAAACCAGATAAATTGGGTCATTGTTCTACTAATTCACCTAATTACAGGCCAGCATTACTCTTGGCAATGTCTCCCTTGCTGGGCAATTAACCACCTTTATTTTTTTTATTATAATTATTTCTCTTTCTCCAGTATACAGTTGGATTTAAAAAAAAACTGGCTCCCTTCAGTAACAACAGTTCTGTTTCCTAGGATACCAAGAGAGATAAAACTATTCTCCTTGAGAGTTTACTTTGTTTTTTACTAATTACAGTGTATATTCCTCCACAACCCTGGAGGCTGAAGCCAAATACCCAATTCACTGACCCTTATTTTGGAATATTTAAAGAAGGTAAACTTAAGGAAAGAGCTACGAAAATACTTTCAGCATGTCAATTGTCTCACTAGAGGTAAGAATACTTTGGACCAGAAATAGGCAAAGTTGGCTCTTCTATGACATATGGACTTCAACTCCCAGAATACCTGAGCTAGCATGATTGGTTCAGGAATTCTGGGAGTTGAAGTCCACAAGTCATAGAAGAGTCAACTTTGCCTACCCCTGCTTTAGACCATTGCTACACAACACTAAAAGACGCCTATTGGTCTTTACCATGAACAGCTGTGGGCAATGAAGGGCTACCAAATTTTTACTACCACACCATGGCTTATGCAGGACACCCTGCATTTTCTTTCAACATCTTTCAGTACAAATTGGGTGCTCTGGGATGGAGCTCCATTTTCACTACCCCACTGCACCCCCCCCCCAATCTGGGCAGTAGCCCACCCCTGGCTGTGAGACACTCTGATCATTGCATAATTTACTTTGTACCTGCTTACAGGCAAAGACTTAAAACCACAAAACCAACAATTAAATCAGTGAAGACTTGGACTGAGGAGGCAAAGTTAAAGCTACAGGCTTGCTTTGACTGCACTGATTGGAGTATTTTAGAAGATGCCTCTACAGACCTGGATGAATTCTGTAATATCATATGACAACTTCTGTGAAGATCTATGTGTTCCAACCAGGAACTTGCGAATATATGAGCCAGGGTGGCGCAGCAGGTAGAGTGCTGTACTGCACGCCACTGAAGCTGACTATAGATCTTTAGGTCAGCGGTTCAAATCTCATCACCAGCTCAAGGTTGACTCAGCCTTCCATCCTTCCGAGGTGGGTAAAATGAGGACCCGGACTGTGGGGGCAATATGCTGGCTCTGTTAAAAAAAGTGCTGTTGCTAACATGTTGTAAGCCACTCTGAGTCTAAGGAGAAGGGCAGCATAACAATTTAAATAAGTAAGTAAGTAAGTAAGTAAGTAAGTAAGTAAGTAAGTAAGTAAGTAAGTAAGTAAGTAAATAAATAAATAAATAAATAAATAAATAAATAAATAAATAAATAAATAATAAAAATAAAATAAAATAAAATAAAATAAAATAAAATAAAATAAAATAAAATAATAAAATAAAATAAAATAAAATAAAATAATAAAATAAAATAAAATAAAAAATATATAAATACATCAACAAACAAATCTTGGTTCACAACTAAACTTAAACCTCATTCCAAAGTGGAAGCCTGTAGAAAAGGTGATAAAATGTTGTACAATCAGGCCAGAAATGTATTAACCAAGATCGGAGCAGCAAAAAGAAGCTACTCTGAAAAGCTAAAGAATCAGTTCTCAACAAATGAAGCAGCAAACATATGGAGAAATCTTAAAAATATCACTGGTTATGGCAAACTACCTTCCCAAGCTGAAGGAAATCAGCAACTACAGATGACCTGAATGTGTTTTACAACAGGTTTGAAAGGAAATTACAGCTTCCTATCTGCACAACTCCCATCTCAGACATACCAACAACAGCCAAGCTGACCCCATACCATTGGGTTTACAATCCCTAGTGATCACAGAAAAGGAAATGCAAGACCTATTTCACAGGCAAAGTTCCAGGCCCAGACACAATAACTCCTTCTTGCTTAAGCGTCTGTGTTGACCAATTGGCTCCAATCTCCACCCAAATCTTCAATAAATCACTTGAGATTATTTAAAGCAAGTTTCTTCTTGCTTTAAATGCTTTACTATCATCCCAGTGCCGAAAAAGCCCACCATCAAGGAACTGAATGACTACAGACCACTTACACTAACATCTGTAGTTATGAAAACCTTTGAATTGCTAGGGCTGTCCCACTTGAAAACCATCAACAATTTACCCTTAGATTATCTATGGTTGACCTATCCAGATTCCTAAGAGGTCAGTAAGGGGCGAATACAAGTGCACTAGAGTGCCTTCCGTCCCCTGTCCTATTGCTCTCCTATATCTCCTATACCTTTCTTCTATTCCTATATCTCTTGTTCTATTCTTTCATTGATATGTTCTATTACTATATCTTCTTTTCTATTCTTTCTTATATATATTTTACTATGAATATCTCCTCTATAACCTTCATCATGTATTTTACTATGTGTATACCCACTAAAACCCTCATTGTGTATTAGACAAAACAAACAAACAAACAAACAAATAAACTAATAAATAAACAAACAAACAAACAAACAAATAACAGATCCATTGTTAGACCCCCTGCAATTTGCATACCAAGCAAACAGATTAACAGATTACGCTGTTAATATGGATCTACACCACATCCTACAACCTCTCGAATTGCTGAACATGTACGCAAGGGTCCACTTTGTAGACTTTATTTCAGCATTCAATACCATTATTCCATACACTCCTTTAACTAAGCTGTACCAGCTAGCGGTACTTGAACACACATATAAGTGGATCATAAGCTTCCTAACAAACAGGAAGAAGCTGGTGAAGCTAAGCAGAATCATATTAGATACTGTACAATTAGCATAGCCCGCCCCCAAGGCTGGGTGCTCTCTCCAATTCTCTTCTCTTTATATACCAATGATTGCATCTCTAACGATCCATCTGTTAAACTATTGAAGTTTGCAAATGACACTACAGTGATCAGACCCATTCAAGACAATAATGAATCCGCATACAGACGGAAGGTTGAACAACTAACCTTGTGGTGCAACCGAAACAATCTGGAACTGAATACACTCAAAACCACAGAAATGGTGGTAGACTTTAGGAGAAACCCACCCATACTTCCACCTCTTACAATACTAGACAATACAATATCAACAGAAGAGACCTTCAAATTTCTTGGTTCAACCATACTGCAAGATCTAAAATGAACACCTAACATTAAAAACATCATCAAAAAAGCACAGCAAAGAATGTCTTTTCTTCACCAACTCTGAAAGCTCAAATTGCCAAAGGAGCTGTTGATATAGTTCTATAGAGCAATTATTGAATCTGTCATCTGCACCTCTATAACTGTCTAGTTTGGTTCTGCAACCTAACAAGACAGGCACAGACTTCAGATGCTAATTAGAACTGCAGAAAAAACAATTGCTACCAACTTGCTTTCCACTGAGGATCAAAATACTGCACGAGTCAAAAAGAGGGCTGTGAAAATATTTACAGACACCTCACATCCTGGACACAACTGCTTCAAGTACTACCCTCAAAACAATGTTACAGAGCACTGCACAGCAGAACAACTATACACAAGAACAGGGAGGGTTTTTTCCCAAAGGCCATCACTTTGCTAAACAAATATTTGCCCCGGAAGTTAAGTAAAGACGCTGAGACAGTGTATGGGTTAAATATAGGGTCACTTTAATAAATTAGCATAAATTTAAATAACGTAACTTTAAATACGTAAATTTAAATATTTAAATAATTCAAATTCAACTGTAAACAAAGGACCTCCAGAGGCCAAAAACCAACGGGGCGGAAATTCCTGTCAAAACCTTCCTGGGCAACTTATTGGGCATAACTCCTTGCTGAACCAGGTTAAGGTAGCCACCTTCACCTGGATCTGAGCCACGCCCTTCAGCATGTGGGAGGAGCTCACCCTCCAATCCCTGAGGGCAATTGGATCCGGTGAGTCCCATTGGCATCCTCTCTCCAATCCCTGAAGTTGTACCAACCTATAGTTCATGGAGAGAGGCATCCTTTTAAAAGATGCTCCTACTGCCCATTTCCACCCCTAACCTGCCAAACCCCAGTGACCAGAGGGAAGCCAAATTAATCAAATATCTACATGGCGCAGCACCCCCTAACCAGCCCATCCAGTGTGGAATAGGCGAAAAAACAGCCGCCTCTAAAGGGGAAGCCGCAAAAAATTCCTATTTGGCATAGAGATGGATAAGAATAAAAAAGAAGTTGAAATGAAAGAATTTGTAATAACAGTGGAAATGGTGAAAGAAGATCAAAAGTTATGTGAGGTGTTGCCTGGTTTTTGATTTAATCATATACACCCACTCATCACCAAGCAGTTTAATAACATACCACATATATACCACAAGGAGATGAAATTGGAGGTTGGTTAATATCTGATAAAATCCAGCTGATAATAAAAGTTCCAACAGAAGGAGAAGTACCAGACAATTACAGGGCAATTACCTGCTTAGCAAAAGTTTCAAATTGCTAACTGCCATGGTAGCTGATTGCAGTGGAATAGCAACTAGTTGAAAATGAACTCTTTCCACTTGAGCAGAAAGAAAACTACCCTAAAGCAGAGGATTTGGTCCATAATTGACAAAATGATTCGGGAACATTGCAAGAGAAGGAAGGTTAAAAGTGAATATATGGTGAGTTTGAAGAAGATCCTGACGTCCAAACTCAATAGGGGAATAACCATCAAGGCAATTAACATCTAGGCAATTCCAGGACTTAGATATGCAGCTGGAATAGTGGACTGGACTTAAGCAGAAGTAAAAGTCCTGGATAGGATGGCTAAAAAATATTTACATTAAATCATATGTTTCATATATCCTGGGATATTGGCAGACTCAACTTACCAAGGAAAATTGATGGCTGTGGAATGTCGCAAGTACACAAGATGGTTGAAGAAGAAAAACGACCAATTAGATCATACAGAGATGGCCTTCTCTGGGTCCCGCTGGCCAAGCAATGCTGACTGGTGGGATCCTGGGGAAGGGCCTTCTCTGTTGTGGCTCCGGCCCTGTGGAATCAACTCTCCCCAGAGATTTGCACCACCCCTGCCCTACTGCTCTTCTGAAAGGCTTTGAAAACACACTTATGTCAGAAGGCCTGGGGCTGTTGGGCGATTGATGCACTCAGGCCAATAGTACGAATGATGGATGATTGTATGCTTCTCTTATATCACATTCGTTTTAAGTCACATTCATTGTATAACATGTATTTTGCTGAATTTTAATTTTTGTATTTACTTTATTGCTGTACACTACCGAGTCCATCAGGAGAGGGGCGGCTTATAAATTTGATTAAACAAACAAAGAAACAAGCAAACAAACAAATAGCTAGCTAGTATATTAGGAAGGCTTACTGTATGATAGCGGAGGGCGGGCGGGTGTTCGCTTCGGGATGCAGCCGGGCAAGGAGGAGGTCCTATTCGGACCGCCCTTAAATTGGGCAATCCAAGACCTCCCCACTGAGCCCGGCATGCAACGCGACAGGTTGGCGCACTGCCAAAAGCCGAACTTCTGGTTTTGCTGGAAAATGGAAGATCGGCGCTCCAGGCAGCGTCCCCTGGCTCCGGGGGCAATTTCGGCCGTCGGTTAAAGCCGTCGGCCATGCATTTCTCTCAATACTGTCAAAACTATTTACTATGCCTGCACTACTATTAATCTTCTCATCATTTCCATCACCATCTCCTCCCACAAATGACTGTATGACTGCAACTTTGTTGTTTATATCCTTACAATTTATATTGATTAGTTACTAATATGATTTGATTGCTTATTGGTACCTGGACTCTCTTGTTATGTATCTTATGATTCTTGACAAATGTATCTTTTCTTTTATGTACATGGAGAACATATGCACCAAGACAAATTCCTTGTGTGTTAAATCAAACTTGGCCAATAAAGAATTCTATTCTATTCCATTCTATTCTACTCTATTCTATTCTATTCTATTTCATATTAACTAAGTGTGCTGTGGTAACAGATTTGTTATCGTACTTTGTCTTCTATTTATTATGACAAATTTGAAAGGAGTGAATTGAAAAGTACAGTTAGCAGATCCATCATTAGGTTAACCAGAAAAGTTGATTGTGGGTGAGGTTCTTGTCAGACTGATTGCGGTAAAGCCTTGTCAACAACTCCTTGAAAGCCACGTTCAATATCTGTGTGGGCTAGATTCTATAGGAGGGTGAAGAAGCCACACAGATTCAATTTTCCATTTTCAATTCCACTTTTTACCCTTATTGGCAGAGGTGGCAGTTAGTTACTTGTTGATCAAATGGGATGAAAGAGTTGTAGATGTCTATTAAACATGAACAGGCGCAATCTTGACACAATTTTACAACTGGAATAGAAATGCAGTACATCTGTAGGTGGTCTATATGGGTAGTCTTTTCCTCACACCCCTTTCAGTGGGCTTTTCTCCTGCATTCAAAACCGAAAGGAGGTAGGCTGCTTGAGAAACTGCTACCCCATAATATTCCTCTTGTGCCTCAGACTTCACAGTGCAAGCTGCTGCCCACACATGCCATGTGGGCTTGTAGTTTCTGATATTGTTGACGAGTTGCCCATTTGAAAATGGGGAAGCAAGGGAAAGCAAGCAGAGGTTATGTCCTCCATGAATCCCTTTCCTTCCTTGTGCCTCTTCTCTTTGCTGCCCAAGCACAGATCTCTTCACCAACACACACACACACATGTCTATTTTCCTCTAGAACAGTGTTTCCCAAGCTTGGCAACTTGAAGATATTTGGACTTCAACTCCCAGAATTCCCCAGACAGCGAATGCTGGCTGGGGAATTCTGGGAGTTGAAGTCCAGATATCTTCAAGTTGCCAAGGTTGGGAAACACTGCTCTAGAAAGCATGGAACACAGCGACAGCAATTGGAGCACCAGAGATCACTGACTTTTCTCAAGCGCTTTCTCTATATGATATGGAGCAATCCCATAGAAATGGGCTTATTGGAAAATGGGAAACAAAGATATAGCCTTGGATGCAGTAGGCAGGCGTCTGCTGGAGAGTGAGGGAGAGCAGCAATTATTGTGTGAGTGGTGATGGATATTACCAGAAGGAATAGCAACAGGTTTAGGGTCCAATAGGTTCAAACAGTGTTGCCTCTAATTTTTTGGGGTGGTGGGCGGAAAAGTATAGTGTCTGAGCGGCAGTCCCTTCAGGACTGGGCGGCACAGAAATAATAAATAAATAAATAAATAAATAAATAAATGAATGAATGAATGAATGAATGAATGAATGAATGAATGAATGAATGAATGAATGAATGAATGAATGAATAAACAAACAAACAAATAAATAAATAAATAAAAAACCCACCCTGTTTTGCCTCAGAGAATTTCAAAATAAAATACTATACTGTGTGTCTATAACAGTGAGCTCATAATAGGGCAACTCTATCAATATCAAAATGCCACTCAAATAGTTGAGCTAGTTTCAAACTAGATTTTGATTTTCTTTCTCTCTTCCTTACTCCCATTCTTTTTCTTTCTCTTTTCCTTCCTCTCTTTTTTCTTTCTGTTTCTCTCTCTTCCTCTCCTCCTCTCTCTCTCCTTCCCTCTCACTCTTTCCCTCTCGGCTTCTGGGCAGGTTTGGAAAACTCTGAGTTGATGATGATTTTTAAGTGAGCGATTGCTCACTGCTCAGCTTAGAGGGAACTATGGGTTCAAATGGTACTTTTATATAGCCTTCTAGCCTGTGGGAATGGACCAGAAATGAAAAGAATACTGCAAATAAATGCTTAATTATATAAATGATGGGTCAGACTTTCTGTTGTTACTGGTAATTGTGGATTGCTGGCACAAACTGCACCTCAAAAAAGCTAGAAAGTATTATTTGGCATATGCATTGCAAACTTGAGTGGGAAGCTTTAAACCGAACCCTGTAGATGCTCAAAATGAAAATCCTATAGTAAAGTCCTCAGATGAGTAAAAAATGGCTACATTGATGAAATAGACTGTTCAGATGATTCAGTCAAAAACCAGAAAGAACACAAGGCTCGTGACCTTCCTTATCTATTAATCAATGCTCAGCTGACTATATAAGCTTCAGATATAAAATACATATATTATTTAATCTTATAATAAAGAGTTTGTGATGTCAATTGTCAAACCTAGACTTGGCAATACATTATAGGTCTTCACTAAGTCACAAATTTCCTTCATCCGTATAATGGATATATACCGTATTTTTCGCTCTATAAGACGCACCTGCTGATAAGACGCACCTAGATTTTAGAGGAGGAAAATAGAAAAAAAATATTTTGAGCCAAAAAGGGGAGAGGAAGAGAGGAAGGAGTGAAAGAAGGGAGTGAGGGAGGAAAGAAGGGAGGAAGGAAAAGGAAAGCAAGAAATGGAGGGAGGAAAGGAAGGAAGGAAGGAAAGAAAGAAAGAAAGAAAGAAAGGGGGAAGGAACAGGAACAGAGGAAGGAAGCAAGGAAACTTATGAAAGGGGAGAGTAAGAGAGGAAGGACTGAAGGGAGGGAGGGAGGGAAGAAGGTAGGAAGGAGAAAGAAAAGAAGAAATAGAGGAAGGGAAGGTAAAAGAGAGAAAGAAAAAGAGCAAGAAAGAAAGCAAGAAAGAGAGAAAGAAAATGAAAGAGAAATAAAAATAGAGAGGGGGAATGAAAGAAATGGAAGGAGGGAAGGAAGGAGAGAAAGCAAGAGAAAGAAAGAAAGCAAGAGAAAGAAAAAAGAATGAAAGAGCAAGAGAGCAAGAGAGAAAAGGAAAGAAAGAAAGAAAGAAAGAAAGGCAACTTCAAAGAAAGGCTCACTGAGCATCTCTCACTCTCTCTCTCTTTCTATCCCTCTTTCTTTCTTTCTCTTCCTTTCTCTCTCTCCTCTTCCTTTATCTCCTCTCTCTCCCTCCCTCTCTTTCTCTCCCCCCTCTCTCCCCCTTTCCCTCTCTCTTTCTCTCTCTCCCTCTCTTGCTAGCTCTCCCCCCTCTCCCACTCTCTTTCTCCCTCTCCCTCTCTTTCTCTCTCTCCCCCTCTCTCTTTCTCTCTCCCCCCCCTTTCTCTCACTCTCTCTTTCTCACTATCTTGCTGTCTGTTGCTCTCACTCACTCTCGTTCTCCGTTCTTCTTAGCGGTGACGCGCGCACGCCCTGCCCGCCTCACCTTTGCCGAGAGCTCTCAGCAAGGGGGTTGTAGGAGAGGCGGGGCCGGCGGCAAAGGTGATATTCAATGTCGGGGGCGCACGGGCGGTTGCACGCGTTCCCTATCTCCCTGCTAGCCCACTCGGAATATTCAAAATAAGAAAAACCTTCGCCGGCAAAGGCTTTTCTTATTTTGAATATTCCGAGTGGGCTAGCAGGGAGATAGGGAGCGCGCCAACCGCCCGTGCGCCCCCGACATTGAATATCGCCTTCGCCGGCCTCCGCTGACAAAAGCCTTTGCCGGCATTTCCTCTCGGCGCAGCGGCGGGCGGAGAGAGGGAAGGGGGGGCAGCGGCGTCCCTCCTGGCCTTGGCGGGCCGCCCGACCCTCCCCACCTCCTGCAAACGCGGCGGGCGGCGGGGGGAGAGCGAGGAGCCGGTTCCGGCGGGCGCGGGGCTTGGCTGGCTGGCGGGGGGAGCGCCGCTGGTGGTGAGGAGGGAGACCCTCCTCCGGGAGGGAGGGGGCCAGGCAGCAGCTAGCCAGCCAGCCGGCGGGATGGCACTTCCGAGTTCGCAGCCTCCCCCCCCCCCCCTGCCTGCATCTTCGCTCCATAAGACGAGGCTGATTTTTCTTCCTACTTTGGGAGGAAAAAAACTGCGTCTTATGGAGCGAAAAATACGGTAATTTATTCAAAAACTGAATTTAAAGAGGACTCATCAGTGGTTCCTCATCAAACTGGAGAAAAGGAGATGCCATAAACATCAGTCATGGGTCCTTTTTTGTCTTACATACATGATTACTAATCTGGATGAAGAGGAGAGGGAACATTTATCCAGTTTACAAATGACATAGGCTGGATAAGTTAACAAAACAGAAGACATATATAAAATTCAAAACTAATTTGCTAGGCTGGAGAAGAGGGCTGAAACCAATAGAATTAAATTTAACTCACACATGCAGAGTTTTTAATTTACAAAGCAAAAACTAGAACTAGGTTCCTTATATAAAAGCATGAAAGAATCCAGTAAAACTATTGGAATGTAATTTGGGCTTGACACATCTACAACCATAACTATAAAGGTTGTGAAAAATTGAAGATGTTGGAATACAGCTTAACAATAAAGATTTGATGAAGGAAGTAGCACAAGAAGAAGGCTACAAGCTTCTTTGGAAGCTTCTGCTATATTACAGAATCAAGTCAAAGAAAATACAATGAACTCCAACACTTGGCATAGAGATGGATAAGAATAAAGAAGAAGTTGAAATGAAAGAATTTGTAATAACAGTGGAAATGGTGAAGAAACGGACAAGGAAGATCAAAAATTATGTGAGGTGCTGCCTGGTTTTTGGTTTAATCATATACACCCACTCATAGCCAAGCAGTTTAATAACATACCACATATATACCATAAGGAGATGAAATTGGAGGTTGGTTAATATCTGATAAAATCTAGCTGATAATAAAAGTTCCAACAGAAGGAGAAGTACCAGGCAATTACAGGGCAATTACAGGGCTTAGCAAAAGTTTCAAATTGCTAACTGCCTTGGTAGCTGATTGCAGTGGAATAGCAACTAGTTGAAAATGAACTCTTTCCACCTGAGCAGAAAGAAAACTACCCTAAACCAGAGGATTTGGTCCATAATTGACAAAATGATTCGGGAACATTGCAAGAGAAGGAAGGTTAAAAGTGAATATATGGTGAGTTTGAAGAAGATCCTGAAGTCCAAACTCAATAGAGGAATTACCATCAAGGCAATTAACATATAGGCAATTCCAGGACTTAGATATGCAGCTGGAATAGTGGACTGGACTTAAGCAGAAGTAAAAGTCCTGGATAGGATGGCTAGAAAAATATTTACATTAAATCATATGTTTCATATATCCTGGGATATTGGCAGACTCAACTTACCAAGGAAAATTGATGGCTGTGGAATGTCGCAAGTACATAAGATGGTTCAAGAAGAAAAACGACCAATTAGATCATACAGAGTTGGCCTTCTCTGGGTCCCGCTGGCCAAGCAATGCTGACTGGTGGGATCGTGGGGAAGGGCCTTCTCTGTTGTGGCTCCGGCCCTGTGGAATCAACTCTCCCCAGAGATTTGCACCACCCCTGCCCTACTGTTCTTCTGAAAGGCTTTGAAAACACACTTATGCCAGAAGGCCTGGGGCTGTTGGGAGATTGATGTTGCTCACGCCAGTAGTACAAATGATGGATGATTGTATGCTTCTCTTATATCACATTCGTTTTAAGTCACATTCATTTTATAACATGTATTTTGCTGAATTTTAATTGTTGTATTTACTTTATTGCTGTACACTACCCTGAGTCCATCAGGAGAGGGGCGGCTTATAAATTTGATGAAACAAACAAAGAAACACGCAAACAAACCAATAGCTAGCTAGCTAGCATTGGAAGAATCTCTGAAGGACAGTGAAGAAGATACATTGAAGCTAGTATATTAGGAAGGCTTACTGAGTACTGGGGAAGACCAAACTGGCTTAAACAAAATACCAAATGAAGGCTTAAAAAAACAAAGACACAGTGAGTATCACATGGCCAATACATTTTAACAAGTATCTAGCATGTAAAGCCATGGCAAGACAGTTGAAAGAAAGAGACAGGGAACTAATTCTGGCTGCACAAGAGCAAAACTACAAAATCAGCATTGACAAGAAATCAAGAGACATAAAATCCTGCCTCTGAAAAAAAAAACACTTGAAAAAAATAGTGGACCACATAATGTAGTTAGCTGCTCCAAGGAAATTGCACAGGCTAACTACAAACAACAATACTTCTTTGGAAGATCTGCAAGAAATACCACTTGTCTGCAATCAAGAGCTGGAGGGATCATAAAATAGAAAATGAAGAAGCCATCCAAAGCCCTTCAAAACATTCTAAGCAAACTAAAAGAAAAAACAGGCGTCATCTACAATATACTATGTAAAAACTACAACCACTACCCTCTTTTGCCCAAAATAAGACATCCCCTGATAATAAGCCCAATCAGGCTTTTGAATGCATGGCAATAAGACCAAAGGCTTATTTCAGGGTCCAAAAATATATATAAGACTGGGTCTTATTTTGGGGGAAACACGGTAAGTAGAACTGGCCGTCAGAAGACATGATGAAAATTCTTTAATTTCACAATCAGCCCAAGAGAGAACAAAAAGACTCCAGACCTCTCCACCAGTAATCAGCAACCAGATCAGCATAGATCAACTCCAAGATTAACTTCAGACCAACAATCAAGTAAACAAAGTTCAAATCAGTGGTGGTTCAGTGAACCAATAGCAGCGGGCAGGAGGCTCAGCCCATCTGCCTGGACATCATAAAAATGTTCTGCAGACACGCAGAAGCATTGCATGCACACACTCCTGTTCCCAAACCAGCAGCAAAGGTAAGTGGAACCCAGTACTGCCCCAAATGAAGAAACTGCCAAAGAGCCATCAGCAAACAGCACAACCAAAGAATCCCTAAGACCATCTTCACCCACACAGACAAGCAAGGCACCATAATATAAACTGACAGCAAACAGCACTCCTTACTCTAGCAGCTCTGACGATGTTACCTAGTTAAGCTAATGAAATGTCTTCAAGAAAAAAAAACTGTCAGGCCACCTGACACAGTAGCAGCGATAAGGATAGAGGGGGGGGGGGGAGAGAGAGTTATGTGCAGAGTCCTAGGCGACTGAACAAGTGAAGAAGCCAGTATTCCTTTCCCTGGATTGGTCCACGTGATTGCACTTGTGGATGTGGGTTTGTGATAATGAACTTTTACCTAGTACAAACGGAAGTGAACCTCAATTGCTGGTATGACCGCCACGAATCCAAAATGGCTTTGTTAATAAATCAAACCTTCTGGGAGTTCCACTATGAAGTCCATCACTATTTCTTCCCTGGGCCTATTAGGGCTGGATACTTGCTGCAGCAATCCAGGGAGTCTTCCAGGCCTATGCTTTCTGGTGGCGCAAGTGGCACAGTTTATTGAGGAAATACCTGCACAATATTTTTAGAGGTTTACATTGAATCTATATATGCCTGCTATAATCATAAAGCTAATTCAATGAATGCTATAAATTATAGCAAATCAGTTTTCCTATAAGTGTAGTAACCATGGCAGTGTATTATATTCTATGTATAGTACATAGAACTATCTTCTGTAAAAGTAATAATTGGGCATTAGACGTAGTTTTAAAAAAAGATGTCTACTGTTATCATGCAGTATTGTTGCTTTCTCTGCACAGAGATCTCTAGTAGGTCTCTGGGAGGTTTGAAGTAGATTTAGCAAATATTTCGAGGTCCATGCAGAAGAAGAACATCATAGCTTCAAAATCTAAGAGATTGGTTTGGACAAAACTTTTCCGTGCAGCTATTGATAAAAATAGGATCACCTACACGATCCCCAATGTCCAATAATGGATATGGCACAAGAAGAAGAAAAAGAAAAAAGATTTCAGATGATCAGCTTCTCAAATTTCTCTTGTTTTCCAAACAAATGCCCAGACTGAAAATGCCTTTATTATATTTTCTTTATTATATGTTTTTCATTAGAATGTAGTTAGTGCAGTAGTGGGTTCTGAATTAGTTTGCTACCAGTTTGTGCATGCACAGAAGCGTTCCGTGCAGGTGGGTTGTGCTCAGGGGTAGGTTCCTCCCACCCGAACAAGTAGTGACCCGCTGGTGATGTCACAATGGCATCACGGATCCGTTTTGGTCAGTGCTGATCCATGGGCACTACTATCTTTAAAAAAAAAAATCCTGAATTTTTTACTATTTGCAAGTTTTTTCCAAAGGGCCCTTCCACTGCTGGATTAGTGTATCTTGGGGTACAATACATTTTTCTGGATTCAATCATTGCCTAAACACATTGCCTAGTCTCCATGCACAGTTCTTTTCATAACATTTTGTTTAAACTCCAAAGACAAACTTTTGAATTAAGAATCTTTATCCCCAAAGTTGAGCTAAAAAAGAAATCTAAATGTGGACTAACAAACCCATTCACACAACTTCTCAGGTGGTGGAGCACTGCAGCATGTGGTCTGAGTAGCACTTATAAATACAGCTAATGGATATCATTTCAGAATTACTTATCTGAAAAAAAAAATTATTCAACATTCAGCAATGGAACCCTGCTAGTACAATTGAAAGCTAAGAGAAAATAAAACCTGATGATGATTAATATAATAAAATGTGACTATGTATAGTGGGTGGACTATGCATATCATAAAATATGAGGAAGAGTGGGTTGTGAAACAGATTCTATGAATCTAGACCCAAAAGAAGTATTTGTTCAAGATGGAGTGATGAAACATAGGAACATCGGAGAAGACAAGAATAGATGGCCTATACTTTCTTTGGTGACTGTGTAGGAAATGCTCAGACTTAATGACTACTATACAGTGTGTGGAGGTAAATGTAAAAAAAACTATTCTAGAATCAAAGTTTCTGACTTGCTACAAATCACACCCTTGTTCTAGATCAGAGGTCGGCAACCTGTGGCTCTGGAGCCTCATGCAGCTCTTTGGGCCCCAGCACTGGCTGGCCTTACCCTCCCCTTCCTCACCTGGCCTGAGAAGATAAGGGCGATGGTATGAATGGAGAAGCAGCCTGGGTTGATTCTCTGGCACTGGTTGAGGAACATAGCCATCCTTGGCTGAAGCTTCCCTCGGGGAGGGGGAATCCCCCCCCCTCTTGTGACTCCCAGTCTGGCTCTGCTGGGGCCAGGAGGGTAAACATGCATGGGAGACCTTTAAGCAAGTGCCAAAGCACAACAAAGGTATACTCAGAGAGCAGGCAGCTGCTCGCTTAAGAAGGGTCTTTGGATGCAGCTTCTCTCCTGCCCTAAGGATCTGGTCATTGCCGTGTCCCATCCCAACAGCAATAAGTAAAGACTGCCTTCCCTCCAGAGACCCTTTTCTTCTCATGTAGGATGGAGGGGGAGCACGGCAAGGTGATGGACAGATCCTTAGGACACGAGAGAAGCAGCCCTATAGCTGCCTTCAACCCACCTCTGCTGCCAGGCATGGGGGAACTGAGATACACTTTCCCCCTAGGCCTTTACAATTTTATGCATGGTATGTCTGTATGTATGATTGTTTTTTATACAATGGGTTTTAACTGTTTTTAGTATTGGATTATTGTTATATAGTGTTTTATTACTGTTGTTAGCCGCCCCGAGTCTGCGGAGAGGGGCGGCATACAAATCCAATCAATCAATCAATCAATAAATAAATTTGGCCATAAGGCAGCCTTCACTTCCTGCTGCTTTGGGCTGGAGCTCACGCCCTTCCCACTCAGCCAAAGAGCTGTAGGGAGGGGGAGGGGATGGGACACGACATGGCCGGAGCCTTAGGGCAGGAGAGAAACCGCATCCAAAGACCCTCCTTAAGTGAGCATCCATTCCCCGCCGCGTGGACCTTTGCTGCACTTTGGTGCTCGCTTGAGGAGGGACTTCCTGCGCATGCCACACTCAGCCAGGGTGTCACAAGAGGGGGAGGAGGGTTGCCTGAAGAGAAGCTGAGGGTGGTGATCATTTCTCAGCACACTGAGAGAGAAGGAGAGGGAGAGGGAGAAAGAGAGAGATGGGCGAGAGAGAGATGTGGGAGGGAGAGGGGGAGAGAAAGGAGGGAGAGAGAGAGAAGGGGAGAGAGGGGGAGAAAGAGAGAGATGGGTGAGAGAGAGATGTGGGAGGAAGAAGGAGAGAGGGGGAGGGAGAGAAAGGAGGGAGAGAGAGAAGGGGAGAGGGGGGAGAAAGAGAGAGATGGGAGAGAGAAATGTGGGAGGGAGAGGGAGAGAGGGGGGAGGGAGAAAAAGGAGGGAGAGAGAGAGAAGGGGAGAGGGGGAGAAAGAGAGAGATGTGAGAGGGAGAGGGGGGAGGGAGAAAAAGGAGGGAGAGAGGGAGAGAGAGAGAAGGGGAGATGGGGGAGAAAGAGAGAGATGGGAGAGAGAGATATGAGGGAGGGAGAGAGAGAGAGGGGGGAAGAAGAGAAAGGAGGGAGAGAGAGGGGGAGAGAGGAGGAGAAAGAGAGAGATGGGCGAGAGAGAGATGTGGGAGGGAGAGGCAGAGAGGGGGGAGGGAGAGAAAGGAGGGAGAGAGAGAGAAGGGGAGAGAGGGGAAGAGAGAGATGGGCACGAGAGAGATGTGGGAGGGAGAGGGAGAGGGGGGAGGGAGAGAAAGGAGGGAGAGAGAGAGAGAAGGGGAGAGGGGGGGAGAAAGAGAGAGGTGGGAGAGAGAATATGAGGGAAGGAGAGGTGGATGGGGAGGAAGGGAAAGAGAAAGAGAAGGGAAGAGGGAAAGAGAGAAAGGAGGATGAGTGGGAGGGAGAAAGAAGAGGAGAGAGAGAGACCTTTTTCTCATAGAAAAGAAAACAGAACCACAAAACCCAGGTAGGTGTAGATGGGGATGGGGGTGTCATGTGACTTGGTTGGCCATAGTCACCTAACATTTGTGGCTTGAGGTTTGTCAAGAATCGTGTGGTACACCACTTAGCATAGTGGCAATGCAGTTTGCTTATTATATTATATTGTATTGTATTGTATTGTATTGTATTGTATTGTATTGTATTGTATTGTATTGTATTGTATTGTATCGTATTATATCATATCATATCATATTAATTATATTATATTTTTATATTTTTATACTTTTATACTTTTTTATACTTTTATATTTTTATATTTTTATACTTTTATACTTTTATACTTTTATACTTTTATACTTTTATACTTTTATTTTATTATTAGAGTTGAAAGGGACTTTGCAGGTCATCTAGTCCCCTGCTCAAACAGGAGACCCTACACCACGTATGCACATAACTACTACCCATGCGTCCATATAGTAGATCCTTGGAACAAACTTCCAGCAGACGTGGTAGATAAATCCACAGTAACTGAATTTAAACATGCCTGGGATAAACATATATCCATCCTAAGATAAAATACAGAAAATAGTATAAGGGCAGAGTAGATGGACCATGAGGTCTTTTTCTGCTGTCAGTCTTCTATGTTTCTATGTTTCATATCTTGCCTGACCTGCAGCTTCTGAATTCTCTTCAAGGGCAGCCCCATGTAGAACAATTATACTAATCTATTTGAGAAGCATGCATGACAGAGATCAGTCCAGGAAGTTGTACAAAGGGTCTCTACTGGCCATGGCTGCCTATTGGTCTTATGAGAGGAGGAACTCTTACTCCCAATCAAATCCAACTGGAACCAATCCCCAGAGGAAGAGAACCAGCACAGTACATTATGAGAAAGACCTGCATGTGTGTGTATAATTAATGAATTAATATAATTTGTTAATTATATTAATGAACTGTCTTTCCTTCATTATGATTAACAAGCATAGTTAATAGTTTTCTATCCTCCATATCAAGCCTAGGGATTAAAATAGACCAATAGAAGGCACCCAATGATCTTCATGGATGAGGGTAGTTTTGAACCTCGGTTCAATATTTTAATTATAACACAGTGTCTCTTTTACAAAAGTGGGTTCTGTAACAAGCTCTTAGTTGTACCATCAAGCTATTTAAGGATAAATCAGTTTAAGAAAGCAAATTGAAAAAAGCTCAGGGATTGTCACTCAAACCATGAAAGGAGACTCAAGTCATATTATTATTATTATTATTATTATTATTATTATTATTATTATTATTATTAAATTAGATTTGTATGCCACCCCTCTCCGGAGACTCGGAGCAGCTCACAACAACAAAACAGTACAAATCCAATAGTTAAAGCAGTTTAAAACCCTTAATATAGAAAGCAAATACATCTCATACAAACCATACATAAAACGAAACGGTCCAGGGGAATCAATTTCCCCATGCCTGACAACAAAGGTGGGTTTTAAGGAGTTCGCGAAAGGCAAGGAGGGTGGGGATAATCCTAATCTCCGGGAGGAGTTGATTCCATAGGGTCGGGGCCGCCACAGAGAAGGCTCTTTCCCTGGGTCCCACCAGACGACATTGTTTCGACAACGGGACCTGGAGAAGGCCGACTATTCCCCCCTCCCCCTTCAACTACATGCACCATGTTCTGGAACATACAATCCCATAGCATCACCATATGTGATTTTTCTGATCAAAGGAAAAAACTCAGAAATTCTTAGATGGTGTCCTTCATTACTGAGTGGTGTCACCTGATACAAAGAAGTCCCAGTAAGAAACAAATGAAAAGGCACAAAAGGACAACAGTGCTAAGGCAGATAAAATGATGGTTTGCAACCTTGAACTTTATTCTCCATAATTTCTCATAAAATGTGTTTGCTCAAGGACATCTGTGGCTCTCATTTTAATATCCTACAAATCTTTTCTTATATGAGATATTAAATTGGCGAGAAAACTTGTATCAAATGGAAACACAGCTAATCCTGGCATTTTTGTTTGAAGTACAATTTGGCATATTTAAATGCACCATTTTCAATGGGGACAAACACATCTCACTCTTTAACCATGGATCAAACAACTAAGAATTATTAATTCTTTAGTTAAGGTCAGTTATATTTTACTGAAAAAAATCTGTCTTTTTAAAAATTATATATCAAGCATTTCACCTCACCTTTCCACCATTTTTAAATACACTTCTGGCTTAACACTGGTAAAAAAAAAATCACAGTGGATAATTTTCAGTGAAATGTGTATCTAGCACATTCCCATTAAATCTCTATATCCATATCAAAGCGACATTCAGTTCAACTTGCAAAAAACCAGGGCTTGATGTTCATTTATTAAACATTAGCAAACATCAAAAACAGTCAACTGGCAAAATAAGATACAGGGTTGTTTGTTTTTTTTTTAAAGCAAAGCAAGGGGGAGAGAGTGAGAGAGAGA
Organism: Erythrolamprus reginae; assembly: GCF_031021105.1. Taxonomy (NCBI): domain Eukaryota; kingdom Metazoa; phylum Chordata; class Lepidosauria; order Squamata; family Dipsadidae; genus Erythrolamprus; species Erythrolamprus reginae. The sequence goes on along the minus strand of NC_091952.1, from coordinate 98,631,655 downwards.
ATAAGAGAGAAATAATTTATCTTATCTATCTATCTATCTATCTATCTATCTATCTTCTATCTACCTACCTATCATCTATCTATCTATCTATCTATCTATCTTCTATCTACCTACCTATCATCTATCTATCTATCTATCTATCTATCTATCTATCATCTATCTATCTATCTATCTATCTATCATCTATCTATCAATCTATCATCTATCTACCTACCTATCATCTATCTATCTATCTATCTATCTATCTATCTATCTATCTATCTATCATCTATCTATCTATCATCTACCTACCTACCTACCTACCTATCATCTATCTATCTATCTATCTATCTATCTATCTATCATCTATCTATCTATCTATCTATCTATCTATCTATCTATCTATCTATCTATCTATCTATCTATCTATCTACATTTAACAGATCTCAAGCAGTAATACAGCAAAACTGAGGTTCGTAGCAGCAATGAATGTTCTCTTTAGACACAAAGGAAGTCCTCACTGACTTCCTTTGGACTTCCGGACTGCATACTTGTGGGTAAATTACCATATTTTTTGCACTATAAGATGCACCTGATCATAAGATACACCTAGTTTAGAGGAGGAAAACAAGAAAAAAAATATCAGGCAGAGCCTGAACACAGATAGATGTCCTCTCGTGGGCCAGCTCTGCTTATTGACTCCTGCACTATGGAAAAGAGACAGAAGAGGTGGGAAATGACAAAGACAGAAGAGGCTGTGTTCAGCAATGTAGAAGGACCCTGCTGCGGTGGTCTGGCTATTATTGGGAGGGGAAAGTGTGTCTTATGGAGTGAAAAATACACAAGATCATATGCTGCAATGTCCTACTGGTCAATGACTACTTCAGCTTCAAGCACAACAACACAAGAGCATGCAACAGATTCAAACTTAATACAAACCGCTCCAAACTTGACTGTAAAAAATATGATTTCAACAATCGAATTATCAAAGCGTGGAACTCATTACCGGACTCAATTGTGTCAACCCCTAACCCCCAACATTTCTCCCTTAGACTCTCCACGATTGACCTCTCCAGGTTCCTAAGAGGCCAGTAAGGGGCGTACATAAGTGCACTGCTGTGCCTTTCATCCCCTGTCCAATTGTCTTTCCTTTCTCTCACTTATCATATATATTTTCTTTCTTTCATATATCCTCTCCTTTAAGTTCACTTTTACCCTTATATATATTACTACATGTCTATTTTTCTTCCTATGTATTTGTGCATTGGACAAACGAATAAATAAATACAAATAAATAAATAATTTGGTTTTTTTTAAAGGAAGAGAAGTCTAAATATATGTCCTTAGCTTACTTAGTTCTAATGTTATAATTTACTAAATCTAATTCTCCCACAATATTTCTATAAGTTAATTTTGTCACCTGTACTGGCGCTTGGGTCTACCATATTGAGGCAGTGTACACCAGATGACCAGATTTTTGCAGCTCAGCTATAATATATATGTATCTACCATCATGCAGGCATGTAAATAATGTTATACAGAGCACCGAAAAAATAATAATGGAGCAAATAAATTAAAGGTCTGAGAAAAAGGAAATGCAGACACAACTAATTTACAACAGCACCATTCACTATATGTTGTTCTCTATCCTTATTTCTACCAACAGTATTTCCTACATTGATTTTTGTTCTTTAAATTTCTCTCTGCTTCTTTCAGAGGATCCTTTCAACTCTATCCAACACCAACTTCAGCCAACTTCTCTTTTCTTACCATCCATTCACCTTCCTTCATATCCCATTTTGCAATTCAAGCATTATTCATTATTGTATTTCTGTATCACTAAATCATGTCATTTCTTTTTTGTATTGTTGCTTGTTTTTGTATTCAGTCTATATTCATTAGTACCTATCATACCAGATTTTATCACTTCTTTTTTATTTCACTTAGTACTTATTTTTCCCATTTCTACGGAATTCCAATTCCTTTTATGTTTTTCCTGAAATGTCCAACTCTCATTTCACATAAGATAGGTAGAAATGTGCTACTATTTACAGCCATTTTGTCCTCTTTCAACATTCCTTCATTTTTTTTCACAACTATATTCTATCCACTATTTTTCTACTAACATTTCCACATCTTCCATTTGTCCATCTTTAGTAAATAAAAAAATACCAAGATCTACCAGATTATGTATCTTGTCATTTATAACTTGGGATAACCTTGTTGTTATATTACTTTAAATATATCTGAAACTAGTAGTCTTATTGTATTAGATAGTGATTATTTACAATATAAATGTAAATTCCTTTTTTCTTCTTCTCTTATCTTTTTTATTCTAGTTTGATCTAAGTCATAATTTAAGAATTTCTATATATGTTTTTATAAATTTTTAGATGTGTTTTTTCCTTTACTTACTATGTTATAATTGATACTTTTACACACTTTATAGATGTTGTTAAACAACTATAAGATTTTTCCTTTTTTTCTTTTTTAATACAAAGGTTATTATTATTATTATTATTATTATTATTATTATTATTATTATTATTATTATTAATTATGTATTGGATTTGTATGCCGCCCCTCTCCACAGACTCGTAATAATATTACAGACATGTAATAATCCAATTTAATAAAACAACTAAAAACCCTTATTATAAAAACCAAACATACACACAAACATACCATACATAACTTGTAATGGCCTAGGGGAAGGAATATTACTTCTATCTTGAGCAGAGCGACTGTAGCTCCACTATGTGTTATATGTTATGTGTGTCATGTTTGTCTATGCAAATCAATAAAAAATATTTTAAAAAATAAAATAAATAACTTGCCATTGTTCACTCCATTTCCCCCGTCAAATACAAAGTGTTCGGTCTTTGATACATTAATTTTCAGATCCTTACACTTTGTTTCATTATGCAATGTAACATTTACAAGAAATCATTTGGGTTCTTAGCCAACAATATGGCATTATCTACATAGAAAACTACACTTGCATCCACATCCACAATCAACAAAACCTTCGAGTGAACAATATGGCATTCATCAGCATACAAAAGTACAAGTACATCCACACCCACAATCAACATACTTCTAACAATCCTACAAGCATATTTTTTTTTGTCCATAAGTACATTAAAATCTAGAGGACAGAATACATTCTTGCCTTATTTACTGTTCAAAACTGAATCATTATCACGAATGCTTTCTTGTTGATTGTTTGTACATAAGATTTCTTTGTAGTTTTTGTTTAATGTTTTGTGCCTTTACTCTTTATTCCTGATGTCTGCTTGGTCAAGTCCTGATAGAAGTAAATGGAGATGGAGTTGAGGGAAGAGAGAGAGAAAGAGGGAGATCATTCCTACTACATTAAGAAACCTACTTTCTGTTCTGTCGAGCTCTCTGGTAGAATCCTCCCAAAAATTCACAGGTACAAATTTCAGACACACACACGTTTGAAAATTCAAAACAATGTTCTTTATAATGAAAATTCAAAACAATGTTCTTTATAATGAAAATTCACTTAAACTAAGCCCTCTTTTGGTATAGCAAAGAGCACTCCTCTCCAAACAAACTGGTAATTTATACAACTCCCTTATCAGTCCCTTATCAGTCCCTTATCAGTCCTGTGATACTTAGCTTGCAGCTGTGAGGCAATTCAAAGTCCTTCTTTCACAAAGTGAAACACACTTTGCTCTGGTTTAGTTTCAAAGCAGGGAAAAATCAGCACACAAAAAGTCAAAGGCAGTAAAGCAGTCATGAAACATAACAAATGATCAGATAATCCTCCACAATGGCCAAACCCACAGGCTGATATTTATAGCAGCCTCACTAATTACCACAGCCCCACCCAACCACAGGTGGCCTCATTTTCTTTGATAATAATCTCTCAGTTGTTGCTGTCTATGCATCGCTCTCCGCATGCGTGGCTGTATCATTAACTCTTGTTCTGAATCCAAGGAGGAGCTAGATAATTGATCTCCTTCTGAACTGTCTGCCCCACTCTCCTCCTCCCTGTCACTCATGTCTTCTTGGTCAGAGGAGCCTTCATCATCAGATTCCACCGGGGGCAAAACAGGCCTGCAGCATGTGGATGTCTCCCCCACATCCACAGTCCTTGGGGCAGGAGCTGGACCAGAGCTAACCACAACACTTTCTAGTCTATATTTATGCAAGCCTATTTTTTCTACCACATGCTTTCTTTAAAACAACAAATGTATTGCAAAGTTCACATTCCTATATCTCTCAATGACATTCTGAACAGCAGAAATCTGGAGTGCACACTCCCTGCCCAGCAGAACCGGAATGTACTTCACTAATTGTGCTCATTTTCGTCTTCTTGTGCCCTTGAATTGGAATTTTGCACACTAGCCTTTCTGGTGTATATTTGGTACATTATTTTCCTGTAGTTTTGGAATCACTTTTACAATTTTTCCATTTCTTCAAAGGGACAATATGGTGCTCTGTATGCTCTTGTATCCTTTCCTAATTTCCGTTTTTTTCATCATAAACTTTCGCGGTTCACAGCTTCCCTAAGCAGTTTCCCAGATAGTGTGTCACAGCACCCTGGGATACAGTAATAAACTCACTAACCATTCAATTTATTAAATAGTAAAATATCCTGTGAATTCACTGTGGCATCCTTGGGTACCATGGCACACAGTCTGGGAACCCTAGTCATAAACCATTAGCCCAAATTCACTTTTAGAATTAGATTAATATTTATTTTTCATTTGTGTGTAAGATATAAAAATGTACTTACACTCAAATCATGTATTTGATGTCATTGTTTCAAAAAAATTATTTATTCTGGTTATCTGAACTATCTCATGACTTTTTCTTGTACAGTCTCATTATATTCCCAAATATCTGTTCATATCACCTGACAGAACACTGTATGCAGTCATCACCAAGTATGGATTTACTTACTTACTTACTTGCTTGCTTGCTTGCTTGCTTGCTTGCTTGCTTGCTTGCTTGCTTGCTTGCTTGCTTGCTTGCTTGCTTGCTTGCTTGCTTGCTTGTTTGTTTGTTTGTTTTTTGTTTGTTTATGTATTTATTGGTTTAATTTATATGCTGCCCAACTCCCGAAGGACTCTGGGCGGCTCACAACAAAACAACATTTAAAAAGGAACAATTTAAAACCCATTAATAAAACCATGCATATCTTTTGTGACCAGATCTAGATGATGCATAATTTGATCAATGGCCCCAGGCTTTCCGGAAAAGCTAGGTCTCTACGGCTTTCTGGAAAGCCAGTAGGGTGGGGGCAGTATGGTTCTCAGGAGGTAGCTGGTTCCAGAGAGCCGGAGCCGCTATAGAGAAGGCCCTCCCCCGTGGCCCTGCCAACATAGAAACATAGAAAACTGACGGCAGAAAAAGACCTAATGATCCATCTAGTCTGCCCTTATACTATTTTTTGTATTTTAACTTAGGATTGATCTATGTTTATCCCATGCATGTTTAAATTCAGTTACTGTGGATTTACCAACCACGTCTGCTGGAAGTTTGTTCCAAGGATCTACTACTCTTTCAGTAAAATAATATTTTCTCATGTTGCTTTTGATCTTTCCCCCAACTAACTTCAGATTGTGTCCCCTTGTTCTTGTGTTCACTTTCCTATTAAAAACACTTCCCTCCTGGACCTTATTTAACCCTTTAACATATTTAAATGTTTCAATCATGTCCCCCCCCCCTTTTCTTCTGTCAACCAACACTGTTTAGCTGACGGGATCCAGAGAAGGCCAATCCTGTGGTCCCTTACCAGTCGCTGGGAGGTAGAAGGTGGTCCCAAAGATAGTCTGGCCCTAAGCCATGTAGGGATTTATATGTGAGAACCAACACCTTGAATTGCATCCAGACACTGGTTGGAAGCTAGCGCAGTTCACAGAGAGTTGCTCCTAGGTACACCCACAGCAGCTCACGCAGCAGCATTTTGGACCAGTTGTAGTCCCCGAACGCTTTTCAGGGGTAGTCCCATGTAGAGCGCATTGCAATAGTCTAACTGTGAAGTGACAAGGGCATGAGTGACTGTGAGAAGAGCCCCCTGATCCAGGTAAAGTGGCAATTGGTGCACCAGGTGAACCTGTGCAAGGGTCCCCCTAGCTACAGCTGAGAGATATTAATTCAATCTCAGCTGAGAATCTAGGAGGACATCCAAATGGCAGCCCATTCGAGGGGGGTAATTTTTCCCTTCCCAGAACCAAGCACAGACAGTCAGTGTAGACCCTCGGGGACAGTACCCTCAGCCACTCAGTCTTGTCAGAATTAAGTTTGAGCCTGTTAACTCTCACCCAGACCTTCAGCCTCTAGGCACTGGCACATCATATCTACTGCTTCACTGAACTGACACGGAGTAGAGATGTACAGCTGGGTATCATCAGCATATTTCTGGTACTTCACCATGGATGAGCTCACCCAGTGGTTTCATGTAGATGTTAAATAGGAGAGGAGAGAGGACTGAGCTCTGAGGCACTCTGCAAAAAAGTGGTCTAGGGATCGACCTCTGTCTTCCTACCAACACCGACTACAACTGGCCAGAGAGACAGGAGGAGAACTACTGTAACATAATGCCTCCCACTCCCAACTCCTTAGTATCCGCAGAAGGATACCATGGTCAATGGAACTGAAAGCAGCTGAGAGATCAAGAAGCACTAAGATAGAGTAATGACCCTCATCTTGGGGTCATCAGGGATCATCCATCAGCGGGACCAAAGCAGTTTCTGTAAAAGTAACTCAAAATTTGGAAGAGTGGCAGATACCAGTCACACAGTAGATTCTTCAAGTATAAAGACACAACACAGTAGAGATTCTTCTTTGCAGAAAGCTCTTTTACTTTCAGTTCCAAAACACACCAACATCAAAATCAACTTCTTACAACCCACCCATACACCCAAACAGGGTGTATTCCAATATATTCAAATACTGACCAATCATATCATTTGGAGCAGAGTGATTGCATCACTTTGCTGAATCATTGTCATTGCATAATGCCATAAAAGCTCTAAATTGCCATGATTATGAATTTATAGAACTGCTACTGAACTTGGAATATTACATTGAGGCGTATAGTCTGGCAGTTTGTGCTGTAGCCGGGTCTGAAACCCGACTGAAAAGGGTCTAGATCATTGGTTCTCAACCTTGGGGTCGGGATTCCTTTGGGGGTCGAACGACCATTTCACAGGGGTCGCCTAAGACCATGGGAAAAGACAAATTTCCAATGGTGTAAGCAACTAAAGCTTCTATTCTGGCATATTTTTACAATCCAACCAATCAGGTGTTTACAGGGGGATGTCCCTCTGACCTCTTGCCAATCAGCTTAAAGATCTGTTGGAAGAATTGGCACTAAACTTATAGTTGGGGGTCACCACAAGATGAGGAACTGTATTAAGGGGTCGCGGCATTAGAAAGGTTGAGAACCACTGGTCTAGATATTTATTTATTTAATTTATTTATTTATTTATTAGATTTGTATGCCGCCCCTTTCCGTGGACTCGGGGCGGCTCACAACACAATAAAACAATTCATAACAAATCTAATAATATACAATATACAATTTAAAATTTAAAATAGTTTAAAAAAACCATTTTTAAACAGACATACCTACAAACATACCATACATAAATTATATAGGCCCGGGGGAGATATCTCAATTCCCCCATGCCTGATGACAAAGGTGGGTTTTGAGGAGTTTACGAAAGGCAAGGAGGGTAGGGGCAGTTCTAATCTCTGGGGGGAGCTGGTTCCAGAGAGTCAGGGCCGCCACAGAGAAGGCTCTTCCCCTGGGGCCCGCCAAATGACATTGTTTAGTTGACGGGACCCGGAGAAGGCCAACTCTGTGGGACCTAATCGGTCGCTGGGATTCGTGCAGCAGAAGGCGGTCTCGGAGATATTCTGGTCCGATGCCATGAAGGGCTTTATAGGTCATAACCAACACTTTGAAGATAACTGAGTCTAACATTTTGATTGCTAAGCAAAGTGTTATTAAGTGAATTTCACCACATTTTTCATGCTGTCCATGCCTACCCAGTCACCTGACCACTAAGCCAAGCCCACCTGAGTGGGGTAGGGTCTGGGGGGTGAGGATGAGTTTGTAGCACCAAGGGGGCAGTGGACTGAAAAAGTTTGGGAACCACTGATCTAGAAGATGCAGAATTGAGTAGGAATCCAGGGCAATTTAGGAGATGATGTAAAGGAGTAAACATAAAGTTGATGCAATGGATATTGATGCTTTGGAACAGCGGTGTCAAACTGGCACCCTGCAGGCCAAATGTGTCACACAATGGCAACATGATACGGTGAGTTTGATATCTGTGCTTTGGAGGAAAAGGGAAGAAATAGACACCAATCAAAGAAAAACTAAACAAGTTAACTCAACAATTGAGCAACAGCTAATTGTGCTAACCACATGGGTGGAAATTTTGCTATAGAAAGAGAAATGCAGTTTATACCCTGAAAATACATTTCCAGAAATAAAACCAAACATAATTCTATTCATGTTCTTTCTCATAATAAAACTGTGAAGTGTACTGTACAAATTAGGAAGAGTTTCTCTAAATATGTAAATATTAAAGATGTTTGGATTGTTGTGCATTTTATATAAGATAAATTTAGCTTGAAACTGTATGAACTTCTAAATATGGTTTTGAATGATTTCTGCTTGAATCAAAATGTATGTTTTAAGGACCAATGGCATTCAGAAAGGGGCAACCAAAAACTATAGTTTTCTAGATGTGCTAAACTACAACTCCCAGCAGCCCTGACCAGTCCTGGCAATGGTGAGGGATGCTGAAACTCATGGTTCAACAGCAACCAGGTGGCTATTGATGCCTTTAAGAAACCAAACAGCCAGGAGCAAAATTATGTACTGAATTTTAAAAAATCCAATGAAACTAAGTGAGATTATTTAGGAATTTGAAAAATAAATGAGCTTTAAAAATATCTGAAATTCCAGCAATCCAAATTCTCCATAAATTCCAAAATATGGAATTAGTAGAACCTAGTCTGGATAATGAAATTTCTGCAAGAAAACAACTAAGCTCAGAGAGCACCAAGAAGTTTTTATCCCAGAGTTATACTTACACTTAATAATGAACTAAAGGTTCACCATCAGTGAGCTGCTGGACAGTATTACTTGGTCTGTTGTGTAGATGTTTGGGTGGTTCAGGGTGAGGAATTTGTGGTGGGTGGGGCATGTTTGTTTGGGTTTTTTTATTGTTATGTGTGTTGGGACTGGTCTTTAGGCATCATGTGAATTTCGTTGTAAGGGTATACTGTGTATATACATACAATGGCAATAAAGAATTTATTTATTTATTTATTTATTTATTTACTTACTTACTTACTTACTTACTTACTTACTTACTTACTTACTTACTTAGCTCAGAGAGTACCAAGAACCCTTCATTCATTGCATTGGTTGCCGATCAGTTTCCGGTCACAATTCAAAGTGTTGGTCATCACCTATAAAGCCCTTCATGGCACCAGACCAGGGTATCTGCGAGACCGCCTTCTGCCGCATGAATCCCAGTGACTGGTTAGGTCCCACAGAGTTGGTCTCCTCCGGGTCCCATCAACTAAACAATGTCATTTGGCAGGACCCAGGGGAGGAGCCTTCTCTGTGGCGGCTCCAACCCTCTGGAATCAGCTCCCTCCAGAGATTAGAACTGCCCCTACCCTCCTTGCCTTTCGTAAACTCCTTAAAACCCTCTGCCGTCAAGCGTGGGGGAACTGAAACATCTCCCCCTGCCTATGTAGTTATTTGTGTATGATATGACTGTATGTATGTTTTTATATATTGGGGTTTCTTGTTTTTTTAGACTTTTTAAATGTATTATTGTTATTTTAGATTATAACTATTAGATTTGTTATTATATATTGTTTTTATCATTGCTGTAAGCCACTCCAAGTCTACGGAGAGGGGCGGCATACAAATCTAATAAATAATAATAATAATAATAATAATAATAATAATAATAATAATGATAATGATAATAATAATAATTCCAAATTAAAGAAGATAATATATAAATTCAGAACAAGTACTTTACTATTTTGAATATTTCATTCTGGTTTGGCTTATCATTGGGAGTAATAAGCCACTAAATCTACTAGAAACATCTCTGCATGGAGAAAAAGAGATAATGTGTGATGTTTACAATCCAATACCACAACTTATATGCTTCTTTCAAAATCAGGACATGAATACACAGTTGTGGCATTTATTTGAGATCACTGCACTTGTCATCATTTTGATGTAATTGTAGTTTGCTATGGAAACATCTGACTATCAGTCTAGTCTAGCATCTGGGATTTCAGCAGGGATTTCCCATATACTTTAAATAAAAAAAATATATCTTCAAATCCAAATGTTAGAACAGCCTGAGAGTTCTCTAGAAGTAACTCTACCCACCCAAACCTCTTCATCAGGCATAGGCTCAAAATAGCTTAGAAGAAACAAAGCAGGCATCAGGGAGCAGAATCCATAGTACCACAATCTGCAATTGATCTGCAATTTATATATATTATTTCATTACCATCATAATAAGACAATGGACTAATGTCTTAATACAGCATAGTCCCATATCTTTAGATATACTAATAACATTGCATTTTAATTTCCTCTCAATTTCCTATATATTCAAACTAGTGTCCTTTCTAGTTCCTTTCTAGTTTGGTAGGGAAGGTTTGCCTATTTGCCGATGATTCTAAAGTGTGCAATAGGGTTGATATTCCTGGAGGCGTCTGTAATATGGTAAATGATTTAGCTTTACTAGATAAATGGTCAAAGCAATGGAAACTGCAGTTTAATGTTTCCAAATGTAAAATAATGCACTTGGGGAAAAGGAATCCTCAATCTGAGTATTGTATCGGCAGTTCTGTGTTAGCAAATACTTCAGAAGAGAAGGATTTAGGGGTAGTGATTTCTGACAGTCTCAAAATGGGTGAACAGTGCAGTCAGGCGGTAGGGAAAGCAAGTAGGGTGCTTGGCTGCATAGCTAGAGGTATAACAAGCAGGAAGAGGGAGATTATGATCCCGCTATATAGAATGCTGGTGAGACCACATTTGGAATACTGTGTTCAGTTCTGGAGACCTCACCTACAAAAAGATATTGACAAAATTGAACGGGTCCAAAGACGGGCTACAAGAATGGTGGAAGGTCTTAAGCATAAAACGTATCAGGAAAGACTTAATGAACTAAATCTGTATAGTCTGGAGGACAGAAGGAAAAGGGGGGACATGATCGAAACATTTAAATATATTAAAGGGTTAAATAAGGTCCAGGAGGGAAGTGTTTTTAATAGGAAAGTGAACACAAGAACAAGGGGACACAATCTAAAGTTAGTTGGGGGAAAGATCAAAAGCAACATGAGAAAATATTATTTTACTGAAAGAGTAGTAGATCCTTGGAACAAACTTCCAGCAGACGTGGTAGATAAATCCACAGTAACTGAATTTAAACATGCCTGGGATAAACATATATCCATCCTAAGGTAAAATACAGAAAATAGTATAAGGGCAGACTAGATGGACCATGAGGTCTTTTTCTGCCATCAGACTTCTATGTTTCTATGTTTCCTTGATTTCTGTTGTTTACTGTTAATTTGTTTGTCTGAATTGATAATTTTCCTTGATTGCAATATTATTTCTTGATTGTTGGTCTCATATTAATCTTGGGATTACTAGTGAAGAGGTGTTTTTATGTTTTTGTTTCCTTTCAGGCTTTTTTAAATCTTCTCTTTAGTATGTAAATGTTATTTATCCCTATGTGCTATCTATGTATCTTTTTTCTGGAAGAATAAAGTGATTGGTTCTACATAAGAGCCAATTAAATTAGAAGAAGAATGGTACAGCCTTCTCCTTCAACAATCTTCAATGCAGGTTGCAAATGCTAGAGAGAGATTTATTGCAGTTGCCTGGGTATAATTCTAAAATTCAATTTGTTTACATGGATAATATTGAAACTTAGCCAAGATCTTCCCAGATTTAGTCCATTGCATTAGCCTATGATCCAGACAAAGCTCTGCTAAAGTTCTTACAGAATACTGAAGTGAAAATGCATGGAATACATCCGTAACTACTGGATTACCCAACCACAACTTCTAGCATAAACCCATACTTTTCTAGTAATTAAAAGCAATGTTAATAATTATGCCTAGTTTAGATAAACACATAAATTATATCTTGCCATGCCACTTAGAAAGGCTGAATTTCTCAATTTAAAAAAAATCTCAGTGATCTCATGCTTTTTCATCAAAACTACCAAAGAGAGATAGCAGGCTTAATTTTTATAGATTAGATAAGCAGAAGGATACATTGTAACTCCTACAGAAAAAAAATCAAAGCGAAAAGTAGCAGCAGCTAAAAGCTAATTACTGTAAAGCAGAAGTGGGAGAAGATGGTACAGAGAGAAAGGTGAAATAGATTACTAAGCAATAACTGGCATGAGACGTGAAAAGAGAGAGGGTGGGATGATGAGCGTGCAGTTCAGCTAGGTTTTTCATTTATATACAAAATTTTCAAAAAATGTTTTTAAAATAATTACAAACTTTTATGACTGGGTTATGATAAGGCAGATCGTATCTTACGTTTCATTCTGAATCTACTTGCATCGTGCATAAAACTCTACTTAAGTCTCTTTTCCCTTTAGGATTAAACACACTCATGAAACAAAAGCTGTTGAGAAGATAGCGGGCATGGCAAGCTTAAAGATTACAATCAGCCTACTTTTGAATGTCAAATGTCTAAATATAAGCAGCAGGGAATAGATGAGATGATCATAGGATAGAAAGAACTGATTCAATGCAAAAATGAGCCTAGAATTTAAATATCACCGATTAATATTTTTAAAATAAAACATTCCACATCATGAAGAGCTCAATGGGTACATAGTATAAATGAGGAAACTTAAGAATACCTGCATGGAAACCTTGAGGAGTACTTATCATGAAAGACCAACTGATGTGTGGAGTCCTTGATTGCTTGCTAACATTTCATTACCCAATATAGTAGAGGGAGCAGAAGAGTCAGGGGAAGGGTTTAAATGAAAGCATCAGTTTAAAATAATTACATAGCGACAAGAGAACTAACCTTCTTTAAATGCCATTGTCCCTTATCTAGTTTTGTCCAGGTGCAAATCATTGCTCAGAAGATTCCTTGAATAGGCTTTAGCAATACATCAGTAAATTAGGAACTTTGAAGTGCGGACTGGATATTTTTGCTCTTGACAGTCAACTAGGTTATCAGTGTGATAACCTAGTATGATAATGTTATCGAGCCAGTCAATGAACTATCTGCAAGCAAACAACCAAGCTCAGAGAACATCAAGATCTCCACTGTTCAACTCTACCTCCAGGACCACTATTGGAGACCTACCAATTTCATTCTCATCTTCCAGAAATCTCAAGACACCCTATTAATATAAATGCCTTTAGGAAAATAAAAACTAAGCTTCCTGAGAAGTGTAAATTAATTGTGTACTTAAACTTTTTTCCCTGTGCTGTCATAAGAAATTATATCATGAAATACTTCTGGTCCTGTTCCTGGGATTCGAGCTGATTGAAGACAGGATAATAAACAAAAAGAAACACAACAATGTTGGCAACAACTGATGGATCAGATGCAGAACAATCTTGAATAGAAAAGAGCTGGAAGGGACCTTAGCCCCCAGCTCTAAGCAGAACTATACCATTTCAGACAAGTGACTCTCTAGTATTCCAAGTGTGGTCTTAACTAGGGTTTTATAAGGTGGCACTAATACTCTACATGATCTTGATTCTATGCTTCTGTTTATAAAACCCAGGATTGTATTTCCTTTTTTGGCTGCTGCTGCACATCGCTGACCCATATTCAAGTGTCCACGCACTAGGATTCCAAGGGCCCTCTCGCAGTTATTGTTTTTGAGCCAGGCTACACCTAATCTGTACCTTTGATTTTCCTGCCTAGATATACAACTTTACTTTTCTCTACATTAAAATCCATTTTGTTAGATAAAACCAATTGTTCAAGTTCGTTAAGATTTTTTTGATTTCTGAGCTTGTCTTCTGTGATATTTGCTATTCCTGACAGTTTAGTGTCATCTGCAAATTTGATGAGTTCCCCTTCTATTTCCTCAGCCATATATGAAGATATTGAAGAGTACTGGCCCTAAGATTGAGTTTTGTGGTACTCCACTGCTTACTTCTTTCTATGTGGATGTAGTACAATTAAGGATTGCTTATTGAGTATGGTATTGAGTATTGCTCTGGTCCTGATGTTATCTAATCCACATTTTTTAGCTTACCAGAAAGTAGGTTGTGGTCTACTTTATCAAATGCCTTACTGAAATCTAAGATTACTATGTCCACAGCATTTTGCTGGTCTGCTAATTTAGTCACTTTATCCAAGAATATATCAAGATTGGTTAGGCATGATCTGTTTTTAGCAAACCCATGCTAGCTACTAGTTATAAAAATCTAATAAATATAATATATAATATATAACTTTATTTGTTTCTAGTTATCCTCAGCTCTCTAATCAAACATCAGATGTTTCAGGTTTTGCTCATTAAGCATTATATTGGAATGCCATTCTTTAAAAAAAGAAGTCCTGATAAACACTCTTATATTTTAAATTTAAGCTGCAAAAAAGTGTTATCATATTCCTGATATTTGCCAAATAATTTGTTGTAAGACAACACCTATGGGTGTCCATTCAGATTTCTTCATTTTAAAATGCATATATCGCGTATATTGGCCTTTAAACTGATGTAAAATAAACTGGGAATGTGATAGATATTCATCTTTAGCTGGACATCCACAATCTGTTAGTCCATGACAGCAGAAACCTGGTTAAAGAAGACAGTAGTAACATAGTAGGAAGCAAATGTGTATTTCCCAACTATAACAATGTTCCTTGTTTATTTACTTACGGTACTTTTGTGAATGGGAACTTAACAAATCAAATATGTGTCAAAAAATTCATGTGAGACTAGATGTTTATTAGAGCCAAGAATAATATAATTGCAATAGACAACTATGAATGTATCTCAATAATCCTGTGACAATGAACGCCATAGTTTAATTATGGGATTAGTGTCTGACCTGAATTGACTGCCAATTTTATGGAATAACTGCAACTTCTAATACTGAATGCCAAGAATGTCTTTATAATTCTTTCTACTTTACTGAAAAAGCTATAAATACATGTTAGTTAACTTCTACGTCAGAAAGTGCCAAACACCTTTGTCATAAAGAAAGCAGCCCACAACTATTCATTTTGATATGCTTTTCCTCTACTATTTCCAAGTCTAGGACACCTTTGTGATAAGGCAAACATGGTTACATAGAATAATAAAAATGCAATGGTGATTTATAAAAGCATATCATGGTGCTAGGAGTACTATTTTCAATTTTTTCCTAACAATCAAAAAACCCCAACAAAATGTCATGCTTTCAGTGAACTATGACACAGATTAAATGATTGACCAAGGCAGAGGATTTGGGCTCATGGTGATAACTAGTTTCATATTAATAATTGGTCTCATTCTCTTATACCAGGTTTTGACTTACAAATCTGCAATATAGGGAGCCTTTTGAGAGGGATGTGCTGGAAACTAAGGATGCATTACATTACAACAAAATGGGGGAAACCATTTTTCTGAACTGGAAATTAGCTTGAAAACAATTATAAAAGTTGATCAGTGCAACATTTATTTTTACAGTGTTTTGCAGAAGCAAATGCTTAATTGGTATTCTACGTGCCCCACGCACAGGTCAGCATAATATTTTTAATAGCCATCAGATAAAAAGAGGAAGGTGAACATGCATTTGTTATTTTTCTATCACTTCCAACTCTTTCTAACTTGATGCACAACATTTCCTCAGGATCGTCTGGCACTAATTGCTTCTCCAAGTTCTTATAAGCTTATGCTTTCAACATGAAGGATAGTTTCTAGGCACCTTCTCTTCAATTAGCCTCTTTTTACTGACTTTCATTTTTCCAAGCATTAGGACCTTCTCCAATGCCTCTTCCTTTAATTAGCTTCACTAAATAAGTATAAGGAAAGTGCTATGCAAATGATGAGATAAGATTCATAAAACCACACAGGAGTAAACACAAATGTTAATCCAATAATTGCATGAAAAGGTGAATTGATGAAGCTGTAGAAATACAAATATCGTGAGTTATAACTTTATAATAAAGGTGGGGGAAAGTAGTAGATGTTTACCTAGTTTCAAAGTATGGGGAATAGAAATAATTGGTTCTATGTATTTAGAGTAGCTCGGGCTATTCTCTGGATTACTGATTTTTATAACAAAATTTTAAATAGGAGGTAAACTTGGATGTTCTGCAATATCAAAATTCACCCTTTTATGTACAAACATGTAAAAGAAAAATCTTGAATCAGGAGTCAGGAGATTAGGTATTTAATCTCCTAATCCTTAATTAGGAGATTAAATACCTAGCTAGGGGTTTTTTAAAAAAAAAATTAAATCAAACCTTCAGGTTGATGCTTCAAAGCCCTAGACCAGTGTTGTGGTTAGCTCTGGCCCAGCTCCTGCCCCAAGGAATGTGCAGGTGGATGTGGGGGAAACATCCACATGCCGCAGGCCTGTTTTGCTCCCGATGGAATCTGCCGACGAAGCCCCCTCTGACCAAGGAAGTGTGAGTGACTGGGAAAAGAGGAGTTTGGCAGACAGCCCAGGAGGAGATCAATCATCTGTATCATCCTTGGATTCTGAACAAGAATTAATGACACATCCACGCATGCGTAGAGTGATGCATAGGAGACAACAACTGAAGGATTATTACAAAAGAAAATGAGGCCACCTGGGGTTGGGTGGGGCTGCTGTAATTAGTGCTACAGAAAAAAGAACAGTGTGCTGGTTTAGCCTTGTGGCAGTTTATCTGATTTGTTGTTTCATCAAGATCCTGGTTTTTATGCTGTTCAAGATTGTGTGTGGACTCTCTGGACTTTAGAATTGGACTCAATTTCCCAGTTATTGGGTGAGCAATTGGATTGCATTTAACCTGTGCCTTGTGTGTACCAGAAAATCCCTTTGACTTTTAAAAAGGGAGCTGTTTCTGTTTTTCTGTTTATAAAAACTTTTGGGTTTTCCTTTTATCGTGTGGTGTGTGTCTTCCTGGACTAATTACCCTGTAATTACGGGCGGTTGAAACACGCCGGCAGAACAACCAGTAGTTCCCAAAGTGGGATGATTTGGAGGGATGCTAAGCAGCAAGGAGGGTGGCAGGGGGTGCTAAGAGGTCATGTGTAAGGCAGGAAAGCATGTCTGGGTGACGGGGAAGGGAGGTAGCCTTCTCCCTTCCCTACAACCATGCTATGCTTGGCAGCCTTCCTTGTAACCTTCCCAATAGTGAGCCCTTGGTGAAAATGAAGATGCTGAGAGGGGCAGCAGAAGGGCAAGCGAATATATCAGGGCTGTTGCACATGTGTCTGTCCCATTTCTGCATGGTGATTCAAAAAGGAAAGAGGGATGCTACAGAAATGGCCACCTTCTACCTGTGCCAGCTCTGTAGTGCTTGGGCTCCAAACCAGCCCACTGGCTTCTCACCCGGCCACCTGCCTGCTCTCTTGGCAGATCAGCCTGGCCGACCACTGGCATCACTCTGGGAACTTGGCCCACGGCGCTGGGTTGGAAGCCAGTGGGCTGTTTCGCAGCCCCAAGTCCCATGGAGCTGGCACAGGAGGCACAAGTGGAAGGTGGCCTTTTCTACAGCATTCCTCTCCCCTCTTTAGATTGCCCTGCAGGTCTCTGCCTTTGCAGAAATGGGGTGGGTGGTTTATACAGAGGATTGGTGGGGGGGATACAGGACTCTCTGGGATGAAGAGCTGGGTAAGAGAAGGAACAATAGGCTGTGCTGTCCCGGCTCCACTCAACTGCACTTCTTCTACTCCATCCACCCCATAGTGCCATGAACAAGACAATCGGCCAGGTCTTCCATCCTGCGCACCGCCACAAAATAATAATAATAATAATAATTATTATTATTATTATTATTATTATTATTATTGTTGTTGTTGTTGTTGTTATTATTATTATTATTATTATTATTATTAATAATTGTGCTGCCAGTATTAGTCCTTCTGTCTCCTTTTTGAGTGTTCCACTTGTAAGACCTGGTCATTGCTTACAAGTGGAACACTCAAAAAGGAGACAGAAAGACTAATACTGGTGGCACAAGAACAGATCATTAGAACAAATGCTGTCAAAGCCAGAATTGAAAAAATCAACAGACGATCCAAAGTGCAGACTTTGTAAAGAAACAGATGAAACAATCGATCACATACTCAGCTGCTGCAAAAAGATCACACAGACTGACTACAAACATAGACATGATGCTGTGGCACAGATGATCCACTGGAACTTGTGTCGGAACTACCATTTACCAGTGGCAAAGAACTGGTGGGATCATAAGCCCAAAAAAGTGGTCGAAAATGAGCAAGCAAAACTACTGTGGGACTTCCGACTTCAGACTGACCAAATTCTGAAGCATAACACACCAGACATCCTGATTGTGGAGAAAAAGAAAGTATGGATCATCGACATCGCAATCCCAGGAGACAGCAGAATTGAGGAGAAGCAGCTAGAGAAATTAGTGAAATACTAAGATCTAAAAATCGAGCTGCAACGTCTCTGGCATAAGCCAGTGAAAGTGGTCCTAGTGGTACTTGGCACGCTGGGCGCAGTACCAAAGGATCTCAGCGGACATTTGAAAACCATCGGAATTGACAAAATCTCCATCTGTCAATTGCAAAAAGCTGCTTTACTGGGATTGGCAAACATAATTCGCCGCTACATCACGCAGTCCTAGGTGCTTGGGAAGCACCCGACTGGTGATGAAATACGAAATCCAGCATACTGATCTCGTTTGCTGTGTTGTATTGACATAATAATTAATAAATAATGATAATAATAATAATAGTAATAATAATAATTATTATTATTATTGTTATTATTTACATGCTGTTTTTTATTACTGTTGTTAGCCTCCCCGAGTCTACCGAGAGGGGTGGCATACAAATCCAATAAATAAATAAATAAACAAACAAACAAACAAACGTAATAATAATAATAATAATAATAATAATTATTATTATTATTATTATTATTATTATTTAGATTTGTATGCCGCCCCTCTCTGCAGACTCGAAGACAGCCAGAGTGAGGGGTGGGTGGGAGCATGTACACTGGCAAGGCTCGGAGACTGCCCAGCGCACTCATCCACCAGCCCTTCAGGCAGCTCCGCTTTCTCCCTGCCCCGCTAAGGTCCATGCTAGTCTGGGACAGCACATGATAAGGGATGCACTGCTGCTGGTCCTGAGCGTTGTTGCCGCCACCCCTTCAGTCTTACCGCTTCGGCTTCAGGACTTTCATGGGCTGGGAAGTATCGGGGTTGGACCTATGAAGGTCCACCAGCCTCAGGAGTCCATTGGCTTCTGGGTTGGCAAGGGCCTTGGCAGGGCAGGGAGAAGGTGGCACTGTCTGGAGAGCCAGTGGATGGGTGTGCCGAGCAATCTCCGAGCCTCGCCAGGAAAGTAAGTTGAGCGCTGGCCTTTCTTCCTTTTTCTGCCACCAGGAAGAGAGAAAGAGAAAGAGGAAGGGAGGAAAACTTACAACCACAACTGAGCCCAAAATGTTGGTTACAACCACAACTGAGCCCAAAATGTTGGTTACTAAGCAAGATCATTGTTAAGTGAGTTTCACTACATTTTACAAGTTGGCCACATCCACCCGGTCACTTGACCACCAAGCCATGCCCACCTGAAGGGGGTGGGGGGCACTGAGGATGAGTTTGTAGCACCAAGGGAGCAGTGGACTGAAAAAGTTTGGAAACCACTGCTCTAGACTTACAACAAACAACACTGCTCTAGACTTACAACAAACAACACATAACCTCTTCACAGAAGGAAGTACTGAACTCATAATGCATTGAATCTCTGTAATAGATGAGAATTGAATAGAAAGCCACAATAAATGGTTCAGAAGAAGAGGAAGATTTATGGACCAGATATATCTATCTAGACCAGTGATGGCGAACCTTTTTTTTCCTTTGGGTGCCAAAAGAGCGTGGGCGTGTGCTATCAGCATACACGAGTGCCCACACCTATAATTCAATGTCTGGGAAGGGCAAAAAACAGCTTCCTCCTGCCATCAGAGGCCAGAAATGGCCTGTTCCCAACTTCTGGTGGGCCCAGTAGGCTTGTGTTTTGCCCTCCCCATGCTCCAAAGACTTCCCTAGAGCCAGAGGAGGGTAAAAATGTCCTCCCCCATTCCTCCAGAGGCTCTCTGGAAGCCAAAAATGCCCTCCTAGAGCATCTGTGTGAGCCAAAAATCAGCTGGGTGGCATACAAATGCATGTTGGAGCTGAGCTAGGGCAAAGGCTCGCGTGCCAGCAGATATGGCTCTGCATGCCATCTGTGACACCCGTGCCATAGGTTCATCATCATTGATCTAGGCCAGTGTTTCCCAACCTTTTTTGAGCCGCGGCACATTATTCACATTTTCAAAATCCTGGGGAACATTGAGCGGGGGGGGGGGGGACGCAAAAAAGTTTGGACAAAAAAATATCTCTTCCTCCCTTTCGCTCTATTTCTCTCTCCCTCCCTCTTTCTCTCCATTCCTTTCTTTCTCCCTTCCTTCCTCTCTCTTTTGCTCTTTCTCTCTCCCTCCTTCCCCCTCTTGCTGTCTCTTTCTTTCTTTCCTTTCTTTCCTTTCTTTCTCTCTCTCATTCTGTCTCTCTTGCTATCTCTTTCTTTCTCTCTTCCTTCCTTCCTCTCTCTTTTGCTCTTTCTCTCTCCCTCCTTCCCCCCTCTTGCTGTTTCCTTCTTTCTTTCTTTCTCTTTCTCTCTCTCACTCATTCTGTCTCTCTTGCTGTCTCTTTCTCTCTCTCATTCTTTCTCTCTTCCTTCCTTCCTTCCTCTCTCTTTGCTCTCTTTCTCTCTCCCTCCTTCCCGCTCTTGCTGTCTCTCTTTCTTTCTCTTTCTCCCTCTCTCTCATTCTGTCTCTCTTGCTATCTCTTTCTTTCTTTCTTCCTTCCTCTCTCTTTTGCTCTCTTTCTCTCTCCCTCCTTCCCCCCTCTTGCTGTCTCTTTCTTTCTCTCTCTCTCTCATTCTGTCTCTCTTGCTATCTCTTTCTTTCTTCCTTCCTCTCTCTTTTGCTCTCTTTCTCTCTCCCTCCTTCCCCCCTCTTGCTGTCTCTTTCTTTCTTTCTCCTCTCTCTCTCTCTCATTCTGTCTCTCTTGCTATCTCTTTCTCTCTCTTCCTTTCCTTCTCTCTCTTGTTCTCTCTCTTCCTTTCTTCTCTGCGGAGGCCGGCAAAGCTTTTTCTGGGTAGGCTGGCTGGGGGATAGGGTGCGCGCACGCACGCACCCCCGACGTTCCAAAGAACCTTCTCCGACCTCCGCTGTGAGAAGGTTTTCTCTGAGCGCTCGCCGCCGTTGCAGCTACCACTGCGGGAGGAGCTGGAGAAAGGGGCAGATCGGGCGGGCGGGCGTCAGCGGCAAGAAGCCAGGGGCGCGAGGGGAGCGGAGGCACTGGGGGGTGGGGGCAGCCGTGGAGCCGGCCTCCGCACTTTCATCGCTCCCCACCCCAAACTCCAACGCCCAGCTCCTTACGTGGAACGGAAGAATTAAGCTCTCCTTTTTCCTGCCTTCCTCCTTTGGGGCCCAGCAGGTTTGCGCCGGCAGCGCCCCGCCCAGCTGGAGCTTCCCTAGAAGCTTCACGGCACACCTGCCCGTGTCTCGCGGCACACTAGTGTGCCGCGGCACACCGGTTGGGAAACGCTGATCTAGGCTAATAAAATAGTGAGATATTCTATCTCTGTGTTCAGATACTGGTTTAGAATCAGTGTTTTGATTCAGTTGTTATGAAAAAGCACAGTTGTGATCCAGATACTGATGACGTCTTACAAATTTGTAGTGATCACTCTCTAGGGACAAAATAATAATGTGACAATCTGTAGCATAACCATCAAGGTGTGAAGTCACAATCACTCAATATTACTTTCAAAAGGTATCTTCAAACAAGGAGACAACCTTTGTGGCACTATATTCCCATTATCCCCCAAAAGATGGTCCAAACAAAATGCTATGGTTGAATTTAAGAAAACCAGCTTTTCACTGCAGGTTAAATGAAGATTGATGCCCTAAAATAAAAGCCCAATACAGAATCACACAAACTCAGTATTTTGAAAGTTGGTGTCCGGATAACATCCTGCAATATTATTTGAATTTCCTTCTACAGAAGAGTTTTTGGCACTTTTATTCAGAGCGTGATGTTGCAATTGTGTCAGCTAGTCTCACCTCTTCTTGCAGTTTTTTTAAATAAAGAAAAGATTAACAGTTCTGTCTGAGCTGTGATTAGAGTTGTGAAGAAGAAATAATTCCTCCCCCCTTCAGCTTTTGTATGTTTGTTTTAGTCTTATTTTCTCCCTTGTGCTTTCTCTCTCTCTGCCCTGCTTTTCAAGCATTTCCATAAGGTATCTGTGGCTATTTCATATGTTACGAAAATTCAACATGTGAGGAGAAAGAAATCCATCAAGATAAAATTCTATTTAGACTTGCATATGAAGTAAATATACATCAATATGTTTTCTACATGACTAGCCTTGACATAATAAGCAGCTATAATCTTCCAGAGTGTATGCACCAGCAATTGTGCTGTTGAATTCAGACATTTAGACTTCCAAGAACAACATATTTTGTGTGTTTGGATGACAAAGTGGTCTACGGAGAGGGCCGGCATACAAATCTAATTAATAATAATAATAATAATAATAATAATAATAATAATAATAATAATAATAATATATTATGTTTTGAATATTTCTAATTCTTACATATAGAGTAATTATGGCACATTATCCTGTTTCCTACCATTCTTAGAATTTAAAAAAAGCATAGTGACCTTCCCACATGTCTCTAAAGCAAGTCTTATGCGGATTCTCTCTCTGGCGGAGAGGAGAGGGGTTTTTTCCCCTTTAGAATATGTGTATGTGTAAGCATGCATAATTAACTAGAAACAAAGGAAAAATATGCTCAAATAACCAACCTAGGGTGCTCCACTGTTTCTACAGGTTTCTTGTTTATCCAGACCTACTTTGGTTCTATTACTAGAGTGGGCTACAGTTATACACAAAAATTGAGGGAAAGCATTATCTTCTTGTACTTAAGGCATGAATAGTTGTACTGTTTAGTTGAACACTTTTTACCCTAACTCTAACTATTATGAAGTTCAGAAAAGCCCCTCTATTTTGTTATGATTCTGTTGTAGTGGTTACCACAGTAGAAAGTTTATTCAGCCAAAATGCTCAATAAAGCTAGATGTCAGGTTCTTCAGAGAGGGGCGGCATACAAGTCCAATAAATAATAATAATAATAATAATAATAATAATAATAACAACAACAACAACAACAACAACAACTGCCTAAAAGAGAAGGAGATGCTTTTCCAAAGATGGATTTTTAAAGTTCTCTTTAATAAGATTTATCCAAATAGAAACATAGAAACATAGAAGACAGGTGGCAAAAAAAGACCTCATGGTCCATCTAGTCTGCCCTTATACTATTTCCTGTATTTTATCTTACAGTGGATATATGTTTATCCCAGGCATGTTTAAATTCAGTTACTGTGGATTTACCAACCACGTCTGCTGGAAGTTTGTTCCAAGGATCTACTACTCTTTCAGTAAAATAATATTTTCTCATGTTGCTTTTGATATTTTCCCCAACTAACTTCAGATTGTGTCCCCTTGTTCTTGTGTTCACTTTCCTATTAAAAATACTTCCCTCCTGGGCCTTATTTAACCCTTTAACATATTTAAATGTTTCAATCATGTCCCCACTTTTCCTTCTGTCCTCCAGACTATACAGATTGAGTTGAATGGATGAAATCCAGCAACTGAACCATTTTCAATTTAGAACAAATAGATTCCTGTGCACATTAGGACACAAATTTCCTCATTTTATTCCTACCAACCTTCCAATAGACTACTGGAAAGGTGAGTCTGTTAGATGATAACAGGGAAACGTGCAGATGGTTGTTGTTAGATCAGTCTCCTGACAGATAGATCAGACAATCAGACTGGGAAGTAAGTTCTATGCTAGCCGTTTCAATTTGAGTATTGTAAGCCTACATCAGGGAAATGCTTAACTGATTGATAAATTGGAAGACGTAGTATAAATAAAATGAATAATTTATAATGGAGTTGGAATATCAAAAAAAATTTAAAAAGAGGAAATAAGACTTGATACTGAAAGCAGTGAATAATAGCAACAAAATTCACCTGGAACAAATTAGAGGCGACAGAAACATTTCCGGAACAAATAATGCACCTTAAAACAAATATTAATTTCTACTCTCCCACGATCCCAACCATGTTTTCTATGCAACAGAATGTACAAAAACATTAGCTAATTGACTCTTGCACCTTTAGCAGCAGTTACATCTGCAAAAATCAGAAGGCTATTTTAGTTTTGTTCAAGGCATAGTGTATCTGTAGCTCAAGCTACTGTTAAAGGCCCAAAAATAGGGGACCCTGGGCACTCAAATATATTCCCTTCCTTGCTGGTGAAAGGGGGAGAAAAATAATGGTTCTCTTCATAAGATGATTGTTACACACACACATACACATAGCCTGTCACCCTGGCATATGGTCTATGAATCATTCACAAAGCAGGCAAATTAAATATTCATCCAAATGAGAAGACCAAACACTTTGCTAATTGTCTGGGAAACAGAGGACTGGAAAGCCTCATGTAGAAATCAGGCATTATGATTCACAAAGACAGAGAGATGGAATAGAGTGGAACGGAATGGAATGGATGCCTTGATATAATCAATCTGAACCTTCAGCCACCTTTTAAGACAACCCCTGTCTGTTCATAAGCAAAATGAAATACATCTAGCATGATACATGCAGGTCTGTGCAAACAGAATCAAAAGAGTTGGATAAAATGGATTCAGATGCCAGTTAAATCACACTGTTCAATCTGTTTATTTATTTATTTTATTTATTCATTTGTCCAATAGGAAGAAAATAACATGAGGTAATATATATAAGGATAAAAGTGAAAATAGAAGAGAAGATATATGAAAGGAAGAAAATATATATGATATATGAGATAAAGGAAAGACAATTGGACAGGGGATGAAAGGCATACTAGTGCACTTATGTACGCCCCTTACTGGCCTCTTAGGAACCTGGAGAGGTCAATCGTGGAGAGTCTAAGGGAGAAATGTTGGGGTTAGGGGTTGACACTATTGAGTCCGGTAATGAGTTCCACGCTTCGACAGCTCGATTGTTAAAGTCATGTTTTTTACAGTCAAGTTTGGAGCGGTTCGTATTAAGTTCGAATCTGTTGCAATGCTTTATCCCTACCTGCCTGAAGACATCCATTATAGTATCAGTCCCCAAGCAGACAGTAGTGGTATCTCTTAATGATTATAGACTAGTAGCTTTGACATCTGACATCATGAAATATTTTGAGAGACTGGTGTTGAACTATGTTAAGGTTAGTCTTGCATCTACTTTGGACCCATACCAGTTTGCATATAGGAGTAATAAATCAACTGACAATGCTATGTTTATTGTTGTATTGAATCATTTGGAACAACAGGGAACATATGTAAGGCTGTTATTTGTGGATTATAGCTTGGCCTTCAACACCATTCTACCCAACAGGTTGTTTCTTAAAATGTCTAATTTGGGTATAAATCAGAGGATTTGTTTGTGGATAAAGGATTTTCTTACACATAGGCCACAGTCAATAAGGATGGGATCTCACCATTCTTCTATTCTGATACTAAGCATAAGAGCCCCCCAGGGTAGTGTGCTAAGCCCTTTCCTTTATTCCTTGTATACCCTTGACTGCACCCTATTGTATAACACCAAAGCAATTATTAAATTTGCGGATGACATGACAACGTTGGGGCTCATTAATAAGAACAGAGTCTGCTTATAGAAGGGAAGTACAAGGGCTGACATTTTGGTATAAAGAAAATAACCTTACACTTAATACCAACTTATAATTGACTTCATGAGGAAGAGAGGTGTATGTTCACCATTGCATATAAATGTCAAGGAGGTGGAGAGGGTTGGTAGTTTTAAATGTATGGATATTTATATCTCGGAGGACCTCTCATGGGCTATGGATGTTAATATGCTTGTGAAGAAGGCACAGAAGAGGCTGTACTTCCTGAGAATGCTCAGGAAGATAAATCTATCTCACCATCTAATGTTGTCCTACTATTGCAGCACCTTGGAGAATGTCCTGGCATATGGCATTCTTGCATGGCATGGGAGCATCTCAACAGCAGACAAAAACACTCTACAGAGAATCATTAAAATTGCCTAGAATATCTTTGGGTGCCAGCTACCAGCCCTGGATGATATCTTCACATCTGGCTGTTTCAGAAAGTTGCACAACATTTTCAGAGACTCTTCTCATCCTGCGTACAATCTGTTTGAACTGTTGCCTTCTGACAGAAGATACAGAACAATTAAAGCTCGGACCGCACATTTTCTGAATAGTTTTTATCTCAGAGCTATAATTGCTTTCAACAATGAACTAAAGAACTTAGTCTGTTGTGTGGATGTTTAGGTGGTTCAGGGTAGGGAATTTGTGGCAGGTGTGGCATGGTTTTTGGGATTGTTATGTGTGTTGGCCCTGTTATGTGTTTGGGTCTTATGTGAATTTCATTGTATGTGTATACTGTATATATACATATATCTACAGCAGCACGAAGCTTACAACTTCAGCCTGATGATGGTGAATGTGATTTCACCGAAACGTCGCATAGACACTCAAAATATTACACGGGGCAAAACCCAAACTCAGAACAATCTACATACAATGAGATGTATGTGTGCATGTATGTATGCATATATCCTCATCCAATTTCTTCAACACTTTTCCCTAGCTGCTCTCAACATAAAAAAAAATCCATATCCTATTCTTTGGTTGTAAACAATGAGCTATGGATTTGATACGTTTATTCAATATTCAAGATTAAGCAGGTGAAACCAGTATAAGATATTTTAAACTATTTCATATTATCAGTACATGTTCCTTTTTTGAAACAGAGTTCATTCAATAACAAAAACAAAGGTCTACATTTCATACCAGGGGTGTCAAACTCACAGCCTGCAGGCCAGATGTGTCACACCTCTGTTTTATACCATCCTGAAATCTAATGTTGTCCCACATCATATGTTACTGTATTTGGGGGATATTGAATAGATATTGAACTCCAGGGATCAATTTTAATGTTATGACTGCTGAGATGGATTTGCAAGGATTCAATATGTTTATTCAATGTGCATAGTCCAAATATGAATATTCTGGCCATGAGCATGGCTCCTAATGACTGAATATAGCACCAATCAATGTAGATGTATTTCTGAGGTTTCTAAAAATAGAAGTGCCAATTTAAACCAAAACAAAATTGGAAGCATATTTCAGTCAACTTCCTAGGGCAGTGATGGCAAACTATGGCACAGGTGCTACAGGTGTCACGCAAAGCCATATCTGCTGGCATGTGAGCAGTTGCCCTAGCTCAGCTCCAATATGTATGTGTGTGCTGGCAGCTGATTTTTGGCTCACACAGAGGCACTGGGGGGGGGCGTTTTTGGCTTCCGGAGTGTCTCCAGGGGGATGGGAATGGGCATTTTTACCCTCCCCAAGCTCCATGGAAGCCTTTGGAGCCTGGATTGGGCAAAACATAAACCTACAGGGCCCACCAAAGTTGGAAAACAGGCCAACAGTAATAACTCTCAATATAAGTTGGATCAAAAGCAAGTTTATTGTTCTGACAGGAACAAGGTAGCCTAACACAGTCAATTAGCAAGTGTGTATTGAGAGCGCAATACAATGACAGTTCTTAGTATTTATACAAACTAGCCCCAGCAACAGGCAGCTTTTACCTTGCTACAATTTTAGCGCCAAAAGAGGCTAACCAATCAACATGCAATAAACAAATCTGAACTTTTGACTTTTACCCTGGTAACTGGGCAGGTAACTGGGCAGCATATCTAATAATTTCCATCCTCCAGAGGGCCTCCAGGGGTTGGGGGAAGCTGTTTTTGCCCTCCCCAGGCATTGAATTATGGGTGTGGGCACTCACGCATGTGCGTTAATGCACGCACTTGCTCTTTCGGCACCCAAGGGAAAAAAGGTTCGTCATCACTGTCCTAAGGCAATGAACTCCAGATGGAAAGAGAATCTTGAAAGGTATATAAGGCCTTCTGTAGGTACAGTAGAAAACAAACAGCCTTTTCTGAAGGCAGGTAATTGTGTTGTATAAGAACAACTAAAAATCAGAACTAACGGAGAAAAGTATCATAAAATAGAAGAAAAGCTGGAGCAATAAATCATATATATGTATATATGGGTAGTCCTCAGCTTACACCATTCATTTAGTGACCATTCTAAACTACAATAGCACTGAAGAAAAGTGAGTTTGTACCTGGTTTTCATAGTTTCAACCACTGCAGAATCCCCATGGTCACATGATCAAAATTCAGGCACTTGGCAACTGGCATGCATTTATGACAGTTGCAGTGTCCCTGGATCATATGATCAACATCTGTATCCTTTCCAGCCAGTTTCCAACAACTAAGTCAATGGGGGAAGACAGATTAATGGCCACAAAATTCACTTAACAACTGCAGTGATTCACTTAACAATACGGCAAAAGAGGTCATAAAATGAGGCACTGCCTTACTCAACTGCCTTACTGAAGTTAAGTTCAGTTGTGGTCCTAAGCCAAGGATTACCTGCAGTGAGCAATTTCATCTGCATAAATTCTTATGAAATAATGCAAATCCTCTCATGATAAGCCACTCAGAATCAACTGAGCTACAAAATGGGTGGCAAATAAAAATGATAAAGAAAATAAATTGTACAGGAGTGCATGGTATGTTTGTGTATGTTTGGTTTTATAATAAGGGTTTTTAGTTGTTTTATTAATTGGATTGTTACATGCTGTTTTTATCATTGTTGTTAGCCGCCCTGAGTCTACGGAGAGGAGCGGCATACAAATCCAATTATTATCATTATTATTATTATTATTATTATTATTATTATTATTATTATTATTAATAATAATAATAATATAATTTTGAAAATACAGGTTCAATATATTATATATAGAGCCAAGGTGGCACAGCAGGTAGAGTGCTGTACTGCAGGCCACTAAAGCTGACTGTAGATTTGTAGGTCAGCGATTCAAATCTCATCACCAGTTCAAGGTCGACTCAGCCTTCCATCCTTCCAAGGTGGGTAAAATGAGGACCCAGATTGTAGGGGCAATATGCTGGCTCTATTAAAAAGTGCTATTGCTAACATTTTGTAAGCTGCCCTGAGTCTAAGGAGAAAGGCGACATTAAAAAAAAATTGAATGAATGAATGAACGAACAAACAAACAAACAAACAAACAAACATTATCAGGAATTTGTTGGTCTTTAAAATGTATTGAAACCAGTCATTGTTTTCATTGCATTAGACTAATATTGCCTCACCCTCTGGAAACTTATTTATTGGGTTCTTTTAAGTAATCCTATAAAAGTTCCATTATGTGTTCTTATTTTTCTTTGTAAAACAGATTGAATTTCCCTGGTTCCAATCCATATTTATGTATTGCTCAAGTCTTTTATTGTCCATTTCACTTCCTTCATGTAATGTGGCTAAATGAGTCAAAATAACCCCATGCACAATTGCAGCACAATCGCAGATGTCTCATATCAAACTTACAATGGCCTTTTTTCCTACTTTATACCTTTTCCTGTTGGGGAAATTGAAAAAGTAAAATGGGAAGGGATTTCCCAGGGTATCCTCCTTTTGAGAAGAATTTGTCTCTATATCAGTTGAAGAATAAACAGATTAACCATTTGTTAATCCTCAAATAAGCTTATCCTTCAAACATAGGGCTAAGCTTGGCTATTATGTATTATCTGATATAGCAATGACCTTAACATCTTATTCATGCCTATATCATTCATTTGAGAATGAAAGCATATGTTTGCTTCATTCACCTATGTCCTCCTGCTTAATCATAGTTGTAAAGTAATTTAATAACAAGTATCAATAAGTTGCTGAAAACAGTCAGGCCTTTCTCAGTCAGTTGACAAGACAAAATATTGCAAGAATATATAGGACATGAAAACTCAGTTAAGTAGATGTGCTGGGGCCATGAGGCTATTATGAAAGATTTCCATGTATTATTATATATCAAATGCAAGCTCTATTTATATGACAATTAATATTCAATTTTTTGTACCTCTCTCTCCCACCTGCTTTACTAAAAAGACTCAAAGCTATTTTTTGACGCAAGATACAGTTTCCATCTGTTCCTCGTTTGGTACTAATTTGAGCTATCTGGCTGTTTACTTTGGCCCATGTGACAACTAATTGTCACAATATCCCCCTCCTTGGGGAAGATATTTGAAAAGACATGAGGTATAAAAGTTCAGCCATTTCTGATTCCAACCCAGGCTGCGTTTCTGATGGTAGTCAACTATTTATCTGAATCCCCTAGTTAATAATAATAATAATAATAATAATAATAATAATAATAATAATAATAATAATAATAATAATAATAATTATTATTATTATTATTATTATTATTATTATTATTATTATTATTAATTAGATTTGTATGCTGCCCCTCTCCGAAGACTCAGGGCGGCTCACAACAATAATAAAAACAATGTTACAGTGGAACAAATCTAATATTAAAAGAGAAAAAGACATATAAAACCCTATCATTTAAAACCAAACAACACATATATACCAAAGATAAAGTATAAAAGCCTGGGGAAGGTGTCTCAGTTCTCCCATGCCTGGTGATATAGGTGGGTCTTGAGTAGCTTACGAAAGACAAGGAGGGTGGGGGCAATTCTAATCTCCGGGGGAAGTTGATTCCAGAGGGCCGGTGCCGCCACAGAGAAGGCTCTTTCCCTGGGGCCCGCCAAACAACATTGTTTAGTCGACGGGACTCGGAGAAGACCAACTCTGTGGGACCTTATCGGTCGCTGGGATTCGTGCGGTAGCAGGCAGTTCCGGAGGTACTCTGGTCCAGTGCCATGTAGGGCTTTAAAGGTCATAACCAACACTTTGAATTGTGACTGGAAACTGATTGGCAACCAGTGCAGGTCACGGAGTGTTGTAGAAACATGGGCGAATCTGGGAAGCCACACAATGGCTCTCGCGGCTGCATTCTGCACGATCTGAAGTTTCCGAACACTTTTCAAAGGTAGCCCCATGTAGAGAGCGTTGCAGTAATTGAACCTCGAGGTAATGAGGGCATGAGTGACTGTGAGCAATGACTCCCTGTCCAAATTAGGGCCGCAACTGGTGCACCAGGCGAACCTGGGCAAACTCCCTCCTCGCTACAGCCGAAAGATGGTGTTAAGGGAAATCCATGCAGCCCCACACCAGTATCCAGATGCAATGGTAGACATGATGAAGATCAATATATTTCACAAAGGAGAAGAGGGCTCAGTAATCAAGCAATAATGTTTCAAAGGGATAGTTTGAGGAGTTTTTCTGGCTATTGAATCTACATATCAAGCCATGGTGATGCAGGGGTTAGAATGCAGAACTGCAGGCTACCTCTGATGACTGCCAGCTGCCATCAATTTGGTAGTTCGACTCTTGCCGGCTCAAGGTTGGCTCAGCCTTCCATCCTTCCAAGGTCAGTAAAATGAGGACCCAGATTGTTGGTAGCAATATGCTGACTCTATAAACAACTTAGAGAGGCTGCAAAGCACTGTGAAGCGGTATAAAAGTATAGTGCTATTGCTACATATTCCAATTAAAAGTATAAAAGAATATGGAGGAATAAAATTATCCTATGACAAATTGTTGAAGGAAAAATACATGTTAAGCTTAAAGTTCACCAAATTTATAATGCTTTGCATTTTAAAGCTCCTCAGCCACTTTGTCAGATACATAAAGAAGTCTGTACATTTTTTCTGAATCCTGACCAAACAACAAGGAAGAAAAATGCATTTCAAGATTTATAGGGGTCTCCCTCTCACCCCACATCTAGCAACCCTAGAACAGAGACTCAGACTTTAAGAAAATGAAGATGATTTTGTTGTTGCTGTTGTTTGCAAATTGCTGTATTATTTTTTTTTTAAAGGAAAAAATCATAAGTGCACTAGAATGCCTTCCATCCCCTGTCCAATTGTCTCTCCTTTATCTCATATATCTTTTCTCCCTTTCTTATATCCTTTCCTCTACTCTTCATTGATGTATTCTATTCTCATATCTTTTCTTCTATCCTTTCCCTGATATTTACTACTACATTTTTTATTTACTTATTTATTTATTTGTCAAACAAGTATAGTATTATAGTACATATTAACATAACATAACATAACATAAGTAGAATGTAGTAATAGAAAGGATAATAAGACAGTAGGACAGGGACATTAGGCACATAAGTGCACTTATGCAGGCCCCTTACATGTTTTTATTCTCTTTAACTTTCCATTTGTATTGGAAAAAATAAATAAATAAATAAATAAATACAAATAAATAAAGAGTAGACTTGTTAACATTTAAAATGTTTAAATAAAAGATGAGGGTGAATTTTAGCAATTCTTAGTTTACCTCAACAGGTTTTTTTCATTGCCACTTCTGCACCCTAAAATCTCAGCTGACATCATTCTTCCCCCAAATTATGAGTAATTTCCCATTCATGTTCTCCTGGCCTCCCTCCACCCATCCTTTCAGAAGCTTTACATTTCTTTGTCTTGTGCTTAGCAGGGTGTCTCACATGAAACCCAGCCTGAGACAAAGAGTTGCAAATACCAAGGAACCACCTGGGGATAGATTGATAGGGGAACTGAATTCCTGCCTGCAGAGGAAAGATCCCCCTAGAAGAGCCAGTCTGTACCAGATAACATAGCATTAAATTTCTGTTGCAAGGAGCAGATGCAGAAGTTGGTCACTGAAGAAGGTTGTGATTCCACCAGAAATTCTGATGCCCTGGCCTAGACTCTATATAGTTGACATTTTGTTAGACAATTCTTAAGATAGCTAAAAGAAATGTGTATTTCATGCTCTCCAGTTTCTCTTTGATGAAAATTTGGACACTTTGGTATACACTTACCACCTCTATTCTCACATTACTGCTTTGGACTTTAGATATGTATTGGTAGATGGACGTACTATGCCTGCTAAAATTTATACATTCGTTAATTTTCTGCATTGATATGAAAATAGAAAGGATTCTCTATCTGAGTTTCTGGATCTGTTGTAAAGGTATCTTAGGTTACAAATAAAATGTGTTAAGATAAATAGTGATGGGCGAACCCAACGGTATTCAGGTTCGGCAAGTTTGGACGAACTTCACACAAAATTTGGCCGAACCCGAACCCGAATGGTTCATGGCACCAAAGCTCTGCCCTCGGAATCCCATCGTTTTTTATTTTTATGGATTTTTATTTTTATTTATTTTTATTTTTACAAAAAAGGATGCCGCCACGGCGCCACAAGCAAAGGGAGGTCCTTTCATGTAAAAATAAAAACTTTTATTTTTACATGAAAAGACCTCCCTTTGCTTGTAGCGCCGCTGTGGCGTCCTTTTTCGTAAAAATAAAAAAAAATTTACATGAAAAGACCTCCCTTAGAAGGAGCTGGGGAATCCCTCCCATGAAGAGATTCCGGGGGCGGAGCTTTGACATCACGTACACCAGCAGGCTGCTAAAGACGCCAAGGTGATCACTTCCTGGATTCCATGGCGTCTTTAGCAACCTGCCGGTATACGTGACGTCAAAGCTCCGCCCCCGGAATCTCTTTGTGGGAGATTCCCCAGCTCCTTTTTTGCCTTCCTCCCAGCCTCCCGACCGGCCGACAGCTCCCCGGTGTTTGCCTTCCTCTGCTGCCACTGGCGCCCAGCTCCTCCTCCTCTTCTCAGCAGATGACAGCCGGGCGGTGGCTTTTGCAGTGTTCGGCACGAACGCCGAACTAAAACACGAATTTTTAAAAAAATTCGGCTTTGGGTCCGGCATGCCGAACATCACAAAATTCGGTACAGACCCGAATTGTGCAGGTCCGGTTCACCCAACACTAAAGATAAAGTCTGTTCTCCCTTAGAAACAGAAAATCCAGCAGTTATTTTAATTTATTACTGCTATTAATTAATCTCACTGCTGGTTTGTAAAGCCAAAAACAAAGGTATCTTCTGCAGTTTTTACACTAGAGAAATTTTTATTCATGATTTAAAATAGAGCTGGGATAGTCTAGTGATTAATGCTTTGGATGACCAAAAGCAGCCAAAAGCTGTTTGTATTTTTAAAGTACCTTAATCTCCATTATAAAAACTATCTCAGTGGAACTAAACAGTGTGCAAGCTTTGAACATCTGTCCATTTCTCCATTATCAAGGAAGTAAATGGCTACTTCTCCCATCTACTGATGACTGGTTAGCAAAAAATAAATACAAATAAACTTTTACTTCAGTAATTCTAAGTGAAGAGTGAAAGTAGTTATTAAGATTTCTCTAACTTAATCCCCTTTTCAGCAAGACTAATTATAGGGGTCTTTCAGAGAATCTTTACTTCCACTTCCAAAAATGGCCCAAGGCAGATTCAAGTAATATGAGTGACCCAAAATAATCAGTTTTATGCATTTGTGAGCATGCATGTTTATTTAAAAGATTATGTAACATCAAGATAATGTTGACTCTTAGTGACTACATAAAAAATGGAATGCCTAGATGCCCCAAAACCTTTGCAACACTCCGTCCTCTGTGGCAGTCATGGCTTTCTCTCAAAACTCCTGATGGTCTAATAGCATTGTCAGTTCTTAAGCTTATCTGCTTAGTAGAACGACATAGGAAAATAGGTGTGCAATGTTTCATGGGGAACATTCTCTGGGACCAAATGAATAATTGAAATTTGCATTTTGTACTTTCTTTTTAATCATTTGGTGCATTCTTATCCTTAGTCGGAAAAAATACTCTCTAGTTGATTGTTAAAATCTACTAGCACAATATCTATATGTTTTAATAAAAGTGGGATAAAAATGAAATAAATAAATAAATAAGTAGTCCTGTCCCGTCCCCCCGCAATCTATTTTGCTTAAATTGCACAATTACATGGGAAATGTATTCGTCTCCTTTCTTCTTCCAGTAAGAACACAACTAGTACTTTATAGCTATTTGCATAAAAAGCGAAGACATTGTAGCCTTGTTCTTGTCTCTTCTGGGCTCCCTTCTCTTTCACTAGACTTTATTTAACACACAGTCCCTCACTTATTTTTCCTCACATTCATATCAAAAGAAACTGGTTGCTCCATTGCTGATTTTTCAAAGGCCTCAAGAGCTTGTATCCTGATCCTCCCTTTATGTATCTTGGCATGGCAATCTCCACTTTAGCTTCATCTGAGCTTCTTCCTTTAAAGCTCCAGTCCCAGTCAATCAATCTGGTTTCTTGCTGCATCATTTATCTAGAATTGTCCTTATTATGTCTCCTGTCAACCTGTTTATTGCATTTCCTTGCTTTCTTTTCATCTTGGAAAGGAAGAAACTAGTTTTTTTGCAGCAGGAAACAAGCCAAGCTAAACGCGTCTTTGCCTTGATCACTACAAACCACTTGAGAGCTTAGGTTGCAGTTTCTATAGCACAATTTCATGTCTAAGCTAAAATGTAAATCGGGAACGTCTCATTTTTCACTGCTGCCTAGCTTCTTCCTGAAATGAGGAGTTACACTTTCCACTCAAATGGGGCCACTAAGATAATTCTCCCCTCGTTTTTTCCCCATGCTGAGAATGGAAGTCAAAAATGCTAATCAGAATTAATTGCAAAATAGTATCTTATTTCTCCTAGACGGCGAACAGCAATATTGTATGCGTGTTTAATGAGCAACTTTCTAATGTTGATAATTATGCTAATTAGGTATTAATGGTTTTTTTGTGTACTTGATCCCACTTAGTGATTGCTAATGATTCCAATTTCAATGTGTGACCAGTTTTGAGATGCAAGTCAAATTAGGGTTGTTGTTGTTGTTTTGTCATTACAAGAAAAAAAATCCCTCTCCCCATATCTTTTAATAAGCTGTGTGTGTCACACACAATTTAAGATTCCAAACAGTCAGAATAGAATAGAGTAGAGTAGAGTAGAGTAGAGTAGAGTGGAGTGGAATGGAATGGAATGGAATGGAATGGAATGGAATAGAATAGAATAGAATAGAATTTCTTTATTGGCCAAGTGTGATTAGACATGCAAGGGATTTGTCTTTGGGAAATACACTGTATACATAAAAAGACAAGATACATTTGTCAAGAATCACGAGGTGCAACCAGTGAAGGGCTATCAAATTTTTTACTACCACACTGTGGGCGTTTCCCACACTGTGTTTCCCCCCATCCGGGCAGTAGCCCAACCCTAGGTGCCACACTTAATGACAGCCATGTGGTACAAATAAGTAACAGTAGTAGTAGTAGATTTTAACAGATTGCAAGCTTTTCATAAGCAACTTGAGTCAACTATACTTACTGAAAACTACTTAATGGATTTCAAATAATTCCTCCATCTTTTGGGACAATTTTCATTAATCTAATTGCTTGTGAGCATTTTAGCTAAGGTCTTCATATTTATTTTCAACCACAATTGGAACTGGAATTGCTATCACTAAGTAGTATGGCAATTAAGTAAATCATGCCTTCTTTTTTTGCTGTGGTTGTTAAGTGAATCATGCAGTTGCTATATGAATCTGACTTCCCCCATTGACTTTGCTTATCAGAAGCTCCTGGAAAGCTAACCTCTTCAACTCTTTCTTTGGCTCTCTCTTTGTTAACATCCCCTATCTTTGCAAATCGCGCCTCAAACTCTCTCAACAACCTAACCCAAATAGACTTCACTGTAAACCGCATTGAAAAAGCAATCCGTGACCTCAATTCTTCCATATCAGTTGGACCAGACTGTCTTTGTACATACTTCCTAAAAAAGCTTTCTTCTGCTATAGCTGAACCTCTAAGCATTATCTTCCAAAAATCCTTCAGGACCAGCACACTCCCTAAACTATGGTCAAAAGCAGTAGTCATCCCCATCTTTAAAAAAGGAGACCCTTCTCTCGTTGACAACTATGGACCAATATCACTATGCTGCGTCTCATGTAAAATAATGGAATTAATTATAAATCAATATGTCACCCTTTACTTAGAATTTAATAACCTACTCTCTAACAAACAATTTGGATTCAGAAAGATTATCCTGCAACCTACAACTACTTCACTGCAAAAACATATGGACTACCCAGCTAGATCAAGGAAAATCCATTGATACAATTTGTATTGACTTTTGCAAAGCCTTCGACTCAGTGGTCCACAACAAACAACTCCTAAAACTCAAATCCTATGGCATCTCAGGATTCCTCCACAGCTGAATTACTGCATTCCTGTCAAACAGGCAACAAGTTGTCAAAATTGGAAGCGCCATTTCCACCCCCGTCCCTGTCAAAAGTGGTGTTCCCCAGGGCAGCGTACTAGGTCCTACTCTCTTCATTCTCTACATCAATGACCTCTGCGATCACATCAGAAGCAACTGTGTTCTTTTTGCCAATGATGTAAAACTTTTCAACACCACGGACAACACATCTACTCTCCAAAAAGACCTCGACTTTATCTCAGATTGGTCTAACACCTGGCAACTTCAAATATCAACCAACAAATACTCTACCCTCCACATCAGCAAAAAGAACTCGAACCTCATATATAAACTGAATAAACAAAATGTCACAGCCAACCCCCACTCAGTAAAAGACCTTGGAATTCTAATATCAAATGACCTAAGTGGCAAAGCCCACTGCAACAATATTGCCAAAAAGGCTACTAGAGTTGTTAACCTGATCCTACGCAGCTTCTGCTCCAGCAATCTCACAGTACTCATAAGAGCCTACAAAACTTTTGCCAGACCCATCCTTGATTATAGCTCATCTGTCTGGAATCCATACCACATCTCAGACATCAACACCCTCGAAAATGTCCAAAGATACTTCACCAGAAGAGCCCTTCACTACTCCACTCGAAACAGAATACCCTACAAAAATAGATTAACAATACTGGGTCTAGAAAGCTTAGAACTACAACGCCTAAAACACGATCTAAGTATTGCCCACAAGATCATATGCTGCAACGTCCTGCCTGTCAATGACTACTTCAGCTTCAACCGCAACAACACAAGAGCACGCAACAGATTCAAACTTAATATTAACCGCTCCAAACTTGACTGTAAAAAATATGACTTTAGCAATCAAGTTGTCGAAGTGTGGAACTCATTACTGGACTCAGTAGTGTTAACCCCTAACCCCCAAAATTTTTCCCTTAGACTATCCATGATTGACCTCTCCAAGTTCCTAAGAGGTCAGTAAGGGGCGTACATAAGTGCACCAGTGTGCCTTTTATCCCCTGTCCAATTATCTCTCCTTTATCTCATATATATTTTCTTCCTTTCATATATCTTCTCCTCTATTTGTATATCTTTTCTTCTATCCTTTTCTTTATATACATCATTACATGTCTATTCTCTTCAATATGTATTATGTATTGGACAAACAAACAAACAAACAAGGTAGTGAACAGGCATTGTGTGAACCCAGGATGTGGGAACCATCTGCTGCATGAATCCCAGTGACTGGTTAGGTCCCACAGAGTTGGCCTTCTCCAGGTCCTGTCGGCTAGACAATGTCATCTGGCCGGGCCCATGGGAAGAGCCTTCTCTGTGGTGGCTCCCTCCAGAGATTCACACTGCCCCCACTGCACCCTCCTCGCTTTTTGCAAGAGCCTCAAAACTCATTTATGTCACCAGGCATGGGGCAATTAGATCAAGCCCCCTTCCTCTGTTTACGAGATGTAATGTGTGGTTGTGAATGAATTGGCTGACTGATTTTATTATATATGGGATTTTAGTAGTAATTTTTAATTAATTAGATTTGTTGTGTTGTTGTTTTTGTATCCTGTGAGGCGCCCCGAGTCTTCAGAGAAGGGAAGCATACAAATCTAATAAATAATAAAATAAATAATAATAATAAATAAATTTTATTTGATAAGCAGCCAAACTCCGATGTGCTGATCCTGGGGATGCTGCATATTATGGTCATATATGTGAGAATTGGTCATAAATTACTTTTTTTCATAACTTTGAACAGCTATTAAACAAATGGTTGTAAGTCAAAATTTATCTATGTTATATTTTATTCACTGATTTACATAGATGGGTGTGTGTGAATCAATATGTATTTTGTCTTCTAGTTTTGCTTTTCTTTCATTTTAATTTTTTAAACTGAGTTTTCTATGAAATCTGCTCTTTTTCTCTGCTGATATGTTTGGAACCTCTCAATAGATTGTGGCCAGTTGGATACAATTTAGGAAGGGAGAGGTAATCACTACTTCTATAGTGTTTGGGTGTGTAATTAATTCTCAGAAATATATTTATCCCAGCTTATAATATGCAATTAAATAAAATGAGTAATCCTAATAAATTGGGTTAAAATGTTTTTTTAACAGTAATGCACAAGGAAATTAGGAATGGATTATAAGTATTCATTTCACACACCAAAAACATTGTTTCAGTGTTGCTGCAGTGCATTTAAAGTACTAAAATACTTAAATCTGGCTGCATAGCAGAAGAGAGAAGAACAACAAATTTAAGAACAAAAACCAGCAAATTGATCTTAAACAGGAATGATAACTCAAGCAGCTGCCAATGGAGGACTATAAAGCAGCTAGTCCAAAATGCCCTCAACATTTCAATGCCAGGTGTGAAGAATGCCAAAGGAGGCTACCACTTAAACAAGATAGGGCATCTCCAGTGTAGTGAATTCATTTAGGCTTTTCTACTCTTGTCCTTGAAAAATGTATCTCCTACCTCTTCACAGAGAAAAAAAATGGCAAGGCACATTTTATTCCTGGCCCAGATATACATAAGAAGAATGGTGGAAGGTCTTAAGCTACAAGAATGGTGAAAGGTCTTAAACATAAAACGTATCAGGAAAGACTTAATGAACTCAATCTGTATAGTCTGGAGGACAGAAGGAAAAGGGGGAACATGATCGAAACATTTAAATATGTTAAAGGGTTAAATAAGGTTCAGGAG
Organism: Erythrolamprus reginae; assembly: GCF_031021105.1. Classification (NCBI taxonomy): domain Eukaryota; kingdom Metazoa; phylum Chordata; class Lepidosauria; order Squamata; family Dipsadidae; genus Erythrolamprus; species Erythrolamprus reginae. The sequence goes on along the minus strand of NC_091952.1, from coordinate 98,591,563 downwards.
GGAAGTGTTTTTAATAGGAAAGTGAACACAAGAACAAGGGGACAAAATCTGAAGTTAGTTGGGGGGAAAGATCAAAAGCAACATGAGAAAATATTATTTCACTGAAAGAGTAGTAGATCCTTGGAACAAACTTCCAGCAGACGTGGTTGGTAAATCCACAGTAACTGAATTTAAACATGCCTGGGATAAACATATATCCATTGTAAGATAAAATACAGGAAATAGTATAAGGGCAGACTAGATGGACCATGAGGTCTTTTTCTGCCGTCAGTCTTCTATGTTTCTATAATAAACCATGCTAATAATCTGGAAATAATCTTAATGTTATAAAATCATAAAGCCCTGAGAGAAATAATTAACTATAATTTCTTCCATTCAAGACTCTTTCTTTCTATCTTCCGTTATAAGGCTCTGAATTCCAAATGCAAATGCTTCTAACCATTAGAGTAACACAAATCCTTTGTAGACAGCACAAGGCCGATCTTGGGGAAAATATATAGCAACCTTTACTAAAGCATGGGATTATCATGGGAAAACAAGGAAGTGTGAGAAAGAAACTAAAGATTGTCCTGCATTGATTCTTTTTAGATCGGGAAGGACGAGCCATGCAGTGTTGCCAAATTCGTTTTATTAGGAACCGGTTTTGCAACAATGTAACAGTAACTGGCAACAGTTTAAAGTTCGCGGCTAAAGTCTGAGTTGCGCTACGTGGAGTTTCTATTTATAGGAATACAGCTCTTGAAGGTGCAACTATGACAGCCGTTTGGATTTTCCCGCCCGTGAACAACCAATCACGGGCGACCTATGCAAATGAACTAATTCAAATATACATTAACATATTCTTACAGGATACATAACAATTCTCTTTGGTATAAAAAAGGAAGGAAGGGAAAACAATGGCAGGCTTTTGAAATTCTGTTACTATTGCCTATACCAATAAAGTAGAGATGTAGTATTTCTTGTGGTATATTTTTCCCGACCTGGCCTAACTCAAAGCATTGACATCCATTAGGAATTAGATTACATTAAATTAATATGGAAACATAGAAGGGCACATTAATCAATGTTATTATTTGCTGTTATTTATTTATTTAAAACATGTATATAACTGCTCATCTTTCAGCCAACTCTGGGTGTCTCCCAGTCAAAGGTTAAGAAAAACATATAAAATCATTTTAAAAATTATAAACACAGCCAGAGAAAATATTAAGTTCATATTATGATACCTGTTTTACTTTTATTTCCTTTAAATACAGTAATAATGATGTATCTTATGTTTCAAATGATAGAGTCACATCAGTTTTAAAATTAATACTGATTAGTGATGCCATTAAAAAAAATAAGGCAGGCTTATTACAGAATCTCTCATATAGATAATTGTTCTGAGAAAAACTACTGTAAATCCTAAATTTCATCGGCCTTTTGCACAACTAAAAGAATTCCATTCAATCTTCAAAAAGTCAGATGTAACCTCAAAGCTATCCAGAAAAACATCAAGTATCTCTTCACTTCTACCCCAATCTAATTCAGCATCTGCTCAGGCAGCATCTGACCCAGGCAGCTATCTCTTACTCTTCAAGTTTTGCCCTTTGGTCTGGGCAATTTAACTTCCAGCTGCTAGATTCTACTGGAAATTATGATTCTGCAAATCCAGATTACATTAAGATACAATATTATTTTTTTAAACAAATAATTTGTGATTGCCTTCTATAAAGATAACTGTCAATGGATGTGGGAGTATAAACAAGTAGAGAAATTGGGAAGGGGAAAAATTCAAAAGTTATGACAGTGATGCTTCATAAAATTGACAGATCAATCAAAATTTATTTATGGTCCAAGACCAAACACAACAGACGACATTAATAACCAACAATCCATAAATTCTTAATCCAAATCAACTGTCAATCTTACTATTTACCTGAATGAAACATTACTCAGAGACCTATTATTTTGATTAACCATACCAAAGTTCAATTTAGTTATTTAATAGAATGGAACTGGGGAGGGGAAGCAAACACACTTTCACATTTATTATAATGATGCAAACCAATTTCTTTTCCACAGATAGAGTCTTATGCTGCCTGGAATGAAATATGCAATTCTGCACATGTGGTATGTTTGCTAGATGTTGATGTAGAACAGTGATGGCGAACCTATGGCCCGTGCCATATCTACTGGCACGCGAGCTGTTGACCTAGCTCAGCTCCAATGTAAATGTGTGTGCTGGTCCGCTGATTTTTGGCTCACGCAGAGGCTCTGGGTGGGTGTTTTTTGCTTCCAGAGAGCCTCTAGGGGGATGGGGGAGGTTGTTTTATCTTCCCCCAGCACCAGGGGAGCTTTTGGGGCCTGGGGAGCGCAAAACACGAGCCTTCTGGGCCCACCAGAAATTGGGAAACAGGGCGTTTCTGGCCTCCAGACAGTGGGGAAAGCTGTTTTCGCCGTCCCAACATATTGAATTATGGGTGTGGGCACTTGCACATGTGCAATAGCATACACCCACGCTTTTTCTGCACCTGAGGGAAAAAAAGGTTCGCTATCACTGATCTAGAAGATCCTATTTCTATCAATAATTACCAAATTCTTTCCCTCTTCCACTTTTTGTCATTTGTCATAATTCCAGTCGGATGTTTAGAAGAAAATAAGACAATTAACCTTGCCTGATCTATTGTAGACAATATGACAAAAAGTACTATCCCATACTTTTCCAGTTGTGAAGCTAGACAAACCTTCTCTGAAGTTGACACAGTTGTTTTGTTCTTGGAAGAATAAAGCAGAAGAGAAGATGAATAAAACTTCACTGGCTGTATATGTAAACATTGTATGTCAAATTAGGTTACTATGGCAAGCCTAGCAGTTACAGCCAATTAGGAATAGTGTACAGGTGAGATAGTAATAATATTAGAGAGAAAAAGGACTAGCTTTCTCTCTCTGTCTGAATTGTCTGAAAATAAGACAATTAACCTTGCATGATCTATTGTAGACAATATGACAAAAAGTACTATCCCATACTTTTCCAGTTGTGAAGCTAGACAAACCTTCTCTGAAGATGACACAGTTGTTTTGTTCTTGGAAGAATAAAGCAGAAGAGAAGATTAATAAAACTTCACTGGCTGTATATGTAAACATTGTATGTCAAATTAGGTTACTATGGCAAGCCTAGCAGTTACAGCCAATTAGGAATAGTGTACAGGTGAGATAGTAATAATATTAGAGAGAAAAAGGACTAGCTTTCTCTCTCTGTCTCTCTCTCTCTCTCTGCCCTTTGTATCTAGTCTAGAATGAGAGAAAGCTCTTCATCAATCCCATTTGCATATATAGAAAGAAAAGGAAGGTGTCTAAGTGATGAAACATACTCCATGAATTTATGAAGTAAATGTATCTTCCATCCTAGGTAAAGCATAAATGCTGCCAACTCCCCCCAGAGATTAGAATAGCCCCCACCCTCCTTGCCTTTTGTAAGCTCCTTAAAACCCCCCTCTGCCGTCAGGCATGGGGGAACTGAGATATTCTTTCCCCCTAGGCTTCTACAATTTATGCATGGCATGTTTGTATGTTTGATTGGTTTTATAACAAGGGTTTTTAGCTGTTTTAGTATTGGATTGTCACATGCTGTTTTTACCACTGTTGTTAGCCGCCCCGAGTCCACGGAGAGGGGCGTTATACAAATCCAATAAGTAAGTAAGTAAGTAAGTAAGTAAGTAAGTAAGTAAGTAAGTAAGTAAGTAAGTAAATAAATAAATAAACAAACAAACAAACAAATCTATTGCAACATCATGAAGAAACTTCCCCCCCCCCCATTTTGGTATAAGAATGGATGCCAATGACCATAAATGCTCATCTCTCATAAATGCTCATATTTCAGTCATTCCTTAGTCAGTCCCCAACAAGCTAGGATGCCTTATTATTAAGAATATTATGTGTAAGACAGTAATGGGCAGCCAAAACTTTTACCGCTACACTGTGGGTGTGGGTCATTTTGTGGGTGTGGCTTAATGGTCATGTGACTGGGTAGGGGTGGCTTGGCGGCCATGTTATCAGGTGGGAGGGGCTTGAATGATCATCATCGTCCAAGTGAACTGTTAAGGCCTCGACTTACAACCTTACCAGTGTCGCTCACTAGGGTGACAATTTGCTTCGTGTTTCCCATGCTCTCCTTCCTGGGTCACACACACCCCGCCTCAGGCTGGCTAGCTAGGTGAATGGATGCTGCCAGAAGCCTAAATGCTGCCAGCGCCGCTTCCACCCACGCCTTCTGTTTGCACCTCAGGTGGGAGGTGGCCACGTGACACTGGAGGGGAGCCAGGCAGGAGAGAGGGAAGCTCGTCCAAGACCAGGAAGAAGGAAAGAAGAAAAAAGCAAGGAGCGCAGATGCTGCAGCAGCAGCAGGCGAAAAAAGGAGAGCCAAGACGAGACCAGTAATCTAGGAAGTGATCAGCTGGAGCTGCACACGCATCTTCATTTCTGCCGGTGGAACTGCCTGCTGCCCACCCTGATGTAAGAAACTCACATGATACTAACATATCAAAGATAAATTAAAACATAACCAATCAAGGAGAGAAGCAACCTAGAATAAGCAGAAATTTCCTGAAAGTTTAGAACAATTAATCATTGGAATAACTTGTCTTCAAAAGTTGTTGGTGCTTCATCACTGGAGGTTTTAAGTAGAGATTGAACAATCATTTTCTGAAATGTTGTAGGGTTTACTGCTGGAGCAGGGGGTTGGACTAGAAGACCACCAATATCCCTCCCAACTCTCTTATTCTGTTAAATGGTGCTTCTTGTCAATGTGCTATTTATTTTGATTGGAAGTGAATCTCCAACCCTAAGGAGAAGATCTTTCTCATTCCTAATTGCCTTAGATACTTTTAACTAGAATCCAGTCTTTATGAAAAGTTACAGCTTTTATCTGGAATCATATTCTGAGTTCCATTCACTTCCTGAGTTTTCCTCCTAAGTCTAGGAAATACCCAGGAGTGAAATCCTCTGAAGTTTACTACCGGTTCGTTTCGCACATATTTTGTGCATGCATGTGCACCACAAGCACTGCCATGCAGCGCTGAAAAAGGAACATTTTGAAGTCATCAGGGTTTGCAAAGTTAAGTAGAACAGCAAGGGGGGGGGTGTAAACTGTGCCGTGCAATTTAGATAAACTAGAAAGCAAGAAATCCTGCTTTCTAGCTAATCTACACGTAGATTGCACAGCACAGTTGACCGTCGGATATATAGGTTTGGCCAAACCAGTGGAATTATTTTCCTACCAGTTCAGGTGAACTGGTCTGAACTGGTAGCATTTCACCTCTGAAAGTACCTCTCAATATCTCCCATATCCAACATAGAAAAACACCCAAAAGAGCAAACTGCTGTAATTTCTAGAGTCAAATTTTTCTACAAGAGGAGAATATTATAGGTGTTTTCTTTAGTTTGCACTGGACTTTCTCAGAAAACAAAAGAAGTCATGAAGTGTTTCCACTCTGCACTCCTACGCAGGCCAAATAAGCATGCCCAATCTAAAAGAAGTAGTTCTTATATGTTTATATATTTTACACAACCATAAAAATACAGGGAGTTTTATTGTCCAGAGATCAATGTAAGATACCCAAAGGGCAGGGGGTACCTTCAAATCAGTGATAACTCCTGATGATTACCTGAACAAGCCTGTGAGGTTTTCTTGGCAAGATTTTCAGAAATAAGTTTATCTTATCATTCAAAAAACTTGACTTTCCCAAGATCACCTAGCTGGTTTTGAGCTGGATGGGATTTAGAATCTTCCAGTTTCTAGCACAGTGCATTAACTACTGCACTAACTCTTGATCTATCCAAAGTATATTTTTCCCCAAGATACTCATAATACTTCCAAGCTCTCTACATGGGGCTACCTTTGAAAAGTGTTCGGAAACTTCAGAACGTGCAGAATGCGGCCGCGAGAGCCATCGTGGGGATTCCTAGATTTGCCCACGTTTTTGCAACACTCCGCGGCCTGCACTGGCTGCCGATCAGTTTCCGGTCACAATTCAAAGTGTTGGTAATGACCTTTAAAGCCCTACATGGCATTGGGCCAGAATACATCCGGAACTGCCTTCTACCGCATGAATCCCAGCGGCCGATAAGGTCCCACAGAGTTGGCCTTCTCCGGGTCCCGTCGACCAAACAATGTCATTTGGCGGTCCACAGGGGAAGAGCCTTCTCTGTGGTGGCCCCGGCCCTCTGGAATCAACTCCCCCCAGAGATTAGAACTGCCCCCACCCTCCTTGTCTTTCGCAAATTACTCAAGACCCACCTTTGTCGCCAGGCATGGGGGAGTTAGAATATTCCTTCCCCTAGGCCATTACAAGTTATGTATGGCATGTTTGTGTGTATGTTTGGTTTTTATAATAAGGGTTTTTAGTTGTTTTATTAAATTGGATTGTTACATGTTGTTTTTTATCATTGTTGTTAGCCGTCCCGAGTCAGCGGAGAGGGGCAGCATACAAATCCAATAAATTATTATTATTATTATTATTATTATTATTATTATTATTATTATTATTATTATATTCAGAGAGAGCAAGAAAACAATCAAAATGTATTGATATATCGGCTTGTCCTGATTATCACTGTTAATCCATTGAGCAAGCATTTGTAACGTGTTCATAATACTGCCTAAAGTAATACCATGCCAAAAATGCTGAAGATACTAAGGCACATATGTCTAGAAAAGAATAATTAGCTTAAATTGCCATTTCAGAGAAAATTCAGTATTGAGTGTACAATTCATAAATCTACTTCATTTGGTAGTGTTCACAGAGCAGAATATAATACTGACAATCTCTGTGATGCATTCAAAAGTATCTCCAAACCTCTTTTAAATGTGCTCTGTAAGGATTGTGAATACTGTATCTTTGAAAGCACTGTGAAACATATTAACTATAGTGACTTTTAGGGGAACTAACAATACATCTGCCAGATAATTGGAATGTCTATTGAGTAGTTGTGCCTTTCATTACTCGGTTCTATATTAAAAAGATATCAATACAAAAGGATGTGCAAATAACTTAAAGTGGTTTATTAAATGCGTTTTAAATGAGTTATTCCAGAAAAACATTCAAGTTCTGCATGTTAATGCACACTCTCTACTAAAGTTAGTATCAGGTACTATGTTGAATACTGCTTCAGCTATCTCTTGTGTTGTGGTTAGCTCTGGCCCTGCTCCTGCCCCAAGGACTGTGGATGTGGGGGAGACATCCACATGCTGCAGGCCTGTTTTGCCCCTGGTGGAATCTGCTGATGAAGGCTCCTCTGACCAAGAAGACATGAGTGACAGGGAGGAGGAGAGTGTGGCAGACAGCTCAGAAGGAGATAAATTATCTAGCTCCTCCTTGGATTCAGAACAAGAGTTAATGATACAGCCACGCATGCGGAGAGTGATGCATAGGCAACAACAACTGAGATATTATTATCAAAGAAAATGAGGCCACCTGTGGTTGGGTGGGGCTGTGGTAATTAGTGAGGCTGCTATAAATAGCAGCCTGTGGGTTTCGTCATTGTGGAGGATTATCTGATCGTTGTGTTTTGTGACTGCTTTACTGACTTTGACTTTTTGTGTGCTGATTTTTCCCCGCTTTGAAACTAAACCAGAGCAAAGTGTGTTTCACTTTGTGAAAGAAGAAGGACTGTGAATTGCCTCACAGCTGCAAGATAAGTATCACAGAACTGATAAGGGACTTGTACAAATTACCAGTTTGTTTGGAGATGAGTGCTCTTGGCTATACTAAAAGAGGGCTTGGTTTAAGTGAATTTTCATTATAAAGAACATTGTTTTGAATTTTCAAACGTGTGTGTGTCTGAAATTTGTACCTGTGAATTTTTGGGAGGATTCTACCAGAACACTCTTGATACATTGATTCAATTGTTTTGGAAAGAAAGCCCCCTGGCTTATTTCCAGAGCAACAGGGCACGCTTTGCCTTCTTATCCAAGAGGGGCGGCATACAAATCTAATAAATTAAATTGAAATTGAATTATCAGGCAAGAAAATTAACTGTGATGGCTTGCTGGTCTCACAAAAAAATTAGAGAACTTTTGAAAACTAGAACCAGAGCTTCATTTTTTCCAATTTTGATCCTATAGAGTTCCCAACTTTTCCAACTCTGTGGACCGGCAGTGGTGACAGTGATTGCAAGGGATGGAGAAGGGGTGATTTTGTGTGCATGCCTGCCACTTAGGCAAATAGAGGTTTCTGCACTCGCATACTGCTTGCACAAATCATTCCCAAAGGAGCACGGATCAGGTCCAGGATGAGTACCAGGGTTGGGGGCCCCTGCTACAGAGGAGGGTTATTTGAAAGTTTATAAATCAACAATTTCCATTATAAAATTCTAGTTAGCATGTTACTTTTTCTTCCCTCGCATTTTCAGGTCTGCCAATATGGAGATTTGGGAAATGAAGGTCAGATGGACAAATTAAAGAAATGAGAATAGCTTCATACCAGACATGACAATACAATTTACTCACTCTCCAGACAAGTAACCCTCACTTTCAAGAGTTTGCTTACAACAGATGTTCACAGTCATCACACAGCTACATTAGTTCCTTTATAGCTGACAAGAATGAAACCATATTTACAGAGAAAATCTGTTTATTGTAGTATGCACAAATTAAGTCTATACAATACAGTATATAAATCATAAATGTATGTATGTATGTATGTATGTATGTATGTATGTATGTGTATGTGTATGTGTATGTGTATGAGTATGTGTATGTGTATATGTATGAGTATGTGTATGTGTATGTGTATGTGTATGTGTATGTGTATATGTACAGACTGCTCAAAAAAAAAAGGGAACACTTAAACAACACAACATAACTCCAAATAAACTAAAATTCTGTGATATGAAGCTGTCAACTTAGGAAGCAATACTGATTGAAAATCAATTTCACATGCTGCTGTGCACGTTCAACTTTGTATAGAACAAAGTATTCAATGAGAATATTTCATTCATTCAGATCTGGGATGTGTTAGTTGAGTATTCCCTTTATTTTTTGAGCAGTGTCTCTCTGTGTGTGTACATATATTTGTAATGTCAGCATCAGATGAATGTATACATTTGTTTGATATTAGATTAATATTGAAATATAATACTGTATACATCAACAGCTTTCCTCTCTCTAATAGTTTTTTGTTTGTTTGTTTTGTTTTTCTAATTTGTCATGAATTTCTTTCCTCTTCTGCATATTTAAAATTTTTACTATTGTTATATTTATTTCTCTAAAACTTGTTATTAAAAAAACAAGTAGGTAATAAGTTTGTTTTTTTTTTAAAAAAAACACCTTATGGTGATGGAGGTGATCCGGCTTAAAGAATGATCAATGAAGCAGATAGTTAACCCTTTCTGTTGCAAATTCTCTCACTTGAACCTGCTTTTTTACTTTAAAAAAAGAAATTGTTCTTGCACACATTAACACTCTAAAAATATTCTCAGCAATTTTAAATAATGCAATGGCTACAAATAAGATACACTTACCCACTTAGGACCACAATGAAATCCATGACGTTCCATCCATTTCGCAGGTATGAACCTTTGTGGAAAACGAACCCCAATGCAACTATTTTAATGCCAGCTTCAAAGCAAAAAATCCCAATAAAATAAGGTTCTGTCTTTTCCTACAACAACAACAACAAAGGAAACAAACAGATCAGAAAATGAAATTAGCAAATGTCAAGGAGAATTTTTTGGATCTTCCCAATTGCAATTTCTAAGTTCTAATTTGAGTTTAGATTAATTATTTTGGGGTGGGCAAAGTTGGCTTTTCTATGACTTGCGGACTTCAACACCCAGAATTCCTGAGCTAATCATGATAGTTCAGGAATTCTGGGAGTTGAAGTCCACATGTCATAGAAGAGCCAACTTTGCCTACCCTTGGGCTATTTGATCCAATTGAATTCACCAGGATTTAATAAGGTCATAGTTTTGATTATTTACTGAGATGATCTTGAACTTTTTCAGAATATATTCAGTAAATTAAAACTGCAAATCATTAGTTCTGGTTAATAATCCAGACAAGTTCTAACCAGTCCTATTGATTTCAGAAGAATTTTCCTTAAGTGGGATGGATATGTCCACCTCCAGTGAATTCCATTTTAGTGCCTCACTTCATGTGGGACTAAAAGATTTCAAATATGAAGTTTAGGTTCTTTGTGACTAATGAAACCTTGTTGCCTGTAGTTCATTTGTTCATTCGTTCGTCCTTTCGTTCGTTCTCTCTCTCTCTTTCTCTCTATCTCTCTCTTTCTCTCTCTCTCCCTCCCTCCCTCTCTCCCCCTCTCTCTCCTCCCCCACAAAACCTGCTAGATGTTTAAAGCATCAATAAAAATCAGTTCCAATTACTTAGATCAAACGTTACATTTTAATAGTGTTGACATAATCCACTAATCTAATGAAAAATGGGCATCTATGATGATCTCCCCATCACATACAAAATTTACTTCTTAGTCAATTTACAAGCTTACAAATTTGTTCAAATTCAGAATGGCTCTGTGTAGAATGTACAGGAAACAGTTTCAAACAACAAAACTTGAGACTAAATCCCGCTTTCCATACCCCAATATTTTAGTTTAGTTTATTGTATGTTCCTAGTCATTTTTTAGTTTCTTATCCTGTGCAACCAGGAAAATGGTAACTTGTCCTAGACTAATTTTCAGAATAAATAAGAGGCAAGGGCGTTCTGTGCCGATTAGGGTTGGAACTCTGGAATTGCAACAAATATCTCCATCCTTTGCTAAAAGGCTGGAGGACTATTCTAAACCATGATAACCTCCCAGGTTCCGAATGTCAAGACAAAACTGAATAACTACTGATTTATCATCCTCTTGGGACTGAAATTTTGCAGTGGAAAAACTCCAGTACTATCCAGAAGATAGGCAAATCAAACAAAAATCAAAGTCAACTTACTAATCTGCGAGACATAGGTGTCTTATCATCTTCAGGGAGATGCTGCTCCAAGGCCAGAACGATGCAGTTTGCAATGATGGTTGCCAGAATCATGTATTCAAAAGGCGTGCAGAATTATGTTAAGGAATACAAAATGAATAGCAGAAATCGAACAACATTCTAAATCAATTTTCTCCTTGTTCAATCACACTTTTCTGTTTCCCTTTCTATGCCCCTTAATTATCACCTACCCCAGAAAAATAAATATTGGGGTAAGTGGTAAAGTAGAACACTCTGATGAATATATTTGGAAGGTATACAAATGATGAAACAAAGATCCAAGCAGAATGGTACATATTTTTGTACACATTTACGTGTCTTCATCAGATCACTCTAGCATTTTATGGTGTGTGATGTTTCACACAAAAGTGAGAAGAACCAAAGTTCTGTACATCTATAAAATTCACAGCAGAGTAATGAAGAGAAGACAAAATAATGCTACTGTATGAATGTAGCCTAGAAATTCTCAAAGGAAGGACGAAAAAGCATACAAAAAAAATATATAAATGAGTTGCAGTAAAACTGTGGATTGCATTTCAATAAATTAATTGTCCGTGGAAAGTATATAATTTCCTTTTGTGGTAGCCCCAGGATCTCAGTCTTGTCAGTTTCTTTGGCCAATTCAGCAACATAAAACAGTCATCAAGTAAGCCCTGGCTGATTGCCATCCAAAGAACAGCAAACTGCAGCTGAGTTCATCCCATGCTGATGCTAAGCGAGAGGTTCTTTTTGCATTAAACCAAATTTTCAGAACAAGCAATTGAAAAGACTAATATGTCACCATCCATTATTGGCAGCTCTATTGTTGGTCAAGGGTGGGTGTGAAGGGGAAGCTGTCTCTCTGAAGCTTTAGAAAGCTGAGAAATAAAATTGTTGTAATTATTAATATTGTGTTGCCATAGACTTCCACTTTCCCATCAGCTGTGTAGGCAGAGATTGACTTAAAAGTGGCAATTTGAGTTGTCAAGGTTATTAAGGCAAGGATAACCAATCTTTAAAACTATTATTGTTTACCAATCTTTATAACTATCCATGTAAAACTGGCAGGTTTTGATCGCCAACCCGTCCTTTTCTCTGCCTTAGGGTTCATCTCCCTCCTTCCTCACACCTCAAAGTCCAATGGTTCCTAGCTTTCCTCTTGCAAGTGTAGTAGCTATAACAAATGCATACTTTTAGAAGCAAAGCTTCAGAAATCTTTCAACCTGACTAAAGCAAGCTTAATCAATACTCAGTGGAATACCTAATTTAATTTAATTGAATTGAATATATTCAGTTTATAAGCTGCCCTTCTCCTGACGGACTCAGGGTGGTGTACAACAATAAAATAATATACAGTAATAATAATAATAATAATAATAATAATAATAATAATAATAATAATAAACCAACTTCCGACTTCAGGCTGACCGAATTCTGAAGCATAACACACCAGACATCCTGATTGTGGAGAAAAAGAAAGCATGGATCATCGACATCGAAATCCCAGAGGACAGCAGAATTGAGGAGAAGCAGCTAGAGAAATTAGTGAAATACGAAGATCTAAAAATTGAGCTGCAACGACTCTGGCATAAGTCAGTGAAAGTGGTACTTGGCACGCTGGGTGCAGTGCCAAAGGATCTCAGCGGACATTTGAAAACCATCGGAATTGACAAAATCTCCTTCTGTCAATTGCAAAAGGCCACTTTACTGGGATCGGCAAACATAATTCACCGCTACATCACACAGTCCTAGGTGCTTGCGAAGTGCCCGACTGGTGATGAAATACGAAATCCAGCATAGTGATCTCGTTTGCTGTGTTGTATTGACATAATAATAATAATAATAATAATAATAATAATAATAATAATAATAATAATAATAATTATTATTATTATTATTATTATTATTATTATTATTATTATTATTTATTAGATTTGTATGCCACCCGTCTCCGAGGGCTCTGAGCGGCTCACAACAGGACAATACACAATATACAAATCTAATAGTTAAAAAACAATTTTAAAAACCCCTTATAAAAATAATTATACAGCTCAAACAAACCATATGTAAATTATAATAGCTAAGGGGTATATTAATTTCATCATGCCTGGTGACATACATGAGTTTTCAGGAGTTTACGAACGGCAAGTAGGGTGGGGGCAGTCCTAATCTCTGTCTGGGGGGAGTTGGTTCCAAAGGGCCGGGGCAGCCACAGGGAAGGCTCTTCCCATGTACACACACCCCCAGATGACATTGTTTAGTCGACGGGACTCGGAGAAGGCCAACTCTGTAGGACCTAATCGATCATTGGGATTTGTGTGGCAGAAGACGGTACTGGAGGTATTCTGGTCTGCGGAGAGGGGCGGCATACAAATCTAAATAATAAATAAATAAATAAATAAATGCCACGTAGGGCTTTATAGTATTAAAAAGAACCAATATCAAAAGACATTCATTCATCTATCATTCATTTCCTCTGGCCTGCTCATTCATCACTAGGACCTGACTATAAATTATGCCCACATCTACATGAATCAGGGGTCATCCAAGTCTACTTGCATGAGTTGGGGTGATGGCAAGTGAGAGCTAGACCTGAAGTGGAGCAGGCAAAAAAATACTCCATTGTTGTTTCAGCACCAGTTGCCAAAAATTAGGACAATGCTATTTAAACTATCAGTTTGCATGTGATCAGACTGGAGTCTTTCTCTTACTATTTACCATAGTGTGGAAGAATATTGTAAACTTCCTGTTTTTTCCTGTACCTGAAAAGGTTTCTGACTGTAAATTGGATCGTCACAATTCCCAAGAAGCTAAATTCCTCTTAACAAAATCTTTCTTATTCAATTCACAGAACCTCAGAGATCTGTAAGGAGAGGTACAAAAAGGTAAGAAGAGAAAGGAGCAACTGCTACTCTAGCTGGCCTGCATCAACTGGTATTTTTCTGATCACTGACAGCCAGTGGTGTATTAACCATTAAGTGGACTAAGCACATGCTTAGGGCACCAGGTCCAAAAGGGACACCACAAAGTTGAGAAAGAAAGAAAAAACACCAGTGAAGATTTGTTAAAAATAATAATAATGATAAAACTAGTAGGGGTACCAAGATTTGTCAGTGCTTAGGGCACCAGTGAGCCTTAATCCCTCACTGCTGACAGCCTACCTGCTGATCTGAAAGGCTTATAATTCCTGTCTCTGGCACATCCCATTTCTGCAATGACCAAAAATTCTTGTTAGACTATTCCAAAACAATCAGGGTTGGCTTTACTGAAGGCAAATCATGTCAGACTAATCTCATTGATTTCTTTGACTATGTCACAAAGGTATTGGATGAAGGTGGTGCCGTGGATATTGCCTACCTGGACTTCAGCAAAGCCTTTGATACGGTTCCACATAAAGAGCTGATAGATAAATTAGTGAAGATTGGACTTAATCCCTGGATAGTTCAATGGATTTGCAGCTGGCTGAAGCGTAGACATCAGAGAGTTATTGTTAATGGCGAGTATTCTGAGCAGAGTCAGGTTACAAGCGGTGTGCCACAAGGATGTGTTCTGGGTCCTATTCTTTTTAATATATTTGTGAGTGACATAGGGGAAGGTTTGGTAGGGAAGGTTTGCCTATTTGCCGATGACTCTAAAGTGTGCAATAGGGTTGATATTCCTGGAGGCGTCTGTAATATGGTAAATGATTTAGCGTTACTAGATAAATGGTCAAAGCAATGGAAACTGCAGTTTAATGTTTCCAAATGTAAAATAATGTACTTGGGGAAAAGGAATCCTCAATCTGAGTATTGTATTGGCAGTTCAGTGTTGGCAAATACTTCAAAAGAAAAGGATTTAGGGGTAGTGATTTCTGACAGTCTCAAAATGGGTGAACAGTGCAGTCAGGCGGTAGGGAAAGCAAGTAGGATGCTTGGCTGCATAGCTAGAGGTATAACAAGCAGGAAGAGGGAGATTATGATCCCACTATATAGAATGCTGGTGAGACCACATTTGGAATACTGTGTTCAGTTCTGGAGACCTCACCTACAAAAAGATATTGACAAAATTGAACGGGTCCAAAGACGGGATACAAGAATGGTGGAAGGTCTTAAGCATAAAACGTATCAGGAAAGACTTAATGAACTCAATCTGTATAGTCTGGAGGACAGAAGGAAAAGGGGGGACATGATCGAAACATTTAAATATATTAAAGGGTTAAATAAGGTCCAGGAGGGAAGTGTTTTTAATAGGAAAGTGAACACAAGAACAAGGGGACACAATCTGAAGTTAGTTGGGGGAAAGATCAAAAGCAACATGAGAAAATATTATTTTACTGAAAGAGTAGTAGATCCTTGGAACAAACTTCCAGCAGATGTGGTAGATAAATCCACAGTAACTGAATTTAAACATGCCTGGAATAAACATATATCCATCCTAAGATAAAATACAGAAAATAGTATAAGGGCAGACTAGATGGACCATGAGGTCTTTTTCTGCCGTCAGACTTCTATGTTTCTATGTTTCTATGGGTGAAAATAATTAGAAAATGTATGCTTGTTGTGAGTCTCAGGAGAAAGGCATAGAAATCTAATAGATAGATAGATAGATAGATAGATAGATAGATAGATAGATAGATAGATAGATAGATAGATAGATAAAAATAAAATAAAATAAAATAAATAAAATAAAATACAAAAATTAAAATTAAAATAAAATAAAATAAAATAAAATAAATAAAATAAATAAAATAAATAAAATAAATAAAATAAATAAAATAAATAAAATAAATAAAATAAATAAAATAAATAAAATAAATAAAATAAATAAAATAAATAAAATAAATAAAATAAATAAAATAAATGAAATAAAATAAAATACAAAAATTAAAATAAATAAAATAAAATAATAAAATAAAATAAAATAAATAATAAAATAATAAAATAAAATAAAATAAATAAAATGTTGCAGAATGCTGAAAAAAGCAGTTCAACCTTGCTTTCTAACTGTTGCACTAGTCACAGCATGCTTAAACATAAAGCCAGCTGGGTGACTTTGGGCCTTCTCTCTAGGAAGGAGGTAGTAGTAACAATAACAACAACAACAACAACAACAACAACAACAACAACAACAACAACAACAACAACAGAATTGGAAGGGATCTTGGAGTCTTCTAGTTCAACCCCCTGCTTAGGCAGGAAACCCTACACCACTTCACTTAAATGGTGATCCAACATTTGCTTAAAAACTTCCAGTGTTGAAGCATTCACAATTTTTGGAGGCAAGCTGTTCCACTGATTAATTGTTCTAACTGTGGGGAACCACTTCTGAAAAATCTTGTCCAGAAAAGAGCAGAGACTTTAAGAACTGGATACGACTGAATGGGGAAAAAACAAATCTTCCGCTCCACTTTTAACTAACAGTAGCATTTCCAGCAACAGAGGAAAAGGGAGCCTTGAGGAGGGTGAGGTTAGCCATACAGGATGTAGACTGCTCTCTTCTGATGTCAAGAGGAATTTTAAAAACCAGTGACATTGTTTTGCTGAAACAAGAGACCAGAACCAGGATAGGATGGAGAAAATATGAGTTAAATAAATTTCTTGGGATGTGGAATCTGCAGCGAGAGCTGGATCACTGCAGCTGGAGTTTTTCCATGTGTGACTTGTCTTGTCATATTTCACGAGAGACCAGAAAGGAACTAAGCTGAAAACCCTATTTATCCATATAAAAGTGCCAGAGGAAGGTGGTGGTGAAATGAACTGTACAAGGAAAATTCCAAAACTGATAATTTGACCATAATTCCTAATATAAACCTTGATTTGACATAATCAGTAATAATAATTAAGAGTTATTGAGTCCCAGATACTTCAGCTGCACTTACCACTTGCACAAATGTGTTAGAGACCGAGGGGCTTGTGTAAAACCTTATATACCAGCAAATATAGCTCTTCAGAGCTATTTAAAAACTTTAAAGCAATTCTGGAGAATTTGATTTAAAACTAGAAGGTTTTCGTTAAAAAAGAAATAGGCTTTAGAGAATTAACATTTCTCTGTTCTAAACATCTTCCTTAAATGTCCCTTTTTTCTTTACTGGATACATTAATGGTGTTCTGCTGGGCTCTCTGATAGGAGCCTCCCAAAAATTCAAGGGTACAAATTGCAGACACACACATGTTTGAAAATTCAAAACAATGTTCTTTATCACAAAATTCAAAATAAACTAAGCCCTCTTGTTGTATTGCAAAGAGCACTCGTCCCAAAACAACCAGGTAGTTTGTACAATTTTCCTTAAGCAGTCATTAAGTACTTAGCTAGCAGCTGTGAAGAAACTTCACACCCCTTCTTCTTCCAACGAAGTGAGACACACACGCACGCACACACACATGTTGCTCTGCTTTGGTTTCAAAAGTGTGAAAAATAAAAAAACAAAGTCCAGAAAACATCAACACACGATTCCTGAAGAACTGCAATCAGATACTCTTTCACAATGGCCAAACCCACACGCTGCCATTTATAGCAGCAGCCCTAATTACTGGAGCCCCACCCAACCACAGGTGGCCTCATTTTCTCTTGTAATAATCCTTCAGTTGTTGTCTCCTATGCATTACTCTATGCATGCGTGGATGTGTCATTAATTCTTGTTCAGAATCCAAGGATGATATAGATGATTGATCTCCTCCTGGGCTGTCTGCCAAACTCCCCTCTTCCCTGTCACTCATGCTTCCTTGGTCAGAGGAGGCTTCATCGGCAGATTCCATCGGGAGCAAAACAGGCCTGCGGCATGTGGATGTCTCCCCCACATCCACCTGCACATTCCTTGGGGCAGGAGCTGGGCCAGAGCTAACCACAACAAATGGTTCCATTCCCTAACATCTGGACATACTGTATAGAAATGAAAAGGAATTTACAAAGTTAGTCTCGTATCTTCAGATTTTAATTCCAGGAAAAAACAACATAGAGTGCATAGAGAAGCAATTTAAAACTAAGGAGAAATTTCCTGACAGTTAGAACTATTAATTAATTAAGCTTGCTCTCACAAGTTTAAAATGCTCCAACACTGGATGGTTTTAAGAAGATGTTGGATAACCATTTGTGTGAAGTGGTGTAGGGTTTCCTGTCTAGCAGGGGATTGGGCTAGAAGACCTCCAAGGTCCCTCCCAACCCTGCAATTCTATTTTATTCAGAAGAAGCATATTTATAAGTATATATTGCAATTTTGAGATTCCTATTTAAATCAAAAACACAGCACACAACTCTCTCAATGTCTAACACATAACAAGTTACATTGGAAGTTCCTCTCTTCTATTAAGTTTGGCAGATTGCCTGGGAGAATGAGACCTAACCATGGAGCAGCCAAAAAAATGAAAGCAAAAAAGCTCTCTCATTTATCTTCCTTTAGTTCCCATTTTCTTAGTAATCAAAACATTTAGTATTGCCATAAATTTGTATATACTGCAGGTCAGGGGCGGGCTCCTTTTATCTTGTTACTGGTGCACTGCATGCGCATCACCATGTTTCCTCATGTGCATGTGTTTGCTATACATGCACATGCATGCATGTCCTCTCACATGACTTTTTTTTCCCTGCGCATGTGTGGGAAGCAAAAAAATCACCAAAATCTCATGTATGCAAGCATCCCCTCTGGCCCAGCTCCTGCCCCAAGGAATGTGGAGGTGGATATGGGGGAAACATCCACATGCCGCAGGACTGTTTTGGTCCCGATGGAATCTGCCGACAAAGCCTCCTCTGACCAAGGAAGCATGAGTGACAGGGAAGAGGGAAGTTTGGCAGACAGCCCAGGAGGAGATCAATCATCTGTATCATCCCTGGATTCTGAACAAGAATTAATGACACATCCACGCATGCGTAGAGTGATGCATAGGAGACAACAACTGAAGGATTATTACAAGAGAAAATGAGGCCACCTGGGATTGGGTGGGGCTGCTGTAATTAGTGCTACAGATAAAAGTGCAGCCTGGTGTTTTAGCCTCATGGCAGTTTATCTGATTCATTGTTTCATCAAGATCATGGTTTTTGTGCTGTTCAAGATTGTGTGTGGACTCTCTGGACTTTAGAATTGGACTCAATTTCCCAGTTATTGGGTGAGCAATTGGATTGCATTTCACCTGTGCCTTGTGTGTACCAGAAAATCCCTTTGACATTTAAAAAGGGAGCTGTTTCTGTTTTTCTGTTTATAAAAACTTTTGGGTTTTCCTTTTATCTTGTGGGGTGCGTCTTCCTGGACTAACTATCCTGTAATTACGGGAGGTTGAAAAACGCCACCATCATCAGGCTGAAGTTTCAAGCTTCGTGCTGTTGTAAAAATGGATACACACACACACACACACACACACACACACACACACACACATACATACATATATATGCAAGTGTATATGTATAAGTGTTTGGCGGGACCTAGGGGAAAAGCCTTCTCTGTGGGGGTCCCGGCCCTCTGGAATCAGCTCCCCCCAGAAATTCGTACTGACCCCACTCTCCTTGCCTTCCGTAAAAGCTTAAAGACCTATCTGTGCCACCAGCCTTGGGGACATTAGACCCTTGCCTCCTGGCGGACAAATGTAGTATGTTTTGTGGTGTGAATGGGAATGAATGATTTTAAATGTTAGTAGAGTTTTAAAGCTTTTTCTAGTGAAATTAATTGGATTTGTACATTGTATATTGTTTGCTATGTTGTGAGCCTCCCCAAGTCCTCGGAGAGGGGCGGCATAAAAATCCAATTTATTAAATAAATAAATAAATGAATGAATGAATAAATAAATAAATAAATAAACAAACAAATAAACAAATAAAATGCTTTCGGTGAATTAAACTGCAGTATATTTCAGCAGAATGGCGAAAGCTACAGCTACAGATCAGTACTCTGTGCTAATTATATGATGAACTACCTCAAGCATCCTGCCCTTCCTTTCAAAGAATCTTTATGTTGAAACTTGGCATGGAGTATGCGTCTTTTAAAAGAGAACTGTTATAAAGTGGGGCACATGGCTACCGGAGCGGTATATTAAGGAAAAACATCAGTTTAAGTTTATTCAAAAATTGTTCCTGACCAGCTAAATAGATAATAGATTGCATTTGTCTTTCCTGGGATGGCATATAAATTGCTGCTTTCTATTCAGAGTATGCTTGCCTTCTATCTCTCCAACTCACAACTCTTCAGAGTTGGCCCACTCTCCTATTTTAATATTCCTTTCTTTATTTTCCTTTTCAACAGTTTTGGGGGTTTGGTGACGAAACTACAGAGTCAGGTAGGGAATTCCAGGCATTAACCATTCTGTTGCTAAAGTCGTATTTTCTACAGTCAAGTTTGGAAAATACAATGTTATATTTAAAACAACACATTGATTATATCTTCACAACATTTTTTGAAGATTTTCAAAATGTCAAAACATCTTTAGAAAAAGGAAAACCGTAATCCTCCCTTCTTTGACGGAGATGGGCAATTGATAAATATAAAATATAAATAAAATAAACAAACAAACCCTCAGATGACAAAATGACAGATGACAGAAGATTATTGATTTACTCTTGAATTTTATTTCATACATTGGTCCATCCTAGATAATATAATTTAAAATTAGAGTAATCAGTCAATTCTGCTTCCTGCCTATTCATTTAAATATGAAAGTGATGCATTTTTAAAGTATTGGTGCAGACGAATTTCCAATTTAACAAGATACAATTCATTATTACAATGGAGAATAAATCCAGAGCCAAGCTAGATGAGATATTAATGAACTTTTATCAGATTATCTGATATTTCCTCAAAGAAAAAACTTGCAGAACTTCCCATGTGCTCTTAAGTTCATGAAGAAATTCTCTCAATCATTTTTTTCCACATAATTTTCAGATGGATTAGTCTGCTATTCAATATTAAGATATGTTGCATCTATGGAAATTCCTGGTTGCTTTACTTAATGTTAAACTGTAATGATTTGATATAATAAAAAGTATATTAACAAATCTATAAGTAAACAAACCATTTTAAAGGTTATAAATGGAGACTAGTAATGTCCTAAATTATTATTATTGTAATTATAATTAGATTTTTTTTTCTTGCTGGCCATGCTCATGTTCTTTTAACTGTTGCTGGACAGAGAAAACTTACATAGGAGATTTCCTGGCCATTTATGTGAAGCAAACTTCATTGAAATTACCATTAAAAGTACAAAAGATCCTCCCATTCATTTCCTCCATGGCTTTATCATCATCCTTATCCCTATATAATAATTTAGGAGAAAAGTGCAACTAAAAAAAAAAAAGGCCAAGAGAACAAGGGTGGAAACTACAGCTTGAGCTGTCTTGTGTGCCTGTGTGCATGTGTGCTATACATGTGCTTGTCCCCAGTGTGATTTTGCATCTGCACATGCACAGGAACCAAAAATGTGCCAAAATAGAAACATAGAACAAACATAGAAACATAGAAACATAAACAAAGAAACATAGAAACACAGAAACATAGAAACAAAGAAATATAGAAACACAGAAACATAGAAACACAAAAACATAGAAACATAGAAACATAGAAACATAAAAACAAAGAAACATAGTGTTGTGGTTCAGTCTGGGACCCCTCCGGGAATGGCTGACCTTCTGTCGGTTTCCAGCTCAGAGGGAGAGGCTGAGGAACAGGAGGTGCAGACAGACGAAGAAGAATCCCAGGCTGAAGAAGAAGGACAGCCAGAGTCCCACCAGGGGGAGCTCTCCCCAGCAAGCAGCCTGGATTCCTTAGGGGAAAATGCTCAAGACATCATAGATATGCGACAAAGGCGAGCTAATCAGAGACGGACTCAATTGGCTAGGTATTTCCAGCATTAGAGGTCACAGCTGGGTTTGGGTGTGGTGCTCTTGGGAAAGGATAAAAGGCGGACCCACCCTTCCTGGCTTGTGGAGTTTTATCTTGGAGATTCGTGAGACCTGTCTGTGAACTTTGGTGGCTTACAATCCTGGTTTGTGCCTTGGACTATTGAAACCTTGGGGGTGTGTGCCAGCAAGAAGCTTGTGGGATTGACTGGACATCAGGACCCTGCTGTAACATATTCTAGCCTGTCTGTTGTGAAGACAGGTTTTCCTTTGTGCTTATTTTTTCCAGCTATAAAATACTTTTGGCTTTTACCAGAGTGTCTGGCTGTTTTTTCAGTTGGTGTTGAGGTCTGGGAAAACCCAGACAGAACACATAGAAACACAGAAACATAGAAATATAGAAACAAAGAAACAGAAACACAGAAACACAGAAACAAACATAGAAACATAGAAACAAACATAGAAACATAGAAACATGGAAACATGGAAACATAGAAAGAAACAAAGAAACAGAAACAGAAACAGAAACACAGAAACATAGAAACAAACATAGAAACATAGAAACACAGAAACATAGAAACAAAGAAACATAGAACCACAGAAACATAGAACCACAGAAACACAGAAACATAGAACCACAGAAACATAGAAACATAGAACCACAGAAACATAGAACCACAGAAACAAAGAAACATAGAAACATAGAACCACAGAAACAAAGAAACATAGAACCACAGAAACATACAGAAACACAGAAATATAGAAACATAGAAACATAGAAGATTGACGGCAGAAAAAGACCTCATGGTACATCTAGACCTCCAAAAAGACCTCAAAGTTATATCTCTTCACCATTTATTAAGGAAAATAATGTTCTTTCTTCTTTTAATGATAATGACCAAAATATTCTTAGACCACATGGGTAATCATGTCCACATAATCCTCACAATTGGTCTGGTTACTTGAAAAAGCCATGATGGCATAGTGTTTAGAGTTCAGTACTGCAGGCTGCTTCTGCTTACTGCCTGTAGTTTGCTAGTTCAAATCTCACCAGGCTCAAGGTTGATCCAGTCTTCCATCCTTCTGAGGTTGGTAAAATGAGGACTCAGGTAGTTGGGGGCAATATGCTGACTCTGTAACCTGCTTACATGGGGTTTTAAAGCCCTGTGAAGCAGCATCCAAGTCTAAGTGCTATTGCTATTGAAAGCTCTAGTTTCTTCTGTATTTTTTCTCTTCTTGGAGAATGTCATCCTAAACACTTGCATTTGCAGAAAGACATGGGGAATGCAGGTTGTAAATGCCATACTAGCAAAGCTGCCTCCTTTCCCGTCATACATTAGGTAGGGATTGATATAATTAAACTGTACATATGATTTTAACAGTATCTTTTGAAAGTACATTGTTGTTTAAAATAAATCCGTCCTAGCAATTTCTCAGGACATTCTGTACCTTACACAGTCTCAGCAACAGTTTGAGACTGATACAAAAAGTAGCCTAATTAAATGAGTGTTTTTAAAGTTCCTGTAAGGGATGTTTTTATAGGTGCAGATGTATCTACTTTAATCACCTTGCTACCTCAAGTGACAATTAATGCAATCATATTTAAGCTGTTGTAAACTGTTCTGACCCTTCAAACTAGAGAGGGGAAAGAAATCTAAACAAATACAGTACCATTATTATCTGCAAGACTTTATCCATATTCATTTACCAGTTTGCTTCTATACATGGAATTACATATCATTCTCTCTCTCCTTACTGGTTATTCTTCATTGAAAAACTGCTCTTATTTTATATTCTTCATTAAAATAAAAGTTATATCATGTGATTTATTTTCTTGCCTTATTGTCTTTTTCAAACTTCAGTTACCATAGCAATTGGATGCAACTTGGCATTGCCATGGCAACTGCTGCCTCAGTTTCAATTCACCATCTGACAGGGTGCCTCTCCTTCCCTCGTTTGCCTCAACTGTCAAAAAGAAAGACCCATCCCTAAAGAAAGCATAAAATCAAATGAATGAAAGTTAAAACAACATAAAACAAAACAAAACAAAGCGTTCTACACAGCTAGAGTGAACTGGTCCCTGATTGTTGCTGATTTTTTTGCTAGCATAGATGTCACATCACATCATAAAAATTTGTGCCAAGGTTGGTGAAGGCAATGCTACTTTATTTGTATTATATTGTGATTTATATATGGCCCTGGGTTGGGCCTAGAGGCAAAAAGGAGCTGTGACATTCCTTCAATATACCAGGGTAATCCAACAGAAAAAACATATAGCCCCTCCCTGGTACAAAGCTGAAGGGATCAGATTTGGTGGCCTAGAGGTTAATTCTCTGCCTTACAAGGCAGAGGCCCCAGGATCAAATCCCAGTAAGGGTATGGCTAGCTGATGAGACCAGAACAAGGCCGATATAGCGCTATCCTAGTCTCCCTTAATTTTAAAATTTCAGGAAAAACAAGTGATATATATCTCCAGGATATATATATATTTGTTTTCGTAGATTTTCACGGGTACAGGTATGATGGTCTTGGTATATTCGGGTTTCTTCCCATGTAGGATTTATATCTCACATGTTTTTTTGCTGAATTTGAAAATTAAGGGAGACTAGGATAGATCTATTTTGGCTCTATTTTGGCCTCATCAGCTAGCCATACCCACAGGGTCTTGAACCTGCAACCTTTGCCTTGTAAGGCAGAGAATTATCCTCTAGGCTACAGTATCCAACCCCTTCAGCTCTGCACCAGGGAAGGGTTACATATTTTTGTGTCGAATCACTCTGGTGTGTGTATGTATGTATGTATGTATGTATGTATGTATGTATGTGTATATATATAGATATATATGATGTGCGTGTGTGCGTGTGTGCGTGTGTGTGTGTGTGTGATTTATATATATATAAATCACAATTAACTGCCAGTATATATATACTTGGAGTTAATATCCATGGATAAAATCCAGTTCAATGTATTCTATAGTAGGACCAAATCTAAAGAAGTCAGGAATTGCACAGGAGAACCAATATAGTGCCAAGATAAGATGCTAGCTTTGGACTTTAATCAAATCCATACTCTAACTCAGGATTGTCTTAGGTTCAGTCATGAGCTCTTTGGCTTATAACCTTTTTCAATGTTATCTTAGAGACTCCAGAGAATGGAATGAAGTAATCCTTCCCCAAATGCAAATTCTAATTATTTTGTACAGGAGCCAATTAGGTTGCTGAACTTGTTTGCTGTTTTTTTTACAGTGATATAAAAAGGGAAATAATTACTTTCACTGATTATTTGCTAACAGCTAAAGATCAACACAAAATCAAGCATTAATTCATGCATATTATATATTAGAGACTTGGAGCACAAACAGCCCTGGAAGTCTTTGAGCACATTTAAATTAATTTAAGCTGCTCAAGAACATGGTCTGAACAGACTGTAGAAACATTGCAGATGTGAACCATACTGACAATCATTTCTCCTCAACAAGAATTACAGTCCTTTAACAAGTTACAGGGATCTTTTCTGAAATTCTCCAAATTTCACCAAAGATTTAATTCCTTTGATCCTTTAAAGAAAGTCATGCTATGTAAAACCAAGGTCCACAAATAACTCTACAAAGGTTAATATATGACATACTGTATAACAGTATATTAGAATCCGGGGTCTACAAAAATTTGATTTGCAAAGCCTTCCTATTATGTAAAGCTATAAATTTTTATTCCATGTGGGAGAATATATCCACATGCAGTTTAAGATATATAAAACCATTCTAACAGTCCACTTCTACATTTTTATGTAAGTTATCAGAGTTATTGAATTAAGATGGCTAGGATTGCACAAATCTTTAATTAGATGTGTCTCCATAATGTTTAGTCTTCCATTCATGGAAGTTTTTTGAGATTTTGTAGAATTCATTGGTGCAACATTTTTATCTAGCTTGAAGCATGTTTTTATGAAGCTCCATGATACTTTGGATTCTAAGATTTTAAGATATGTCAGTTTTAAAAAATCTGAAATTCAGTTAATCCTTGACTTTCAACCACAATTGAAAAATTCTGTTGCTAAGTGAATTTTGTCCCATGTTATGATATTCTTGCCACAGTTTTTAAGTGGTTCACTGCAGTTGTAAAGTTAGTAGACAGAGGTTCATCTTAATCCTGTTATGTGGGAGGAGTTTGACCTGGTAACACCCGATGAATTGGAAATGAAGTGAAGGCATGGGAGCTGTGAGCTCCGCCACCTGTTTGTTGGACCCATATCCCTTCTGGCTGGTCTCGGCCAGCAGGCAGGTGACACGGAGCTGGGTACAGGAGATTGTCAATGCTTCCTTGAGGGAGGGGTCCTTTCCGTCTCCCTCCTCAAGAAGTCTTCCCTGGACCCAGCTGTATTTAATAACTATTGTCTGGTCTCCAACTTCCCCTTTATGGGGAAGGTTGTTGGGAAGGTGGTGTCGTGCTGGCTCCCACAGTCCCTGGACAAAGCCGATTATCTGGGCCCTCCACAGTCAGGATTCAGGCCCAGCTACAGCACGGAAACTGCTTTGGTCGCGCTGATGGATTATTTCTGGCAGGCCTGAGATAGGGGTTTATCCTCTATTCTGGTGCTCCTTGACCTCTCAGCAGCTTTCGATTCCATCAACCATGGTATCCTCCTGTGCTGGCTGGAGGGGTTGGGAGTGGGAGGCACTATTTTATGGTGGTTCTCCTCCTGCCTCTCTGGTAATCGCAGTCGGTGTTAGCAGGGGGCCAGAGGTCGATTCCTGGTTCTGTCCCTTGTGAGGTTCCTCAGGCATTGGTTCTCTTCCCCCTGCTGTTTAATATTTACATGAAACCACTGGGTGACATCATCTGAGGGCACGGGGTGAATTACTATCAGTATGATACTCAGCTATACATCTCCACCCTGTGTCCACTCAGTGAAGCATTGGAAGTGATGTGCTGGTGGCTGGAGGCTGTTAGGGTCTGGATGGGTGTTAACAGGCTCAGACTCAACCCCAACAAGATGGAGTGTCTACGGGTTCTGCCTCCTAAGGACACTTCCACCTGTCCGTCCATTACTCTGGGGGGGAACTTTTGACCCCTTCAGTGAGGGTCCAAAACTTGGGCATCCTCCTCGATCCAAAGCTGACTCTGGACCATCATCTTTCAGCTGTGACGAGGGTGGCATTTGCCCAGGTTCACCTGGTGCACCAATTGCAGCCCTATTTGGACAGGGAGTCTCTACTCACAGTCGCTCTTGTCCTTATCACCTCGAGGTTTGACTACTGCAATGCTCTCTACATGTGGCTACCTTTGAAGAGTGTTCAGAAACTTCAAATTGTGTAAAATGCAGCCACGCGAGTGGTCATGGGCCTCTCAGGACATGCCCATATTTCTATAACACTCCACAGATTGGTTTCCAGACACAATTCAAAATGTTGGTAATGACCTATAAAGCTCTACATGTCATCCGGCCAGATTATTTGTGGGACCGCCTTCTGCCGTATTAATCTCAGTGACCGGTTAGGTCCCACAGAGTTGGCCTTCGCCAGGTCCTGTCAACCAGACAATGTCACTTGGCGGGGCCAAGGAGAAGAGCCTTCTCTGTGGGGGACCCGGCCCTCTGGAATCAGCTCCTCCCAGAGATTCACACTGTACCTACCTTCCTTGCCTTTCGCAAGAGTCTTAAGACTCATTTATGTTGCTAGGTTTGGGAATTAGGTCTTGGCGCCCTGGCCAATGAATGTGATGTATGGTTGAGATTTGAATCTGTATGATTGATTTTTAGTATACAGTGTTCCCTCGATTTTCGCGGGGGATGCGTTCCGAGACCGCCTGCGAAAGTCGAATTTCCGCGAAGTAGAGATGCGGAAGTAAATACACTATTTTTGGCTATGAACAGTGTCACAAGCCTTCCCTTAACACTTTAAACCCCTAAATTACAATTTCCCATTCCCTTAGCAACCATTTAGATTATTACTCACCATGTTTATTTATTAATGCTTATTTTTTTAAAAAATGATTAAAGGTGGACAAAAGTTTGGTGATGACATATGACGTTATCAGGCAGGAAAAACCGTGGTATAGGGGAAAAAACTGCAAAGTATTTTTTAATTAATATTTTTGAAAAACTGTGGTATAGGCTTTTCGCGAAGTTCGAACCCACGAAAATTGAGGGAGCACTGTATTGGAATTTTAGGTTATGTAGTTTTAATTAATTAGATTTGTCTTTGTATTTCATTGTTTTATATTATATGCTGTAAGCCGCCCCGAGGCTTCGGAGAGGGGCAGCATACAAATATAATAAACAAACAAACAAACAAACAAATAAATAAATAACATGGCATTAAATGATCTTGGTTGTCAGAAGGCGACCACATGATCCGTAGTGTCAGTCACATGACACTGCAACCATCATAAATGTGAGTTAGTTGCCAAAGCATCTGAATTTTGACCACATGACCATGGAATGCTGCAAAGAATATAAGCAAGGTCACAAGTCACTATTTTCAGTGCTATTATAACTTCAAATGGTCACTAAAGGTACTGTTATAAGTAAGTAATACAATATTATTTGTATTGGTTCTCAGTAAGCCAGAATGATTAGCCAAGGGTAGGTTTGTTTGTTTGTTTCAAAATAAACACAACAGTGTCACATATTGCTGTAGATGGCCATTTGTTACACTCACTACTTCAAAGCAATTAGATTGCAAAAGAGCCATTCTCCCTGGTGAGAATTATAAATAAATACACGATAAAGGGGGGAAAGGAGAGGATAAAACTGTAAACAGTGAAGAGGAAATTTAAATTATCTTCTTTTTCTCTGGCTAATTTCCCTCTGCCTCTCTCAAATTTCTAAGGGACATTATCTCCCTAAAATAAAACTATTTTTCAAATTTCTCTGAAAAAGCAACTTTGCTCCCTATGTATGTATTTTCTATCCACTTCACCTTTCCCTTCCTCTATTTATAAATTAGATTTCTCAATTCTGAAATGGCTGAATGGTCACTAGACCACTCTTTCCTGGTGAATGAACACTGCACGCCTATTAGGCAAATATATATGAAAGGAAACCCTACTCAACATGATGGGACATATCTGCAGGTAGATATATAAAGGCTGTGCTGATGAATATAATTCAAAGGCACCTTCTAAATCTACATACTATTGGAGACCACCAACACATTATATTTGATTGCTATTTTAATTTATTTATTTGGTTTTTGATTTAATATGTTATAAATTAATTGGTGAAATTTTGCACTAAAACGATGGAGATAATAACAAGTCACAATAATTAGTACTGACTGCAACTCTTTCAAATTCAAATTTAAGTTCATCCAAGAAACCATTCATATTTACACAGTGTGATATTCTCTCAGCTTTCCATTTAAAACATAAATCCAGAAGAAATTAATTGGTCCTCTTAAAAAAAAAAATTCTCTTGTCAAAGTTGCTATCAAATATTTACCATATCTTGACTTCTGAATATTTTTCCTTTCCATTATATTCAGTTAGTTATATTTGATGGTATCTGATAATAACTCTGTCATTTTACAGAGTATTTAAAAGCATTTAAAAGCTAATTGGTGACAGAATGTATTATCAGCAGCATTTCATGAAAATATGGAGTGGTGTTTATACAGGGCTTACAACCTGAAAACCAAAAGATTTCATATTTAATGCTTGCCAGAAGACGGCGGATTCCATGCAATATGGTTACAGCATCGGAAGTAGGCTACAATGAATTCAGTGTTTTTTTCCTCAGATAATTGAGTTCCAGATAAAGCATTCTAATTATTAACTTAGAGGAAAACTTGAGGCACAGCCTGAAAAAAATAGTAAAATTTATACTAAAATGCTTATGAGTCCCTATACAACTTTACATTCATGGGTAGACAATAAATGTGCCATCTGACAGTTGCTGTGAGGAACAATGATTTAAGGCAGAAGTGTCAACCTCACATGGCATCACGTGACATATCGGGATATCTTTCCCCTTCATTAAACTGGGTGTGGGCATGGCCAGCATGTGACACATCCAGCCTGCAGGCCAGGAATTTGACAGCCTTGTTTTAAGAGGTCATTAGAGCAGTGATGGCAAATCCTTTAGGATTAGCATGTCAAAATGCCTTGCTTGCAGTAATGGGCAGCCAAAGTTTTTACTGCCACACTGTGAGTGTGGCTTAATGGTCATGTGACTGGGTAGGAGTGGCTTGCTGGCCATGTGACCAGGTGGGAGTGGCTTGAATGATCATCATCGTTCAAGTGAACTGTTAAGTCCTCGACTTACAACCTTACCAGTGTCGCTTGCTGGGGTGACAATTTGCTTAGTGTTTCCCGTGCTCTCTTTCCTGGGTCGCCCCCCTGCCTCAGGCTGGGTAGCTAGGCAAACGGGTGCTGCCAGAAGCATAAATGCTGCTCGGGCCACTTCCACCACGCCTTCTGCTTGCACTTCAGGCGGGAGGTGGCCGTGGGAGGCTGGAGGTGAGCTGGGCAGGAGAGAGGGAAGCTCATTCAAGGCCAGGAAGGAGGAAAGAGGAAAAAAGCAAGGAGCGCAGATGCAGCAGCAGCAGCAGGGGGAAAAAGGAGAACCAAGCTGAGACCAGTAATCCAGGAAGTGACAGCTGCTGATCAGCTGGAGCTGTGCATGCATCTTAATTTCTGCCGGTGGAACTGTGCTCCACCCCGTCCTGCCTGCTGCCCACCCCTGCTTACTTGATGTGTCAAGCCCTGCTCTTCTGCCTCTGAACAAATGTGAAATATTTTTTTCCATATTCGGTTACAATTAAAATCGCAGTCCAATGATACATGTGATCTCCAGGATCAGCCACACACCACTTACCATCAGGGAGTGTTTTGTTTCTGTTGACAAGTCTCCCTACACTCTACCTGAAGCAACTCTGAATTGGACAAGACATTCGTTCTTGAACTGATCTTAGAGAATGCTCTTCCTCAACATCTGCAGTCTTGGGAAAACCATATAAAATCCTGCCCTGTTCTTACATGATTTTCAGGGGCCACACAAGAACCTCTGGAGGGTTTGCAGCAGTGCAAGAGCACACCTCTTCTTGTGCGGCCTCCACAACCTCCAAAAATCATGCATGAATGGGGTATGTTTTTGACAATAGTTGCTGTCAGCTGGCAACACTCAAAATGGCATGGTGTATCACCTTTCACACACGTGCTATAGGTTTACCATCACTGCACTAGCGACAGGGAAGATTTTGTTATTATCACCCAAAAACCACAAGAAATTAAACCCTACTGCTTTTAGGCATTTTGCTATCAAATCCAGTAATAAGAGAATCTTGAGTGATTCCAGAAACTGCAGAAAAAAGTTCAGAAGCTGTGGGTTTCCAGTCATATGTTAATGTTATGTAAAACATGACTTTCAAAGCAAATAAAAGAACGATAAATGATGTATTTATTTTAATGTAAAGGAAGAACAATTTGAGATACTCGGTTCAATTACCTTGGGGGAAATTATACTGCTTAATCAAATGATGGGACAAAATTAGGCTGCCTTATATTTTTATATAGCGAGGTGGACTATCCTTCCCAATGACACAGAATTTTGCCTCAGGATAATCTCCATGCATGATCTGATATAGAAAAGATTTATTCTTAATTGTTTTGTCATACTATTCACCCACGGGTTAAAATCCATATTATGCTAAGCAATAGAATGTTGTACAAACCATGATGGCCTGACTCACACATAACATATGCTCACCTCACCCATACGCTAAGCTAAAAGCACGTGAACAATAACTATATTCAAAACTTCTAAGCCTAACTAACAAATCACATTTATTAATATTTGTTGTGATTCAGCCTGAGGCTGCTCAGGGACCAGCTGTGTCTCTGCTGGCTCCATGCCCGGAGGAGGATGACAGCGCAGAGGAGGGGGCTGACCAGTCGGACGGGGGAGAGGAAAATCAGGAATGGGATGAAGGCGAACAGCATGAGAGCCCCGGGGGGGGGGGGCTCTCCCCAGCCAGTAGCTTGGAGTCATTAGGTGATGACGCACAAGCTGTCATTGACATGAGACAGCGACGTTCAGAGCAACAAAAGGAGCAGTTAAAGAGATATTTTCACCATTGAAGTAGAAACAGCTGGGTTTGGGTGTGGTACTCATCAGCAGGGTTTAAAAGGCAGACAAGCCCTTTAAGCCATGTGGAGTATTATCAGTTTGGTGTGGCGTTATCCTGTCTTGTTTCTTGGCGTCTCTGTTCCTGGCTTGTGGCCCAGCAGCTTTGGAAGATCCGTGGGAGGTATAGGTCTGCTATCTGCAGCCTTGGCTTGGCAGCAAGAATTCTGTATTGCTGCATGGACTTTTGGCCTTCGTGAATATATCTGAAGATACAGCATTTTCCTGTTTGTAAGGACATTTTCTGTTACCTGTGTTTTTCTTGAATTTTATAAAACTGCCTTTGCCTTTTACCAGTGTGTCTGGCTTCTCTTTTTGGGTTGGTATTGGCTTCTGGAGTGACCCAGACAGAACAATATTAGTCTTAAATTGCATGTTACCATGAATGGAAAGCCCATTTGTAATTCCTGGTACGGAATCCTACATCTTCTTTGAGCTCCAATGCACAAATTCCATTGATTACTTTCTTCTAATTGCAGCCATGAAAATGCATCCTCAACTTAAAATACAAAGCCTTAAGGAACTTTTCTTGAGTGGATTACCTTTTTTTTAATATAACAGTGATGTTATTATGAACCCAAAATTACTGATGACTAGCTGTGAATGGATACATGTGTGTCTTTGATGACTTTAGGAAATTCTATGCTGTGAAGTACTTGCTCCCACTCCCCAAAGAATTGGGATATTTCAGAAATCTGAATTGTGCACACAATGATGCAGGATGGTGTTGTGGTTAGCTCTGGCTCAGCTCCTGCCCCAAGGAATGTGCAGGTGGATGTGGGGGAGACATCCACATGCCGCAGGCCTGTTTTGCTCCCGATGGAATCTGCCGATGAAGCCTCCTCTGACCAAGGAAGCATGAGTAACAGGGAAGTGGGGAGTTTGGCAGACAGCCCAGGAGGAGATCAATAATCTGTATCATCCTTGGATTCTGAACAAGAATTAATGACACATCCACGCATGTGTAGAATGATGCATAGGAGAGAACAACGGAAGGATTATTACAAGAGAAAATGAGGCCACCTGTGGTTGGGTGGGGCTCCAGTAATTAGGGCTGCTGCTATAAATAGCAGCGTGTGGGTTGGGCCGTTGTGAAAGAGTATCTGATCGCAGTTCTTCAGAAATCGTGTGTTGCTGTTTTCTGGACTTTGTTTGTTGATTTTTCATGCCTTTGAAACCAAAGCAGAGCAACGTGTGTGTGTGTGTGTGTGTGTGTCTCACTTCGTTGGAAGAAGAAGGGGTGTGAAGTTTCTTAACTTCACACTTAATGACTGCTTATTGTTTTGGGATGAGTGCTCTTTGCAATATAAAAAGAATGCTTAGTTTATTTTGAATTTTGTGATAAAGAACATTGGTTTGAATTTTCAAACGTGTGTCTGAAATGTGTACCCTAGAATTTTCAGGAGGCTCCTACCAGAGAGCCCGGCAGAACAGATGGTGGAATCAGGTTCTGACAGGTTCTTAAAAACTGTTAGTAAAAATTTTGAGTAGTTTGGCGAACCAGTAGGGGAAGTTTTTAGTAGTTCAGAGAACCAGCAAATACCAACTGTGGCTGGCCCCAGAGAACACCCACAGAACCTGTACTAAAAAAAAAAATCACCACTGGCTGGAATCAATAAAATGAATTGGGCAGATTCATTACTGCCATGTATTTATTCAGTTGTTTATACTTGTAACATTTGTATAAAAGAAACTTAAAGGTTCATCTGTAACAAAATTGTAGGATTTGTCCCCTTCCCAGTCTAAACCACATAGTCCTGGCAAAACCCTGCACTGCTCATGCATAATTCACTAAAGCATTCAGTGCACTCTGCTTAGTCTTTAGAAGGCCAGCACATTTGTTCTAGGTTCTGTTATTGTGCTCAAATATGATTAATACAAGCTAAATTAAGTAGATATTGATGGTTTGCACTTCCCATCTTATATCCTAACCCAGTGTTTCCCAACCTTGGCAACTTGAAGATATTTGGACTTCAACTCCCAGAATTCTAGGTATCTTCAAGTTGCCAAGGTTGGGAAACACTGTCCTAACCCAATTGTAACTTTCCAAGCAAGTAAAGTCAAAACAGGAGATCTTGCCATTGACAGATGCTTGCTGATAGGAAACTGAGAAGACAAGAGGTTGAAAGTCTCAGATTTTTACTCTGTCTACAAAGGATCATTTTTTTCAGCTGACAATGGTGCTTGACAGCAAAAGCAGAAATAATGTAGTGATCGTTCCATCTATTAACAGCAAAGATGTTCCTTGTATGCTACTAAATCTGGCTTTTTGACCCAAAATGCCCAGATAAACTTGCTTGCTCCCCAGGGAACAAACATCTATTGTCTCATATTTCCATCCTGCACCACTCTCTATTTACATTAGAAAACAAAACAGCACAGGGTGCTAGCATAATCACACATTTACCAAGGAAATATACAGGACTGAATCACCACCTCCTAGATATTTTTAGCCTTATTACCTAGTCAAATGGGTTTAGATAAACAACTCCATTTCTCCCCCAGACTACAATCTTCAGTCTCTTTTCTTCCAATTCATCAATATTAAGAAATTTTGGTACAATTGGCAAAATTTAGATGTAAAGATTTTCCTAACCAGAAAGGTAACATTTATTTGGAAGACAGCTTTTGTTTGTGGGGGCGGGGGCATAGCAATACCTACTTTTTCAGAAAATGGTGAAACTTTTCCTCTTTGAGTGAAGGGTTTGAGGATTTTAATGGATCAATGAGAGCCTTAAAGTCCTACAACATAAGTATCGTATTCAATCATGCATCATTAAACTTCCACTTTGTTAGGGATGCCTTCAAGCTTCTGGCCATACCTTTTGTACTGCTAATATCTCATCAAACTCCAAATTGTTAGTTAAATATTAGAATACCTCCCCATGACATATTTCTGTATACAGTATTCCCTTGATTTTCGCGGGTTCGAACTTCGCGAAAAGTCTATACCATGGTTTTTCAAAAATATTAATTGAAAAATACTTTGCGGGTTTTTTCCCTATACCACGGTTTTTCCTGCCCAATGACGTCATATGTCATTGCCAAACTTTCATCTGCCTTTAATAAATATTTTTTTAATAAACGTTAATAAATAAACATGGTGAGTAATGATGTAAATGGTTGCTAAGGGAATGGGAAATTGCACTTTAGGGGTTTAAAGTGTTAAGGGAAGGCTTGTGATACTGTTCATAGCCAAAAATAGTGTGTGTACTTCCACATCTCTACTTTGCGGAAATTCGACTTTCGCGGGTGGTCTCGGAACGCATCCCCCGCGAAAATCGAGGGAACACTGTACTCCAGAATATAACATTGTCAGGAATGAAGGATCCTTCGAACTTCTCCCTGACATCCAGTGGTCTAACCATTGAATTATTTTGCATGCTGGGGAACAGTATCTTTTTCTATCAGTGGAAAGAATAATCTAATCAATTTGATCCTGGTGATGATAGAAACTGGCGTTTCTAAAACCAATGCAATTGCCTAAAAGGGAGGGACTCAAGAGATGGTTGAGACACACCAACATACAAGTTGTCAAGAGATGGTTAAAATATACTAAAACTCATTCTTTCACTGTACAATTAAAAAAGAGAAAATAAGTAGGCATTGCTGCATTATCTGATAATAGTATGTAATTACAGTGCTCTTTCATTAGAACGTTGGTATCGTTAACTGTATCCTAAGTCATCCCACTTGAACTGACAGATAGGCAGACTTGCCCAACAGGATCCTATGGCACTGGAATTCTAAACATAGGTTAGTGTCAGAATCTGCAAGATTTACCGTATATTAATTTATGCCTTAGCACTTAGACCTACAAGGAGTGGACAAAAAATGGAAGCACTTGACTTTTTGGCATCATAATGTTTGAACATGTTCAAACAATCAAAACTTGACATATTTTAATGTATTTTTTATTCTGTTATTTGATATGTTTTTTTTAACTACCTTTTTTTTTTTACAGAAATTTAAGGAAATTGGTTATAACCTAGAAATGGCAGACCTCTCAGACTTTCAAAGAGGCCAAATTGTTGGTGCTAGCATGGCAGACGCTAGTAAAACAGAAAGTGCCTGAATGTTTGGCGTTTCAAGAAGTAATGTCTCAAAAGTAATGACTGCTTTTGAAAGAGAAGGGCAAACATTCTCAGCCAAGCACAGGTCGGGTCGAAAGTCGAAGTTGTCTGAGAGAGACTGTTTGAGCAGATCGCAAGACCACAGCTCCTAAAATCACTGCAAAGCTCAATAGACACGTACAGAACCCAGTTTCCCCAAAAACTGTTCGAAGGGAGCTTCACAAATCTGGATTCCACGGAAGAGCTGCAAGTTGTTTCCATTTTTTTGTCCACCCCCTGTATATACTGCTTCAAAGTGCTTTCAAGCCCTCTCTAAACAGTTTACAGAATCAGCATATTGCCCTCAACAATCTGGGTCATCATTTTACCCATCTCAGAAGGATGGAAGGCTGAATCAACCTGAGCTAGTCAGGATCAAACCCCTGACAATGGAATGCAGAGTTAGCCTGCAATACTGCATTCTAATCACAGCTACTAAAAAGAGGGGGAGGGGAAGTTGGCATACTTTTTCTTGAGCTCCAACTCCAGTTCCTACTATAATAATTCAAATACAATTTCTTTTGTGGCTAAATCAGATCTTTTCCTGACAACTGCTAATTTGGCTTCTTGGTTCATTTGATTGCCAATCTGTCTGCTTTTTCACACTTCTGTGCAACTTCCTTCCATGGATGCCTCAATGGGTGGCTTTCTCAGCTACTTGGCCTAGTCCTAGGCTGTTCAAAATACAAATTATTTTATAACAAAATGTTTCCAACTCTATTACATTTCAAGATTCCCAAGCTGGGATGTATGACTTTTAGCTGGCAGGAGAAGCGGTATTTGTGTTTCCTGGAAGGGCTCTCTGAGCTATCTTGTTCCCATCATTTATCAGTCTCAGGTCAGGCTTTTCCGTTTTTGAGGTTTAACTAAGCATAGGCATTTCTTTAAAAGGTAATCATTCCTTTACTGATTCATTTTAAAATGCACATTGACATTTCTTAAAATTCAGAAAATTGGTACAGCAAATTTACATTTATCTAGGCCTGTAATTACTGTATATAGGGCCTAAGTGGCTTATAGAATACCAAACTCAGGGCTAAAATTTACAGTTGCATACTAACTCTTCCATACCTCTCACAAGCCATCCTTCAGGGTGACTAATGAAATTTCTGTCCTTGGATTCCCAATTGGTAATGGTCCAAATAATTTGTTTGTTTGTTTATTGATTGATTGATTGGATTGGATTTGTATGCTGCCCCTCTCCGCAGACTCGGGGCGGCTAACAACAATGATAAAAAACAACATGTAACAATCCAATTTAATAAAGCAACTAAAAACCCTTATTATAAAAACCAAACATACACACAAACATACCATACATAACTTGTAATGGCCTAATATCCTAACTCCCCCATGCCTGGCGACAAAGGTGGGTCTTGAGTAATTTGCGAAAGACAAGGAGGGTGGGGGCCGTTCTAATCTCTGGCGGGAATTGATTCCAGAAGGCCAGGGCTGCCACAGAGAAGGCTCTTTCCCTGGGGCCCGCCAAACGACATTGTTTGGTCGACGGGACCCGGAGAAGGCCAACTCTGTGGGACCTTATCGGCCGCTGGGATTCGTGCGGTAGAATCTATGTCTTCCAGGTTTCTTTATAGATGTTGGCCATACAACTTCTCAACATTTTTTCTTAGAAAAAATGAAGTGACCGGATAATAATTATTTAATCTAGCTAGATAAAGTGATGGCTTCTTGATGAGGAGACTGTTTCAAGTTAAATGTATTTGACTTGAAAATGTATTTGTCACCATGGTGACCAGATCACCATGTCAGTCAAAGCTCCCATCATCATTGCAGAATCTGTCTACTTTTTCACATGGTAGATATTACATGTCTTGTACTGATTTGACTGAAATGCAGAATCTATCTGTAAACTTTTAGCAGTTCCTTCTAATAACTAATTAATATTGCTTAACCTAGATGAAGTACTCTGTCCTATTGTGGGCATGCTGGAGGACAAGATACTTCAAGATAGATGGGGGAAAATGCCTTTTAGGAAAGATTGTATTTGTCATTTAACCCAATGAAAATGATACCTGCAGGAACTAAACATTTCAGATTTAAAAAATCAATAGCTATTGTATCAGAATTTTAATTAGAATTAGTTTTCATGGGTGGCATCCACCAAATTTTCCCTAAATGCAACAATTATTATTCATTCTCTAAGAAAGAGACACAATTGTTTAAAAAACAATTTGAAATTCATGCATATTTATGTAGAAAATCAGATTTGATCATGTGATTATACGATGTTAATGCTGCTGAGTGATCTCAAAACCAAGTTCCAAAACACCTGGTTCAGATTCTGAGCCTAATATGAGGCCATACTTGATTAAAATTCAATAAGATACTTACTTAAAATATCATATTTTGGAACCTGAATTCTGACTGACTACTGCCTCTGAAATGTACTTTCTTAACCAACTTGAACTAAATTTTTGGTCTCATTAACTGCAAGACTTGAGATTTCACCCATGTGTATTTTGTTCTGGTCTACTGGCCGTTAGTCTCTTGCCCTGAAAACAAAGACCTATATTGATACTTCTAGACCAGTCAGGAAACACAAGGGGATGAGCTAATTCTACTGCATTGAGGGTGAAAACAGCTTTCCCCCCCCAGAGGCCCTCTTGAGGCCAGAAATGGTCTGTTTCCCAACTTCTGATGGACCCAGTAGGCTCATGTTTCACCCTCCCCCTGGCTCCAAATGCTTCCCTGGAGCTGGGAGAGGGTAAAAACGCTCTCCCCCATCCCTCCGGAGGCTCTCTGGAAGCCAAAAACACTCTCTCAGAGCCTCTGTGTGAGCCAAAAATAAGCTGGCTGGCACACACATGCATGTTAGAGCTAGGACAATGGCTCACTTGCTACCTGTGGCACCTGTGCCATAGGTTTGCCATCACTGATCTAGGCAGAATCTCTTGGCCCATTTTTCAAGGTCCTTCTTACATACCATTATAATCCTACAATTTGATTGCTTCAAGGGAAGCTTTTGCTATAGCCCCTATCTTAGTAAATATTTAATATGTTAATACAAGAATAATTTGAAGCTACTGTCTATTAAAAATCTCTTTGAACATTTTCTGATTCATTAGCCACTAAAAAAGAGAGGGTGGATACAGTTCACTGAAGTTAGATTATGAAACACAAATCCTTTTTAATTAAGACACAGGATGACATTTAACTAGAGAATAAGGTTTTATATTGACAGAACACCTGAGGAGGTCAGAGTGTCAGAGCTCTTTGTGAATACTTATGGAATGACTAACTTGCTTAGTATTTTATTCAGATTTCATTCAGATTTTTATTCCTAGGGTCCTTTTAATGCACTGAGGTGGCAGAATTTTCACCTTCCTACATACATAGTATCAATTTCTTTAGGAGTAGTAGATGAAATATTGGTATCCCATGAGACAAAGAAGGGAGAAGAATTAATACATTATTATTATTATTATTATTATTATTATTATTATTATTATTATTATTATTAATTGGATTTGTATGCCACCCTCAGTCCTCAGGGAGGGGCAGCATACAAATATAAAACATATATAAACAACATAACAATAAAACCAATCCATTCAATATAATTAAAAACTTTAAAAATCCCAAAACGCTTTAAAACATTCATTATCATTCACTCAAACACAACAAAAACACTCGCTAGTCAGGGGGAAGATCTAGTGACCCTAGGCCTGGCGGCAAAAATGAGTGCGAATCTCTGGGTTGAGCTGATTCCAGAGGGCCGGGGCCACCGCAGAGAAGGCTCTTCCCCTATGTCCCATCAGCCGGCATTGTCTGGCTGATAGGACCCTGAGGAGACCAACTCTGTGGGACCTGACTGGATTCTGGGATTCATGCGGCAAAAGGTGGTCTTGGAGGTAATCTGGTCCTATGCCTAGTGCAACAGAACAGAAATCAGACCTCTTTAAGGTAGGTCAATAGCCAGTGAAATAAACATGACCAACAAAGACTATTTAGGCTTGGTAACTAAAAGTGATCCAGACAAAGCATTCTTGCTAATGAAGAACTGAGAACAATAAAAATAAGAACGTACACCATAAGGTAAGAAGAATGCATTGCTATTAATAACACAGAAAAGTAACAAATCTCTTCAATAATGTACAAACTGATGATGACTAATACTTTGGCAACTTCTTGGCAACGAGACACATTAAGTTAATAAATAGTAGGCACCCAATAAGAGCCGCATGGGTGGGTTTTTTGGCAAGTGAATATGAAATGCATATCTCTGTGTATTTCATGAAGCAGAATATAGAATCAGGAACCACAGTGCCATATTTCAAGCCTAAAAGAATATGAAATCTTTATCTGATTCTATGAACAAAATATGACCTCATAGGTCTGAAGATGTATACGAAATTTTGCATTCTAATTTTCATTTTGGAAACTTAAGTTTAAAAACATTTCACAGTATTATTTCTAAACATCTTATGCGTGTAGGACAATAATGTAAAACATTTTCAAAATGTTGATTTAAGAGCAAAAGCATGGTTTGCTGGATGATACCAAAGGAACTTCAGAATTCTATATTAAGAGGTGTTTCATGAAATTCACATTTAAAGGTATTCTGCGATTCAAAACTTTGATAATTTGTTGCTTGTTATGATTCTATGCCAAGATATTATATAAATAAAAAAGAAGAAATAATTGGTGTAACACTTCCCCCCATTTATGTAGTTTTTACAGGGGTGGGGGATTATTTTAAATAATCTATACTAGTATACAGACCAAGTTCAGAGAATGTGTTGGATATGCATAATGGTCTGTAAATAATGGCATACACAAGT
The DNA here is from genome assembly GCF_031021105.1 of Erythrolamprus reginae. Taxonomy (NCBI): domain Eukaryota; kingdom Metazoa; phylum Chordata; class Lepidosauria; order Squamata; family Dipsadidae; genus Erythrolamprus; species Erythrolamprus reginae. Next base: position 98,550,783 of record NC_091952.1, on the reverse strand, counting down.
GTTTATTCACCCAACTTTAAAAAGCTAAATTTAACCAATCTAAACAAGCTTGAATAACTCCTTTGCACTATTAAGCAGGGTAGCCTCTATTCAATATGTTATGGCTCAGCAAACTAAACAACTAAATACTTTACTTGATCTTTGTAACCTGCTAAATATTAAAACCAGTTGAACATTAGGCACGTCTGTAGGGAATACCCCTAAACTACTATTCCTCCACTGGATTTTACTATATACCCCACAATTTTTTAAAGGGCTAATATGTAAATTTTGTTCATTTCTCTGGAATTTCTACAGAAAATGTAAATCCCAGAGGATAATGCAAAATCAAATTATAGGTGGGTAGGCTGCAGAGAATGCAAACCCATAAGGACAAATTTAATATTTTAATTGTTCATTGTAATACAGTATAATAAATCCTCTTCTTAATGGAAAAATAGCCTTGAGATAGCTTTTAATAAATTCAAAATGGGATAGCTGTTACTTATTTTGTTCTAGGAAACACATTCACTCACATACACACATAGGAAAAGGGTAGAAAGACCAGAAATAATTATAATAGTGTTGCGTTGCAATCTCACCATTGTTTCTGATAGTTTCCAAGATTCTGCCAGCTAGTACCAATTAAGACGTTATGCTAGCAGGATTTCACATTCTTTTATTAAAGAATAATTGCCGAGCTCCATTGACAGACAGACAGAATTCTTATAGCCTTTCCATAAAATGCTTGGTAGACAAATATATTAATGTCTGGCACTTTAAAAAAAACTTTCTTCAAGTGGAACCCCAACCCAATTTTTTGATCTGCATTGTATATACAAAGTTTAAAAAAAACAAGGAAAAGTTCTTCATGGTCTCTAGACATTTATGTTCCCCAGGTCAATTTTATGAAAGCAGATTGTTTTTTTAATTGTTCTATTTAATCACTACAACTCTGTAAAATGGGCCCACAACATGGCTATGAATGTCTCCAGCTATCTTGAGGCTACTGGATAGCACAGAAGGGGAATTGCTAGAGCAAGAATGAAAAATTAAAATAGTAGATTTGTTAAATAGGCAACAGTAGAAGTCCATTCTCCTTATAGGTATAACAAGATCTAAAAGTGAATCCAGCTCTATTCTTAGTGACTACCTGGATACAACCATGTAGTTTTCTTGGCAACATTACACAACAGGAGAGTCTTCATATTACATGCCAATTATGCAGTGAAATGTTATTTTTTTAATGTTTCTGAAGAGGCATATCTGTCCATATATCCATCTTGCTCGCTTGGTTATATTCCAGCTAAAACTGTAAGTAAGTAATGAAAGAGATAAAGATCTACTCTACACATACATTTTTAGAAATTACGAGGAAGTAAAATGTCTCCCACAAAGTTCAAGCATTTACATCAGAAGGCATCTCTTGCCTATTATGTTTTCTCCTAAGTTTGTCGTAAGGCCCTACTTATTACATTGTCTCATTGAGAAAAATAGAACTGTGTTTTGGATGTTGAAATACTATACAGATCATTCTTATCCAAGACTTTGATATTTTTGAATGAGGCATTAATTTCCTCCATGTCATGAAAAACTACCTAAGAAAAGCAGATACATGGAAATCACTTTGACAGAACAAGCATAAGATATGTTAGTTAAAACAAATTGTCATCTGTCAACATCCTCAATTAGTCACAATTCTATCACTCTTTACCATCACATTTCCTCATATCCAGAAGAAGAAGAAGAAGAAGAAGAAGAAGAAGAAGAAGAAGAAGAAGAAGAAGAAGAAGAAGAAGAAGAAGAAGAAGAAGTCAAGATAGGACTGAGAAGTTAAAGTGCAACTAACAGGACAGGAACAACCTGAATAGTTCTCGCTTAATCCCACACAGAATAGAAAACATGCTAGAATTTGGCAGACTGTGAAGAGGTAACAAAACTTCCCATTGCTTCCAATATGATAGTCTTTTCATCTTAGCTATGTGTCAAAACATGACTCTTTTATTTTCTTCTATGTATGAATGGCTGCCATTCATACAAGGGCAGAATAAAAATCCTACAGCTGAAGGACTTACTTGTGGTAGAGATATGCTCTACTTTTCCCCTTTGTATTGGGTGATCTATTCCCTATTCAGAGAGGCTTCCACTACTACGTAAATGCACCTACATAAGCACAGAGATCCTTACTACAACATAATGAAAGCCCCTGTAATATAGGAGCCACATGCAGATAGCTAAAAAGAATGAAACTCTCTAAAGGACTCTATCAAACCAGATGCATGGTCCTGGGTGGGGCTGCAAAGATAATACCAGAGAAGTCTGATGCAGTGTACTGTTCCATTGCAAAAATCACACCCCTTTGGTACTCATTTGGAATTTGATTTTATTATTTTCTACTTCTTTCTTCATAATAAATATATTCCAGATTATAATTCAAACTACATTCCATAATTACCTTATGGAAAAATGGAAGATAGATAGATAGATAGATAGATAGATAGATAGATAGATAGATAGATAGATAGACCGACCGACCGACCGACCGACCGACCGACCGACAGACGATGGATGGATGGATGGATGGAGACAGATAGACAGATAGACAACTCATCCTCTTTATACATAGTGGGCACTGTTTAAGAAAGCTGCCTGATGTGAGAGGCTGGCCTTCAGGAGCTATCCATGGTACTGAATAGGGTGATTATTAGAATTAAAAGTCCCTGGTGCCTTCCTTAGTCCTAATTGTGATATCAATTTTACTTGGCAATTTATTTGTTCAATTCAATAAGGAGAAAAAAAAGTGGCTACTTTTATCTATAATGAAAGCCTGTTGATAGTATGGGTGTACTATACAAGTACAATAAAAGGACCTGTTTGCCAGAATTTCTAGAACTTGGAAAAGGCAATATGAAAGCCTGGCAAGGAAGAAAAGTGGGTGTGGGTGGGCTTGAAGTAGTTAAATTGTGCTAGGCATCAGTGCCTCTCTCTTTAGATTCTCAAAGGATAGAGGAAGGAGGTTTTCATTAGTTGGCAAGTTACCTATATATAGCTAGGGTGATGTATGCAGCCATGCTTAGATTTCATTCCTAATTGCTTTAGACTAGATTACAGGTCATGATATCTGTTGCCTGTTTCTGAGGATCAGGGCAATTATCTGAATACAGTAATTTATATGGGGTGTAAATGCTTTGATATTATCTTTATTATTTCCATTTAAAAGACATCTAAATTGAGATTAAGTTTATTTCTAGGAAGAAGATGCATGGCACATTGATTTTAGGATGAATTGTTTATTCCATAAACAGTAAAGAAATATATGGTTCCATTTTGCTACCTATGATATAGAATGAAAGAGGTTGTTTATTGAAAGGGGATCCATAATTTCTTGTCTCCACACTTAAGTAATAAGGCAATTCATTAAACTGGATCGATTTCTCTGGCCTTAATTAAGCTTTTTTTTCTCTTGCTGATGAAGAGTTCTATGCAAGTTAAAAGCTTGCCTACACTTGCATCATGTCGAAATCAATTCAGTCAAAACTACTGCAGTGCTCATTTAGCATGCATTTCTTATACCTGTTTCAATAACTTAGTCCATAGCACAAGGCGCAGAAAGTCTTTTCAAATAATATGGGGGGGGGGAAATTGAGGTGATGGGAAACATGGCTTTGCAAAGAAGGCATTATTAAATATGAACCCAAGTTCTCCTTTGCTCAGTCATCACTTTCTCATCAAACTATATCTTTAGATGTTGAACTTTTAGTTTTGGGAGTTGACCACATACTTGCACTCGCTTCTCAATCCCTTCAGTCCACCATCTGGGCTGCAGCCCTTTTAAAGCCAAATCAACCTGCTCATTGCATATCAACCCCTGCAAAGAACCGAAGCAATAGAGAAATACAGGTTACAGCAGCAGGTGGTGGTGGGAATGCAAGCATTTTTAAATAAATCAAGGGAATGGAAAGGGCGAGTGGGGGCATGTATGCAATTCATGTCCCTTTCCAACTCATCCAGTTACAGAATGGAAGAGGGTCTTGGTGCTTACCTTTGTCCACGTTTCAGCAAGTGTCATTCATAGTACAACAGAATAATAAGAGCTGGGAAAAGGCATAAGGGGAAAGGATATGGCCAGTCGATGAGCTTCTTGGCATATTTCCTGACAATGTTATCTTCCCCAAAGATGAAGAGAGATCTGTTGACCGTGAAGCAATTCTGGCGGACAGGTATGGGATTGTACAATGCCATCGTCCTGGCCCGTTGAGCTTTCGTTTGCTTATATGCTCCTGGGGTCCCCCCTGAAGAAGCAGGGGCTCCCTGGCGGTTCCTGTTCTGTTCCATGGCTCCATCTCCAGCTCCCAGCCTGCCAGCCATTGCCTCACCGAAGCGAGCCATCCTGGAAGGAAAAGAGAGAGGTGATCCAATCAAGGCCCCCTCCTTTCCACAAAGTAGCAAGCAGCAAGAAAGGTGTTGCGTGCGCGCGTGTCGGAGAGGGGTGGTGGTTCCCAAGGTAGCACCCCCTCTTTTCTTCACTTCCCAGTGATGCTCTCAGTGCCACACGTTGAAGGACTCCTCCATTCCTCCGGAACCATGCAATCCCTTCAAGGCAAAATGCAAAGCATTGGGTTTGTGAGGGGGGGGGTCCCAAAAGAAAAAAAGGGGGGTGGTAGAAGGATGGTCACCACCAAGAAATCAGCCAAACCTACAAGCAAAAGCCATAGTAAATTTTTCTATGAAAATGCCTGCTAAGTGAAGACTCCTTCTCTCTCTCTCTCTCTTTCTCTCTCTCTCTCTCTCTCTCTCTGTGTGTGTGTGTGTGTGTGTGTTGGCTGAGAGGAGAGCTCAGGTTCTGTCCCTTTTTACGTGGAGCTCTGCACTGAGGCTGAGCTTTAAATCAGACACGTCCTCCTCCTCCTTCTCCTCCTCCTCCTCCTGGCTTTGTGTAGAGGGGGGGGAGAATAGGGGTTCTCCTCTACTCCACCTCCTTTCTCCGTCCCCCCCCCCCAAAACGGTCTAATCCAGGAGGAATCGAAGGGGCTGCCTAAATCGGGTGGGAAAAGGTTGCAATGTAAGCTTTTCCGTCCGCCTGTCAGGAAGAAGGAGAGAGGCAAAAAAAAAAAAAAAAGCCCTGCAGTTAGGCAAACGTGGACAAGAAACAGGTTGCAGCCCCCTCCGATCTAGTTGAAAAGCAAAGTGCTTAACTTCCTCGCTGCAATCGGCTCCATCTTCCCCTTTGAAACGAGAAGCATTATCTCATTCCCCCCCACCCCATCACCATGAGGAGTGGGGAAGAACTATCCATCTCGCTCTCCCACACACATACCTTCTGCGAGAGAATTAATACAATTATGTGGAGGGGGAGTGCTAACAATGGCTTTTGACTAAGCTTCTACGCTGCTCAATTCCCTCTCTCCCTCTCTCTCTCTCTTTCTCTCTCTCTCTCACACACACACAGAGAAAAAGAGATTCGCAGGGTAGCTTCTGTTTAGCAACCAGATTAGATTTGCTCAGGGAAGATCAGGAAGGAGGGAGGGGTCTGTAAGGAACAAAGAGGCTGCCTTGCAGACCTGCATAGGAGCAGAGGCTTCCTGAGTAGCAAAGAAATAAGCCCTGCTTGAGAGTTGCTTCACCCTTGCTCATTTCCAGAAGAAAAGAGGGGACTTCCATCTCTCTTTCACCACTCTCTGCGGTTTCTGCTTCTTTTACTTAAGGCAGACCTATAGGTGGGGGGATGGACCACAAAATGGGATTTTAGCAGTGCTGCCACCCCTCAGCACATTAAGGATATCTTCCTTAACGAACAGACAGATGTTCATACTTAATGAACTGACAGATGTTCATACCCTATGTGCATATGTTCATCGTATGTGCATACGGGCATGTGATTTTTAAACCCTGGGGCAGAGCTGCCCCCTGCCTCCCTATTATTGGTATAAAGCCAGTGATTTTTAAAAAAATGGTTCTGAACATGCTGATGTTCTACATATAGTCCTCGATTTACAGCCAGCCGTTCAGGGATCATTTGAAGTTACAACTGCAGTGGGGAAAATTACTTATGATTGGTCTTTGCACTTAGGGTTGTCATAGCATCCCATGGTCATTGGTTTAACATTTGGGCACCTGGCAACCGCCACAGGTTGCAGTCCAGGGTCACCTGTGACCTTCCATGTAGCTCCTGACAAGTTAAGTCAATGTGGGGAGGCAGCAGGGTTCCCATGGCTGGCTGTTTAACAGCCACCTGATTCAGTTAACAATCCTGGTCAAAAAAGGTGATACAAACCACACGTGACTCACTTTAACAACTGCCTTGCAATGGGGGTTTGATCTCAGCTGTGATCCTAAGTTGAGGACCCCATGTATACTTTCTATATACAGTGGTACCTCTACTTAAGAACGCCTCTACTTAAGAACTTTTCTAGATAAGAACCGGGTGTTCAAGATTTTTTTGCCTTTTCTTAAGAGCCATTTTATAGTTAAGAACCAGAGCCTGGAAAAATTTCCCAGGAAATTTGACAGTGACACGAAGGCCTGGCCAGTTTCCTGCCATTCTCCCTTTAATCCTGGCCATCTCGGGCTTTTGGGGGCTGCCAGAGGAGCCTTTCGGTGGTGCTCCCCCTCTCACCCACCTGGGTTTCTCTCTGTGGCGCAGTGTACGGGAGGCAGCCTCTTTTTTTTTAAGCCTTAAAGTTTTGGTTTTTTTTTTATTTCCCTCACCTCACCTTCTTCCTTCAGCAACTGTCCTCCTCCTCTTCTTCCTCCTCCTCCTCCCACCCAAATTCCAAGCTTTTATTTCTTTCCTAATGGGTTTGCACACATTATTTGCTTTTACATTGATTCCTATGGGAAAAAATTGCTTCTACTTACAAACCTTTCTACTTAAGAACCTGGTCACAGAACAAATTAAGTTCTTAAGTAGAGGTACCACTGTACTTATTTCTTAAATGGTCACAATACTTCTGAATTGTAAATTAGAGATTCAACTCCTTTCCATATATTGATACCTTTCCTTTCCAGAACATCTCTTGATTTCACTCAGCTCTAAAAAAAAAATTTATCTTCAGCCAAAGATTCTAAGGAAATCTGCCCCTGGATATCTCTCAGAAAAAAATATCTTGGCATCCAATTATAAAATTTGTTGGATTGTGGGCTGGTGCTTGGCATCTAAACTTCTGGGGTGGTTATTTCAATACAGTCTTCATATTTAAATGTGGTGAGCTATGTTTATAATTAAAAAATGAATATTCAATGCCTAAGATTATTTTCTTTTTCATAAAAGAAAAAAACCCTGTTTTTATTCCTTTTCTGGTTTTACACAACTTATTTTATCACAAAAGAGAACAATATAGTGTTATCTATGTACAGTATATCTTTTGCTGTACTCTAGAACCATTTTTCTTATAAAAGGAAAGCTTTCATTTTTGAATAATGACAACATGCATTTCTGCAGGAATTTCTATGACACATGCAGCATATTGTTTAAGCAACCATTATATAATAAGGTTCCTATGCCCATACAGATAGTCCTTGATTAATGACCAATTGTTTTACAAAAAAACCCCTATTATGGTTCAAAATTACAATGGCAACCCTAACCATAAACCACATGATAGTTCTCATATATATCCCCAACTCCCATACACTCTTCTTGATCTGCTCTGCCCACTGCGTCCTCATCCCAACTTGATCATTTGCACAACATATGCACGCTCCCCAACCCACATGGCATCTCTCATGCACACCCACATACCATTCCCAATCCACCCATTGTGCTCCCTCCAACACCAAGAAGCAGCCACTTACCTGTCTGCTGCTCTGACGTAGGCTTCCTGACTAAATAAAATGGCACAAATAGCGACTCGTAAACCTGCTTTTATTGTACGGCTGCTAATTATGTTCGTTAGCAGTTGTCATAAGTCCAAATAGAGTAAAATAATTCCGTCTAAAGTCTTTTAGGGAGAAAGCAGCTAAGAGTCCAAACAAATCAAAACAACTCCAACTAAAGTCTTTCCAGGGGAAAGCACATAACACACACACATGAACCTTGCTCTTGTTTGGCAAACTTTCAAAGATCAATTTGCAGGAAAAACTTGGCAAGTTCAAACAGGAACAAAACAGAGTCTTGAGTTGCAATGACGAGATCTAGGGATGAACTGAGTTGCTTCCTGCACTGAACCCTTTGTGTTCTTCACTTATATAGTTTCCAGTGGTCCCAGCCAGCTTCCCACAGGGACAATCAATGAATAGAATAGAATAGAATGGAATGGAATGGAGTGGAATGGAATAGAATAGAATAGAATAGAATAGAATAGAATAGAAACATGGAAATACCAATCTTATATTTAGCCAAATGGAATCTAGAGACTGATATCCTCATTGCTAAGGACAAAATAAATACATTTCAGAAGTGCTACCAGGCTTCAAAGAGGAGTAAATGTTGGGTTTTAACTTGCCATTTTTGTCTTTTGTCAGTTAAAATCAAACCAAGAAGTCAAACCTTTGGTTCTTCTACATTTTTTTTCTGATCCTGACGGTTTGGAGGAGTGGCATTGAGCCTCACAATCATGCACACCTCTTAAGCACAATGGATATTACGTTACCCTTTTTCCTGCAACCTGAGTTAGTTTTGGATGGCTCATGGTTAGAGAACCAGCTTGGTGGATGAAGCCAGACTCGATTATTCTGTGCTCCTAAAAATAATGAATGTCAGTCTCTCTCAGCCCTAAAGATGAGGCAATGGCAAACTATTCACCAGAAGGCATTGACGGATTGAAACCACACACAAATCTTTCATGGTTTAATTGGATAACCTCAAGTTTCTTCCATTATAAAAAATATAAGCATTCCTTTCTCCATTTCCTCCACACATTATTTTATCAGTTTCTGCTATGTACCCACTTTACACATCTTATTTCTAAAATAAAAAGTCCAAGCATTAGGGCTTCCTCATTATAATATTTTCAAATCTCCTGGTGAACTTTGCTGTCCTTACTTGCACTTGTTTGCTGGTTTACAACCACAGGGAATATTCCACAAAAAGTCACAAGTATGACAACCTATGGCATGTGGAGCCTTGGGCTTTGCCCTATGTCAGCTCCAACGCACTGGATGCTGATTTTTGGCCTTCTGGAGAGCAGGGAAGAGAGGCTGTTTTTGCCCCTCCCAGGCTTCAGGAAAGTCTCTGATAAAAAAGGACCAAATGGGCCTACCGGAAGTTCAGAAACAAGCTTCCGGTAGGCCTTTTGGGCTATTTTTACCCTCCCCAGGCTTTAGGAAACAGCCCAATGGACCTACCGGAAGTCTGGAGGCTTCAGTGAGACCTGCATATATGCACACAAGGGACAGTGCAAGTGGTATGCATGCATTCGCAGGGGGGGCATTGCATTATGGGTGTGGGCACATTCATGTGTGCTATCGCGTGCATGCGTGTGTGCCCTTTTGGCACCTGAGCAAAAAAAAGGTTAGTATAGAGTTATACCAAGACTTTAGGATACAGACATTAAGATATCAACCCTGACCACAAAAGCCTTTCTTGAGCAGCTAAGGAAGCACTAGCATAAGGAAGTTGATTTTTTTTTTGCCCCAATTTGCACTTGGTTGTCTTTTGCTTTTCGCACACATCCTTTTCCAAATAATTTGTCTGCAAACCAGGCCATGTCCTACAAACCCATAATTTCATTCAAGAACAAATTAAAAGTTGTTATTTGTAATACAGATACTTGAGAGATGTCCCTTTGCACTTTAGTTCTGAAAACATTCCATTAAGTTGTCTCAAAGGTGTTTTTACAAAAGTCAGCTATGTTTTTTCCTGAAGGAAGATGTTTCGTTTCTCATCCAATAATTTTCTTCAGTTCTGACTGGAGGGTGGGTACTGGGGGATGGAAGGATTATATTCCTTTGCAGTCATCAGGTTCTTAGAATTCTCTCTCCATCCAGTCAGAACTAATCGTTCCATTTTACCACCACCAAGCTCCAACCATCCAGTCAGAACTGAAGAAACGTCTTGGATGAGAAGTGAAACATCTTTCTCAAGGAAAAAAAATACAGACATATTACAGTTGCCTTTTGAAAAAGCACCTTTAAGGCAACCATGACCTGTATGACTGAGAATCTTCATAGACATTCATTAGTTCTTACTCTGTCCTTTTTATCTTTAACCATTTGTCAAGCCCTCTTTTTTTTTGCTGCCTAGTTTGCTAAGGGTATTTGGTTCAAGACTGCAGCAGGACTTTTTAGAAGTTCAAATAAACAATATCCTCCTCGACAAATCAGCGAACACCTAGAAGCAATCAAAGTAATAACCAAAAGCTAAAATGTATTCATCAAAAACAGATTACGCCAGACTAAATTTATTTCATTCTTCAACAAGGTGACAAAATTAATGGACCAGTGAAATACTGTCGATAAAATTTACTTGGACTTCGTAAGGCATTTGATAAAGTAGACCATAACCTACTATTAGACAAAGTGTAAAAATGTGGGTTAGACAGCATCACCACCAAATGGATTTGTAACTGGCCACAGTGATCATGTCGTCTTCCATGGAACTGCATCTGCATGGAGGGAGGTATGCAGTGGAGTACCCGAAAGCTTTGTTTTAGGCCCAGTATTCTTCAACAACTTTATCAATGTCTTGGATGAGGGGATAAATGGGGAACTCATCAAATTTACAGATGACACCAAACTGGCAGAAATAGCCAACACTGAAAAAGATAGGCTTAAGATACAGAAGGAACTTGACAGACTTGAACATTGGGTGCTATCAAATAAAATGAAATTCAATGGTGAAAAAAATAAGGTTCTACATTTAGGCAAGAAAAACAAAATGCACAGGTACAGTATATGTAGTACTTGGCTTAATATAGTAACTGTGAGAGGGATATTGGAATTCTAGTGGACAATCATTTAAATATGAGCCAGCAATGTGCAGCAGCTGCCAAAAAACCCAACACAATTCTAGGCTGTATAAACAGAGGGACAGAATCAAGATTATGTGAAATGTCAATACCACTTTATAATGCCTTGTTAAAGCCACACTTGGAATACCGCATTTAGTTTTGGTCGCCATGATGTAAAAAAGATGTGGAGACTCTAGAAAGAGTGCAGAGAAGAGCAACAAAGATGATTAGGGAACTGGAGGCTAAAACATATGAAGAACAGTTGCAGGAACTGAGTATGTCTAGTTTAATGAAAAGAAGGACTAGGAGAGATATGATAGCAATGTTCCAATAGCTCAGGGATTGCCCCAAAGAAGAGGGAGTCAAGCTATTGTCCAAAGCACCTGAGAGGAGGACAAGAAGCAATGGGTGGAAACTAATCAAGGAGAGAAGCCACTCTTCTTGGACATCTTGGAAATGACAAGGAATTTACAAAATTAATCTCATATCTTCAGATTTTAACTCCAGGAAAAACCAGCATAGAAGTGCATAAAGAAGCAACTTAGAACTAAGGAGAAATTTCCTGACAGTTAGAACTATTTATCAGTACAACAGCTTGCCTCCAGAAGTTGTGGATGCTCCAACACTGGAAGTTTTAAAGAAGATGTTGGATAATCATTTGACTGAAGTGGGGGGTTGGACTTGAAGACCTCAAGTCCGAGCGACCTCCAAGGTCCCTTCCAACTCTGTTATTCTATTCTATTCTATTCCTCTTAGTCATAATCTTGCTGATATTCTAAAATGCTTAATAATTTTTATTTTTAATCATGCTTTCTAACAATTTATCTGGCACAGATTTTCAACTAGAAAGTCTGTAAATTTTTGGCACCTCCTGGCTCCCTTATGGGTTATTAGACTGGCCAGTTTTCATTCCTGGAATACAGAGGATGAAATGGGGATTAAGCCAAAACTTTCACAAAGTTGGCATCTAGTTCACATAATACACTGAAGTTAACATATCTCTATTTGCTCATATTCACCCATAAATGTCCTTGCTTCTCCATTTTGTACCACTCTCTTATTCAGATGAAGAAGCTAAAGCTTTAAGAAACAGCATCTGTGTCCTTCAAGTTAATTTATAAAACATTATGCCCGTGGATTCTACCAAAAAACATTAAAATATTTAAATAGAGGATTTTATGCAATGCAACATTAAATTGCAGAACATTCTTGTAGGAAGCACTGGGCTTTTCAATCCAAGAGCCTCATCGATGTCTCTCTTTTCACAGAGATTTGCTTCTGTATGAATATAAAGGCCCTTTTGGTTTTCTGAAAACTCCCACTGCTTCGTTTATGTGGACTACCTGCTTATTTAATAGCCATTTTCCTCAACATAATATGGAGGATGGGGGCAGCCTTGAGAATTTACAGCTCACTGAAATAAATTCATAGGCTTATAGTAGTAGTTAAAATATTGCTTTAAAGTACCCTTTTAGAGAACATGTACCATTGGTTGGATGTTTGGAGCAAACTCCCTGTCTCAAAATGTATAAACAACTCAAATTGGATATTTACCCAGGAGATGTACTACTGCTACTAGAGTATTAACTCTGAATTCTCAATAACTACAGAGTAAAAATGCCATCCAGATTGCCTAAGGAGGTGATTGCAACCTTCTGCAGCTGTGAAAACCAACATTTCCACAGCTGCTGAAAAGTTGTTTAATATAACCAGTTGGGAATCTCAATTGATAACCAAATAAAGCCTGAGCAATTTTTTTCTGAAGTCAGTTGCTACCCTAAACTAATAAAATCTGAGAGATGGAGCTCCTTCTTACTTCTTCCTTTGCAACATTTTATATTTATAGTAATTGAGTTTATGGTGAGGCCATAATGTCATAATAATGTTTTCATGTTTCAGGCCAAATTCTTGTTTTGGCTTAGCGCTATCTTGCTTGATGTAGAGTTAGGGTTATATGACTGGCTTGATCTGATTGATATCAGCATTATTATTATCTTGTTTATTTGCAGTCAAGATATATAACTTACCGGACTTTTCGGCGTATAAGACGCACCAGTGTATAAGATGCACCTTAGTTTTTGAGGAGGAAAAAAAGGAAAAGAATCTGCTTACCAGATGTTCATATCGCTAGCGTCCTTATTTTGATCAGCATCAGCACATTATTTTATCCCCTGGTTAGGTCTTTAAAAAAACCTTATTCAGATAGTAACAATGAAAGAGCTTGCAAGCCAGTAAGAGCTGGAAAAATCATTAGCACCTGATTAGGGCTTGAAAGAAACATTTGGAGCAAGCAGATCAATGGAAAAAAACCCTGCAAAGACTTGGAAAACATTCTTCGCAAAGTGTAACAATGAAAGACCTTGCAAGCCGGTAAGAGCTGGGAACATTGTTAGCACCTGGTTAGAGCTGGAAAGAAACATTCAGAGCAAGTAGAGCAATTAAAAAAACTACAAAGACAGAGTTTGGAAAACATTCTTCACAGAGAGTAACAGTGAAAGAGTTTGCAAGTGGGTAAGAGCTGGGAACATCATTAGCACCTGGTTAGGGCTGGAAAGAAACATTTGGAGATAGTTAGAGCAATTAAAAAAACTGGCAAAGACTTAGGACTTGGAAAATATTCTTTGCAGAGAGTAACAATGAAAGAACCTGCAAGACGATTGTTAGCACCTAGTTAGGGATGAAAAGAAAAAGCTTTGAAAAAAGCTACATTCAGAGTATAAGATGCACCTGAATTTTCAACCTCTTTTAGGGAGGAAAAAGGTGCATTTTATACTCTGAAAAATATGGGAATTTTTGCTTTGGGAATGAAAATGGCTTCCACTATCACAAATATCCCTAGTGTCTTAATATCAGTAACCTTTGGACTCAAATACCTTCACCCACCACTAACCACTCATTCCCTGCCAAAAAATAAAAATAAAAAATAAAAGAAATAAAGCCATTCAAGGACTTTTTTTTTCAAGCTTTCCTATTGCACATTTTGTGCTTAATTAGAAAATATATACATTTATGTATATTGGGGATAATAATTGAATTAGAATTCAAATTGATTATGTGTCGAGTCATTGGTGACCTTGGTAACAATATAGATAGATTTTTCTCTATTATCTAACCTGGTCTTTAAATCTTCCTGTGGTGCACCAATCATCACTCTAACTGATTCCATCCACCGTGTTATTTGTCATTCTCTCCTTCTCTTGCGTTCCCACTCCTTTCCTACATCAAATTCAAAGTGTTTAATACTTCCCTTCTTCAGAATCCAACTTTTCCTTCCGTGGACATATCATAATATCTGAATATCATTTCCAAGTTCATGGCTGTCCTATCATCTACTAGTCTGTACTTTTAATGTTATTTGTTGCTGTTGTTCATTGCTCCTAAAAGATAAGCACAATAAACCATTTTAATAAAATTCACAGGGTATTGTGATTAGTATGGTCACCGTGCTCATTTACTTTTATTTCATCTGATCTGATCTAGCTTAACTTGGAGCAGTTCATAATCTGTTCCCCACTTTTTTATTTGTTTGTTCATTTTGGATGTCCGAGTAATAAATAGTATGATATTATGATGGAAAGTATCAAACCTCTGTCCATCTCAGTTTGATGCCTCAGAAGTTAATTTGGGCTTCTTCCATTTCACTTTTCACTATATTGAATTTTCTTGTGTTCATGATTTTTCTGTTCTATGTTCCCAGTATAATTTTGTCATTGAAGCCTGTAAATTTTCTTTTCCTGTATGACAGCCTCAGCAAGTAAATGTCTTGAGGGCTTTAATTTAGCCATGTCATAAAAAAATTAGTATATGAAAGGACCATATAGCTAGAGGTATAACAAGCAGGGAGAGGGAGATTGTGATCCCCTTATATAGAGGGCTGGTGAGACCACATTTGGAGTACTGTGCTCAGTTCTGGAGACCTCACCTACAAAAAGATATTGACAAAATTGAACGGGTCCAAAGACAGGCTACAAGAATGGTGGAAGGTCTTAAGCATAAAACGTATCAGGAAAGACTTAATGAACTCAATCTATATAGTCTGGAGGACAGAAGGAAAAGGAGGGACATGATCGAAACATTTAAATATGTTAAAGGGTTAAATAAGGTCCAGGAGGGAAGTGTTTTTAATAGGAAAGTGAACACAAGAACAAGGGGACACAATCTGAAGTTAGTTGGGGGAAAGATCAAAAGCAACATGATAAAATATTATTTCACTGAAAGAGTAGTAGATCCTTGGAACAAACTTCCAGTAGACGTGGTTGGTAAATCCACAGTAACTGAATTTAAACATGCCTGGGATAAACATATATCCATTGTAAGATAAAATACAGGAAATAGTATAAGGGCAGATTAGATGGACCATGAGGTCTTTTTCTGCCGTCAGTCTTCTATGTTTCTATGTTTGTATGACCATCCTGGGTAGCACGTTGAGCACCCTCACCTTAAGAGCCTATCATCCAGCAGTATATATTCAATCATTTTATATTTTGTATCCATGTCGTTGTCTTGGTAAAAATACAGTAGTTTACAATTGCCTTCTCCCACACAGGATGAATTGGTCTCTTTGCCATTATCACTAAAATGATCATCTGCATCCAACTTCTTCCTATTTCACTGCTGCTCAATACAGATTCCTACTTGGCTTAGCTGGCCAGCTGAGTTACCTTCTTGCCTTGGATTGCCTGAGAGTATATACTCTTGGATAGTTTCCTAATGTTTTCACTGTTCACTGTTTACAGGAAACATACACAAAATTATGAGGAACACAGTATAAAGGAGGGTGGAAGGGAGAGAGAATTTAGATTATGAAGAATGAAACTTTTAATTTTCTCAGTTCCACATAGCATTGAGAAATGCCAGTGATGATACTGTTAAACTTAGTTTCCCCTTGGTAGGGACACCAGGAACTTATTCTAGCTTTCTAAAATCCATTTTATTCACAATATGCATTGAAGTGGTGAACCAAAATTTCTGCACCAATCTATTGTCCTGTAGCATAATTCCAGATCCATTTCACTGCTCTTTAAAGAGCTTACCTCCAGCCAAATCATACCTCTATATTGATCCCTCTAAATTTACCCTCAGAAGGACCCTCACTATCACAGACATTATGTAGTACTTTAAAATAAATTCTCTATGATATTAACCCTGCACCAAGACACACTAACAGATCCATCATCTTTAAGAAGGGAAACCATCAGGGAACTCTGCTGAGCTTCTCTTTTTTACAATTATCAGACTTGAGCAGATCCCAAGTGCATAGCACTTATATTCAACATCCTGCGGAATATTGGCATCTCATACTATCACTAAAATTACCATACCCTATATAGGTAGGTATTTTTAATGAGCATTAAATGTGGCTTCAGCTCCAATAAATTCTTGGATGCTATTAATTGGGGAGGAAGAGAGGGAGAGGGAGAGGGAAAGAAGTAAGCTGTTCTCCTGCATTGGCATTCTATATCTGGATGTACTATAGAACACTCTTTTTATTATTATTATTTAATTTTTTCAAATATAACAAGCAAAAAAAAAAAGACATACACAAAACATATAGATACAACATTTGGGAAACGAAAGTTTCCCCACTTTTTTTTGAGTGTCCAATCAGAGAATTTTGCTTCTTTCACATAATATTGGTTCTTTAATTCTTTTATTTGACGTGTTGCTTTGCTTGAATTTTTATTTAATTCTTCGCTGTTCTTTCCTTTAACCAGTAGTAAAATTTTGCCCATATTTTATAATAATCTGAATCTTCCTTTCCTTTTTTTTACTATAGAACACTCTTAAAGATTCTAAAGATTGAAGGCATTCTGAAAAGTCTGGGGTTTGTAACTACGTGTATTTGTGAGTATTATCCTCCTACTTTACCAAGCCTATAAACAAAAGCCTCTCCACTGCTGACATGTGATTAGGGCTTCAGAGAGAATTTAGAATTACCAGCCTACTGGTTCCCACCCTTGCAGGAAATACCATGTTTTCACTGACTGAAGACACAGCTATTTATGCATTCACATAAGGAAATCATTAATTGCTCTTCTTAGCTCAGCATCATGGCCCCAAGTTCATGATACAGTCTAATCAAGGGAAGGATTATTTCACAGTTTTGTCTCACAGTTACTATATTTTCATTGGAGCTTTCTAGATGAATTTCATAAATGCCTGACCTGAAAACACTGTCAAACCGAATTAACAGCTAAACAAAGTATCTAACAGCATACATATTCTCTTCATAAAACAACCAGGAAGGCTAGTCCTGACCATTGTGCTGTTGAGGAAGCAGTTCGGGAATAAAGAAATAAATTCATGTTCACCCTGCATTGGGTATATCTTGATGGAATCGCTAAACTTTCCTCTGATTGCACCAGTGGGTTAGCAAAATGTCTGTAGAAGAACACAAAAGATTATTATTATTATTATTATTATTATTATTATTATTATTATTATTATGTCAATGCAACACAGCAAACGAGATCACTATGCTGGATTTCGTATTTCATCACCAGTCGGGCGCTTCCCAAGCACCTAGGACTGCGTGATGTAGCGGCGAATTATGTTTGCCGATCCCAGTAAAGCGGCCTTTTGCAATTGACAGATGGATATTTTGTCAATTCCGATGGTTTTCAAATGTCCGCTGAGATCCTTTGGCACTGCGTCCAGCGTGCCAAGTACCACTGAGACTATTATTATTATTATTATTATTATTATTATTATTATTATTATTATTATTATTATTATTATTAATTATTATTTGTTAGTAGTAGTAGTATTTAGCAACCTGTTCAAATTTTCTTAAGTGGCTAATCCACCAAACAAATTATCAGGATTTTTTTTTCTTTAAACTTATATTTGTGATAGCACTTAGACTTATATATCCTTCCACAGTGCTTTACATAGCCCTCTCTAAGCAGTTTACAGAACCAGCATATTGCCCCCAACAATCTGGGTCCTCATTTTACCCACCCTGGAAGGATAGAAGGCTAAGTCAACCTTAAGCCTGGTGGGATTTGATCTACCAAACTGTTGGCAGCTGATGATCAGTCACCCCCGAAAGTAAGACATTGTAGAGGTTTCGTAGAATTGCCTAATGTAAGGCATCCCCCTAAAGTAAGACGTAAGAGATGTTTCATTTCGCAGCATTCCCGAACAGAACATATATAACATATATTTGAAGAAAGTATAATTGTTATACATGGAAATAATGGTACGGTAGTAGTAAGAAATTCTTGATAGGATTCACAGTTTGTCTGGTTATGCTGGTTTGTGATGACAACTACTGTACAGTATATAATAAATGTTCTTTTTTTTGTTGTTCAGCAATAAATGTGATTTCTTCTTCATTTAAAAAAAAAATAAGACATCTCCTGAAAATAAGATGTAGCACATCTTTGGGAGCAAAAATTAATATAAGACACTGTCTTATTTTCGGGGAAACAGGGTATATGCATATGCACCAAGACAAATTTCTTTATTGGCCAATAAAGAATTCTGTTCTATTCTTTTATGTTTACTTATATATCATATTCAGAAACCACTCATCTCCCTCACAGATGTAAAGTAAAACATAAAAAGTATGCGTAAATATTGTATTAGGAGGCACACATAGTTAAAATTCAAAGTTCAAATTCAAAGTTTAAAAGGCAATATGAGAGTGTTCAAAACACTAATCAATCCCTCTGCTTGTGTCTCAAGCAAGACAGCAGAGCCAGTCTTCTGAAAGGCCAGTAGGATGGATGGCTTTCTTCTGGCTCAGGAGCATGTTCCAAAGGGCAGATCCAGGCAGAGAAGGCTCCCTTCCTGGATCCTGCCTGTCAGAAGTTTTTAATTAATGGAGTCCACAACTTACTCTCCCTACCTGACTTGGTGGGAAGGACCGATGCAATAGGCAAAGACAATTCCATGGGAAACAGAGCCCCATGCCAGGTAGGGCTTTAAAGACACCTTGACTTGGACCTAAAAGCAAACTGGCACCCAATGCAGCATATCTAACAAAGGTGCTAAATGCACTGTCCTTGGGGCATCATATATTTTGCTACCATATTTTTTGGAGTATAAGACACGCCGGATATAAGATGCACCTTAGTTTGGGGGGAGGAAAATAGGAGGAAGAAATCTACCTACCAGGTATTCATCTGGCTAGTGTCCTTAGTCTGGTCAGCTTCAGCACATTATTTTGTCCCCTGGTTAGGGCTGAAAAAAAACCTTCTTCGGAGGGAGTAGCAATGAAAACAACCCTGCAAAGACTTAAGGGTGGAAAAAAACTTCTCCAGGGGTAGCAATGAAAAAAATCCTGCACCCTGGGAAGAGCCAAGATTGTTAGCACCTCATTAGGGCTGGGGAAAAAAGCTTTGAAAAAGCTACATTGAGAGTATAAGAAGCACCCAAATTTTCAGCCTCTTTTAGGGGGGAAAGGTGTATTTTATACTCCAAAAAATACGGTCAACAAATGAGGAACACTAGAATATTGACTTGATGTTAGGCTTTTATTTGCTCCACTATTGCGTAATTCCATATTTTTTAAACAAAAATATTTTATTTATTTTATTTTTATAGAAAATAATATTGTGTAAGTGCACTGGGACCTATACCTTTTATCCTTGTCTTTTGCCTTTCGCAAGTTACTCAAGACCCACCTATATCGCCAGGCATGGGGGAACTAAGACATCTCCCCCAGGCTTTCCTATATTTTATGTTTGGTATGTATGTGTTATATGGTTTTTAACAGGTGAGGTTTTTTATATAATTTTTATTATTAGATTTGTTCCATTGTTATACTATTTTTATTACTGTTGTGAGCCGCCCCGAGTCTTCGGACAGGGGCGGCAAACAAATCTAATATATTATTATTATTATTATTATTATTATTATTATTATTATTATTGTTATTGTTATTGTTGTTGTTGTTGTTGTTATTGTTATTGTTATTGTTATTGTTATTGTTATTGTTATTGTTATTGTTATTGTTATTATTATTATTATTATTATTATTATTATTATTATTATTATCATCATCAAAATAAATGAGAAAATGGGTCTTACAGGCTAAGGGCACCCTGAACGGCAAAACTCTTGAAAAGGGTGATACATGAAATGTGTAGGTCCAAGAAAAGCACATCTTCTTGAAAGCAGTATGTTCTTCCAGAAGGATTGATGGGCTTCTTTCAAAGTTCCTAATCATGCGTGCATGCACATAGGTTTTTCCCTTCCCAGCAGAGGTTTAGTCTATACTAGAGGTCTCCAACCTTGGCAACTTTAAGATTGTGGATTTCAACTTCCAGAATTCCTTAGCTTTGCTGGTTGAGGAATTCTGGGAGTTGAAGTCCACAAGTCTTAAAATTGCCAAGGTTGGAGACCCCTGGCCTATACAACGTTATCTATGGGCATCTCAAAAAGGGATGCTGAGGTTCTGCTCCATGAAAGATAAAAGGGGCATTTATTTATTATGGAAGTGATTTGTGGCCCATCTCATGTCCAACAAACTCGTGATTGTCTCCATTCTACGAAATCTGCTTCTACTTAATGAAATTTAAATAACCCATGAAACCCATACTTTAAACTGGGCCTTTAGCACCTAAATAATTAACATTGTATCAGGTATCTTTCAATTATGTTTTAATTTCACTTTTAAATGGAGTTTTTAATGGGGGTGGCATTGATGAAATGATAATTATTTTTGTTAATGTTTAATAACCTGAGTCATTGGGTGGATGGTTATGGAAATACTGTAAAATAAACGTGCACACAGTTGGAATTTTTCTTTAAAAGCAGCTGCATCAAGATCCAAACACAAAGGAAGGTGATATAAGGACAATATCACTCGGTTGGTACTTATGAAAAATGTTTGGTTTCCTCGGCATTAGTGACCATGAAAGAGGTCTGTGAACACAGGAGCTTTGCAATGGCCATTACTAGGATGATTACAGCATTTAATAACATTACCACATATTCTATTCACGTATACTGTAACATTAGAGCATAACATGACATTATATTATTAAAACACATGGAAAAAGAAATCTGACAAATTTGAAATCTGAAATTTTATGCAGGTACCTCTTACATCTCTTGCTGTTTTATTTCAGAGATTTCAAATACACACTCCAGAGGGCCAAGGTAACCAAGAAAAACTACACTTTGCTATAAAATCCCAAAGACTGCATTTGCCTGAAGTGGTTCCTTCCTACAACTAAAGTGCCATCTACTGTCTATTTTCTGTAACACCATTGAATAGCAGCCTAGTCAACCTCCAAATTCCAGTTACTGTACTAAACTCATTATTAATGCATGGGTTTTTCTAGCAGCCAAACTAAACAGAAAAAAAAGTCAGAAAATCTGATTTTACAAACAAAAGCTTGTGTCCATGTATGTGTACCTGCACAGGCATGCATGCACGTGTGTATTAAGAGGAGTAAATTCTGCAGCTGATTTGTGAAACCTCTGGCCCTCAGAGGTGAGTAAAATCCCCCATTCTCTTGTCCCCCTGTAAAGGGGTCAAAATCTGGCTGTGTTCGTAGCCTCGCATGGGCAGCAGTTGGGTTGGTTGGTCCCCTGAGAAGCCCCACCTGTATTAATAACTTCTATTCCTTATCTTGGAAATCTCCATTTTATTTGTAGTTGTATAACGTTGTTTTACAATTTTTTAAAAAAGATATAAATGTAGTTGAATATGTTCATTTGGGCAATATATCTATGGTGATTCTCAGTCATCCAGGACATGGTTGTCTCAAAGATGCTTTTTTCAAGAGGCCACTGGACTTTCTGGTTTTTCTTTGCAAATGTTTCTCTTCCCCCAGCCAGCTTTCAGGCCAAAGATGGGGCTAGAATTCTCATTCTCTTGGCTTCTGGACTGGGCCTTAGCCACTGGACCAAGCTGATATGAGCCTGATTCTCATTATGTATTATTTTGTAACCATCATTTAAACCAGTTGTTCTCAACCTGGGGGTCGGGACCCCTTTGGGGGTCGATCGACCATTTCACAGGGGTTGCCTAAGACCATGGAACAAACACCCCATGGTGTTTGAAACTATGTGGATGATACCCAGCTGTACATCTCCACCCCATGTCCAGTCAATGAAGCAGTGGAAGTTATGTGCCAGGGCCTGGAGGCTGTTAGGGTCTGGATGGGTGTCAACAGACTTAAATTCAACCCTGATAAGATGGAGGGGCTGTGGTTTTGCCTCCCAAGGAAAATTCCATCTGTCCGTCCATTACCCTGGGGGGTGAGAATCATTGACCCCCTCAGAGAGGGTATGCAACTTGGGTGTCATCCTCGATCCACAGTTCACATTAGAGAAACACCTTTCAGCTGTGGTGAGGGAGGCGTTTGCCCAGGTTCGCCTGGTGCACCAGTTGCGGCCCTATTTGGACCGCGACTCACTGCTCACATTCACTCGTGCCCTCATCACCTCGAGGTTCGATTACTGTAACGCTCTCTACATGGGGCTACCTTTGAAAAGTGTTCGGAAACTTCAGATTGTGCAGAATGCAGATGCAGGAGTAATCATGGGCGTCCCTAAGTATGCCCATGTCACACCAACACTCCGTAGTCTGCATTGGTTGCCGATCAGTTTCCGGTCACAATTCAAAGTGTTGGTTATGACCTATAAAGCCCTTCATGGCATCGGACCAGAATATCTATTATTTAATATCTACATGAAACCGCTGGGTGAGATCATCCAAGGGCATGGGGTGAGGTATCATCAATATGCAGATGATACCCAGCTGTACATCTCCACCCCTTGTCCAGTCAGTGAAGCAGTGGAAGTGATGTGCCGGTGTCTGGAGGCTGTTGGGGTCTGGATGGGTGTCAACAGACTCAAACTCAACCCTGATAAGACGGAGTGGCTGTGGGTTTTGCCTCCCAAGGACAATTCCATCTGTCCATCCATTACCCGGGGGGGAGTCATTGACCCCCTCAGAGAGGGTCCGCAACTTGGGCGTCCTCTTCGATCCACAGCTCACATTAGAGAAACATCTTTCAGCTGTGGAGAGGGGGGCGTTTGCCCAGGTTCGCCTGGTGCACCAGTTGCGGCCCTATTTGGACCGGGAGTCACTGCTCACAGTCACTCATGCCCTCATCACCTCGAGGCTCGACTACTGTAATGCTCTCTACATGGGGCTACCTTTGAAAAGTGTTCGGAAACATCAGATCGTGCAGAATGCAGCTGCGAGAGCAATCATGGGCTGCCCTAAATATGCCCTTGTCACACCAACACTCCGCAGTCTGCATTGGTTGCCGATCAGTTTCCGGTCACAATTCAAAGTGTTGGTTATGACCTATAAAGCCCTTCATAGCACCGGGCCAGATTATCTCAGGGACCGCCTTCTGCCGCACGAATCCCAGCAACCATTTAGGTCCTACAGAGTGGGCCTTCTCTGGTCCCATCAACTAACCAATGTCGGTTGGCGGGGCCCTGGGGTAGAGCCTTCTCTGTGGCGGCCCCGGCCCTCTGGAACCAACTCCCCCCAGAGATTAGAATAGCCCCCACCCTCCTTGCCTTTCGTAAGCTCCTCAAAACCTACCTCTGCCATCAGGCATGGGAGAACTAAGATAATCTTTCCCCCTAGGCTTCTACAATTTATGCATGGTATGTTTGTATGTATGATTGGTTTTATAACAAGGGTTTTTAGCTGTTTTAGTATTGGATTTTTACATTCTGCTTTTGTCACTGTTGTTAGCCGCCCCTAGGCCACAGAGAGGGGCGGCATACAAATCCAATAAATAAAGAGAGAGAGAGAGAGCACGTTTTACCATTTACACAAGACACCTCTGACTTTTATGTTTTTAGACTGTTAAGAAAAATCAATATTGCAGGAATTTCCATCTGTATCCCAAATTTTCATTTTTGCTGAAAATAATTTTGTTATTTCAAAATTTCCAGAAATTTTACACATTTGATCTCAAATTGTAGAAGACAACCAGACAGAAGTGGGGGTCAGAGTTAAATGTATCATCAACTTAGAATACTTTGCCACAAAATATCCAAGTCCAATTCACTCCCCCACCTATGAATTCATTTGAACTTTAGTGCCAATTCACTGCTGACTAATGATGGGCAAACCCAACGGTGTTTTGGTTCGGCAAGTTCAGATGAACTTCACGCAAAGTTCGGCAGAACCCGAACCCAAACCCAAATGGCCCGTGACACCAAAGCTCTGCCCCCGGAATCCATTGTTTTTTATTTTATTTTTACGATCACCTTGGTGTCCTTAGCAACCTACTGGTATACGTGATGTCAAAGCTCCGCCCCCGGAATCTCTTCGTGGGAGGAATTCCCCAGCTCCTTTTGTGCCTCCCTCCCAGCCTCCCAACCGGCCGACAGTTCCCCAGTGTTCGCCTTCCTCCGCCGCCACCGGCACCCGTCTCCTCCTCCTCTTCTCAGCAGAGGACAGCTGGGCGGTGGTTTTCGTGGTGTTTGGCACGAGCGCCGAACCGAAGCACAATTTTTTAAAAAAAAATCGAGTTTGGGTCCGGCATGCCAAACACCACAAAATTCGGTACGGACCCGAATTGTGTGGGTTCGGTTCGCCCAACATTACTGCTGACTAGCCATTAATTCTTGTGTATATGTGTGAATAAATCTTCTGCGCTACAATTTAATATTTGGCCATGATCCCTTGCACCTGACACAATAATTCTAAGCCCAAACCAACCAAACTATAGTATGTCTTAGGGTGCTGTGGCAACTCAGACAATATTTTATTTCTTCTCATTCCTGCTATGGGAATGAAATCATTTTGAACCCAAACCTCCATTAGAAGTTATGGAACTGCATCAAGGGGGCATATTTCCCACTACAATGTTATTTCCATGTTTTCACTACAATCAGTTATCTGGGAAGAACCATAGCTCATTGGTATTAAGTGCAGTTTTAAGATTCATGCAGCACAAATCCTGGCTCTTCTTAAATGAGACCTTAAGCCTGACCCTACCCTAGGAACTGGATTAGAGTGATGCCAGACTCCTTAGAGTAATTTTGGCCCTTTGTATTATTATGGGCTTTATTTCTAGTTGTTTTCAGAGATACAAATTCCTTTGTTTGTAAACTTCTTTTTTATTGTTGTATTTTGAAAATTGTGGGGAGGGGAAGAGGGAAGGAGGGAGGGAGGGAAGGAAGGAGGGAGGGAGGGAGGGAAGGCAGGCAGGCAGGCAGGCAGGCAGGAAGGAAGGAAGGAAGGAAGGAAGGAAGGAAAGAAGGAAGGAAGGAAACAGCTCTAGAGAAAATGTGTTACATTGCTGCAAATACTGTACTGTTTCCCCCCAAATAAGATCTCTGATAATAAGCCCAATCGGGCTTTTGAGTGCATGGCAATAAGCCAAGTGCTTATTTCAAGGTTCAAAAAAATATAAGACAGGTCTTATTTTGGGGGGAACACAGTAGCTGCTCATGTTTTGTATCAATCTGATTAGCAAAGCAGGGCAGGGGGAGGAATGGATTATTTTGCTGCCGATCAAATTTGTGTTTTCAGAAAGGTTCTTCCAGCCCTTTTCCCTGGTAGTAAGTTTACCATTCTCTGGCCAGGTTACTATGCACAATCCTGCTAGTGATGGTAAGTATAAATCAACAATGAATCATATATCACAATCATTCATCACAATCACAATCAGACCACCCGAAATGGAGGTGAAGCCAGTTGTCGTTGGTGAGGATAATAATCTATAATAAAAAGATAATAAAAAATAAATATTTTTTTTTTCTGGATTATTTCTGTTGGTGAAACAGCATGTCAGAGCATGAGGGAAAACCATCAAAACTAACTCTGAAGGGCCTTCCATGTGCCTGCCTCAGCAGGTGGCATACCTAATGCAACATAGCAGATGTCCCAATGAGAGCTACGTGGGTGAAATAAATAGTCCTGAAGTAATTTAGCAAATTCAAAAAGGGAAAAGAAAAGAAATATATACGTTATAAACTGCTTGTTGCCTGGATATAATCTTCTCTCTCCCTCTCAGGTACTACATTTAACTGTTAAGGGGGAAAAGCATACTTAAACTTCATCACCATTACATCTTATACATGCAAATTCAAGATAACCATATTTATATTAATATATCCCACCTTTTCAGATAAATTCCTGTCATGTTAACTCATCAAAGAATGTCTTGACCTCCTTAAAAGAAACAGGCTTAGGAGTCCAAAGGGATACTTGGTAATTGTACAGAAATTCCTAAGTGTCCACCTGCATGCAGGGAGTCAGGGGGTCAGTAACTGGTGGTCTGTGGACCATTGGTAGTCCACAAGAACATATTTGGTGGTCTGCAAAAAAAATTATGCACATTTTTGATATTGCACTAAATCAGGGATCCTCAATGTATGGCCCCTGAACATTTGTGGTCCTACAGAGAGACTCTCTCTTGGGGCCTTTTTATGTGGGTTGGAGGAGGGGAAAATTCCGACTTGGGGTGTTAGTTAGTTAGTTAGTTAGTTAGTTAGTTAGTTAGTTAGTTAGTTAGTTAGTTGTTTGTTTGTTTATCTAGTTAGTTAGTTAGTTAGTTAGTTAGTTAGTTAGTTAGTTAGTTAGTTAGTTAGTTAGTTAGTCCAATGACACAATACACATTGAAGAGAATAGACATGCAGTAATATATATAAAGAAAAGGATAGGAGAAAAGATATAAAAATAGAGGAGAAGATACATGAAAGGAAGAAAAGATAAATGAGATAAGGAGAGAAATTGGACAGGGGACGGAAGGCACACCAGTGCACTTATGCACGCCCCTTACTGACCCCTTAGGAACCTGGAGAGGTCAATCGTAGATAGTCTAAGGGAAAAATGTTGGGGGTTAGGGGTTGACACTACTGAGTCAGGTAATGAGTTCCAAGCTTCGACAACTCGATTGCTGAAGTCATATTTTTTACAGTCAAGTTTGGAGCGGTTAATATTAAGTTTGAATCTGTTGCGTGCTCTTGTGTTGTTGTGATTGAAGCTGAAGTAGTCATTGACAGGTAGAACGTTGCAGCATATGATCTTGTGGGCAATACTTAGATCGTGTTTTAGGCGTCATAGTTCTAAGCTTTCAAGACCTAGAATTGATAGTTTGCTTCTTTTTTTATTCTGTTTCGAGTGGAGGAGTGAATGGCTCTTCTGGTGAAGTATCTTTCGACATTTTCAAGGGTGTTGATGTCCGAGATGTGGTATGGGTTCCAGACAGATGAACTGTATTCAAGGATGGGTCTGGCAAAAGTTTTGTAGGCTCTGGTGAGTAGTGTGAGATTGCCAGAGCAGAAGCTGCGTAGGATCAGGTTAACAACCCTAGAAGCCTTTTTGGCGATATTGTTGCAGTGGGCTTTGGCACTTAGATCATTTGATATTAGTATTCCAAGGTCTTTTACTGAGTGGGGGTTGGCTGTGAGATTTTGTTTATTCAGTTTATATATGAAGTTCGGATTCTTTTTGCCGATGTGGAGGGTAGAACATTTGCTCGTTGATATTTGAAGTTGCCAGGTGTTAGACCAATCTGAGACAAAGTCGAGGTCTTTTTGGAGAGTAGATGTGTTATCCATTCAGGTGACACGACATGTCAATTTTTACAAAACTCAGAATTGTGCAAGCAATTGTTTTCCTTATTACACACTACTGCAGGGGTCCCCAACCCCCTGGTCCATGGACCAGCACCAGTCCACAAAATGCTAGAAAGTCGGCCATGCAAACAAGCAAAGTCCTATTCACGGGATGCAGACAGCACGCAAAACCCTCCAGTCCATGGAAAAATCTCTCTCCATGGAACCGGTCTCTGGTATCCAACAGGATGGGAGCCATGCACTACAGAAGTGAAATTTGGACTTTGAAAAAGCAGGATAAGAAAAGTAATGATGTATCTGAACATTAGTGTTGGAGAAAACCCCTGAGAATACCATAGTTAACCAAGAAAACAAACTGATCTCAGAACATATCAATCCAGGGTTCTCACTTGGGGCACCAGCTTAAATTATTATCCTTTCGTAGACCGCAATTGCAGATGCAATCTTCTCTTTGAATAAGAAACTACTGCCATCTGGTCAGTCCAAAAAGGGCCCTTATAGCAGATCTTTTTTAATAAAATGAAGCCAAAGGCTTTTCATGGCCCATTAATATTTTCTCAGTAATTGATAAAAGTTCAGTCAGTGACACAAAATTGATTGTGTTCAATTGACTTTTTTTTTACCCCAAAGGCCACATTCATATTGAAGAATGTGCTGCAAATGAGGAACCTTAAATCACCACCTAGTTTTACAGCCCATTTCCACCCATTAATGGCAACCAATTAACTTCTTGATTATCACAATTCAGTCTTTTGTTGATTAATTTATGAACTGAATTGTTTTGTTTGTTTCAATCTTTTAAAATGTGAAAATAATGGCTCAGATCAGATAGGAAAGCACTACATATTTCTTATACAAATAGCTACTTCTAAAATAACTGGAAATTACTCTTTTATTACATAGATTTCCATTTGTTTTCACTTTTATCTATCCCAACAACTAAAGTTCTTAAAATGCATGCTATTGTAATTTCAACAAATTCTATTTTGGATCGTTTCAGGGAATTTTATTTATTTATAATCAGTTTAGTTTAATTTTTATTGATCTTTAGTCCTGCTTTTTCTCCATATCTTTCAATTTGTGATAAAAGCTTCGAACTTGAAGTTAATGGAATTTTATTTATTTGATATCACTTTTCTTAGTTTCCTAAATGTGTAGAGGTGAATGTGGTTCTTTAAATAGGAAGAAAAACTTCCATAACACAGAACTTCTGTACACAGATTTGGCACATCTTGAAGGTCAGAGAGACTGAGATCTATCTATCACCTGGATTAATTGTATTTTACTTTAAAATGTAATAATAATACTGTATAATTATATATCCTGCTCATCTCATCTCTGGGAAATGAGCAGGATCTGATGGAGGGTGAGATTAAACATACCATCAGTTTGAAATCAACTCCTATTTCTGGTTATTTCCAGCTAACAACACCCTAATAAACAGGATTAGATGGGTGCACATTTTTCAACTATGAAAATCCTTGTGCCACTAACCTTGCTTTATATTGCAACACATTATTGAGTAATACCTGTCAGGTGGAATCCTCTTGTTCCATTGCTCTGACCAGCTTTTTCAGTTTCTCCTCCCTGAATGCTGACACCATTACTAAATTGATTGATTGATTGATTGATTGATTAGATTTGTATGCTGCCCTTCTCCGAGGACTCGGGGTGGCTCACAGCATATAATATAACAATACAACATAAAGGCAAATCTAATTACATTTAAAATTACAGTTTAAAAGTCTAATATTTAAAAACAATCATACTAGTTCAGTTATACAACATATATCTCATTTCATTGACCAGGGAGCAGAGATCTAATTGCCCCAAGCCTGGCAACATAGGTGAGTCTTAAGACTCTTACAGAAGGTAAGGAGGGTGGGGGCAGTGCAAATCTCCAGGGGGAGCTGATTCCAGAGGGCCGGCACCCCCACAGAGAAGGCTCTTCCCCTAGGCCCTGTTTGGCTGATGGGACCTGGAGAAAGCCAACTTTGTGGGACCTAATCCGATGCTGGGACTCATATGGCAGAAAGCGGTCGCACAAGTAACCTGAATCCTGCCCTATTTGGACCGGGAGTCACTGCTCACAGTCACTCATGCCCTCATCACCTCGAGGCTCGACTACTGTAATGCTCTCTACAAGGGGCTACCTTTGAAAAGTGTTCGGAAACTTCAGATCGTGCAGAATGCAGCTGCGAGAGCAATCATGGGCTTCCCAAGGCATGCCCATGTTACACCAACACTCCGCAGTCTGCATTGGTTGCCGATCAGTTTCCAGTCACAATCCACAGTATTGGTTATGATCTATAAAGCCCTTCATGGCACCGGACCAGATTATCTCAGGGACCGCCTTCTGCCGCACGAATCCCAGTGACCAGTTAAGTCCCACAGAGTGGGTCTTCTCCGGGTCCCGTCAACTAAACAATGTCGCTTGGCGGGACCCAGGGGAAGAGCCTTTTCTGGGGCGGCCTCAGCCTTCTGGAACCAACTCCCCCCAGAGATTAGAATTGCCCCCACCCTCCTTGCCTTTCGTAAGCTTCTTAAAACCCACCTCTGCCGCCAGGCATGGGGGAACTGACATACTCTTTCCCCCTAGGCCTTTACAATTTTATGCGTAGTATGTCTGTATGTATGTTTGGTTTTAAAATAAGGGTTTTTTACTGTTTTAATATTGGATTGTTATATGCTGTTTTTATTACTGTTGTTAGCCACCCCGAGTCTATGGAGAAGGGCGGCATACAAATCCAATAAATAATAATAATGTCAGTAAGTGGATCACCATCACTAAGTGAATCATTCCCCAAATTTGCATCAATTCTGTTTCAATTTTTCTCTGCAAAACTAGCAGACCTTGAAATCACTATTTTCTTCTTGCTCCCATTGCTAAAATGATAGCTTTCCAGCCTGGCTTCATTATACTTCTGCTCTGCAGCAGCTAAAGCTTCCTGTGGCTGATTAATAACCAAATCCCACAGCTCCTTAGCCTTCAGGAAATATTCCATCTTTGCAGCCCAAATTATATAGTTCTTCTGCCCCAAACGAGGCACAGAGCATTCCTTAAATTCAACAGCAGCCATCCTGCAATCTCTGCCTTGTTTTTCTTTCTAAACACAGGCAATCTCTTCAGCTTAAATTACAATGCAATCTTTCCAATGCTCTGGGCCATAACCTATCAGAGTTTGTTGCATAAAAATCAGATGTTATATTTATATGATGTTATATGTATGTTTTTATGGTGGACAAATGTATGTATGTATGTATGTATGTATGTATGTATGTATGTATGTATGTATGTATATACACATATATACATACATACATATATATACATATATTTGCCCACCATAAAAATATACATATAACATCACATACCTTAAGTACATCTTAATAGACATATATCATCTTCTATATTGAATCAATTACATACAAATCTTATATCATTTTGGTATATCTTAGTAGTTAATTCTTGCTGCCTCCTTTGTCTAATTTCATCATCCAGATAACTGTATCCTCTTCCAAGTAAATTATCGCTAATATTTGCTTCAAAATGCTAACTATTATATCTCTAACTACTTAAGTCTCAGCCAAAAAGTTTCATCCCATCCTTGTTTACTTATTCATCACTCTACTTTCTTTTCCCCCTCTCTCCTCTTCTCCTAACTAAACCGTGAACACCTAAAAGTTCCATATTTATTACCTATATTTACTTTGAAACATCAAATTATGACTTTTTTAAAAAAAAAATATTATTTCAAATTACTAACACTAATAAGCAGGAGAATAAAATTGTTCCAATTCAAATTACAAAGTTTCCATATTCAACCATCTATATTTGTATGTATACTTTCCACAATCATTACAAATAGTTATATTCAAATACTTAATAATGGAGGTGGAGAAAAACTATTAATTAATCAAATTCAAAAAATCTTTTTTCATCAAACTCTACAATATTTTATATTACACATAATAATTTTAAAAAGCTATTATCTGTTCTGGTTTCAGGCTATTTCAGATAATAATTAGAATAAATGATTGCTCAATGCATATCTTGGTTCTCCCATTCATACATCAGCTTTGCATGCAGTGCTTTCTTTTCTCATCTCTATCTTTAGTAGTTAAGTAAATTATCTTGGTAGTAACATAAAAACATTCCACAAGTCATTCTAAAATTTATGGGATAATCAGTGCTACCCAGGAGTTATAAAAGTAGGTAATAAATCATACATTTATTAGCTTACACTCTGGAGCCAATATTCCCTCTAATTTTTTTTCGATGTGGGCAGGAAAGTATAGTGTCTGAACGGCAGTCCCTTTGGGACTGGGCGGCATAGAAGTATAAAAAATAATAATAAATAAATAAATAAATAAATAAATAAATAAATAAATAAGGGGGAAAACCCTTTTTTATTAAAAGAAATTAATAATAAAACAAAACCAAAATCTATTACTATTATTACTATCTTCTCCTCTTTTTCCATCCCAACTCTTGAACCATTTCCAGTAACAGGTGAGGGCTATTGGAAATGGTTCAAGAGTTCACACACACACACACACACACACACACACACACGGCTGGGTTTTTTTTCCTCTGTTATTATTTGGGTGCTTTTTACTATATGCGCACTTTTGTCACTCCCCAGCCCCAACTCCAACACCCGGCTCCTTGCGCGCCCTTGCAAAAGGGTGTGCAAGGGGTATTTTGGGGCACGCCCATGCGCACGTGTGCAGCTTACAAGGAACAGTGTCTGGAGCATGTTGTGGACACGTCCATTTTGGGAGGACAAGATTGAACGGGATCAGCTTCTTCTTCCGTTCACACCCGGATGTGAGGTAATTGATTAATTAATTCCACACTCCTCCGTCTTTCTTCTAAGCATCTCTGATAGTGTCTAAAATGGGGATCAATCCATCTGCCATCTCCCCCATTTGATTCATCTGAATTCATGTCTATGTCATTAGCTCCAGGGTCATCACTAACATTGCCATCTATCTGTAAATCATGTAAATTTACAATCTCTAAATCACCCTCCTCTTCCAAGTCTGAGTATTCCTCAGGCTGAAAAGGAGTACAGTGTTCCCTCGATTTTCGCAGGGGATGCGTTCCGAGACCGCCCGTGAAAGTCATATTTCCGTGAAGTAGAGATGCAGAAGTAAATAGACCATTTTTGGCTATGATCAGTATCACAAGCCATCCCTCAACACTTTAAACCCCTAAATTACCATTTTCCATTCCCTTAACAACCATTTACTCACCATTATTACTGGTACTCACCATTGAATAAGACACTTAGTGATCCTGGTATTTATAAACATAATTATTTATTAACAATAATTATTTTTTGTTATTTATTTGCAAAAATTATCAGTTTGAGGATGATGTATGACATCATCGGGCGGGAAAACCCGTGATATAGAAAAAAACCAGTGAAGTATTTTCTAATTAATGTTTTTTGAAAAAACGTGGTATAGGCTATTCGTGAAGTTCGGACCCACAAAAATCGAGGGAACACTGTATACACAACATTATCTAATAAGAAAAAAGCTGCTTATCTAATAGTCAAATCTCTATCATCCACTTTCTTTAAAATTATATTCACTTTTCCTAGACTTCCATGATTTCTTCCTTGTTATTTTGTATTCCCAATATCTTCCCCTTTTCTTTTCTCCTTTTCTCCTTTTAATGTATGTTAATTGCTATTCTTTTCAATCCCTCTCCTCTATTTATTTATTATTTATTTTATTTATTAGATTTGTATGCCGCCCCTCTCCGTAGACTCGGGGCGGCTCACAGCATACCATTAAACAATTCATGACAAATCTAATAAATTTAAAAAACATTTACAAAACCCATTATTAAACTAGACATACACACAGACATACCATACATAAATAGTATAGGCCTGGGGGAGAGGGGGGGGGAATGCCTCAATTCCCCCATGCCTGATGGCAGAGGTGAATTTTAAGGAGTTTACGGAAGGCAAGGAGGGTGGGGGCAGTTCTAATCTATGGGGGGAGCTGGTTCCAGAGAGTCGGGGCTGCCACAGAGAAGGCTCTTCCCCTGGGACCTGCCAGACAACATTATTTAGTCGACAGGACCCGGAGAAGGTCACTCTGTGGGACCTAATCGGTTGCTGGGATTTGTGCAGCAGAAGGCAGTCCCGGAGATATTCTGGTCTGATGCCATATTGTTTTTTCTTCTTACTTTTCTTTATCCAATACCTCTGTCCATATCCTGTTTTTTCTTCTCCACTATTCACCCCAGTGCAATCATCCTGGCCTTTATTATAACCATTGATCTGACCATTTTCAGAGTCTTTTCCCTTTTCATTTCTGTCATTCTCTGTGTTTTCTTCCAGCTGTTCTTCTTTCAATTCTTCTTCTCTAACTTTCAATTTTTCTTCTTTTCCAACCCCTTGTTCTGTAGTTTCTGTCACCATATTGTCAAAGTCCATAGTAATGTCCTTGTTATCATCATTTTTACAAATTTCATTGTTATTCAATGCTTTCTGTATTTGCTTTCTGACTCCATCCTCAAATTCCATAATCTCTCCTTAAATCTTCACAAAATTCTTTGATAAGAATTGCAAAATCCTAAAATTCACCTGCCTCCATGTTGTTAGCATCTTGGTTCAGCCTCTATTATAGATCCAGTTGTGTAAAATATTCATACAACAGCCTAAGAGCCGGGGTGGCACAGTGGTTAGAATGTAGCACTGCGGGCTACTTCAGCTAACTGCTAGCTGTAGTTCAGCAGTTCAAATCTCACAACCAGCTCAAGGTTGACTCAGCCTTCCATCCTTCCGAGGTTGGTAAAATGAGGACTCAGATTGTTGGGGGCAATATGCTGATTCTGTAAAATGCTTAGAGAGGGCTATAAAAGCACTATAAAGTGGTATATAAATCTAAATGTTATTTCTATAGTACATTTTTTTATATAAATAGTATAGAATGTCCCTTTTGAGGTTAATGTCTGGTCTTTTAAAGTTTATTCCAAGTTCTTTCAGCCAGCAGATTAAAAAAACCTTTATCTCCATTAAAAGAAGACAAACACAAAGGCTCACTAGTATTTTTCAAAGCTCTCAACACAAGTCAGCTGCTGTATAAACAATCACTATGCACAGGTTTTTTTTGTAAATCCTTCAGTCAGCAAATGGCACCTTTGAAAAGTATTCGGAAATTTCAGATCGTGCAGAATGCGGCTGCAAGAGCTATCATGGGCTTTCCCAGATATGCCCATGTTTCATCAACACTCCGCAGCTTGCACTGGCTGCTGATCAGTTTCCGCTCACAATTCAAAAGTGTTGGTAATGACCTATAAAGCCCTACATGGCATCGGACCAGAATACCTACAAGACTGCCTTCTGCTGCATGAATCCTAGCGGCCAATTAGGCCCCTCAGAGTTGGCCTTCTCCAGGTCCCGTTGACTAAACAATGCCATCTGGCAGGGTGCAGGAGAAGAGCCTTCTCTGTGGTGGCCCCAGCCCTCTGGAATCAACTCCCCCCAGAGATTTGAACTGCCCCTACCTTTCTCGCCTTCTGCAAAATGCTAAAGACCCATCTCTGCTGCCAGGCGTGGGGGGATTAATCTCCCTCCTTCTTCTCCAACCTCTATATTGATTAACTGGATCAAGTGTGTATGATTGTGTAGTTAGTGGGTTTTATGACAATGTATTTTAATTTAGCTTTACATTTTTAACATTAGATTTGTATTGTACTGTATTGCTGCTTTGTTGTGAGCCACCCCGAGTCTTCAGAGAGGGGTGGCATACAAATCTAATAAATTCAATTCAATTCAATTCAACTCTTGTTTTCCATAAAAAAATAAACTTTTCTTTGTTCAATCCCTTTGTATATTTTAAGTCAAATTAAACCATTCCAAATTAGATCCAATAGTTCCTTGATTACAATTGATTCCAAGATTCTCAAAATTCTATAAGATTGGGTTTTCGTTACTGCTTTATCAATTCTTTCTAAAAGTCCTCTATTCGGCAGTTAGCCGCTTATTAATCTTCTCATCACTTTCAGCACTTTCACTCCTTTCAGTTAAGGTAAAAGTCTCAAATCTCTTCTCAAGCAAAAGAAAACTCACCAAATTGAATTGTTTTTTTCCCAGCACTTTGCGTACATTCCCTTTCTTCTCTAGGTGACTCCAATCTTCAAACTTAATCCATCCTTTCATTCGCAGCTGACACAGCTTGGACAGCTTTCGCAAGCTGATTTTCTCAGCCACGGGTCTAGGGCTCTTTATCGGCTCCCGGGTGCAGCTCCCTCCAGCTCCCTCCAGCTTGCCAACGATCTCCCCAACGATCTCCCCTTTCCCCCCATCTTTGCAAGGCAGTTCTGGTCTGGTTCTAATTGAACCAGACCCCCAGACAACCAGGATATTGGGGTTCCCCTACAGAATGAGGGGAACTCCATATCACCATGGTGCCTTGGCCATGCCCTTTCCCTGTATTCATTAGCTTCCTAATAAACATAGTTGTATGTGTGTACACACACACACACAATACCACAAGCAGATTATTTCTTCAAGTAAACACAAACAGGAGAGTTGGTTTCATTTCAGCAGAGCAGACAAGCACAGAGTGGGCTGAGAGTTCAGCATGGACTGAGCCACACCCAGCCTTCAGCCTAGGTTTTCAGTTTCAATTCTCTGCACAGACTCAGAAGTGTTTAGTTCCCATTGGCTGACTTAGTTGCTATGCCTATTCATTGTCTGACCTTGTAAACATGACTCTCCCAGTTCATTAATATCTTAACAAAATGGGCTTCTAGCCCGTTCCAGATGGTTTCCATTCCACTAGATCTGACAGAGTAGACAAACACTTGGTCCCTTTGGTGAAACAGTATCACCTGCTGGAGTTTAGAAGCATTTCTTCTCTGTCATTCTTCCTGTCTTGTGGAATGACCTCCCCCAGAGATATGGATAGACCTGATCCTATTGGCTTCAGGAATAAGACCTTGCTTTTCCTCAGAAAAAGACCAGGATGCTAATGGAGTTCTAGGCTGGTAGTATGTGATCTATGGGTCTTAAATATTTTAATGAAACTTCAACTTTGTCCTTTCCCTCTATCTTTAATAATTGTACTATACCTTTTCCCACTCTTTGTTCACTGCCAAAAGTTCATTAGTGTTTGGGTAGCCATATAAAGGAGTTAAATAAACAACAAAATGAGTAAGACTGATCCATGTAAGTGAATTTCCTCTGCATTCTGAAAATGACCAATAATATCACAATAAATCTAAACTTGAATAATTCGTGATAGTACATAAGGTCTAGAAACAATGCCCGGTTTACAAAATTATTAAAATATTCAGATAAAATCTGTCTTATTAATGATAACCCAACTAAATATGTGTGTTCCTTAGAAATCTATTAAATATTAAAATAGAGAAGGCAAGTAGTTGTTGTTTTCTTTTTTCCTAGCTTGATAAGATGCAAATGAACCATACACTAATTGAATCCCAGGTGCAACTTCTCAAGTGTGGAATGGATGGACTGGTTATATAAAACTTAGAAAGAAATTTCTCACATGCAGATTAATCCATAGCTACCTGTATTTTTAAAAAAATTCATGCAAAGGATTGCTAGGAAACTGAGAAGCATTCATTAATATGTTTTCAATATTATGCATTCGTTCATTTAACTCCACAGCAACTCTCGGAACTTATAATTAAAACATTTTTTAAAATGTAACAAAAAACCACATGTACCGAGAGAAAATACATTTGACAGGAAGAGAAAATGAATTAAAACAGAAACAAAAATAAAATGAAAGGGGCTCATGCACCATTCTAGCCCAGGGTCTAAAAAAACACCGAATCTTTTACAATTTGCCATAGGTTGAAAAGGTGGAAAAATTATGGATCTCCAAGGAAATACTACTGGAATATGCCCAGCTGACTTCACAATATGGGTGGACATATATGGAGACAGGTATTTCCTCAAGTAGCCAGGCCCAAGCAATAATTTGAACATGAAAGGATCAGAAGTTGGGTTGCTGCCGATTTGGATTGGTTCTAAAGAATCAGTAGTGGAATTTCCCCCCACTCGCTGAATCAGCAGTGAAGGCCAGTTGGTCACGCCCCCAAGCTGTCTCTCTCGGTGGTGCAGTAGGCGCCGCCATCTTGTTTTTCATTTCTATGCATGCGCAGAAACTAAGTCTTGCTTCTGTGCATGTGCAGAATTTTAGAAACATAGAAACATAGAAGACTGACGGCAGAAAAAGACCTCATGGTCCATCTAGTCTGCCCTTATACTATTTCCTGTATTTTATCTTACAATGGATATATGTTTATCCCAGGCATGTTTAAATTCAGTTACTGTGGATTTACCAACCACGTCTGCTGGAAGTTTGTTCCAAGCATCTATTACTCTTTCAGTAAAATAATATTTGCTCATGTTGCCTTTGATCATTCCCCCAACTAACTTCAGATTGTGTCCCCTTGTTCTTGTGTTCACTTTCCTATTAAAAACACTTCCCTCCTGAACCTTATTTAATCCTTTAACATATTTAAATGTTTCGATCATGTCCCCCCTTTTCCTTCTGTCCTCCAGACTATACAGATTGAGTTCATGAAGTCTTTCCTGGTACGTTTTATGCTTAAGACCTTCCACCATTCTTGTAGCCCGTCTTTGGACTCGTTCAATTTTGTCAATATCTTTTTGTATCTTTTTTAGCACTGTGAATGCAGCATGCTGACACAGTGTGTGAGGAAACGAACCAGCAGTGAGGTAAGTTAGAACCCAACACTGGCAAGAATGAACAGTGCCATTAATCCATAATCATTGTTAACATTCTCAAGATAGCTGGATCTGACCTCTGCCAGTAAGTATATCTCTCAAATGGTGACCATTAATGGTCGCCATATAAAAGTAGCTTAAATTTGTATTTGTGTAAACATGGTATACATTTCCTGCTATTTCCCAGAAAAGTATTTGTCATTTCATTCATTCATTCATTTATTCATTCATTCATTCATTTATTCATTCATTCATTCATTCATTCATTCTTTCATTCATTCATTCGACTTCTATGCCTTCCAATCCCAAAGGATTCAGGGCGACTTACAACAACGGCATAAGTTGATTGACACAATATTCTCAGCTCTATATTTCTGGGGAAATATTGTAATTTTCTAGGCTGGGCCTTAGGCAAGTACATTTCAGTATCATCTCCAAAGAGGCATACCATAAACATCCATTAAATGTCTGTGTGGCATGCTTTTTACTTCACTTAGAAAACAAAAACTTTTATTTTTGTGTAAAGTTTCCAGGGGTTTCTATCTGGTGTTGAGACACGCAAATGCCGTATCTTGGGAACACCACGAATGCAGACTGCACAAATAAAAGATAGGTTGTTGATATTTCAGCTAAGTCAATCCACGTTCCAACAAACAGAATGAGAAAGTAGGAAGAGGACTCTTCCTGTTCTATAACATTGTGTGCCTCAAAATCAATATCCTCTTTCATGATTTATTGTAGACACTTTCCTGAACACAGGTGAAATGTGAAAAGATTTTTTTTTTTTCCTCCTATCACCTCCGTGTTAGGTAATATAAACCTAGAAACTACTGGCGGGAAATTAATGTTTCTGCCTGATCAAATCCATGAATATTTCTCTTTTGTATCTGCATAAGAAAATGGGAAGGAAAGGGAAGCCTTTAGATGCATCATTCAATAGTTAACCCAGGATTAAATGCTGGCAAAAAAAAAAAATCATAAATGAGAGAATAAAATTTGAAAGTGAGGATCTAAAATCCACCGAATATATTATTTTCCATTTTGTTTCACTTGTGCACTTCACTTTTGTACCCATCAACATTCCCATATTTATTGTTATATTAACAGTTGCTGGATATTTTTGTGATTTCTTGGCAGGTGATGTTGTGCTTACATTTACAGGTATTCTGCACAGAATACCAATGTGATTAGACAGGCTATACTGCATGATGTTGTCTGGGATCCTAGTAACTACATGTGAGAAAGTGAATGGAGCTCTTATAATCTGTGATCTGAGGCTTTTTTTTGGCACATTAATTGAATGAATGGGTGAGTTATTAAATCAGACAAATTGTCAATCATCATTGCGGGAGAAAGTAATGCTGAAGAAGAAGACCTAACCCTACCCTAGATCCAATGGTTTATAGTAACTACCATCCTGTCTCCAATCTTCCCTTCCCAAATCTCACAGGTGATCCAGTAAGATAAAATGGTTGATGATATTGAAAGACATTGAGGAGTCTAACAGAACCAGAATTTCTTAGTGTCCCTTACCGTGTCACTAACCATAATACTTTATCAGATTATCTGAGAAAGCCGGAGGTTAAAGGCATTGTTTTGTAATGGTTCTTCTCCTATCTGAGTGGGTAATTTCAATTTGTAGCCATTGGAGAATAGCAATGAAGGTTTTATTTATTCTAGTGCAGAATACCTCAGGGCTCAATACTTTCCAGCATGCTGCCTAGTATAGATATAAAGCTGCCAAGAAATATTATCTATTGGTGTGAAGTGAGTTGTCATCAATAAACTGATTTTCAGCTCTAGATTGCCACCTCACTGCAACTGGGAATGATGTGGAAACTGTCAGATCTGGATGGAGAGAAAAAAAGCTTTGAATAAATCCTTCCTAGATTGAGTTACTCTCTGTCAGACTAGTTCTGGTTGTTCTTGATAGGATCACACTCCCTATGAAGTAGTTGTTGCTATATCTAGATGACATCAAGTCATGATTTAGAGGTAGTCTCCTCCCAGTTCAAGCTTGGTGGCCTAGGTTGCTAAAATAGGCAGTGACCCAGGCCTGCCATGCTCCCAAGCCAGTTCTCCCAGCAGCGCTGTAGGTATCGCCATCTTGTTTTTAACTTCTGTGTATGCACAGAAGCTTTTTTAAGTGGTGTGCATGCAGGCGCATGCCCTGAGTAAACCGGCTGCAAAGAAAACTGTAACCCACCCCTTTGCTTGTATATTACATTCATATTTCATTCATAATTAAATCTACAACTTCATTTCTCATCAACTTCAATCCATCTTTATTCATATCTATTATAAGTTTATATTTTCTTAGAACATACTTATTTCATTCATTGCTGCTCTTTAACATTTGCTCCTCTTACACGACAAGACTTTCCATGTGCCATAATTATCACCACGTAGCCCTTTTTAAAATGTTAATAGCTTTAGTTATTTGGTTTCAGATTACACTTTTTAGAAAAGTAGAAAAAGTGTAGAAAACGTATAAATATTTATGACTAGTCTTAGTCATGCCACATGCACATTCCCATCTAGTAAAGACAGTATTCCTAATTTTGGTACATATTTGCTACAAGGCAAAAAACAAAGTTATATGGGTAATCTGTAACATCCATCAAAATTCCAAATAAAACTTCTTGCTTATGGTATTAAAACGATGCCATTAAAAAAAATTGGCTAGATATGATATACTGCACATAGAAATTCATATTAATATTTCTTAAGTAAAAGAGCTAATGTACATTAATTTCCAATGATTATGTACATTAATTGGGATTATGCACTGTTAAATGTATGAGTTTAAAGGTGGTGGGTGCAGCACAGTCGTGGTGATAAGTGGAGCATCGGAAGACTTGAAAAAACAAATTAGGGTTAGATTGTCATGAAGAAAATGTATGTATGCAGTCACTCGGAATCAAAAAATCAACTCCACAACACATAGTCAATCAATTAATTAATCAACCAATCAATTAGTTAATTGTAAATATCCGGGTTATACACAATGTTAAAATTATTTGGAATCTATGCTTCAGACTGTGTGAAAATGTAATACCTCTCTTCTATTCCTTCATGTAACACACAGTACAGATATTTATTTATTTATTTGATTTTTTAATGCTGCTCTTCTCCTTAGACTCAGGGCGGCTTACATGTTTGCAATGGCACTTTTTAACAGAGTTAGCATATTGCCCCCACAATCCGGGTCCTCATTTTACCCATCTCGGAAGGATGGAAGGCTGAATCAAGCTTGAGACGGTGATGAGATTTGAACCGCTGACCTGCAGATCTAACAGTCAGCTTTAGTGGCTTGCAGTACTGCACTCTACCCACTGCGCCACTTCGGCTCACTCTCCAACACGATTATAACCTCTGCTGGTTGAACTAAAGATGTACTGAGATTCCACGAAGGAGCAAAAAAATGGTAAGTTTCCTGAGCAGTTAAAGTAGGTCTGTCAAACTGGTGGCCTGCAGGCCAGATGTATTACGCACAAGCCACGCCCAAGCCAGATCCGCAAAGGCAAAGAACATCATGATATGTCACAGTATATCACATGACATGATCAGAAAATGTTCTGCTCATAAAGAATAACCCAAAATCTCCTTGTGATACTTAAAGACAAAAATCTTCCTGAAGTCTCAAGAAATCATGTTTGCATTGGACAAGACAAATCCAGACGAAAAGGACAGGAGCAAAGATCCTGGGACATTGAAGCTTGCAGGGCAGTTGACAAGATCTATCTGGTTGTGAATGACTTCATTATTGTGCATTTAGGTTTTAGATATTGGTTAAATCCTCTCATACTTACGTGAGAAAAGAACCAAGTGCTCTGATGTGTATTCAGTGAAGGGCTACCAAAACCTTTACTACCACACTGTGGGCGTGGCTGATGCAGGACGCCATGCATTTTCTTTCAACATCTTTCAGTGCAAATTGGGTGCTCTGGGGTGGAACTCAATTTTCACTATCCCACTGTGTTCCTCCCTGTCTGGGCAGTTGCCGAGCCCTGTGTATATTGTTTCAGCAAACTTTCCAACAAATATCTAGATCAAGAGTCTCCAACCTTGACAACTTTAAAGTCTTGTGGACTTCAACTCTCAGAATTCCTCAGCCAGCTTTGCTTTGCATAGTTATTCTGGGAGTTGAAGTCTACAAGTCTTAAAGTTGCCAAGGTGGATACCCCTGATCTAGAGGATGGATGAAATATAAACTTACATACAAATATGTAGATCAGGAGTCTCTAACCTTGACAACTTTAAGACTTGTGGACTTCAACTCTCAGAATTCCTCAGCCAGCTTTGCTTTACATAGTTATTCTGGGAGTTGAAGTCTACAAGTCTTAAAGTTGCCAAGGTGGAGACCCCTGATCTAGAGGATGGATGAAATATAAACCTACATACAAATATCTAGATCAGGAGTCTCCAACCTTGACAACTTTAAGACTTGTGGACTTCAACTCTCAGAATTCCTCAGCCAGCTTTGCTTTGCATAGTTATTCTGGGAGTTGAAGTCTACAAGTCTTAAAGTTGCCAAGGTGGAGACCCCTGATCTAGAGGATGGATGAAATATAAACTTACATACAAATATCTAGATCAGGAGTCTCTAACCTTGACAACTTTAAGACTTGTGGATTTCAACTCTCAGAATTCCTCAGCCAGCTTTGCTTTGCATAGTTATTCTGGGAGTTGAAGTCCACAAGTCTTAAAGTTGCCAAGGTGGAGACCCCTGATCTAGAGGATGGATGAAATATAAACCTACATACAAATATCTAGATCAGGAGTCTCCAACCTTGACAACTTTAAAGACTTGTGGACTTCAACTCTCAGAATTCCTCAGCTAGCTTTGCTTTGCATAGTTATTCTGGGAGTTGAAGTCTACAAGTCTTAAAGTTGCCAAGGTGGATACCCCTGATCTAGAGGATGGATGAAATATAAACTTACATACAAATATGTAGATCAGGAGTCTCTAACCTTGACAACTTTAAGACTTGTGGACTTCAACTCTCAGAATTCCTCAGCCAGCTTTGCTTTACATAGTTATTCTGGGAGTTGAAGTCTACAAGTCTTAAAGTTGCCAAGGTGGAGACCCCTGATCTAGAGGATGGATGAAATATAAACCTACATACAAATATCTAGATCAGGAGTCTCCAACCTTGACAACTTTAAGACTTGTGGACTTCAACTCTCAGAATTCCTCAGCCAGCTTTGCTTTGCATAGTTATTCTGGGAGTTGAAGTCTACAAGTCTTAAAGTTGCCAAGGTGGAGACCCCTGATCTAGAGGATGGATGAAATATAAACTTACATACAAATATCTAGATCAGGAGTCTCTAACCTTGACAACTTTAAGACTTGTGGATTTCAACTCTCAGAATTCCTCAGCCAGCTTTGCTTTGCATAGTTATTCTGGGAGTTGAAGTCCACAAGTCTTCAAGTTGCCAAGGTGGAGACCCCTGATCTAGAGGATGGATGAAATATAAACCTACATACAAATATCTAGATCAGGAGTCTCCAACCTTGACAACTTTAAAGACTTGTGGACTTCAACTCTCAGAATTCCTCAGCTAGCTTTGCTTTGCATAGTTATTCTGGGAGTTGAAGTCCACAAGACTTAAAGTTGCCAAGGTGGAGACCCCTGATCTAGAGGATGGATGAAATATAAACCTACATATAAATCGAATAAAATATATTGTGAGTCAGTTTGAATGGCTAAATAGGAAGAAATGCTCTCATTTTAAATTCGCTTCCTAGAAGTTAATAAGTTATGATGCAGAATTGAAAGAGAATATATTAACTTAACTTTTGATAATTTTGAGACAGCAAATGTAACTTAGTCTAGAATATGCTTTTAAGGCAAGAAAAAATAATGGAAATGTTTCCCATGCCGTGGCTCAATTTTCCTAGAAAAAGTAACAAGGCAGACCTGTTAGACTGTGTTCCAGCATTAATTATTCACCTCCGCCGTCTCAGCCCAATATAAGAAAAAGCCAAAAAAGATGTGAGAAGAC
This sequence comes from Erythrolamprus reginae, assembly GCF_031021105.1. NCBI lineage: Eukaryota > Metazoa > Chordata > Lepidosauria > Squamata > Dipsadidae > Erythrolamprus > Erythrolamprus reginae. The sequence continues at coordinate 98,506,637 of NC_091952.1, read as the reverse complement.
CTGGGTCATCTGATGGCATCTATTTTTATTCTTTTCAGGACATAACAATTCTAATTGCATGAAGGAAATGGATGGTTTTTTGAATTGAATGAGTTTAAATTTGGCATTTACTCGGCATACGAACAAAAGATCACTGAAGTCACAAGAAGCTTTGTAAAATCTTTTGTGCATTAGGCAAATGAGAGAAGTTCAGTTTAACAATCCAAGATTCTTTATACTTGCCAGAACTAAAGTTAAGTCTTCTCTCTGTAAATTATAACACAGCTAAAAGAATATGATATAAAAATTTGAAGGCAATCATTGTGATTTAACTGAGAATACTCATAAAAGGCATCTTCTGGAAGAAAGGACAATTGGAATTAGACTGTGTAGAAGATTAAGCAAAGGCAGCAAAGAATTGTAATCCTCCCCTCCAAATATGTAACCTAGTGACACCAGAGAATGGAGTACAGAGGCTAAGATATTTCTTGTAAATCTGGAGGGCTTAACCAAAAGACTAAAGTTGCAATCATGTGTGAATTAGCCCAGATGTGCACTTTTTGTAGCAGCCAAAGGCACTAAATACACATGAAAAGAAAGAGGCAAATAAACGATTAGAACAAGCGCACCATGACATTTATGGACCAATATTTGTCACCACACCAAGTGGAAACATATATATTATATCCCCTCATTCATTGATGATTATGCATACATATTTTGCTATATGGTCAGTGAAGAGTACTGGATAAATTTAAATAATATGTGGTTGTAAGCAATATAATTGCAATAAAGTCTTCAATACTTCACACACTGAGTGGGAATGAATATATACCAGGCAAAGAAGAGCAAGGGTTTAGTCATAATCATAATGACCCAGAACCAAATTGGGTGGCAGAAAGTGGGAAAAAATATTCTTTTACTGAAATGATGAGTCTGCAAGATGCAGACCTCACAGATACTGTAAATTTTGGGGGAAAGCTGTTAACACAGCAAACTGCTAACTGAACAAGCAGTTCTTAAGAAATCTATAGATGCAACATTAGAAAATCTAGCCTAAGTATTTCATTCTAATGTGAGAGAGGGGGAGAGGGAGGGGGGGAGGGGGAGAGAGAGAGATTCCAGAAGTGAGGGAAATAACTACCATGCTTTGAGTATTGCCCACAAGCTCATATGCTGCAACGTCCTACCGGTCAATGACTACTTCAGCTTCAACCGCAACAACACAAGAGCACGCAACAGATTCAAACTTAATACGAACCGCTCCAAACTTGACTGTAAAAAATATGATTTCAACAATCAAGTTATCGAAGCGTGGAACTCATTGCCGGACTCAATTGTGTCAACCCCTAACCCCCAACATTTCTCCCTTAGACTTTTAACATATACCTTTTTCTTTGTCTTTAGCAATAGCATTTAGACTTATATACCACTTCACAGAGCTTTACAGACCTCTCTAAGTGGTTTACAGAGAGTAAACATATTGCCCTCAACAATCTGGGTCCTCATTTTACCGACCTTGGAAGGATGGAAGGCTGAGTCAATCTTGAGCCTCCTGAGATTTGACCTGTCAAACTGCTGACAGTTGGTGATCAGCAGAAGTAGCTTGCAGTACAGCACTCTAACCACTGCACCACTGAGGCTTCTTTCCTTCCCTTGCCCCTCTTTCCCTTCCCCATCTCTCTTTCTTTCAGGTGAACAAGCAGGGGGGAAAGGCTTTAAAAGTTTTTAAAAACAAAACAAAACAGGAAGTGGTGATGTCTGTGCAGGGGGTGGAGCCTCGCACTGCCATCGCTATGGTTCTCCAAATCAGCCGCTGCAACCGCTACCTAATTGACTGAACCAGGCCGGGAGGATTTCACCGCTGATTTAAATCTTCAGTTAAATGTTGGGGGTCCCTAGCTTTGGTCTGTGGCCACAAAAGGGGGTCTGTGAGAAAAATAAAAATAATTCTACAGGAGACAATAGAACAGAAACAGTCAACCAATAAATATACATAATGAATTTTCTCTAATCAAAAAAGTTAATTTTCCATCTTAGCAATATTTGTCAATTTCGCCAACAATTCAACAATAGTAAGCAGTGTCCAATCTTTTAAACTCTTAAGCATATAATAATCTTGCAATAATCATATAGAAAATCCTAAATGTCAATATATGTAATAGCACTTTAGTAGGGCTGAGAAAAGACCTTGCAATCTTAGGTTCATCTGACGCTTTGATGCAACAGTAGCACATTAGATTAATCAATATTCTAGCATAGAAAAGCTACATCCAACCTAAAAATCCATATGTATTGGCTTCTATCATAATACAGCTCTTTTACATTTGACTTAGATCTGTATACAGCAGGTTTTTATGTCCAGAAGTAAGCTAATTCATGCTATGCAGAAGCTCACAATCAGGGAATGAAAGCAAAGACCTTTTCCTGTCCAATAATACCTGTGAGTCTTATTTGATTCATAGAGAGAGTTCCCAACAGTTAATCCCAACCTTGTGTTTTGATTACAACTCCCACCATCTCCAGGCAACATAATTTTTGAACAACATTACATTAAAGTTTATTTTATATCTATAATATTTCATGTATATCAGTAAAATTCACCAGTGTAGGAATGATACATGTCAATAAATCAGAACTATATGTACCTTGTTTTATTCTAACAATGACAAATGGCACACAATCAAAATAATGTCATGTTTGATGTCATGTTTAGATTCTAAACCAAATAACTACTGAGCTTTTTCCTGCAGATTTTTTTTTTAAACCTCTGGGGGATTCCAGCCAGGCTAATCATTAGTTTAACATAGTATTTTGCTGATTTAATTAAATCTTTGGAAGCCATGGGAAGTAGATTAGTGACATGAATATCAAAACAGGAAGGATATGACTGCCATAACTTTTGGTTGCTGGAACCTAAAGGAACATACTGTCTAAATAATGAAAGAGTGGTCTGTTATATTAATGAGATAATTTATAATAGCTACAGCTATAAAGAACAGAACAGTAGAACGTGACTAGCATATGATATGAATCACTGAGAAAAGATAATATTTAGCCCTTTTAGTATAAGCCTTTAGTGGTTCATAAAGGCTGCTCCACATTTTTAGATATAGAACTAAGATGCTTTAAAAATCATAAATAGCCAAAACATGTATTTGAAGTGTGCATCATTCTGCCATTCATGCAAAACAGAGGGATGGTGCATTTTGTTTGTCAAGTGAGCAGCTTTGCAACAAAAAAAAAAGCCCTAAACCTTCAAGGTTCTTGGGCAAGTTTACAAATATCAGCAGGAGAAACTATATGGTATAATAATAATAATAATAATAATAATAATAATAATAATAATTATTATTATTATTATTTATTAGATTTGTATGCCACCCCTCTCCGAAGACTTGGGGCGGCTCACAACAATGATAAAAACAATATTATAATGGCACAAATCTAATATTAAAAAACTAAAAACCCTATCATAATTAAAAACCAAACAGCACATACATACCAAACATAAATTATAATAAGCCTGGGGGAAAGATGTCTCAAATCCCCCATGCCTGGCAGTATAGGTGGGTGTTAAGTAGTTTATGGAAGACAAGGAGGGTGGGAGCAGTTCTAATCTCCGGGGGAAGTTGATTCCAGAGGGCCGGAGCCACCACAGACAAGGCTCTTCCCCTGGGGCCCGCCAGATGACATTGTTTAGTCGACGGGACCCGGAGAAGGCCAACTCTGTGGGACCTTATTGGCCGCTGGGATTCGTGCGGTAGTAGGCGGTTCCAGAGGTATTCTGGTCCAATGCCATGTAGGGCTTTAAAGGTCATTTTACCCCATAAACTAACATAAATATGATTCACAAGACTGATTAACCATACATAGTCAGTACTTCATGTTTTACCATATCATTTGAATGTTGATCGTGTGAATTGATCCCCTTGTGAAAGTATCTTATTTGAATAGAGAATATGTAAGGTCCATATTTTAGAGTTCAGCTCTTCAATCTCACTTGAAGAATTCTTTACTTCATATCTCATCCAATAATTAATCTGTTTGTGAGAACGAATCTTCAGGTGTACATTCACTCATCAATCTCTCTATAACAAGGGTGTCAAACACAAGGCCTCTCGGCCAAATCTGGCTCACAATGTGGTCGGATAAGGCCTCCAAGGTCCTGGAAGATGTAAGTGTGGTCGGATAAGGCCTCCAAGGTCCTGGAAGATGTAAGAGGCTGGCCGAAATTTCTTCAGCCTAGTCTACCAAATGGGACAAGGAAATTTTGGGTCAGCATGGCTTCAGACCGGTCTACATATTACGAAGGAGAAACATTACAACAGTTTGAGCAATGGCATCAGGCTGCCCATGCCCAATGGGTGGTGTCAAGCTGGCCACACCCACCCAGTCAGCCACACTACTCAGTTGACCATGCACACCCAATTCCCGAGTCCCCAAGGTCAAACACAGCCCTGATGCGACCCTCAATGGAATTGAATTTGACACCCCTACTCTAAGGCAGAAGTGTCAACATTGCAGCCTCATGTTTCCGTCATGTGACATTTCGCGACCTTTTTCCCATTCTCTAAATCTTGCGTATGAGGCATCCTGCCGGTTTGACACCGCTGCTCTAAAGAGTGAGAGTGTTTATATTTCAGTAGAATAGGACAACGTTTTTCCTGTCCAACTTTCAATTTTTGTTATCTGCAGTTTTATTATTGACAGAACGTAATCACAAGGTAAGCATAGTGGCAGCTAGTGCATCCCACAAAGCGGGTGTCCGAATTGGTGTAAGATTCTAATAACTGACTGAAAAGTGAGTGACACAATGGCATGTCTAGGCAGGCCCACCATTTCTTGCACTATTCCATTCTGTACCAGTTTAAGTTTTTGTAGGGTATTCAAAGGCATCTCTGTGTATGGGACATATCAGAGTGCAGGGTTTCTGGCTCATGTCCCTCAGCATTCGAACTTCAGTAGCTGTCCTCCGAATTCGACGTGGATGGCATCAATGTGGGGCGGGTGATGTCGAAGCATTATCCACCAGCTCTATCTCTCGTTAGGCATCCTCCACCTACTCTCTCTTTCGCTAGCAGCTCTCACCTGCTAGCGTCTGAATTTTAGATAAGGTTCCACATCAGGATTTCAATAGCTGTCTCTAAATGTCAGGCAGGAGATATCAATGGGGGCGGGTGACGGCAGAGTGCCCTCCATCTGATCCATCTCTCGCTAGCCGCTCCCACCCACTAGCATCTGACTTTCAGATGGATATCTTGTTGGGCAATCTCTTGCTGGGCAACCAGGCAAGTCTGTAGTCTGTAGTCCTCTCTCCAGTCTTCCCTCTGTTCGTCTCTGCTCAGTCTGCTAAATTTACGGCTCGGCAGGGTTCTTCCTTCCGTGGCTCCACCTATCCTTCGTTCAGCGAGGCTGCCATTTCTATCACCACCAAATTGGCTGTGGAGTCCCAAACACGGCAGGGTTTTTTGCAGAGCTTACCACACGCCAAACACACCAGCTGGAAGTTCTAGTGTCAAGGAGCCTTGGTATAGGAAGGAAATATTGGGGGGGGGGGAAGCTAGATGTTTAAGCCATCTGCGAGAGCTATCATGGGCTTTCCTAAATATGCCCATGTTACACCAACACTCCGCAGTCTGCATTGGTTGCCGATCAGTTTCCGGTCACAACTCAAAAGTGTTGGTTATGACCTATAAAGCCCTTCATGGCACCGGACCAGAATATCTCCAGGACCGCCTGCTACCGCACGAATCCCAGTGACCAGTTAGGTCTCACAGAGTTGGCCTTCTCCGGATCCCATCAACTGAACAATGTCGTTTGGCGGGATCCAGGGGGAGAGCCTTCTCTGTGGCGGCCCCGACCCTTTGGAACCAAGATATCAGAGTTGCCCCCACCCTCCTTGCCTTTCGTAAGCTCCTTAAAACCCACCTCTGTTGTCAGACATGGGGGAATTGAGACTTCCCCTTCCCCCTAGGCTTATAAAATTTATGCATGGTATGTCAGTATGTATGATTGGTTTCTTAAATTTGTTTTTTTTTAAAAATTAACTTAAATATTAGATTTGTTTACATTGTATTATTATTGTTGTTAGCCGCCCCGAGTCTACGGAGAGGGGCGGCATACAAATCTGATTAATACATAATAAATAAATAAATTGTTCCCGGTGGCAGAGCCCTCTCCTCCTCCTGTTACTCCACCACCGGAACCGGTGTTGGAGTTTTACCTGTATACAGCTTCATAATGTTTTACAGCCCTCTCTAAGCAGTTTACAGAGTCTGTATATTGCCCCCAACAATCTGGATCCTCCTTTTACCAACCTCGGAAGGATGGAAGGATGAGCCTGGTGGGATTTGATCTGCCAAACTGCAGGCAGCCAGTGATCAGCAGAAGTATCCTGCAGTACTGAGCTCTAACCACTGTACCACTGTGGCACAGTAACTTCTCTTAGTGAAATCATATTGCTGGGGACATTGTACAAGTTCATGGTAATGTAGACAGTGGGATGTATGAGTAAGCTGAATGTGTACACACATGTGCATATGTTTTTAAAACATTCTTTTAAGGCCAATCTCTTGCTTTATTGAACAGATGGAGCTACTAGGGTTGGGATGATCTAGGCCAGAATTTTAAATGCTATGTACTCATGATTCACTTCACATTCTAATTTGTATACACGGCGTGGGAAGCTTTTGTAGCTTAGAAGGCCATACAAATAAACATAACTCCGTTTCAAGGTCATGGCTAATTTTCATCTTGGGACTGCGGCTGACAAATTGACATATTATAATGAAAAATGAACAAACACTTTTATGGCAACAATGATGAAAGTAACAAAATTCTAAACTCCGTGAGAGGAGTGGATGCAAAAGAATTGCCATGAATTCAACCGCTGGGTGAGATCATCCAAGGGCATGGGGTGAGGTATCATCAATATGCGGATGATACCCAGTTGTACATCTCCACCCCATGTCCAGTCAACGCAGCAGTGGAAGTGATGTGCCGGTGCCTGGAGGCTGTTGGGGACTGGATGGGTGTCAACAAACTCAAACTCAACCCAGACAAGACGGAGTGGCTGTGGGTATTGCCTCCCAAGGACAATTCCATCTGTCCGTCCATTACCCTGGGGGGGGGGAACTATTGACCCCCTCAGAGAGGGTGCGCAACTGGGCGTCCTCCTCGATCCACAGCTGACATTGGAACATCATCTTTCGGCTGTGGCAAGGAGGGCGTTTGCCCAGGTTCGCCTGGTGCACCAGTTGCGGCCCTATTTGGACAGGAAGTCATTGCTCACAGTCACTCATGCCCTTATCACCTTGAGGTTCGATTACTGCAACACTCTCTACATGGGGCTACCTTTGAAAAGTGTTCGGAAACTCCAGATCGTGCAGAACGCGGCCACGAGAGCCATCGTGGGGCTTCCCAGATTCGCCCACGTATCTACAACACTCCGTGGCCTGCATTGGCTGCCGATCAGTTTCTGGTCACAATTCAAAGTGTTGGTCATGACCTTTAAAGCCCTACATGGCATTGGACCAGAGTACCTCCGGAACCGCCTGCTACTGCACGAATCCCAGCGGCCGATATGGTCCCACAGAGTTGGCCTTCTCCGGGTCCCGTCGACTAAACAATGTTATCTGGCGGGCCCCAGGGGAAGAGCCTTCTCTATGGCGGCCCCGGCCCTCTGGAATCAACTCCCCCCAGAGATTAGAACTGCTCCCACCCTCCTTGTCTTCTGTAAACTACTTAAGACCCACCTATACTGCCAGGCATGGGGGAGTTAAGACACCTTTCCCCCAGGCTTATTACAATTTATGTTTGGTATGTATGTGCTGTTTGGTTTTTAATTATGATAGGGTTTTTAGTTTTTGTTAATATTAGATTTGTGCCAGTATAATATTGTTTTTATCGTTGTTGTGAGCCGCCCTGAGTCTTCGGAGAGAGGCGGCATACAAATCTAATAAATTATTATTATTATTATTATTATTATTATTATTATTATAGTATTATTATTCTGATCACGTTGGATTGTGAAAGGGAAGCCCATCACACTAACTTGGGACACTTCTGTATCACCAACATTTTCATCCTCAGGTCCTTTGAAGCGAATTAAAAGTGATTCTCTTCACATATGTGGACTTGAAATAGCGAGTCAAGGAAACTTTCCCCTTTAAACTGACAAAACACTTTCAATTTTAGTCCTGCTCAATTTCAGTAACATTGCTATTAAGCTTAGAAGAGCTAGGAAGATGGATGGGAATACAATTCCTGTGTGGTTAATGAGATTCAAAGGCTTATTTCCTTGCACATCAAATCAAATCCAAGTAAATATCTTTCAATTAGAAACAAAAGACATCACTACAACCTTTTCAAAAAGCTAAAATAAATGGGAATGGTAAAATCTTCCTTTCTAGTTTGACATCATGCTGAAAGTCTGCCAGAAGTTACAGACATCTTGAGCAAAGCATCTTGAAAACCCGCATGAAGGAGATCCAGGATAAGAGATCCACTAGTGCAGGCTGTCCGGGTTCCAGATAGCGTTCAAACTTAAATTAGAGTCCAAGGCAATGTATACCTCGAATTTCCAATTTATTGCAGGAACCATGCTGGCACCATCAGTGGGAAACCCAAATCTGATACAGTAGAACCTCGACTTACGAATTTAATTGGTGCGGGAAGGAGGCTCGTAAGTCGAAAAGCTCGTATGACGAAACATTGTTTCCCATAGGAATCAATGGAAAAGCGATTAATGCGTGCAAGCCCAAAAATAAGAAACCGGCCGCCACCACGGAAGGAGGCTTGAGCCTCCCGATCCTCCCCGCACCTTTGCCATGCATGTCAGGAGAGAGAGGGAAGGAGGGAGAGAGAAGCAGACGGGCAGCAGCCCCAGCGGAGGCCAAGTCTCGCTCCGGGCTGTGCCCCCTCTGAGCGCTCACCGCCTGTCCCTGTCAGCGGCCCAGCCACCTTCACCCGCCTGGACAACCACCAGAGAGGCTCCTCCGGAGGGGTGCACGGGGAAGGGCTTGAGCCGCCGCCTTCTCCTTTCCCCGTGGGAGCGCTGCACCTCTTGTCTGCCCGGCCTGAGAGGCACGAAACCGGTGCTCATGCCGGGCGGCCCGCCTGGAACGCCAGCAATGCTGCCGGGCCGATTGCCGAGCGGCGGCGGGGCGCGGAAGGAGGCGAAGGCAAGAAGAGCGCTGCTAACTGCAAGAATCTTGTAGAAGTTTGCCCGGGGGCGCTGCCCATATCTCAGAAGGGAAGAGGCGTAGGGAAAAAGCGGGGCAAAAAGTCCTGAAAACACCGCCAAAGCCGGCATCCCAAACTGTACGCGAGGGAACTCTCAGGAAGAAGGATGAGTCAGAGGCAGGTCTTGCCGGGCCGATTGCCGAGCGGGGGCGGGGCGCGGAAGGAGGCGAAGGCGCCGCCGCACCAGCCCCCATCCCGGATATTATTATTATTATTAACTGGCCAGCATGCACATGCATATTGGAGCTGAGCTAGAGCAATGGCTTGTGTGCCAGCAGATATGGCTCTGCATGTGACCTGGGGCACTCGTGCCATAGGTTCACCATCACTGCCATCAGGGACTCTAGGTGGCTCACATCAAAAATATAAAACATTAATAATAGTACAAGAACTTTTCAAAACAGTTTACAATACAAACAATTAAACCCCTTCATACCATTCATGGCCAGATCTTGCTGGTTACCACCATAAGATCAATGGCCCCAGGCCTGTTGAAACCTATTAAGAAATCCTATTAATAAGCCTTTTTCAAGCATTCCTGATAGAATTACACTGTTCCCTCTATATAATCTCATCTATGAACCAAAATTGGGGAAATGGTTTTTCTCTGTGGATCAAAACAGCTCTGGGCAACTGATATCCACAGTCTCATGGTCAAAGGGACATAAAGGTTTTTCAATAGTCTCTTTAGAGACAATGGAGCCCATCTTAAAAACTCATTGCAGTGCAAGGTAAGCAATTTTCAAAAATAGGTTGAAGCATTAGGAGAGATAAGGGGGGGAACACTCTGCTAGGAAATTGGAGAACACATTTCTGGAGAATATCCACTGGAGAAGACTGATTTAGCTCAGTCTCACCACTGTAGAAGTTTATCTCTCCAGGCATGTCCAAAAAGAGCATGGGGCAAGAAATGGGTCCCCACTTTTCTTCTTACAATTAGTCTTGGCTATACAGTATATCCAAAAATAAAATCAGATAACATCTATATGCTTGAGGATTTTCTTTCAGTCCTTAGTACCTGAGCAAATGATAAGGTTGTATGGCAGCTGATGTCCAAGATAACTTGAGAGCACCAACCTTTCATCTGTACAACTTTAGAATTTATCACAGCTTATGAATAAATCCATATTAGATACCAGACCAGGAGTTGTTTTTTTTTTTAAAAAAAAAGCAGGGGATTAGAGTAGATAATTTCATGAATAGCTAGGATTGTTAATTGATGATTTTTAATGTGGTCTATTCACAATTGTACAATAATGTGGTCGATTTGCATGTTCAGTTCATAATTCAGCCAATTTTAATATTTCAGTGATTGAAAAATGAATGGAAACATGGGTTGAACTATAAAATGCACTGTACTTTTCCCAACACTAACCCAACATAATATAACAGTAGGAATGTAAAGCTTGAAGCTGAGGTCACCTGGTACAAAATTTCCAATCAGCATTAGTTTGGTGGTTGCCATTGGGAAAATTATTGACACCCTCAGTTCAACTTGTCTTGAAAACATTTTCCATGATATAAACTTGGTTAATATATGAATTGAATACCATGAATATAAGGTAGGATGATGAAGCTCTACTACTGTTTTCCAGCACAATGAATTGGAACATTGGAAAGTGTTTTATACTAAATTTATACTCCGATTTATATTAATAATGATTGTTTCCTGATTGCTTATTTGTACACTGTGACAATCATTAAGTGTTGTGCCACATGATTCTTGACAAATGTATCTTTTCTTTTATGTACACTAAGAGCATATGCACCAATGACAAGTTCCTTGTGTGTTCAATCACACTTGGCCAATAAAGAATTCTATTCTATTCTATTCTATTCTATTCTATTCTATTCTGCTCTGTTCTGCTCTACTCTAAATCTGGTTCTGGACTCAGCTTTTTCAACACTAGTTTGGATAACACTGAACTCTGCAGGAATTTTTTTCTCAGATGTTTTGGGGTGGGATTTTTTTTTCATTCAAACCATTTGTTCTCCATTGAGAAATGGGCTTTCCCTACTGATCCATTAATGCAGTTAGATAGCAGTAACCATCAGGCAAACTGCAAGGCAGGTCTCCAATGTATAATTAAAGTGATAATAAAATTAATTGTTGGATGCCAGAAACCATTCCCAGTTCCTTCTGCATCCTGGGGATTATGTGTTTTCGGCCAAATTAAGAAACAGAGTTCCAGTCCACCTCCTAATATAATATAATAAATTCTATTAAGGTATTGTAATATTAATATAGTCACAGATTGAATGATTCAACCCACTTTAAAAATGGTCTTCTTCAGAATAAAGACCATTTTTATGCTTATTAGTTGTACCTCTTGGGAAGTCTGCCATCTGATTAAATAGCCTCAGGAAAATAACTATATTACAATTAAACTACTGACTAACCAAGCTGTAGATGGAAAACTGAGGATAAGAATACTGTCTATGCTTTTCAGTCCCTTCACTAAAGGCAGGGGAAAGGGAATGTTGGACACATTTGTCTGTTGTAAAATTTGCTGGTGTTGTGGTTAGCTCTGGCCCTGCTCCTGCCCCAAGGACTGTGGATGTGGGGGAGACATCCACATGCTGCAGGCCTGTTTTGCCCCCGGCGGAATCTGATGATGAAGGCTCCTCTGACCAAGAAGACATGAGTGACAGGGAGGAGGAGAGTGTGGCAGACAGCTCAGAAGGAGATCAATTATCTAGCTCCTCCTTGGATTCAGAACAAGAGTTAATGATACAGCCACGCATGCAGAGAGCGATGCATAGGCAACAACAACTGAGAGATTATTATAAAAGAAAATGAGGCCACCTGTGGTTGGGTGGGGCTGTGGTAATTAGTGAGGCTGCTATAAATAGCAGCCTGTGGGTTTGGCCATTGTGGAGGATTATCTGATCGTTGTGTTTCATGACTGCTTTACTGACTTTGACTTTTTGTGTGCTGATTTTTCCCTGCTTTGAAACTAAACCAGAGCAAAGTGTGTTTCACTTTGTGAAAGAAGGACTTTGAATTACCTCACAGCTGCAAGCTAAGTATCACAGGACTGATAAGGGACTTGTATAAATTACCAGTTTGTTTGAAGATGAGTGTTCTTTGCTATACCAAAAGAGGGCTTGGTTTAAGTGAATTTTCATTATAAAGAACATTGTTTTGAATTTTCAAACGTGTGTGTGTCTGAAATTTGTACCTGTGAATTTTTGGGAGGATTCTACCACAGAGCCCGACAGAACAGCTGGTAGAGAACACCAGGCTTCAACTTCCATCAGCCTAAGCTAGAAAGGGATTTTATGAGCCCAGAATATCTGGAAGGTTCCAGGTTCTCCACTGCTCTAAAACATGCTCCAGAATCCTTTGAAATGTGTAGATGTTCCATAGCAGACTTGGATACATGCTAGTCATTGACTTGGTATGGTCGAACATTTAGCAAACCTTATGAACGCCAGAGACAAAACACAACTGTTGCAAAGAGATATGTTATTCAGGAGAAGAGGAGAAGCAACAGAAAAGTTAAGTCTGGCTTAATTATCCTATTTATAAATTAATCTGGATAATTGCCTTAGCAGATTTTCAAGAGTGTACTATATTATCCCATTAATAATAAACATCTTCCAAAAAAATATATTAATGGTTCTTGTCTTCTGAGTTTGCCAGCATCACAAGGATTGACAGGTGGGAATTTTCTGTAAGTCTGAAAACACTTTACCCTGCAAAATTCTTTATTTCCATGACATGGTGTATAAGAGCAACAGTAAACACTGTACAACTGGACTTCTGTTCATACACTAAAACTCCAATTTAGTGCCCTCCCTTCCTGCAACATGTCTCATATACAGATTTATTCTGATTGGGGCCCAGTCCATACTTTTGACTATATGAGAAGATATTGTTTGCTACAGTTCCTAAATACAGATATCAAAGTCAATGTGTAAATATTCTGAGAAGTATTGGAGAATTATCAGGACGACAGGGCACAATTACAATGAGAACATTTGGGAGGATTTTGTGATGAAATGTTAGTCAAGCCTATTTTTCTTATTTCATCTGAACTATCTTAGCAAAATAATCAAGAAGTTAGACATAGATTGGAGAAGTCCAGATCAATCCTCCTTAATCACAGAGTTCATAAGTGAGTCTGTCTAGATATTATGTCTCTGTCTCTCTCTCTCTCTCTCTCTCTTTTCCTCCATCTATCTATCCATCCAAGCAATAAACTTGTAAGCTACTCAATCACATAAGATCGCTAAGCAATTTAATATTTTAAGATTAAAAACTGCAATACAATAAGACACTAATCCAATCTAATATCAGACAAACCACCCTGCCTCAAGGAACTGTTGCTCTGTGTTTAAATCAGGGAACATCACCATGAACAACCAAACATAAATCACTGAGTAAATAAAATAAATAAAGACCCCCCCCCCCAGTGCTGTTCTCTCTCCCATTTGCCAATGCTCTGAATCTAGCACAAAACAGAGCAGCTGGGGGAATTTAGAGAAAACCACTTGGGACCATCCCTGCCATTATTGCCCTTACTTCTTGCTAAGATCACTTATCAAGGTCTGGAGGCCACACTCAAGCTGCCAGGCATCCAGCTTCCAAATACTATAGGTATTTACAAGCTTGCTTAAAAGTATGGCCAAACTCTTCAGGGGCTACAGAATTCCACTTCATCCCCTGTTGCTTAGCAATGCTCAATACAGGGAGGAAGCAAAGACCTGAAATCCTATTTCTCCTCTAGGCTCTGAGGTGAAAAGGCTTATTTTTTTTCAACTTCAGCCTTGGTGTATTCAAGAGAGAGCTGCCATGGAGACACTCTCTTTCATAGTCGGTAATCTTCAGAGAGCCATGTTCATCACAACTGATTAAGTTCTGTGACCTCTGTGGACATGGCATGAGGATAAGTGATTCTCAGGCAGTTGTTTTTTAAAGGCGTTTGTCAGAATAAAACATCTATTAACAATCAGATAACTATTGAAATAATGAACTTAAAAAGAACCATGGGCCACACACCTCAGAAATCTGAAACAATGGTTCTTAAGAATGGATATGCAATCCTTTATCCCTCCAGGGCAACCCATTTCAATAGGGGATAGATACAGCCTAGATAAACTTGATTTTACCATGTAAAATCTGCCCAGCCACATATATTGGACAAACTAACAGGAGAGTAAATGCACGTGTTGCAGAACATAAGAATGCATTAAGGAAAAAAGAAAAAACCTCCTCCCTTTTCCAACACTTCAAAACTACAGGACATGAAATTGATTTTGACAGTACCAAATTAATTTCCAAAACAGAACACTACAGCAAAAGAATAATCATGGAAGCCATCGAGATAGAAAAACACCCCCAAAATATGAACAAGCGGGATGATACCTCCCGCCTACCAGACATCTGGAAACCAGCCCTCAAACATATCCCAGCCATAGATACTGAAACCAGACTCAGAACATACATTGCAAAACAATCAAGTAGCCTGCAAGTTCCAACTACTCAGGATATCACGCCTAATCTACAACCATTAACTAATCAGCATACCTCAGTTACATCAACGATCTCAGGTGTTACCCCATTGACTCACCAGGAAGTTTCTACACAGCAGGCAATTGCTGAGTCATCAAACCACACCCAGCCACCAGTATTTATAGAAGGAAGGCAGCTCAGGTCTCGCTGTGTTCGCCCTAGAACAAGGACAGAAACACCAGCCTGAAGATGACGAGTGGGACCTCGTCGAAACGTCGCCAGAAATTTCCAAATCCTACACGGGAAGAAACCCAAATATACCAAGACCATCATACCTGTACCCAGGGCCGCCGATAGACCGGTATTACTGGGAGTGGCATCACAGGCCCGGCCAAATTGAAAAATGGGGGGGGGGGCCGCCCGCCAAAAACTCCCCAACCCCGATTGCGACGAACTCTGCCTCTGCGGAGCTTCTCCGACAGCAGCCCCGCACCTTCTTCCCACCCCCGCGAGGAAAGAAGGCAGGGAGGCCAGCAGACAGGCAGGGAGCCCCGATGCCAGCCGCGGAAGGAGGAGTCACCGCGGGGGTGTCTCGGCCCTCCGGAAGCCAAGCCATGCTGCTGGGGAAGCGGAATTGAGGAAGCCGGGAGAGGGCTGAGCCCGGCCGGCTTCTCTGCCGGTCTTGTGTCCCCCCGAGGATTGAGAGGGAAAGAGAGCCGCGCCTTTCGGCCTCCGGAGGTGCTGGGCTGTGGGTTCGGGGGGGGGGATGAATACCGCCCGCCGCCCGGAGCCAATAGCTTCTTTTGAGCGGGCACCGGCTTACTCGCTTGCATTCCTGCTGCTGGCGCTGGGAGCAGGTAAGCGCGAGGGGGAGGCAAGTGGAGATCCAGGTCCCTCTTTTCATGCATCCGCTCAGTGAGCCTTTCTTTGGAGTTGCCTTTTTCTTTCTTTCTTTCTTTCTTTCTTTCTTTTGTTCTTTCTCTCTTGCTCTTTCATTCTTTTTTCTTTTCTTTCTTTTCTTTCTTTCTTTCTTTCTTTCTCTTGCTTTCTCTCCTTCCTTCCCTCCTTCCATTTCTTTCATTCCCCCTCTCTATTTTTATTTCTCTTTCATTCTCTTTCTTTCTTTTCTCTTTCTTTCCTTCCTTCTTTCTTTCTTTTTTTCCTTCTTTCTTTCTTTCCTTCTTTGTTTCCTTTCTTTTTCTTTCTTTCTTTCTCTCTTCCTCTTTCATTCTTTTTTTCTCTTTTGCTTCCTTTCTTTCTCTTGCTTTCTCTCCTTCCTTCCCTCCTTCCATTTCTTTCATTCTCCCTCTCTATTTTTATTTCTCTTTCATTCTTTCTTTTCTCTTTCTTTCTTTCCTTCTTTCCTTCTTTCTTTCTTTCCTTCTTTCTTTCTTTCCTTCTTTCTTTCTTTCGTTTCTTTTTCTTTCTTTCTCTCTTTCTCTCTTGCTCTTTCATTCTTTTTTCTTTCTCTTGCTTTCTTTCTTTCTCTTTCTTTCTCTCCTTCTTTCCCTCCTTCCATTTCTTTCATTCCCCCTCTCTCTTTTTATTTCTCTTTCATTCTCTTTCTTTCTTTCTCTTTCTTTCTTTCTTGCTCTTTTTCTTTCTCTCTTTTACCTTCCCTTCCTCTATTTCTTCTTTTCTTTCTCCTTCCTACCTTCTTCCCTCCCTTCCTTCAGTCCTTCCTCTCTTACTCTCCCCTTTCATAAGTTTCCTTGCTTCCTTCCTCTGTTCCTGTCCCTTCCCCCTTTCTTTCTTTCTTTCCTTCCTTCCTTCCTTCTTTCTTTCCTTCCTTCCTTCCCTCCCTCCATTTCTTGCTTTCCTTCTCCTTCCTCCCTTCTTTCCTCCCTCACTCCCTTCTTTCACTCCTTCCTCTCTTACTCTCCCCTTTCACACCTTTCCTTGCTTCCTTTGCACCCTTCCTTTGTTCCTGTCCCTTCCCTCTTTCCTTCCTTCTTTCCCACCCTCCGTCCATTCATTCACCCATTCCTCTCTTGATCTCCCCTTTTACCATTCCTTCCTTCCTTCCTTCTTTCCTTCCTTCCTTCCTAGCTCGCCCTCGCCTTTCTTCCCTTCCTTCCAGATGGGAGTGCCCTCTCAAGACACCTGCCCAACTGCTGGTACCCTGCTTTTTCTCTCCCCTCGTCCTTTCCAGCTCCTCGCCAGTGGCTGCCAAGTGTGGGATCCCCCTCCCCTCTCCCCTCGCTAGAAAGCACATGGTTTTGTCAACAAGGCCTCTTCCAAGAAGGGAGAAGTGCCAAGGAGCTGTAAATAAGCCATGCTCTGCCTGACCAATGCCAGGAGGCTCTTTCTTTCCCTCGCCGCTCCCGCTTCTTTCTTTCTCCTGGATGAGTCCACACAATTGGCTTAACCCAGTTCCTGAAATAGCCTATGGCAGTGTTTCCCAACCTTGACAACTTGAAGATATCTGGACTTCAACTCCCAGAATTCCCCAGCCAGCGTTCGCTGGCTGGGGAATTCTGGGAGTTGAAGTCCAGATATCTTCAAGTTGCCAAGGTTGGGAAACACTGGCCTATGGGACCGCCTCGCTTGGCGTGAAGCAGGAAATGATCCCCAGGGGATGGAGTGGCTTGGTGACTTAAAATAGTTTTAAAATCGCGGGGGCCCAGACACTTAGGCTGTATGGGGCCCCAAAATTCCTGATGGTGGCCCCGCCTGTACCCATGAAAATCTACAAAAACACACATATATATATATATATATATATATATATATATATATATATATATATATATACACACACACACACATATACATATACATATACAAATACATATACATATACATATACATATACATATACATATACATATACATATACATATACATATACATATACATATACATATACATATACATATACATATACATATACATATACATATACATATATATATATATATATATATAATATTCCAAGATATTACTCAACTGCCATTCTTCAGTACAGAACTTTAGTCAAGCTCATTTAGTTTAGTTATTTTCTTAAATGTGTCTTTAATTTATTTTTATTTGATTATTGATATACCGCCTTTATTATTTCTACAAATAATTCAAGACGGCAAATACACCCAACATACTTTCCTCCTCCTCTTTTCCCCATAACAACTCTGTGAGTTGAAATTTGGGTTAGTCTAAGTCTTGCAGCAACAACAAATTATTATTTCTATTTATACATTACTTAGTGGTATTAATTCAAGCATTCAAGGACCTGGGACAGAGAAAAAGCTATTTCAGAATAAGAACTTGGCTTTAAAGATCCTTCGTACTCTTCCTAATTATACTATCATTATTACAAAAATAGGTAGAGGTTTTCCCTTTCAAAATGCTATATGATATACGATATACTTAGGAAACTGTCGTCCCAGGTGTGGGGGAAGGACTCAATTAGCTTGGACTCGTTACATAAACATAAGGGACCAAGGTCTAACACTTTCAATACTTCCCAAATGTTTTCAACCTTATCTAGTCTTTCCCTGGTGACAGTTGCCAGTCTGGGGGGATTCCTGCACTATAGGCAGGAACTAATAAAGTAGCTAATTCAAACTTCACACATGTGGGTCCGGCTGTTCACATCTAACAGAGAGACTGGCTTACCCTAAGACAAAATAATAAATGTAATAAATGCAAGATTCGCTAGAATGACTGAGATTTGCTCAACAAGGCTTTTAGCAGAAGCCTTTCTGGTATGGACATATCAAGCATACTTACTCATCCTTAGCAGAAAAAGAAAAAGAAAGCTTCTCCTCAAAATAAATAATAAACCATGTTATTTAAATTGGAATAGCAGGATTAAAACTAAGTGAAACTAACTGTTAAATTCTGAGGAAAATTATCTGAAAAAGTTGAATTTTAATGAAAGGGTAGCAAGAGAATGCTCAGAAGTGGGAAAGATGCCCTACTGTACCAAAGGAGGCCATTTGGCTATTCATCTCGCTCAGATTCTTATTTCAGGAAAAAAGAAGACCTAAGCTATAGGGTCCCCTGCTAATTTTTCAGGATGGGAAAGGAAGTCTTTAAATTCTGGTACTTACTCCCATTCTTTCCGCCTTGCCTGTGGCGTGCTCTGCATTTTATGAGCTTCATGAGCCTTGATGATATCTCGCTGCTCAATCAGACCCCCTCGTCGGCGTTTGATGACTTCAGGACTCACGGGAATAAGTTGGCTTTGCCCCAGGTCAAAGGTGCTGCTACCATCCAAGCCCAGAGTGGATTCTCTCTCCTGGGATCGCAACTCATAGAGACCATCAAAGCTGGTAGTGCGTACTATGAGGTTGTCTGGCTCCAGCAAGCTACAGGAGTGAGCGGGCTGCATCAGACCCAGCCGGTGCTTCCGCCATGCTTCTTCCTCTGGCAGGGCCAGCACATACCTTTGGGTTTCACTGCCCAGCTCAGTGGTGGTTCCTCCAGGAGAAAAAGAACCTGCCTCAGAGAGCATGTGTGCACTTAGGGAACATGTGCCAAGGCTGAGCATCATGAATACCATTCAGGAACATCACTCTAGAAGAGGCAAAACAAGGGGAAATTAGTTACTGACACGTTTCTTCCTATGGACTATTTTAAGTGAGAGAAGAAAGATTATACATAGTAGAGCAGTGATGGCGAACCTTTTTCATATCAAGTGCGGACGACAGCATGTGCGCATGTGCCTACACCCATAGTTTCAAGTTTCAAGTTTTATTGGATTTATATGCCGCCCCTCTCGGAAAATTCGGGGCGGCTAACAGCAATCATAGACAGTATACAATAATAATCCAATACTAAAAGCAAATTAAAACCCCTTAATATACAAAACCAAACACACATACAAACATACCATGCATACCATTGTAACGGCCTAGGGGGAGAAGAAATCTTAATTCCCCCATGCCTGGCAGCAGAGGTGGGTTTTAAGTAGCTTACAAAAGGCAAGGAGGGTGGGGGCAATTCTAATCTCTGGGGGTAGTTGGTTCCAGAGGGCTGGGGCCACCACAGAGAAGGCTCTTCCCCTGGGTCCCACCAAGCGGCATTGTTTAGTTGACGGGACCTGGAGAAGACCCACTCTGTGGGACCTAACTGGTCGCTGGGATTTGTGCGGCAGAAGGCGGTCCCTGAGGTAATCTGGTCCGGTGCCGTGAAGGGCTTTATAGGTCATAACCAACACTTTGAATTGTGACCAGAAACTGATCGGCAACCAATGCAGACTGCGGAGTGTTGGTGTGACATGGGCATATTTAGAGAAGCCCATGATTGCTCTCGCAGCTGCATTCTGCACGATCTGAAGTTTCCGAACACTTTTCAAGGGTAGCCCCATGTACAGAGCGTTACAGTAGTTGAGCCTCGAGGTGATGAGGGCATGAGTGACTGTGAGCAGTGACTCCCGGTCCAAATAGGGTCGCAACTGATGCACCAGGCGAACCTGGGCGAACGCCCCCTGCAATGCCCTCCCCCTGCGCATGCATACACACACATGTGGGCATGTGCACAATCCCCGTACTTCCACCACAAATGTGCACAGGCCTCAGTGAAGCCTCTGGACTTCCGGGAGGCCCCTTGGGATGTTTTTCACTCTCCCCAAAGTTCAGGAAAGCCTCCTGAATCCTGGGCATGGCAAAAAGTGGTCCAGCAGGCCAACCCGAAATTTGGAAATGAAACAGAAGTGGAACTGCCCTACTACTTACCTTCAGTTGCAACCAGGCCTCGCACACCTTGGCCCATTTCTTCTGCAGCTGGCAAAGATTTCCTGATGTCTGTGTAGCTAACAACAGAGCCCTGGGTCAATCTGTAGCTCTATTAACTGGCTACACAGACCTTCAGGAAAGCCTTGCCTGCTGCAGAAGAAATGGGTCGAGTGTGAGAGGCCTGGCTACAACTGTCCAAAGCTGAAGAAGTTCCTTAAAACCTCTGACAGGGAAAAGAAGGCTAGGCATGATGCACACAAGTTAACATTTGGCAGTCCCCAGGTTTCAGGAGGCTTTCCTGAATTTTGTATTGTGTAAATGTCATTTGGGCTTCTCATGCATAACCTTGCGTTTTCTGCAAGGTCAGATCCTTCAAGCAAAGTATCCTTTTTGAATCTCTGTCTAGATCAGTGTTTCTCAATTATTTTCTGTTACACCTCCGCTAGGAAGAAGTAAATATTTCATCCCCCCACCCCACCCCAATTCTCCACTGGGACGATTGTTTGCAATATTCAGCATGTTTTCATTAAGAAAACTCAAGTGGATTATCAGCGTGATTGGAGTGTAATGTGTTTAAGTGATGCCTTAATTTACTTGGCTTCATGCTGTCTACTGCCAACATTTTTAGACACAGTAAACATTCCGGTCTTTCCTCATCTCCCACCATAGTCACAGTGAAGCCAAGCACTACATACTCTTTGTTACATTTCCTCACCTTAGCTTATGCACTTTCTATCTCCTACTCTGTGCTGTGTGCAAAAAAACCCCTACTCCTTGCAGCAAAAAAAGCATGTTCTCTGGGGTCACACGCCCCCCCACCCCCACATTTCTCTGCACCCTCCCAAGTGGGTGAGAAACACTGGACTCTAGATGAAGTGGATAATAGAAACTAACTTCTCTGTTTCTTGTTTACTTCTGGTAAGAAGTGAATATGGAACTGTAGTAGAAGGAGATATGCTCATAAATATCTTATTTTTATTTTTAACACACATATTTTTGAAATTCTGTTTAGATTTCCCCAATTCTGTAGTGCCCACTGTGCTAATCTATGACCTCGAAGATTCCCATTCAAAATCATTGTTAGACATCTTGCTTGGGCTTTATAAAAGTTGTGCAACAAAACTAAACGACATTACACGAGAGAAGGCATTAAATGTAACAGACAATAGCCCAAGGAGGCTAAAATACCATTAAATCTGGTATCTAAACACAATGCTCTGCTCCTATTTATTTAAAATAGTAATGCAGAAATAAAAGATTTACATGATATTGCCAGATGCTATTGTAGCTAAGGGCTTGTTGGTGACTTTGCAACGCAACTGATGTTGCTAGAAGTAACTAAGGGGGAGGCACAGGCTAAGAGAAGAAATCCAAAGAGGAAGCATATCAACAATGAGCCTGAAGGCAATCTTGTGTCTTGAAATAGCAAATGCATTTTGTGATGAAAATATGTGGGGGGGGGGGGGCAATAAACTGGTGGATATTTATTAGATTAACACTATAAGAAGTGAGTCTCCAATGTGGATTTTGGTCAAAGACTTAAAACTGCCTTGAGAATACAGTATTCACTGAATCAGTTTATTCATTACTTACTTAATTTAAAGAAATGTAGATGAATCAGTGGTGAGTTGCTAACGGTGCAGTCCGGAGCTGCACACCTGTAGGAGCCCGGCGATGATGTGATTTTTGGTGATTTTTTTCTGGCTTCTCCACATTGAAAAAAGCCTGCCCTCCCACCTGACTTTTATTCTTAATCCAAAGCACAGCTGAGAAGCTCGTCAGCGGTGTTTCAGCTTGTAATGTCATCCTGAGCATGCACGGAAGTGCGCGGATGCACACTGGTAGCAAAATGGAACTTGAACTCACCCCGAGTTACATCTTTTATGGGAGATCCCAAAGTAACACGCTGCTATTTTCAGTAGAGCCAATCTTGGCTAATGACAGACACTTAGATTACATGCCAAGTTATATCATATCATATTCATATCATGTATTCATATCAAGCAGAATAGAAATACAGTGATCCCTCGATTAGCACGGTCTCGATTAGCGCGAAACGCTGCAACGCGGTTTTTCAAAAAATATTAATTAAAAAATAAGTCCACGCTAGTTCTCTCTCTCTTTCTCTCCCTGTTGCCGGCGTGGTATATGAGAGAGAAAGAGAGAGGCAGAGGTCGGGCGCATTACCGGGAGGTGGAGACGGCGTGGGGACGCTGGGTGCCGGGGACACCGAGGAGGGGGTGGACGTGGCCTCTCAGCTGCAGAGCCGAACAAGGGCGGAGGCAACGGCGGAGTCCGGCGCTGGGGCCATGCGGGGCCGCTCATCCAGGGGGGGCGTGGACTGGCAAGTCGCCCTCCTTTCTCTTTCTTTCTCTCTCTTTATACCACACCGGTAACAGGGAGAGAAAGAGAGAGAGCGGAGGGCACCTTGCTGGTCCACGCCCCCCTAGATGAGCGGCTCCGCATGGCCCCAGCGCCGCCCAGGCAAAGGGGAAACCCCAAGATCGCTTGCCGCTTGCCTTATTGCAGCGAAGGAGGCGAAACAAGGCTCCAAGCTGCAATACGGCAAGCGGCAAGCGGCAAGCGATCTTGGGGTTTCCCCTTTGCCTGGGCAATGGGGAAACCCCATCTTCGGCTCCTCGCTGCTTCCGCGCTGCGGAGCAGATCAGCTGTTGGGCGGCTGAAGGAACCTTCCCTTGGTCTTCCCCGCCGCCCACACGCAAACTCCACCATCTGCGCATGTGCGGCCATGAAAAAAAATGGCGCACATGCGCAGATGGTGGTTTTTACTTCCGCACCACTATAACGCGGAAATCGATTAGCGCGGGAGGTCTTGGAACGTAACCCCCGCGCTAATCGAGAGATCACTGTATCTCAAATTCTCTCATTCACAGTGACAATAAACTTCCCCCCTCATATAAACCCATAAAATTATTTCAAATTGATAATATCTGACGAGTTAGATTCTCTAGATTAAAGGAACATGATGACAGAATGAAGGAGGGTGGAAAGTTGTAGTCAGTTATAATTGAAAAGGTTATAAAGGTTATAAAGAAATGACATCTGTAGTCATTTATAATTGAATATGGGATATTCTGCAAACAATCTGCATCCCGTTTTGTTTGTTTGTTTCAAATATATACTGTACTGTTATCAGAAAGGTGTATGGTTTAAATTTTTATCTCTCTTTTTCTTTTTCACTTTTTACACTTCATCCATCCATCCCTCACTAATTATTGTCCTGTTGTTTCCTTCCAGACTGGAGCTTGCAATGTTATAGCTTCAGCAGAGGCTGTTGCTTATTTGAAAAAAATCAGGACCATGGTCAGTTCACTCCAGAACTGAAGACAGAAATACTGTAGCTAGAGACCAAGCAGTTGCACTCAGACAAATTATGCATCTGCTCCTTGTCATTTGATAAATGAAAACGGGCTTTAGAGTTCCGTTTTTTTTAAAAAAATGGGAATAGAATTTTGAAATAATTCTAATGGCTGGGATATTGGCTGATATTCATGCCCTTCATAATGAACAGAAGGAAGCAAATTATGCAATTTATGTCCTATCATTCATGTCCCCTGCGATTTGGGGTACTTTCCATGACATTCCCACTTCAATTCAATTAGGAAAAAAAACCATAAATGAGGACATTACTCCAATTGCTGTTTTCCAGTATGAGAAGTTTGGGCAGCCAGGAAAGCTTCAGTGTGATGGAAAGATGGCTCCATCTGTCATTCATAATAGTAAAATAAATGGAAAATCACTTCCAAGAGAGATATAAATAAATCCTCAGGCATCTTAAGAATAAATGAAGTAACATGGAAAAATGTTTTGCCATGGAAGAAAACTTGGGACACTCTCAGATTTCAACATGCCTTATCTTGTAAATTTAGAACAGCCGGGTTGTTCTAAAAATAGTCAGAAGCTAATGCAAGCCTGCTTGGTCCTGAAATCAAGCAGATGTCTCAAGCACTCTTCCATTGAAAAAGCCAATTTTAATTTAGAGAATCCATGATGATAACTGCAAGCAATAGGAACTATTCTGACAAGTACGGTAACTAAAGACTCGGGAGGGGGGGGGGATTCATGAAATAATCCATGAAATAATGAATTTATAATTACCACTTTTTAAAAAGTTTTTTATTCACAAAGAGAAAAACAATACAATTCAAAAAGAACAATAAACAACTATTACAAACATAATTAGAAGAAAGAAAAGAAAGGATGGGAAGGGGGGGAAGGGAAAAACATGGCAAAAGAAAAGAAAGAAGTGAGAAAGAGGGACTGAGAGACAAAGAGAGAGAAAAGACAATAGAAGAAAAGAAAGAAAATAGAGAAAGAAAGGAAAATGTTTACATAGTACGTCATTGTCATTTTGTTTGCATTCCTGGTGAGTCAAGAAGCAAGCTCTATATATCTCCTTATTGCTTTATCTAATCCATATATCAATTGTTTACATTTTCATTGTGTTTTTTATAGTTATCAATTATATCCATATATTATTTACTTATTTACTTCTCTTCTCATAATTACCACTTTTAACCACGATCAAACTTGATCATAATTATAGCAAGGAATTAGACTGGAGACTTCATATTGCTCAAGCAAATGGGGGTTAGCTACATTTTAGTAAAACCTCATAAAATGTCTCATTCACCCAAATCTTGCATTTTTCAATATAAAGGATTAACGGGCTCTCTTTGGAGTGCCTTGAATATATGATCAGTAGATTCTGAAGTACTGTTCACACAGAATCAAGCTATTCCTCATTTGCTTAATCAACCATCTGTCACAAAGTATTTGGGAGAAAATAATCCAATGATAGATAGATAGATGGATAGATAGATAGATGGATGGATGGATGGATGGATGGAGAGAGAGAGGGAGGGAGGGATGTGATAGATGATAGGTGATAGATGATAGATAGATGGGTGGATATCACTTATCTGCAAGGTATCATGTGAGCTATCATTTAATTCAGTTGACTCATTTATCTTATAACCGAGAGGTATTAACTTATCTGAAGATGATTAAATGATCTACAGCTAAAACTCTAGTGAGATGGCAACTGCATCTGTGCCTGATTTATGCTCACAAATGAAGGCAAATACACCAGGATGATGTTGCAAGATCCAATCTTGGTCGGTCACGGAGACCAGAGGTTTAGTCTTCCAAACTTCTGGATTCCTGCTGGATCCCAGCCTCAGAAAAATTCTCTCTCTCCAGAATGCATTCCCTGAAGATGGGCTCCAGCACCAGTCTGAAAGTTTTGAAGACTAACCGCTGGTTCCTGTGATTGACACAGATTGGATCTTGATGTGTATGGTGTGATACAATTAAGTGGGATATATGGTGCAACATTAAATGGCTGAATATTTTCCACCCAAATAGTTCACTCCACCCAAGAACAGCAACATGTCTGGGGAAATGTTCTAAACTAATCCTTAGCCTGATGGTTTCTTTACTTATTTTAAAAAAAACAGTGACACCAATGCACAATCATATAGTAATCCGAATAGATAAATTACTTACAATCTGCAGTGAGACTTCAGCACAAGAAAAGCTACCATTATGTACCGGGTACATATTATCACAAAGGTAAAGAGTTTATTAGAAAGTCACTCAATATAAGGAAGAGAATCTGGGCCAGCACTCACCATCCTACTCTGCAATAGTCTGTCTTCATAGCCAACTTTCCATATACATTCTCACCATTTTGGCCATCTCTTGGAATGTCTGAGGAAAAAGAAATGGAGAACTGAGGTAATGTGACATATGAAGCAAGGAGACAATCAAGGCTGACAAGAGGATAAAACTGATAGCCTGCAGAAAGTAGAGGGCAAAGGAAATGAAAATTGAACCAAAAAAATTAGATAAAACACAGATGGAATCAAATAGAGGTAAAATCAATGACAAATTTAAAAACAAACTGGAACCAGGACTTGCCAATCTACTTACATTTTCCTATTTTTTGCCTTTCACTCCATAAATCAGACCGTATTTTTGTCTAATACCTATACAGTATTTTAATATAAGGATTCCAAGTAAGGACCCCATAAGCAGCTTTTAGCCTATTGGAAGCAAAATCTTCCTAAAAGATTGAAATTTCATACCATACACAACAATGGCGGGTTAATTATATCTGGTAAGCTGGCAAATTTGTTTGCTTTTTAATACCTTCCTTGTGCACTAACATCCACTGTTTCCACCAGGCAATTCAATAAGTTTCCTTAAATTAGCTGCAGTGTTTAAGGCCAGATTCCATCTGGGTTTTTAAAAAATACAATGGTATATATAAGGCAGTAGGTGGCACTGCACAACTAGATACCAAACTTTCCCCTGGAATCTACAGCATTTACTTTGATTCTCATTTGCAGTGGCCTTCTTATAACTTCACCTGTTGCAAAAGTGTATTATCTACGTGGCAGCAAAGATTGCAAATAGCTGTGAATTACAGATGCAAGGAATTTTTAAACTGGGGGAATGAGCCCAGAAAGGACTCTCCTGGCAGGCTTTCTCAATATCATTACTAGGGAAACTCCATTATTGATCATTAAGTTCCCAAGAGAACACTAGCATGAAACTTCCCAATGAATTTCCTATTCCAATCTGTTGAATAGAATGAGCTGCATGTAATAAGATATACTGTGCAATAACTCCAAAGTTTATACATGGAACAGAAATGAAGACAGATGGTTTGCTAAAAAAAAAAAATCAGAGAAGATTGAGTTCCTTTCAGGGTAATTTCTTGCTGATCCTTACAAGTACCATAAGAACCTTTTCTGTCTGAATATTAGGAAATAAAATTTTAAGTACATGAATTTATCCTGGAATCTATTGTTGTTCCTAGATATAGAAATGCCTGAGCAGACAAACTAAATATTGAAAAACAATAAAACCTCTCTTAAATCTATAAATTATACAAGTCTATTACAATAGAATAGTTGTAACACTCTATTGTAATAGATGTATTGAACATAACCATGGCCAGCAATAGCTTTTGGCAGAAGACAGTGGGAATTATCTGGAAAGCACCGGATTATGTATTCCTCCTTGAGTACTTTTGGCAAAATGGTATGTGACCAATTAGAGAAGCCATATAATGCCTATTCATATCTTCCAAGCAGGATTTGTATTCATTAACTACATCTTAACAAGGAAAAACATAAATTAAACTTGCAGCTTCTCTCAACTAACTGAACAGAGAGCAGTCAGGAAAACAAATCCAGGATGTTCTCATTTTAATTGCCAATTAGATAATGTCTGGGGATGAAGAAGAAAACCTTATTAGTAACATTTTACATTTAGACCCTTCACTAAAAACAGTTATAAATCAACGTGATCAATTAATAGGGATCATGAACATTGTAGTGTAAATGATCAATAAATGCAAATGTAGACAATGCATGCCTATGCTTCTGGGTATATATCGCTTTGCTACATGAAGTAGTCTTATCCAGATGTTTCTAGGGCATATATCTATGCTAGATTATGTGCAGGCAGAGAAAGGACCATCTTGATGTGAATTTTGAAAAATGATCAGCAATAGCCTTGCATAAAGAGTTTTTTAAAAAAATATTTTTATTAAAGATGTTTTCAACAGAATAAAAATGCAAATGTTAAATTGAAAGTATAAATGACAAAGGAAAGGGTGAAAGTGAAAAAGAAATAAACAGAAGTAGAAAAGCCAAAGAAAGAAAAAAGAAAAGGTTATAAAGAAGTGGCATCTGATCTTCATAATAGCAGTTTATGCTATTAACAGCATTTATTGTTTACTTTCTCTATTTTTTTACACTTTCTTTTATAAATTTCATTGTTTTTGTTTAATGTTGCACTTATAATATTTATTTTACCTACTTGGTCTTGCCCTGAAATAAAGTATTTAATTATTATGATATAATAATATTATTATTCCTTGAAAACATGTGATCACGCCCAGGATTATATTTTAAGGCATATATTAGGACAGCAACTGCAGAGAAAAGTTAGATCTAGTTAACAGGGTCACTTTATTTATATATCTATCCAATTGTCTGCACCAAATAATAAATAACACCCTTGTACTACTTCTGACAATACTTGCAGGCAGTAGTTGTATATCATACTTCCTTGGGTTAGAAAGGGCACTACAGGCTGACACAGAGAGGGAGAGAACAATATAATTACACCAGTTGCTTTCCCAGCATGGCCAAGGCCCAATAAAGAGCCACAAATAGAAACTAACAATCCAGTGCAGCAGTAATTTCTCTTTAAACCAGGCAGAGTCCTACTGCGATCTCTCCTCTGCTCTGCAATCCCAGGGCATGCCAGGAAGCCGTTATAGAACAGCTGTATGTCTTGAAAAAGAATGGACTGCTGGAGCATCTTCACTTTCAGCTGTCAAAACACATAAAGGATTAATGATGCTGTCTTGTTAGCTACAGGAGACAATCCACAGAGGTTTTGCCAGTGACACAATCTCCCTTCCCCTCCCCTTATATAAGCAGCTTCCCGCGTAGTAGCAGAAATTAAAGCAATTCAGTAGTTTGTGCATCTTAACCAAATGACACAAAAGTCAAGGAAATCTATTCTGTAAAGCTATTCCAGTATACGCTGTCTGGTTTCAGATAAATGGATATAATATTATACCTATAATATTAGGTATAAAAGGTATAATATAATAGGTATAATTATTATTATTATTATTATTATTATTATTATTATTATTATTATTATTTATTAGATTTGTATGCCGCCCCTCTCTGCAGACTCAGGGTGGCTCACAACAATAATAGAAACAATATATTACAAATCTAACAATTAAAAATCATTTAAAAAACCCTTACTAAAAAAAAAAACATACACACAAACATACCATGCATAACTTGTATAAGCCTGGGGGGAAAGGAATATCTCGAGTGGCGAATGGGCGAGCGGCGAGTGGCGAGTGAACGGGCAAGCGGCGGGCGGGCGAGCGGGCGAGCGGCGAACGGCGAGTGAACGGGCGAGCGGCGGGTGGGCGGGCGAGCGGCGAACGGGCGAGCGGGCGAGCGGCAAGCGGGCGGGCGAGCGGTGAACAGGCGAGCGGCGAGCGGCGAGTGAACGGGCGAGCGGCGGGTGGCGAGTGAACAGGCGAGCGGCGGGCGAACGGGCGAACGGGCGAACGGGCGAGCGGCGAGCGGCAAACGGGCGGGCAGCGGGTGGGCGGGCGGTGAACAGGCGAGCGGCAAGCGGGCGGGCGAGCGCCGAACGGGCGAGCGGCGAGCAGCGAGTGAACAGGCGAGCGGCAGGCGGGCGGCGAACGGGCGAGCGGCAAGCGGGCGGGCGAGCGGCGAACGGGCGAGTGGCGAGTGGCAAGTGAATGGGTGAGCGGCAGGTGAGCGGGCGAGCGGCGAATGGACGAGCGGTGAGCAGCGAGTGAACGAGCGGCGGGCGGGCAGGCGGCGAACGGGCGAGTGGCAAGCGGGCGGGCGAGCGGCGAACGGGCGAGTGGCGAGCGGGCGGGCGAGCGACAAACGGGCGAGCAGCGAGCGGCGAGTGAACAGGCGAGCGGCGGGCGGGCGGTAAACAGGCGAGCGGCAAGTGGGCGGGCGAGCGGCGAACGGGCGAGCGGCGAACGGGCGAGCGGCGAGTGAACGGGCGAGCAGCAAGGGCGCGCATGCACAGATGGTGTTTTTACTTCCACACCACTATACCGCAGAAAATCGATTATCGCGGGAGGTCTTGGAACGTAACCCCCACGATAATCGAGGGATCACTGTACACCAAAACCAAGAGAAATAAATTACCCATAAAAATAAGAAAGCTACAGTCCAAAAAAGATTACTTTGGCATAAAAACAAAACAGGATATGTTGCAAACTTTAAAAACTGCTATAAAAATTTATGTCATCAAATAAAGACTGAATGTACCAACTATCATATCAAACAAGAAGAAAACCTCCTATGCACGAAATCCACTCGTGCCTTCTATAACTTTGTAAACAACAAACCTAAAGACTCTAGATCCATCCCACCACTTATGGGACCAAATGACAAAGAGTATATTGATGAAACAATTAAAGCCAACCTCTTTAACAATTAGTAACGGTTCATGCCCAGCATTTACTAGTCGCACCCCAACTAACTTCAATGATCTAACACAAATCGACTTTACCAAAGAAAACATTAAAAAATCACTGCACAACCTAAAACTATCTCTATCTATCGAACCTGACAGACTATGTGCATACTTCTTAAAAATAACTCCCCTCAACTCTGGCTGAACCCCTAAGCATAATTTTCAAAATATCTTCTACAACTAGCTCCCTACCTAAACTCTGGTCTCTAGCCATGGTCATCCCTATTTTCAAAAAGGGTGATCCTAGCAATGTTGAAAATTATAGATCAATCTCCTTGACCTGCGTCACTTGCAAAGACATGGAATCCATCATTAACCAATCCATTACACTCCACCTTGAAACAAATAATCTACTTTTCAACAAACAATTCGGTTTCAGAAAAAAATTATCCTGCAACCTGCACCTTTTACACTGCAAAAACATATGGACTACCCAAATTGACCAGGGGAAATCAATTGATGTAATCTACATAGACTATTGCAAAGCCTTTGATTCAGTAGTTCATAACAAACTTCTTATGAAACTAAAATCTTATGGCATCTCAGGACCACTGCACAATTGGATATCAGCATTCCTGTCAAACAGACAACAGGTGGTCAAAATAGGTAATGCCATATCTAATCCTGCTCCAATTAACAGTGGCGTTCCCCAAAAAACACTGAGAGTCACAAACTTAATTCTACGCAGCTTCTTCTCTAGAAACACCGATCTACTAACCAGAGCATACAAAACATTTGTCAGACCAATTCTTGAATACAGCTCATCTGTATGGAATCCACACTGCATAACAGAAATTAATACAATTGAAGAAGTCCAGAAATACTTCACAAGAAGAGTCCTCCACTCCTCCTCAAGCAACAAATTACCTTACTCCTCCAGACTTCAATTACTATGTTTAGAAAATTTACAGCTATGCCACCTCTAACTGATTTAACTGTTGTTCATAAAATCATACATCACAATGTACTCCCTGTTAGCGACTACTTCACCTTTAACAACAACAACACAAGAGCACACAATAGGTACAAACTAAATGTAAATCGCTCCAAACTAGACTGCAGAAAATATGATTTCAGCAATAGAGTGGTCAATGCCTGGAATTCACTCCCGGACTGTGTTGTTTCTTCCCCCAATCCCATAAATCTTCAACCTTACATTATCTACAATAGACCTCTCCCCTTTTCTAAGAGGTCTGTAAGGGGCGTGCATAAGTGCACCTTTGTGCCTACCATTTCTGTCCTAATGTCTTTTTATCTTTTCTATCTCTACTTTATACTTTTATTATGTTAAACATACTATATAATACAATACTATATTTGTATGACAAATAAATAAATAAATAAATAAATAAATAAATAAATAAATAAATAAATAAATAAATAAATAAATATCTGCAGGACCAAAGAGTTTAGCAAATATGACTGTCAAGAGGATTAGAAATAGAGAAAGGGAGGGTTGATTTGCAACAATAGGTATAAAGAAATGGTCTAGGCTTCTAGCACTTCTAGATTGACTATTGTATTATCTGCTAAAATACATCCTTATATCATGTCATTAAAACAGCATTTGCTCTGCCTTCTATTTCATCTGTCCAGGTTAGAGATGAAACATCAAGACAGTAAGTCACTCACATCCTGGTGTCAGAATAACAGTGATAGGAAATGGGAGGAGTGAGAGAGATAGAGAGACATTGGAACTACAGCACATTCTTTGTGCAGAGCTATAGATCGACTGTACAAGGGAAGCCAGCATTCCTTTCCCTGGATTGGTACATGTGATGCACTTGTGGGGGTGGAAATGAACTTTAACCTAAAGATAAATCACGGAAGTGAAAATCAGTGCTGATACCTGGTTACTTTCAGTTCAAATATTACAACATGTTCCACATATGGTGTCCTTGAAACTATTGAATTCATCCAAAATGCAATAACATGAGCAGTGCCAGACATTTCTTGGTAGGCCTAAATGACACCTTTGTTTTGTTTTGAGAATTCCCTGGCTTCCAGTATATGCTTCCAGTGCGGCCTATAATGCCCTACAAGGTACAAAATCAAGTGGTTTGGGATTTGCTTCTCTCCCATCATTTCTGTCCAGTCAATAGAAGCTGACAGAATTGGTCTACTCAGGATCTATTTAATTAAACAGTATTATCAGTTAGGACTCAAGAAGACATAAGGACAACCTACCAAAGAAACCCTGTAGAGCAATGATGGCAAACCTTTGGCACGGATGCCACAGGTGGCACACAGAGCCATATCTGCTGGCACGCGAGCCACTGCCCTAGTTCAGCTCCAACGTGCATGTGTGTTCTGGCCAGCTATTTTTGGCTCACGCAGTGGTCCTGGAGGGCATTTTTGGCTTCTGTGGCTGCCATATCATGTTAGGATAGAATTCAATATCTGGACTTCTAACATAAATGTCTTACACACTTTTATTCCATTAGCTAGGAACAGGACTGCACGTAGGTCACAAAGTGAGTCTGCATTTCTGGTGAGATCTGCTTGGAAGTGACTGGCCATAAAGCAGTTCAAGGCAGCTCTCCTCGAATAACAAGAATGTGCCAAGAGGATGAGAACTGTGATAAAAGGATGCATGTTTACATTTCCTGGGGCACACCGGACGAAAGCAGCAATAAAAGGCCTTGCTTTGTGGTAAACAGGAAGATAACCATATTCACAACAAAGGTCCCAGGAAATTGGCGTCTGGGTTGCCCGAAGTCCCTCTGAAGACCCTGTTCCCCACAGGGACTTTGCGGCATCCGCAGGCTTCCAGAGAGCCTCCTGGGGGAATAGGGGAAGGCATTTTTACCCTCCCCCGGCTCCAAGGAAGCCTTTGGAGCATGGGGAGGGCAAAACACAAGCCTACTGTGTTAAATCACGACTCCGGAGGTAAAAGAACATAACATACTGGGCCTACCAGAAGTTGGGAAACAGGCTGTTTCCAGCCTCCAGAGGGCCTCTCGAGGGTGGGGGAAGCTGTTTTTGCACTCCCCAGGCATTGAACCATAGGTATTGGCACTTGTGCATGTGTGATAGCATGCATGCACACTCTTTCGGCACCCGAGGGGAAAAAAGCTTTGTCATCACTGCTGTAGGGTAACAATAGATGCTAGAGACAGCCCAGTATGTGGATCATGCGGCCCAGCAGAAAGGCCCCTGCAGTTGATGAGGCCTAATGAGGCCTAATGAGCTAATGAGGCCACAGTGATGGGGATTCAGTAAAAAGGTCTGGCAGGAAGAGCAGCCACCAGCTGTAACACAGCTAAAAATTATATTGCTGAATTCATCTACCAGCGAGATGTCTAGTTCACAGGATTTACCACTTAACCTGTCTTTGCTTGATACCACTCAAAACTTATCCAGGCAGGTTCTACACAGCTCTATTCCTCCCCAACCATTCTTTAATTAATGAGATTGCTCACTCAGGGGAGGAAGACAGCTTCATTTCCAAAGATGTCTTACTTTCAAACAGCAATTTCAATAATGACTTTTAAGTCATTTTAAAGTGTTTTTTTATATTTTAAGTGGTTTTTTTAAAGTGTTTTACCTCATGATTCTTGACAAAGGTATATTTTCTTTTATGTACACTGACAGCATATGCACCAAAGACAAATTCCCTGTGTGTCCAATCACACTTGGCCAATAAAGAATTCTATTCTATTCTATTTAATGTCTGTCAACTTGCTTGATTTTGTTTAATAAAGTAAATAGTTTGCATTTCTATTTTTCCCTTCTATAGAATATACAGTAGTAATAATAATAATAATAATAATAATAATAATAATAATAATAATAAAAAATTTATTGTCATTGTCAAAACAACTAATTGTCATTGGCAACGAAAGTCGTGTGACACCCAGAGACCAGTCCCACCATACATAGAATTTAAAAATAGAATAAAAAAATAGAATAAAAAATAGAATAAAATGTCCCACCCACTACAAATTCCCCACCCCGAACCACTCAACCATCTACATGACAAACCGAGTAATATTATCCAACAGTTCACTGATGGTGACCCTTTCGTTCGTTGTTAAGTGTGAGTATAGCTCTGGGATAAAAACTATTCAGGAAACGTGTAGTCCGAGTTCTAGTTGTTCTGTATCTTCTGCCAGAAGGCAACAGTTCAAAGAGATTGTAAGCAGGATGAGAAGAGTATTTGAGAATGGTATGCACCTTCCTAGAACAGCGAGATGTGAAGATGTCTCCAGGACGGGTAGCTGGAGCCCAATGATGTTCTGGGCAGTTTTAATAATTCTCTGTAGAGCTTTTTTGTTCACTACAGAGATGCTCCCATACCAAGCTGGAATGCCGTATGTCAGGACACTCTCAATGGTGCTGCAATAGTAGGACAATAGTAGATGCTGAGATAAATTTATCATTCTCAGGAAGTACTGCCTCTTTTGTGCCTTCTTCACAAGCATATTAGTATTCATAGTCCATGACAGGTCCTCTGAGATATAAGTGCCCAGAAATTTGAAACTACCAACCCTCTCCACCTCCTCGCCATTTATGTGCAGTGGTGAATATACACCTTTCTTCCTCCTAAAGTCAATTATCAGTTCTTTAGTTTTTTTGGTGTTAAGTGTAAGATTTTGTACTATATTTGTACTATATAAACACAAAAGATGTAAGAGCCCATTTTGCTCAATAATCTGAATAAATCTGTGAACCTTTATTTGTGTACATGTGTCTTGGTTTATTTTAAAAATAAATGAGAGAGATTGCACACAAAAAAATTTCCATGCTATCTCTTATATGAAGCTTGCCTATAACAGCCCACTTCTACATTAAGGTGTCACCTTTCTGTTTTTCCTTCCGTTGTTTAGGTTTCTAAATATCACAGGATGTGAATCTAAACAAGTAAATATATGTGCACAAGGAAAATGCATAAATAGGTGGTCATAATGCATACTATCTACAGATTTTACAGGCTCGTATCATTGCAGTTCTAAATATTCTATTTTTAAGAAAGCCAATTTAAGGCATAGAGCCCATTATTTCCTGGTGGAGCTGGTGAATCAGTCCTTGTCATATTTTCATAAGTTCATCTATTAGTCATTTTGCCCCGTTTCTGCACTAATCAGCAATGTTTTTAATTCATGTGATCTAGCTCTTTGAAATACATATCCATTAAAAAAAAATTCCAAAGAGTATGTCTGCTTATATTTTATGTTACAGTAGATTCCCATTTTAGGTACATTTTGTTTTGTTTAAACTGTCCAGAACTATCCTAATTAGAATTTATATATGGCATGCTTGTTTGAATGATTGGTCTCTTAAATTGGGGGTTTTTTAGATTATTTTTTTAATATTAGATTTGTTACATTGTTTGTTGTTATCCGCCACGAGTCTTCGGAGAGGGGTGACATCAAATAAATAAATAAATGAATGAATGAATGAATAAATAAATAAATAAATAAAAAATAACACTGTTTTTTGTTTTGGGGTTGTTGTTGTTTTTTGCCAACATCTGATTGGTACTAATTCACTCACTGAGTCAAGAGCTTACAGTTTAGGTTAAATCAAAATTCAAAAGGTGCTCAGTTGATATTTGATCTGATGTGGCTACAATTTAACCACCCACTCATGTCATCAATTATCCTTTCAGGTAATACCAGACTAAAGACTGTGGAAACTGTTCCTTCTAGAAAGTACCTCTTTGCATTCCAGCACAATCACTCACATAATTCTGAAGTTAGGCAGGGGAACATGTTTTCTGAGCTGGCCAACAATATGTTCTATAATTCCAAATTCTATTGTTCAAACTTCCTCTATAGTTCCAGATTGGGAGTTTTTTAGATGATTGCAGATGCTTCTCTGACAACTTTCCTGACACTAAAAGGACTAATTCAGAAAATGTTTATGTGCAGGAGATGACTAAGCTGAGCCCAAGGGAAGGGTCAAACATGTCATAACAGAGAGAGGGGCAGGGTCTGATGGCCGTGGCAGCAAGGAGCCTTTCCTCTCCCTTGGAGGGGCTCCGAATCCCCACTGCCCAGGGGTTCCGGTCCTTTTGGACCAGACCAGATCCTTTCTGAAGGGAAGGTGATGCATGGGATGCTACTGGGTATCTGGTAGGGGCTGGCATGCCCCACCAGACGAACCGACCCAGTCTCGCACTGGCTGTGGTGTGAAGTCGGCCAGGCAGCCATGCCTGAGCTGACAGAGCTGCAGAGACAATGCAATGCCAGGATGGAAAGATGACTGGTAACATCTGGAAAGAGCTGGGGGAGTACTTACAGAGAAATAAGAGATTTAAAGCTGGTGCTGGTGAGTGAAAGCGGCCAAAAGGGATTTTTGGATTTTTTTTTCTGCTCAATTTGATTTCAACAGAGGTAAAACAGTTGGAAATGGAAACAGGAAGCAGCTGTCCTTGCGATGAGGCAAATGGCGAAGGCTTTTGAAAGTAGCAATTGCCCAAGATTGGACTTTTAAGATTCTTAACTATTTTTAAACTTGTCTTTTTGTATTGAAAATGGTTATGATTAGGGTTAGTATTATTTTGGATGATTACTACTTTTGATATTTTTTTTATTATTTGAATTATAAAATTGATCATTTATTGATTATTTGAACTATAAATTTATTATGTGATTTATACTGATAAATAATAGGAGGAAAGGGGAAAAGGATTATTAAAAGAGTATTAATATGGGATAATAATTAGTATTGATTATGTTGAGTATGACTGTAAAAAATGGATGAAGCAAAGAAAAGATGAATTTAAAAGATTAGGGAAGATTATCACACTGAGTTCAATAGTGGAAGGTATATAGAATAGGGAAAATACATCGATTAGGGAAATATATAGATTAGGGAAGATTATCACACTGCAATTGGCAGTGAAAACAATTAGAATAGGGAAGATTATTGCACTGGTATGATAGTGACACACAGATTAGGGAAGATAATTACACTGGGGTTGGCAATGGAATTTATAGATTAGGGAAGATTATTACAATAAGAACAACAGTGGAAGATATATAGATTAAGGAAAATATTACTATTTTCTGGGATTTTCGATGAAATATACTTTTCTTGAAAAATAATATAATAATATTATATATAATGACTATGACTTGTTAAAATAGAAATGATATACTGGTATAATGAAAGAAATGAAAGGAATGAAGCGAATGGGAATTGCTTTTTTTAAAAATTTCTAAAACACAATCCTTCCTCCTATGTATATTGATATTGTTATAATTAGATTAAGATTTTCATTCCTTCCTGGGATATAAAGAGAAGTAAATTTGAAAATTTCTTTTGTTAAGGGCAGCTATGATAAAATGAGGGTTTTAAAAAGTAAGAATGAGTTGAAGAATATAAGAAATGGCACAGTTTTGGTAAAAAAAACAGCAAATAGCCACAAGAAATTGAGATAGCTAATATTACTTTGAATTCAAATCAGGGCGAAGGATAATATCTGAAATCCAGATGATAAGATATGAAAAGGAGGTAGCACAGGATGAATGATATGTACCAGAATAAATTGGATAAATAATTAGGAAATTTGGATTAAGAATTTGGCATTTGTTATTATATTGTATATCAATATACAATATGTGGTATGTGAATTTGAATCTCTGTAAGGTGTGGAAAAACAATAAAAATTTATAACCCCCCCCCCCAAACCTCCCCCATGTCATAGCAGAAGAGATCTAAATTCAGCCCACCTTGAATTCTGTTGACCCTTATCTACTGCCAATTTGCTTTGACCACTAGTAGTCCAGATAATTTTAGAGGGTATTAGCATGCAATAAACCTGTAATTATTTGAATGACTTTGGCTCCTAATTCCTTATGCTTGACATTATGATTTTTCAAAAAGATGAGTTTTAATCTGAGGCAGCCTGCTTATTCTAAAGTTTTGTTTAAGATAATCAAATGATATTATTTGGGACCATAATTCAAATTCTGAATTGGAATAAATTGTGACACGTTCAAGTTTATTTTTCTTCTGTCCACCCCAAAGCATTAATATAAGAGGCCGTGCAATCCACAAACAGATGTATGGTTGGTAATCCAACCTATTGCATCAGTTGATCTTCCTTGTCTTTTCAAAAGGGGTATAAATGTGTACATACAATATGCTTATCAGTATCAAAATACAGAAACATTTTTAAACATTGTCTGGAGAATACACGTAGAGGAAAATACTTATCCCATATTGGAAAAAAACTACAGAGTATATTTGCAGAGGCTATCCCCAATTTTAAAATGTAATGTTCTATGAAAGTAACAGCAACACTTTCAAAGTATGGGTACCACTCTTAAAATATTACATATCATCAATATATCATAGCCTGAATTTTCTCACTCCAGTATTTCGTCTTGTCTCAAATTAGTCTAAACTTCATTTCTCCATTATAACTTGGTTAGGTATCAAGATAGCTAATCAATTTTTCTGTACCTTGTGCATTCTATATGAACACATAGCAGATGCAGCCACAGAAAGGTGAAAATAATGTGAAAATGATCATTGAAAAAGCATAAGCAGAGAGAGAGAAAGCAGTTTGAAGTAAGTACAATAATCCTCTACAAAAGAATGAAGCCAAGTAAGGTTTCACAGATGGCTATGTTAACTATCTCAGAGAGGAACTATCTTGAGCTCTCTCACTCTCTCGCTCTTTCTCTCTCCATATCACATTAGCTTCCTTATTTTAATTTGTTTGTTTGTAAATAATCCTACTATGGGGAACTTCAGAGTGAGACTCTGCATACAGGCAACTATTTATAAATACAACTCTTGAAAATGCAAGATTTTGCAACAAACAAGCAAGAATCCTGCCATATCAGAAGCTCCGAGATCAGATTTGAACAGGCCATATGGCTTCAACTAGCAGACTTTACATCATTTAACCATATTTCCATAATAAATATTGTAAATATGTTATTATAAATTCATTCATAACCTATTGTACACTGACCTCTTAAGCCAAACCTATTAGAAAATTAATTAGGACAGAACTAATTTGTCCCTTCATATACTCTCCTTAAAAATTTCCCTTGCTGATGCTTTTGTTAACTATTTTCTGGATAGTCTTGTAGCTGATAGCCAGTTAGGTACAAATTCAAACTTTTATATATTGCAGTGGCTATTTTGCAATATTTCATTAGTGGCATGTAATAATGCATACATATATGCCTAATACACTGATGGAAAATCAGAGCAATGAGGCTATCCTAAGGGAAAGAAGGAAAGAAGGAAGGAAGGAAGGAAAGAAAGAAAGAAAGAAAGAAAGAAAGAAAGAAAGAAAGAAAGAAAGAAAGAAAGAAAGAAAGAAAGAAAGAAAGAAAGGAGGGAGGGAGTCATTAGTTTCCAAGGAAATGGTATGTGAAAGCAGAGAGGTGTAAGCAGGGGTGGGCTACTGCCCGGATACAGTGGGGTAGCAAAAATGTAGCTCCACCCAAAAGCACCCAATTTGCACCGAAAGATGTTGAAAGAAAATGCAGGATGTCCTCTTTGGGCAGCCTCTACGTTCTTCCATAAAAGCGTTTAAAACCCCCAAAGCCGGCGATTCTGCTACAAACAAAAGTGTCTAGGAAAAGTATAAGGAGATAAGATCTGGAATTAATTCTATGTGATCTGGGTTTCTGTCTCCCCGGCTTTCCAAATGGTTATAGTATTCTCTAGAATAGAGGTCTTCATAGCTGGGTGGAGAATTGTGGAAGTTGAAATTCACAAGTCTTAAAGTTGCCAAATTTGGGGGCCCAGTTCTAGAAAATAAAATA
This sequence comes from Erythrolamprus reginae, assembly GCF_031021105.1. Taxonomy (NCBI): domain Eukaryota; kingdom Metazoa; phylum Chordata; class Lepidosauria; order Squamata; family Dipsadidae; genus Erythrolamprus; species Erythrolamprus reginae. The sequence continues at coordinate 98,466,444 of NC_091952.1, read as the reverse complement.
AATAATGCTTCAAACCTAACGTTTTGCCAGAAACCTTGATTTTGTTTAGTAGTCTGCAGGAGGAGGGTTAAGACTGTTATGTGGAATGGAGCATTATGGGATGTTCACTTAGGCTGTGAAAGTAGCAAGGAACACTTTAGATTGTTGCCTTTGAATAAGTGATCATTTTGTGAGTGGCCATTTAAACCATGAAGGCACCTTTATGACAATGCTCAAAATGTGCTTTCAAAATTCTAAGTGAGATGTTTCTGTCATTACGCTGTTCTATAGCTGCTCACTTCTAGGATGTGGGTGAATTCAATGACCTGCTTATTTGAGTCCATTGATATGGGTATTGTTTTGAGGTTCTTGGAAAATCCTTGGTCATCAAGCCACTCCCACCTAGTCACATGGCTGGCAAGCCACTCCTACCTGGTCACATGACTATCAAGCCACATCCACAAAATAAGCCATGCCCACACTGTGGTAGTTAAAATTTTGGTAGCCTTTCACTGGGTTTAAGTATCTGGGAAAGCAAACAGAAAGCACAAGGACTGGTCAGGAGGGATTGATCTTTAGTGTAGCCCCATTGCCAACCCAATGGATTTTTGAATTTAGCCAAACAAACTGGCAGAACTGGCAGAAGCAGTATAATGGTAGATAGGAAAGACCTGGGGAGACCGTACTAAAAGATGCTACCAAGGGAACAGTCAGATAAAACACAGCATAATCCACTATGGATAGTAGTTGGGGCAAGAGGCTCATTTTCATTTCTTGGATTGCAAAGGAGATGGTGGTGTTAGAATGGGTTATGTGATAACATATGGGCTGTGTCCAAAACCAGAAGCAATAGAATGGTGAATGAATCAAGACTTGGAATTAATATGATTTGAATGCAAAAATAGGTGATTGGTACAAAAAGAAGTAAAGCAAGGTGGTTTGGGCACTGTAGAGAGAATGGGTGAGAACTGAATTGCAACAAAAGGCATGAAAGGAGAGTGAATTGTTTGAGAAGAAGAAGAACATTAATATTAACCGCTCCAAACTTGACTGTAAAAAATATGACTTTAACAATCGAGTTGTCGAAGTGTGGAACTCATTACCGGACTCAATAGTGTCAACTCCCAACCCCCAACACTTCTCCCTTAGACTCTCCACGATTGACCTCTCCAGGTTCCTAAGAGGCCAGTAAGGGGCGTACATAAGTGCACTGATGTGCCTATTGTCCTCTGTCCAATTGTCTTTCCTTATCTCATATATCATATATATTCTCTCCTTATCTATATATATATATATATATATATATATATATATATATATATATATATATATATATCTCATATATATTCTCTCCTTATCTCTTATATCATATATATTCTCTCCCTCCCATCTACTTCTCTTCTTTTTACTTTCTATCGTTATATATATTACTTAATGTCTATTCTCTTCCATATGTATTGTATATTGGACAAAGAATAAATAAAAATAAATAAATAAACACTAAAAGTAACCAGCTCCCCCCAGGGATCAGGACTGCCCCCATCCTCCTTGCCTTTCGTAAACTTCTTAAAACCCTCCTCTGTTGTCAGGCATGGGGGAACTGAGACAACCCCAACCTTGCCTATGTAGCTGTATGTATGATATGTATGCTTTTTTATATATTGGGGTTTTTTTAGACTTTTTAATGTAAAATTGTTATTTTAAACTTTAATATTAGATTTGTTACTGTATATTGTTTTTATCATTGCTGTGAGCCGCCCCGAGTCTGCGGAGAGGGGCGGCATACAAATCTAATAAATAATAATAATAATAATAATAATAATAATAATAACAACAACAACAACAACAACAACAACAACAACAACAACAACAACACTTTGCAGACCGAGCTGCTTATCTTCCACTGTTGGTCTCATGGCAGGGGACAAATCCAGCAAGTTCTGACAGGTTTTGGAGAACCGGTAGTGGAAGTTTTGAGTAATTCGAAGAACTGGCAATTACCACCTCTTGCTGGCCTCAGATTGTGGTAGGAATGGATATTTTTGCAGTATCCTTCCCCTGGAATGGGGAAGGGATGGGGATTTTGCAGTATCCTTCCCCTGCTATGCCCACCAAGCCATGCCCACCATGCCACACCACACCAACCAAGCCACGCCCACAGAACTTGCAGTAAAAAATATTGGATCTCACCACTGCCTTATGGGATATGCCAGCTAGGAGTCACAACCATATGAGCTTATTCTACTTTATTGTAAAAATTCAGTACATTGACCGAATGTCTTGCAAGCCTGCAAATACAATTCTCACTACATTCCATTCAATGTTATTCATATTTCTCCTTCCATGTCCGTCAGTTTCATGTAACAAAGAGAACATAAGATAAATAAGTAATTTATACGTTTTAAAACATAGAGTCCCTACAACAGAAGAAATATTGCTGACTATCTTTCTCCCTATATTTGTCAGTCTTCACATTTCTCCATTCATTTAGGCACATTTACTTAAAAATTGTATCAAGTCCATCTAGTTGCTTTATTTTCTTCCAGTTTATCGGCAATTGTACATTCCATTTCCCCTGTCACTACTGGGTCTTAATTTTTAGATCCACACCCCGATGGTATATAATTTCCTTGCAAAATTCATACATTTCTCATTGACCTCATAAAGAGCATAATTTTATCTGTGCAGATTCTGCACAAAACCACACTGCATTCTCACATTTCCGACTCCCAATTACCCTATCAACCTTTACACTGTTTTAATCAGAATTCTTTCATCTTCCCAGGCATGTTTTATGAATCCCTTGTCATTTTTGTACTTTGGCTATGTTTCCATTCATATGGGGGACATTAAGAGCAATTTCTGCAATTGTCAAGAGCAGACACAGTCTTTCTATGTATGTTAAACAAACTGCACAGCCACTCAAAAACAAACCATATTCATATTTCAAAATTTTTCCACTTCCACTATCTACAGATGTAGATGTAGGACAAGTGTGAAAAAATTTAAATATGAATATTTAAAGTTTTGAAAACTTTTTAAAAGTTTTGAAAGTTTGATGTTTCTATGCTTTCCCAAAGCATTTTCATCCATTTTATTAGACCTTAGATGTATAGGCTCAACATCTAACTATCATTCCTATAGCAGTGTTGAAAATACTTCTTCCAGCATTCTCTTACTTCAGAATCAACCCAACACATTCAATAGCATTTTTTAAAATTCCATTCATGTTTTAGATATTTTTGCCTACTTTCAAAGGATTTTTTTATTGCCTTCAAAGCTGTGGTGGCACTTCTTTTCATCTTAACCATTCTTTGCTGTTTTGACTACATTTTTGCATTTACATTTTTTATTTATTTATTTATTTATTTATTACTTAGATTTGTATGCCGCCCCTCTCCGAAGACTCCCTCCCCCATATTTATAAAATATTTTTGCTCCCTCCCCCATATTTATAAAATATATTTGCTCTTTGTAATTTATTTTATTCTTCTGTTTATTTATTTTGGCAGTAATTATTCTCTTATATGCACTATTTGTCATCTGTCGCTTCTTTTACTGCCTCATTCCACTAAACATCCTTTTTAATACTTCCCATAAGAATAATTCCACACATTTCTGTGCCATGCTTAATAAAATACATTTACATTTGTTCCAAGCAATTTTTCAAACCGTTCCTTACTTTCTGTTTCCATTCATCCTGCTAGGCAACACTAGTAATTTTTCCCATACCATACACGTATTTTTTTCTTCTTTCAATCATTCTTGCACTCTTCCCTCCAGGAGCGTAGTGTTTTTAATAGGAAAGTGAACACAAGAACAAGGGGACACAATCTGAAGTTAGTTGGGGGAAAGATCAAAAACAACATGAGAAAATATTATTTTACTGAAAGAGTAGTAGATCCTTGGAACAAACTTCCAGCAGACGTGGTAGATAAATCCACAGTAACTGAATTTAAACATGCCTGGAATAAACATATATCCATCCTAAGATAAAATACAGAAAATAGTATAAGGGCAGACTAGATGGACCATGAGGTCTTTTTCTGCCGTTAGACTTCTATGTTTCTATGTTAGGTTGGATCCTTCCTGCATTACTTTTTTTTCTCCCATGTTCTTTTCCCCCCAAAATTCACTCTTAACATTATCAAAAGCCAATCTGAATTACATTTAGAATCTTTCATCATTCAAGTGTCTTCCAATCTTTCATTTAAAACAAACAAATCAGATATTTACATGGATATTTGTTCTCTTCCTATGAATACTAATGAATAGAGTTACTTAAAACATGTGTTACATCTTTTTTTCTAAGCAGATATTCAGCAAACAGTCACCATGCCCATTCATTCTTGGGTCTCTGAATTATCCAATCATTTTTCCCCCTGCACTCTCACATTTCATTCCCATCCTTTCTTTCATATCACCTGGCAGTATAATTTGCTTCCCTTGATCACATTCATTCAAAATATTGTACAATTTTTCCACCAACTCATCCCTGATTCTGTCATTGTTACTATTCATTGGAGTTCAACATGCAACTATTATGAACTGGTGATTTTCAGGTTTCTTATGCAGGTGCAACAATCTAGATAACACCAATTCATACTACCTTCTTGTACAGAACCTTTTCTTTTGATTTCCTTGTGTGTGTGTGTGTGTGTGTGTGTGTGTGTGTGTGTGTGTGTGTGTATATATAACAAGGAGACTACTATAGATCTATTTCGGGCTTATTTGTCTTCATCGGGTAGCCACACCCTTACTGGGATTTGAACCTGGAGCCTCTACCATGTGAGACAGAGACCTTAGCCATTAGACTACAGGCTCATATCCTGTATCAGCTTCTACCAGGGAAGGGTTATGTGTTATTTTTTGTCAAATCACCCTAGTATATTGAAGGAGCATCACAGCTTCCTTTTTGCCTTATATATATATATTCATTATTGTTATTTGTAGAAGGGGATTATAGGATTAATACAAGTGGTCCTTGAGTTACAACAATTTGTTTAATAACCAAAGTTATAATGGCGCTGAAAAATGTGACTTACGAATGTTTTTCACAGTTACAACCATTGCAGCATCCCTGTTGGTCACGTGATGAAATTTCAGATATTTTATTTTATTTATTTATTTATTAGATTTGTATGCCGCCCCTCTCTGTAGACTCAGGGCAGCTCACAACAACAATAAAACAATTCAAGACAAATCTAATAATTTAAAAACATTTTAAAAAACCCGTTATTAAAGCAGACATACACACAAACATACCATACATAAATTGTATAGGCCCAGAGGAGATGTCTCAATTCCCCCATGCCTGACGGCAGAGGTGGGTTTTAAGGAGTTTACAAAAGGCAAGGAGGGTGGGGGCAGTTCTAATCTCAGGGGGGAGCTGGTTCCAGAGGGTCGGGGCCACCACAGAGAAGGCTCTTCCCCGGGACCCGCCAAATGACATTGTTTAGTCGACGGGACCTGGAGAAGGCCAACTCTGTGGGACCTAATGGGTCGCTTTACAATGTCAGCATGTTGCCCCCAACAATCTGAGTTCTCATTTTATCAAGGAAGGATTAAAGTCTGAGTCAACCTCGAGTCCCATTAGGATTGAACTTCAGTATGTCATGGGCAGAGTTATCCTGCAATATTGCATTCTGACCACTGAACCAAGAGGACTAATATTATTCCTACTAACAGCAAAGATAATGCTTACTAATTTTGTGGTTTCAGTTGCATATTACCCCCGGAAGCCGAGTAACGACGCTGAGACATGTTGTGGATTAAAAATGGGTCATTTATTGAATTAACATAAATTTAAATAAATTTGCATAAATTTGCATACGCCAATTTCAATATTTAAATTCAGAACGAACTAAGGACCTGCAGAGGCCAAAACTAACGGGGCGGAAATTCCTACCATAACATTCCTTGGCAACATTGGGCAAAAACTCCCTGCTGACCCAGGTGAAGGTACCACCTTCACCTGGGTCCAGGCCACGCCCCTTCGTCGTGTGGGAGGAGTCCACCCTCCAATCCCCGTGGGAATTGGATCCGGTGATTCCCATGGACATCCTCTCTCCAATCCCCGACATTGTTTCAACCTCTAGTTCCTGGAGAGAGGCGGTCCATCACCCTTTAAGAATGCCCGAAAGGAGCATGCGCAGTTGCTTCTAATTGCCCATTTCCGCCCCTAACCTGCCAAACCCCAATGACCAAAGGGAGGCCTATAAACTAAGTGCGCCGCACCCCCTAACCAATCCAGTCCATACCATCAGTGTGGAATAGGCGAAAAAACGGCCGCCTCTAAAGGGGAGGCCGTAAAAAATTCCTATTTGGCCCCGAGGCGACCTCCTTAGGACACACTGTTGATAGCGGAGGGTGGGCGGGTGTTCGCATGCAGAGCCCAGGCAAGGGGGAGGTCTTGTCCAAATCGCCCTTAAATAGGGCGATCCAAGACCTCCCACAAATCCCAACAGGCAGCGCGCCGCCCTGGCACGCTGCCAAAACCCGAATTTCCGGGTTCCAAGGAACCCGGAAGTCCGGACTTAGAAGATCTGCCGGCAGCGTCTCCCGGCCCCGCAGGTAATTTCGGCTGGCGCTAAACTGTCAGCCGTGCATTTGTGACAAGAGAGAAAGAGGGAGGGAGGGAGAAAGAGAGAGAAAGGGTGGGAGAGATGAAGGGAAAGAGAGGAAAAAAGAGGGAGGGAGATTGTGCCTAATCAGTTTTGGCCTATTTTGGTGAGTATATCCCACAATGCAAATGCAAATTTAGGCCAATGTTACTCTAAGCAAGTCCATATATTCTATGCAAGCTAGAATCTCTAGCCCAGGAACTATCTTACAAAATAATATGCTATTGCCCACATTCCCTCAAGTAGGAGATCCACAAATTATGGTATATTGATACAAATTCAAAATTGTACAATTGATTATATTAACAAACATTGTCATCCCAATAAATGTTTACTTTTTTTACAAAAAAAGCTCTCCACATACTGTACTTGCCATATGTCAAGGAACCTCTATGCCGTCATATTGAAATAATTTCTGGGACATTTTTAGGAGCAGTGAAAAGCTTCATTGACGAACCATTTCCCAAAACATCAGAATTCTTTAAAAACAGATCGAAACATTGTCTAGTCTCCAACCTACCCTTTGTGGGAAAGGTTGTAGAGAAAGTGGTGATGCTCCTATGGTCATTGGATGACACAGATTGTCCAGACCTTTTTCAATCAGGTTTCAGACCTGGCTACAGCATGGAAACTGCTTTGCTCACTCTGATGGATGATCTCTGGCGAGCCTGAGATGAGACCAGTCCTCTATCTTGGTGCTGCTTGACCTCTCAGCTGCTTTCGATACCATTGACCATAGCATCCTTCTGTGGTGACTAATGGAGTTGGGAGTGGGAGGCACCGTGATACGATGGTTGCCCTCTTATCTCTCTGAGTGGTTGCAGCCGGTGTTGGTAGGAAGACAGAGGTTGACCCCCAGACCCCTCTTTTGCAGGGTGCCTCAGGGTTAAGTTCTCTCTCCTCAACTATTTAACATCTATGTGAAACCACTGGGTGAGATCATCCGATGCCACGGGGTGAGTTATCAGCAATATGCTGATGACACCCAATGTCAGTTCAGTGAAGCAGTGGATATGATGCGCCACTGCTTGGAGGCTGTGAGGGTCTGGATGGGAGTTAACAAGCTCAGATAAGACCGAATGGCTGTGGGTATTGCCTCCGAAAGACTATATTGAATGTCCATCCTTGGTTCTGGAGGGGCAGAGAAATTGTCCCCCTCAGAAGAGGTTCACAATATGGGTGTCCTGCTAGATTCTTGGCTAAGATTAGACTAGCATTTGACAGCTGTAGCCAGGGGGACCTTTGCTCAGGTTCTCCTAGTGCACCAATTGTGATCTTACTTGGGTCAGGAGGCTCTTCTCATGCCCTTGTCACCTCACAGTTAGATTATTGCAATGTGCTCTACATGGGGCTACCCCTGAAGAGTGTTCAGAGACTACAGTTGGTACAGAATGCAGCTGCGCGAGTTGCTGAAGGTGCACCTATGTACACTCACATTCCGTCAGTCCTCCGCAAACTGCACTGGCTCCTGATTGGTCTCCGGATACAATTCAAGGTGTTGGTCATTACCTTTAAAGCCCTACATGGCTTAGGGCCAGACTATCTTCAAGACCGCCTTCTGCCACATAGCTCCCAGTGAATGGTAAGGGCCCACAGAGTTGGTCTTCTCTGGGTCCCATCAGCTAAACACTGTCAGCTGGCAGGTGTGTAAGGAGGGCCTTCTCTGTGGCTGCCCCAACTCTGGAACTAGTTTCCTCCTGAGATCCAGACCGCCCCCACCCTATCGGCTTTCCAGAAATTGCTAAAGACCTGACTTTTCTGGCAGGCCTGGGACTGTTGATCCTATGGTAGTAACCAACTATATCCCATGTTACACCAACACTCCGCAGTCTGCATTGGTTGCCGATCAATTTCCAGTCACAATTCAAAGTGTTGGTTATGACCTATAAAGCCCTTCATGGCATCGGACCAGAATATCTCCGGGACCGCGTTCTGCCGCACAAATCCCAGAAATCGGTTAGGTCCCACAGAGTCGGCCTTCTCCGGGTCCCGTCGACTAAACAATGTTGTTTGGCAGGACCCAGGAAAAGAGCCTTCTCTGTGGCGGCCCCAACCCTCTGGAACCAACTCCCCCCAGAGATCAGAACTGCCCCCACCCTCCTTGCCTTTCATAAAGTTCTTAAGACCCACCTCTTCCGTCATGCATGGGGGAACTGAGACATCTCCCCCACGCCTATACAGTTTATACATGGTATGTTTGTGTGTATGCTTGCTTTTAATAATGGGGGTTTTAGTGTTTTTTAAATTATTAGATTTGTTCTTTCATTGTCTTTGTTATTGTTGTGAGCCGCCCCGAGTCTATGGAGAGGGGCGGCATACAAATCTAATAAATAATAACAATAACAAAATAATAATATCCGGCCATGAATAGGGGTTTAATTGTTGTATTGTAAATTGTTTTAAGAGGTTTTAGTACTATTACTGATGTTTTACATTTTCGCCGCCTAGAATCCTTAGGGAGTTGGACAACATAGAAATTGAAGAAATAAATAAATAAACACTGATTTTTGACAGCATTTCAAACATCACATGCACCTGATAGTTGACATTCTGCAGTATTTGCAATTTGACAATATCGGTATAACATAGTGTGATTTGCTTCATTTGTTTATTTTGGACATAACTAACCTAACCGTAATAACATTTGACAGTTGACAGCTTATAAGATGTCTCACATAAAGCCTCCCAGTGTCAAAACTGAGAAGTTTGGCACATTCATTTTTCAAATGTTGAGATAGCTGTTGTGATAACAAAATCAGGATTTTGGCTGGTTTCCAAAAAGGACAGAGATTTTTTACAAATCAAATAAACGATTAATTTCTGCCTTAAAGCAAAAGTGAGGACTACTCTAAAGTCTATTAGCTGCCATCTGAAGCAATTCAGCACTAAGCTGTTCTGCTTCGCATGTTGTCTTAGGTAGGCAGATGGTCCCACCTACAAATCATTTACCAGAGCACACTTGCGTGCACTTTATTATTCTAGTATCAAACTGCAAATACGAATTTCATCTTGACATTTCTTGGTCCAGAAACATAGACAATCAAACCTGGGAAACTTGCCAGATTTAAATATTTGCAAATATTCCTTTCAATTTAAAGCTACAGCTGCATGGCATGTCAATACGGCTTATTTGCAAGCCAACATCAAGCTGAAAAGCTGTCTCCCTTTGTCTGCTCAATAGAAAAACAGTTATATTCCTTAATTGTTAGCTTCAATTAAGGGGCTGGTTACTATCTAGAAAGCCAGGTGTTTTAAAACATGCGTGAGTGCCCACACCGATAATTCAATGCTTGAGGACGGCAAAAATGCCCTCCCCCACCTCCTCCAGAGGCCCCTCTGAAGCCTGAAACAGCCCATTTCCCAAACTCTGGTGGGCCCGGTAGGCCTGTTTTCGTTCCTCCATCCCCCAGGAGACTCTCTGGAAGCCAAATATGCCCTCCCAGAGCCTCTGGGTGAGCCGAAAATCAGCTGGCCGGTATGTACATGCACATTGGAGCTGAGCTAGGGTAACCACTCATGTGCCATGCCATAGGGTCACCATCACTGTCATAGATTTTTCATTTCGATTCTACAGTATTGCGGGGGGGATTGCTTCCACAAATGGAATAAAGAACATAATCCCTGAGTATAGGCTTGCTATTTTGGGCTCACATTAGAGAACCATCTTTCAAGCTGTGGTGAGGAGGGCATTTGCCCAGGTTTGCCTGGTGCACCAGTTGCGGCCCTATCTGGACCGGGACTCACTGCTCACAGTCACTCATGCCCTCATCACCTCGAGATTCGACTACTGTAATGCTCTCTACATGGGGCTACCTTTGAAAAGTGTTCGGAAACTTCAGATCGTGCAGAATGCAGCTGCGAGAGCAATCATGGGCTTCCCAAGGTATGCCCATGTTACACCAACACTCCACAGTCTGCATTGGTTGCCGCTCAATTTCCGGTCACAATTCAAAGTGTTGGTTATGACCTATAAAGCCCTTCATGGCATTGGACCAGAATATCTCCAGGACCGCCTTCTGCCAGACGAATCCCAGCAACCGATTAGGTCCCACAGAATTGGCCTTCTCCGGGTCCTGTCGACTAAACAATGTCGTTTGGTGGGTCCCAGGGGAAGAGTCTTCTCTGTGGCGGCCCCGACTCTCTGGAACCAGCTCCCCCCTGAGATTAGAACTGCCCCCACCCTCCTTGCCTTTCGTAAACTCCTTAAAACCCACCTCTGCCGTCAGGCATGGGGGAATTGAGACATCTCCCCCGGGCCTATACAATTCATGTATGGTATGCTTGTGTGTATGTCTGCTTTAATAATGGGTTTTTTAATGTTTTTAAATTATTAGATTTGTCTTGAATTGTTTTATTGTTGTTGTGAGCCGCCCCGAGTCTACGGAGAGGGGCGGCATACAAATCTAATAAATGAATGAATGAATGAATAATAGGAGGATCACATTAATATATACACTGCTCAAAAAAAATAAAGGGAACACTCAAATAACACATCCTAGATCTGAATGAATGAAATATTCTCATTGAATACTTTGTTATGTACAAAGTTGAATGTGCTGACAACAAAATGAAATTGATTGTCAATCAGTGTTGCTTCCTAAGTGGACAGTTTGATTTCACAGAAGTTTGATTTACTTGGAGTTATATTCTGTTGTTTAAGTGTTCCCTTTATTTTTTTGAGCAGTATGTTTAGGTACATAGCCAAAGAATGGATCAGTAAAGAATATTTGTAGCTCAGGGTTGAAATGAAGGGATGTTGGTGCTCTCTGTGCTTGCTTGTTTTCTTGCAGACAGTTTAATCCCCAAACAAGGTAACATCATCAGTGCTAGCACTACTAGATTGTGGAATGAAACTTCTGCAAGAAAAGAAAGAAGCTCAGAGAGCATCAAGGACCCTTCAAAAAATGAATCAAATCATGGTAGTTGTACAATTCAGTGCTCCCCAAACTACGGCCCGGGGGCCGGATGCGGCCCGCTGAGGCCATTTATCCGGCCCGCGGGTAAGTCTGTCGGCCTGAAGAAACCCCCGTGGGCTCTGAGCCCCGCCCGGCTTCTCCGGCTGTGTCCGGGGACCACAGCAATGTCCCCTGTAAGGCGTGCTGCCACACACACCAAAACAACCCCCCATGCACTCTTTTCCAAGGCTGCACTGGGGAGCTGGGCATCGGAGTTGGGGCAGGGAGCGACAAAGAAAGTGCGGGGAAGTCTTGCTCCATTGAACGTTCGCACGCGCCTATGCGCACGAGCTCCCCGTTCTACTGCCAGCCTGCCATGCACCTGGGGGGTGGGGAGGCTGAGCACTCCGCCGTGAACTTCAGAGAGAGAAGTGGGGAGAAAGAAAGAAAAGGGAAAGAGAAGGGAAAAAGAGGGAGGGAAAGAGAAGTGGAGAGGAAGGAAGCTGAGAGGGAAGGAAGGAAGGTGGAGAAAGAGAGGGAGAGAGAAAGGGAGGGAGGAAGAGAGATAGCAAGAGAGATAGAGAAAGATTTTGAGTGAGAGAAAGAAAGCAAGAGAGAGAGAAAAGGAGAGGAAGGAAGGAGGGAGGGAGGGAATGAGAAATGGAGGGAAAAGGAAGGAAGGAAAGAAGGAAGGAAGAAGAAATGGAACAAGGAAGGAAGGAAGAATGAAATGAATGGAGGGGCGGAGGAAGGAAGGACTTTTTTGGGGGGGTGTAATTTTTTTTAAAATTTTCTCTCAACATACATTCAAACAATACAGTGTACCATCTAATTTTCCATGAATAAAATGCAGTATTTTGTTAGTAATGAATATCAATCATCAAAAAAATAGCAAATGTTTTTTTTCTAAAGTTGTCATCCAGGTACATACTTTTCTTTTAATTAAATTCCCTCCTTAATGTTCCTTCAAAAAGTACACCAATTCTATTTCTAACGTATTAACCATTATGACAAAGTGCTTCCTTCTTTCTTTATACATTTTTCTATAAACCAAAAAAAACTTGTATAGCCAATCAGATGTTAACAAAAGAAAATTAAAAACAAAACATAAACTTTTGTGAATTTCAGACTCTCCCCCCCCTCTAAATAGTACGTTCCCATTTTGTTTCTTACTTTAAAATAAGGTATGTGCAGTCTGCATAGGGATTTGTTCAGTTTTTTTAATAGTCCGGCCCTCCAACAGTCCGAGGGACCATGAACTGGCCCCGTGTAAAAAGTTTGGGGACCCCTGTTGTACATGTTAGTCCCAAGACTAACTCCTTCCTTTTACTTATTATTACTAAATAGTTACAACACTCAAGTATTTGCACTAATCCAAATTCTACTCTACACCTGCACCATCTCAGGTCTGTATTTAACAGCTTTATTTAATCTATATTTAACAGCTAAGTCAATTTATTTCCAGCTCTTCCATAAAGAGATGCCCCATTGATCACAACCACAGCAATCTCTCATTAGTTACATTGAAGTTCTGCATTTCTACATTGGAGAAGCTGCTGCCTCACTTGCATCTAGCAGGGGTGGGATTCTACCAGTTTGGACCAGTTTGGGTGAACCGGATGCTCCAACAATCAGCTGGGAGCAAACCAGTTCACTCCAACAATCAATTGGGCCCACCAAACCAGCCCTTAGCTTTACTGATCTATATCTTCTCAGATGATTCACACATCAGAGCAGATTGCTGCACCTAAGCTGTGTTTCTCCCCAGCAGTAACACGTAAGTTATGTTTTGTAAAACGTGCACACGCAATGTGTTGTGGTTAGCTCTGGCCCAGCTCCTGCCCCAAGAAATGTGGAGGTGGATGTGGGGGAGACATCCACATGCCGCAGAACTGTTTTGGTTCCAGTAGAATCTGTCTCCTCTGACCAAGGAAGCGTGGAGTGACAGGGAAGAGGGGAGTTTGGCAGACAGCCCAGGAGGAGATCAATCATCTGTATCATCCCTGGATTCTGAACAACAATTAATGACACATCCACGCATGCATAGAGTGATGCATAGAAGACAACAACTGAAGGATTATTACAAGAGAAAATGAGGCCACCTGTGGTTGGGTGGGGCTGCTGTAATTAGTGCTACAGATAAAAGTGCAGCCTGGTGAGTTAGCCTCATGGCAGTTTATCTGATTCATTGTTTCATCAAGATCGTGGTTTTTTGCTGTTCAGGATTGTGTGTGTGGACTCTCTGGACTTTAGAATTGGACTCAATTTCCCAGTTATTGGGTGAGCAATTGGACTGCATTTCACCTGTGCCTTGTGTGTACCAGAAAATCCCTTTGACGTTTAAAAAGGGAGCTGTTTCTATTTTTCTGTTTATAAAAACTTTTAGCTTTTCCTTTTATCGTGTGGTGTGTGTCTTCTTGGACTAATTACCCTGTAATTACGGGCAGTTGAAACACGCCAGCAGAACACAATGCATGTCAGGCATGTGCGCAAAGCATGAGATCACCGAACCAGTTGTCAAACCAGCAGGATCCCACCACTGATCTAGCCTAGTCCAGCTTTCTTCCTACTTGCTGTAGTACACTTCAGAACTGAGTTTCATTTTAAAATGCAACTAGAGGAGGATTTTAGTAGCTTAGCAGCTCCCCCTCATTGCATCCATATAGATTATTTAGTTTTATGTTGTCAGTCACCTAAGAAAATATTTGGCTGCCCATCTCATGCTAATAACTCTTGGGAGCTAACATAATATGAAAAATAGAATAAACATTAAATATATATTAATACAAATTAGATTTCCAGAGGAGTACAGGGCAAGTTTGTCCATGCACAAACCATTAAAACTCTTAGTGAAGTTCAGTGAAGCGGTACATGTGATGTGCCAGTGCCTGGAGATCGTGAGGGTCTGGATGGGAGTTAACAGGCTCATTCTTAACCCTGACAAGACCAAGTGGCTGTGGGTACTGCCCCTGAAGGACTAATTCCCACTGTCCGTCCTTGGTTCTGGGAGGGGGGGTTGCAATTTGGGTATCTTCCTAGACTCTCAGCTGAGACTGTCAGCTGTAGTTAGAGGGACCTTTGCACAGTTTCACCTGGTGCACTAATTTTCTATGGTTGACCTATCCAGATTCCTAAGAGGTCAGTAAGGGGCGAGTACAAGGGCAATAGAGTGCCTTCTGTCCCCTGTCCTATTGCTCTCCTATATCTCCTATACCTTTCTTCTATTCCTATATCTCTTCTTCTATTCTTTCATTGATATGTTCTATTACTATACCTTCTTTTCTATTATTTCTTAGATATATTTTACTATGAGTATCTCCTCTATAACCTTCATAATGTATTTTACTATGTGTATATAGATATATACCCACTAAAACCCTCATTGTGTATTGGACTAACTAACTAACTAACTAACCAACCAACCAACCAACCAACCAACCAACCAACCAACCAACCAACCAACCAACCAACCAACCAACCAACCAAATAAATAAATAAATAAATAAATAAATAAATAAATAAATAAATAAATAAATAAATAAATAAATAAATAAATAAATAAATAAATAAATAAATAAATAAATAAATAAATAAATAAATAAATAAATAAATAAATAAATAAATAAATAAATAAATAAATAAATAAATAAATAAATAAATAAATAAACAAACAAACAAACAAACAAACAAACAAACAAACAAACAAACAAACAAATAAATAAATAAATAATTGCAACACTACTTGGATCAGGAGGCTCCTCTCATGGTTACTCGTGCCCTTATCACCTACCAGTTAAATTATTGCAACGCACCCTACATGAGGTTACTCCTGAAGAGCATTCGGAGACTACAGCTGCTCCAGAACACAGCTGCATGTGCTGTTGTGGGTGCACCTAGGTACACCCACATTACACCAACTCTCTGCAAGCAGCACTGGCTTCCAATCAGTCTCCAGGCACAATTTAAGGTGTTAGTCACTACCTTTAAAGTCCTACACAACTTGGAGCCAGACTATCTTCAGGACCTCCTTCTACTGCATAGCTCCCAGTGACTGATAAGGGCCCACAGGGATAGTCTTCTCCAGATCCTGTCAGCTAAACAATATCGGATGGTGGGACTGTGGGGGAGGGCCTTCTCTGTGGCAGCTCTAGCTCTCTGGAACCAACTACCTCCCAAGATCCGTACTACCCCCACCCTATTGGCCTTCCAGGATGCTGTAAAGACCTGGCTTTTCTAGCAGGCTTTTCTGGGGTCATTGAGCAGATGATACATCATCAAGGTCCAGCCATAAATGGTACGTGTGGTCTTATTGTAGGTTTTAAATTGTCACAAATTGTCCAACTGGGTGTTGGACTAGGAATGGAAACCTCTATACATTGTGAGATTTCTGGGTCTTCACATCAGCAGCTTTTGTGTCCTCCTTTGGCCAGCTTATTATATCTGCAGGCTATCTGCAGAGCCTACATATTAATGGCATGATAGAAGCAGCTGGAAAATGTAGTTAGAGTGCTGCCTTTGACACAGAGATCAGGATTTGAACATCAGCTGGAACCTACACCTTACTAGTAAGATCTAATTCTTCATCTGTCTACCTCAAATATGAGAGTGACATGAACTAGGAAAGTCATGCTGACTCAGACATCACTTAAGAACATAAGAAGAGCCATGCTGAATCAGGCCAAAGCCCATTGAGTCCAGCATTCTGTCTCACACAGTGGCCCATCAATTGTACATGGGAATCTTGAGCAGAAAGAGAAGGCAAGACCCTCCCTTTCCCCTAAACCCCCAACAAATGGTACCCAAGGGAATCCTGCCTGCCTCAACCAACATAGAGGTGGCACATGGACATCTGTTTCAATAACCACTGATACACTTGGCATCCATGAATCTGTTTAATCCTGCCTTGAAGCTATCAAGGTTGACAGCTTTTGGAAGTGAATTCCATAAACCAACGACCCTCTGGGTGAAGAAATATTTCCCTTTATTTGTCCTTGCTTTCTTACCTATGAGCTTTAGGGAGTGCCCCCTTGTCCTAGTATTGTGTGATAGAGAAAATAAATTTTCAGTATCCACCTTTTCTATCCCATGCATGATTTTATACACTTCGATCAAGTCACCCCTTAAACGCCATCTTTCAAGGTTGAAGAGACCAAGGCATTCCAACCTGGTTTCATAAGGGAGGTGATCCCTTAGATTAAGAAAAAAAAAATTCCACACCAGAACAAATCACATAGAAAAGACTAGAGAACCTGGAATTGATGGAATGTATGTCTGTTTCTCAGAAGCTGCCTGAACAAATGCCTGCAATTTTCTTGGCATGGTTTTTTCAGAAGTGGTTTGCTATTACCTCCTTCCTAAAGCTGCAAGAAAGTTACTAGCCCATGATCACCCAGCCGCCAAGATGCTAAGATGGGATTAGAACTCCTGATCTCCTGGCTTCTAGCCTGATGCTTGAGCCACTAGTGGGCTCCCACTAATCTGTCAACCTCCAGGCTTGGAAATATAATTATGTTTTAAATGAGGTTTTTCTTCAGTCCATTAAGTTTTTTTTGTTTGTTTGTTTGTTTGTTTGTTTGTTTGTTTGTTTGTTTGTTCGTTCATTCATTTATTAGATTTGTATGCCGCCCTTCTCCAAAGACTCGGGGCAGCTCACAGGATACAAAAACAACACCACAAATCTAATTAATTAAAAATTACAAAAAAATTAAAAATTAAAAATTTTAATTAATACTTAACAAAATAAAATATGCACATCGATGGGGCCATATTGTAACTGCATCCTAAACATCAGTAGGGCATTGGTCTTCATCATTCAAGTAGCTGTTTAACAAAATGAATGAGTAGGTTCCAATTTAAAACAGGAACAAGATAGTCTAGAAATGTATTGTATCTCTGCATTGAACTGAAGTTATTTACACATGTAAATATATTCTTACACACAAAGAGAGGTTAGTTAGAGAGACTGAGAGGGAAAAATTATCAATCCCTTGAGAATGAGAATAGGAATATGCAAGATTAGTTGGACTTCTTTAACATACAAGAATAGTTGGACTTCTTTAGCCATTTTCTGTTGAGTTGATGCTATTTCTCCCTAAGGATAGTCTCCTTTAACCTGGTTAATTATCTTAGACTCTTTTCTCAGACCTTCCAGTGGAGCAGTTTCTCACTATACATTTAGCTTTCCTACCTCCTTGTAATTCCTTCATCATCCCAGTTGTTAGCATTTTTCTTTTTAAAAATCCCATTTTAGCTGCTAAGAAATTGGAAGATTTGAATAATTAGGGCTTCATTTTGTTTGTCATGCAAGGTTCACTTCATACTTACATGGAAAATAATGACTTGTCACAGTGCTAAATATAGCAACAGCCATGAAAATATGAATTATTATTAAGAACAATAAGGGATATTTTTATAACTCTTCGGTGCCAAAAACAAAGGTATTTCTGACAAAGAAGCTGCTTGTCAAAAAGAAGTAATACCTTTCCCAAATGTACCATGGTAGATGAAAGATGGCTGTAAGGAGAACATGCAGGACCCCCTGTAATAAAGGGCAAAAAAAATCTCCATTCATCAGTTGTTGTTGCTAAGTTCCTCTTAGGCTTGGTTAAAAAAAAATTATTTACAACTTATTTGTTGTAAAACAGGGATGTCTGACCTTGGCAAATTTAAGATATATGGATTTAAAGCTATACTGGCTTGGGAATTCTGGGAGTTGAAGTCCATAGTTGCCACAAGTTGCCACAATTGGACATCCCTGTTGTAAAATGATTGAAGTCACATCAACCATTCAGAACAGTTACTGGTACATCTTTTCTCAAGCAGGCATTTAGATGGCTCTCCCTTCACAAGCCTTACACCAAAGTAGGGCTCTGAGAATTAAGCTTTGCAATTAAAATAATAGTATTGGGAACTATTTGTGTTAAAGTACACACAAATATACAGTAGTACCTCTAGATATGAGCTGCTCCACATGCGAGTATTCCAAGTTACGAGCCACGACATGAGTGAAATTTCTGTTCAATACCCAAGCTCAAATTCGGGATACGAGCCGAGCTTCCACTAGGTGGCACAAGAATCTCCTTGCTTCCAGTTATCTTGGCGCGAAAAACAAAGTCTAAAGGCATTCGTTCGAGATGCGAGTTGATCGACTTACGAGCTCAGGTCTGGAACGAATTAAACTCGTCTGTCGAGGTACCACTGTACTAAGATATTTTTTGAAGCCTTCTGCAGCAAATGTCTAACTCTGAGAAACTTTCTCTCATAGCCATACTTCAATCGTATTGACATTACTAGATACAAACATCTTCATAGAAATATTTTTGTGCGCCCAGACAAAAAGCTTTGTTTTTGATCTTTCCAAAAACCTGAGAGCTGTAAACGTGGAATTTCAGATCATATGGAAAGCTAATCTGATTTCCCTACAGATGTCCATTCCTAAAAATCAGCCTCAAGGTCAGAAAACTATGTCCTCTAATTATCCATAGCTTAATTAGTATGCCTGGATTTCTAAAAGAAAGCATTGTGAATAATACATATATTTTTAAAAAACTACCTCCCTCCAGATCGCTCTTGTATGTGTTATTGCTACCTAATTTTAAAGTACCATTCTAATTTTATTCTTGAAGCAGACTGTCCTACTGTGCTTCACATATTTCAGATATAATGCTGGAAGAAAAAAAAGCTTTTTAAAAAAACAATCAGTTTTAGATATTACTAGGTGTGAGAGAGATTTTGAGATAGGCTGTATTCTTGAACTGAAGCTATATACAGTACTGTGACTTTTGTCACAGAATAGGATAACATTAAAGAGAGACAATAGAGTTTCACACATTCATTCACACTTTTTATTGCTGGCTAGCAGTTAAGAAAAAACTACAAAACTATAATATCTTTATATGTGATTTTATGAGTGTCTAGAGATTGCTTCCCATTAATTTTAGTTCGTGTCTTTGTTAGATATGTGTTGTGGTTAGCTCTGGCCCAGCTCCTGCCCCAAGGAATGTGGAGGTGGATGTGGGGGAGGCATCCACATGCAGCAGGCCTGTTTTGCTCCTAGTAGAATCTGCCAACGAAGTTTCCTCTGACCAAGGAAGCATGAGTGACAGGGAAGAGGGGAGTTTGACAGACAGCCCAGGAGGAGATCAGTCATCTGTATCATCCCTGGATTCTGAACAAGAATTAATGACACATCCACACATGCGTAGAGTGATGCATAAGAGACAACAACTGAAGGATTATTACAAGAAAAAATGAGGCCACCTGTGGTTGGGTGGGGCTGCTGTAATTAGTGCTACAGATAAAAGTGCAGCTTGGTGTTTTAGCCTCATGGCAGTTTATCTGATTCATTCTTTCGTCAAGATTGTGGTTTTTGCTCTTCAGGATTGTGTGTGTGGACTCTCTAGATTTTAGAATTGGACTCAATTTCCCAGCTATTGGGTGAGCAATTGGACTGCATTTAACCTGTGCCTCGTGTGTACCAGAAAATCCCTTTGACATTTAAAAAGGGAGCTGTTTCTGTTTTTCTGTTTATAAAAACTTTTGGGTTTTCCTTTTATCGTGTGGTGTATGTCTTCCTGGACTAACTACCCTGTAATTACGGGCGGTTGAAACACGAACAGATATGTATGTTGCTTTTCTTCAAGGAGCTGAAAATGACGCAAACTGGTAACACATTTTGTTTAGTCTCTGCAACATAAACCTTAATAATAATAATTAATAATAATAATTTATTAGATTTGTATGCCGCCCCTCTCCATGTGTCTATGGAGATTTTCAGTCATCCAGGTCATGGTTGTCCCAAACATGCTTTTCCAAGAGGCAACTAGACTTTCTGCTTTTTCTTTGAAGACATTTTGCTTCATATCCAAGAAGTTTCTTCAGCTCTGAGTGGATTGTGGGGAATGGAAGGATTTATATTTCATGCAGACAGCTGGTCTGCATTCTTTCAGCTAATTGTTAAGGCCACCTGGAGGTTTATTTATGTCATCAGGATCACCTAAGTGCTGCAAATGATTGTGGAGCCTTCTTGGAACTGTCGTAAGTAGACCAGAGATAGATAAACCATCTGTATCCCTCAACCTTCTGTTGAGAGACCACAGTTCAATTGACCCCTCTTTCAAACCAGCAATTCTCTGGTTTGTGGACTTTGCTGTTTAAAACAGTGGCCTTTATCTTTTAAATGCAGATGGACTTCTGAATATAGTCCTGATGGGTTTGTTCTCCTATGTTGTGCCATGCGTTTATGAAGTGGTTGTATGAAGTATAAAGATGGGAAAGAAAAAGAACAAAAACACATCAAGTAAGCCCTCAAAATGTGTGACTATCCCAAGTGGGCCTTCATCAAATCTCAAAAAAGACCCTACAGGAGCTCCACCACAACAGACAACAAAGAGAACAATGAACATGGGCAGGTATGCCCATGTCTCTCCAGCACTCTGTGGGCTGCATTGGCTGCTGATTGGTTCCCAGATGCAATTCAAATTGTTGGTTATGACCTATAAAGCCCTACATGGCATCGGACCAGATTCTTTACAGGACCGCCTCCTGCCGCATGAGGTCCCACAGAGCCGGCCTTCTCCAGGTCCTGTCAACTAGACAATGTTACTTGGCGGTACATAGGGAAAGAGTTTTCTCTGTGGGGGCTCCAGCCCTCTGGAAACAGCTGTCCCCCAGAGATTCACACTGCCCCCACCTTCCTTGCCTTCCGCAATGGTCTGGACTCATTTGTGCCATTACGCTTTGGGCTATTAATTACTTGCCCTCTGGCCAATGTATGAAATGTATGGTTGCTGTGTGAATGGGAGTGATTGATTTGTAATAAATTTGGGTTTTTAGATTAATTAATTTTGAAGTTAAATTGGATTTAAGATGTTTTCATTGTCTTTTTATATGTTGTAAGCCGTCCCGAGTCCTCGGAGAGGGGCGGCATATAAATCCAATCAATAAATAAGGAGCTCAGGAGGATCTTCAAGCAACACAACATATATGCAACACTTCAAATCCAAGTATACACTAAGGTAGAAGGACAAAACACCCAGACACAAACTGACCAATGCGATATATGCAGTACAATGCAGTGAGCCATGTGCAGATCTGGGCACTAGAGAAACAAAATAACCACTTCATAAACACATGGCACATCCAAAAGTTTATTGGATGAGAAACAAAATGTCTTAAAAGAAAAAAGCAGAATGTCCAGTTGCCCCTTGAAAAAGTTCCTTTGGGATATAAACCTTGTCCGGTAGATTGGACTGAGAAACAGCAATTGGCCCAAAATTATCCACAGAATTGCCAATCACCAGGATGCAGCAGAGCAAGTTGTCTGATGGACTTGCAGAGGTACAGTAGTCCAAAGTTAAACTTGGTTTTTTTCCCCCCTCTGTGGACCAGAATCAGCGTCATGTAGACCTCAAAAAACCTCTCGTCTCATAAAAACACAGGGAGGCAGGCATGTCTGCTTAGAACTGTGAACACATGAAAAAGCCCCGGTGTTTCCATTACTTACAAAGTAATGGAAAAGAATGAGGTAGGAGATTTCTGAAACTGATTTGTTCAGGGTAGACTGGCAATACTGTCTGTGTCAAGGAGGAAAAAATGTAGTTGGCAACCCAATAGAAGCAAAAAAACAAAACAAAAGAAATTTGAGAGAAGGGACTGAAGATTTTGCAGAACAGTCCAAAGGTCAGAAAAGATACCTTAATAAAGGTGCCAGATTCTAAAATGTTCAGAAAAAAATGTTAATTTTCCCCTCTTCCCATTCTTTTCCGCAGGACAGAAATCAGTCCAACAGTGATAAGACATGGAAAAAGCTACGTATGGAAGGAAAGGAGGAGAACAGATGAGATATTATAAAAGTTCCATTTCAAATTTGTTTGAAATTTTGTCCATGTGCTTAAGATGAAACCAAATATTACCATCAAATAAATAAAAATTGCAATTCTGTATGTGTGTGTGTGTGTGTATAAATTTTCTGTTCCATTTACATACTATTTCACACATTTTAGTCCAACATCTAAACTACTTCATCACATTAGCTTTCTTTAGAAATAGTTTGATTATTATTTTTTTCAAAACGCCATGTAATATATCTTAAATTGCCATTATGAGTCTCATCTACCATATTAGTTCATCTATTAATTTAGAAATAAATGCAACACGGTGAATTTAAGATGCCAATCATTCCAAAACTAAGATGGAAAGACTTGAACTTGTCTATTCATTTTGACTACAATTGATAGACTGGTGCAAAAAACCAATATAGTTTTAAAAGAGTCAGCCTTTTCCACAAAAATCCTTTACTTGGTCTAAAATACAGAGGAAAAAAATGTATTGTTAATATTTTTAATTCTTTTTACAGATTACAAACTGCACTTCCTACAATCATCAGTTTTGGTTATGATGACTAGAGAAAAAAGAAAAGATTTCTCCTTTCAAGTTATTTCGAACTCTAGGAATTAGTGTTCATCTCCATTTCTTAGCCAAGAAAACCAATGTTGATGGAAGAGACCTCTGTAGTCATGTAGTCAGCATGAGTACACACTCTGTTGCAAGGAACACTGTTACCTTCCCACCAAAGTGGTACCTGATTATTTTTGCATGCTTTTGAACTGCTAGGTTGGGCAAGAGCTGGGATGGGAGCTCACCCTGTCATGCTGTGATGACTAGTTCAATGTCTTTAACCACTGAGCCATTGCATCCCCTTAGAGTTACTGAAGCCATCCTCCAAAATAATCATCAGGAACTCAACTGTTCTGTTCTAGAGCAGTACTTTATCATATACGCTCACATTGTCTTTAAAATTCAGTTTGGAAAAAAAAGAATAAGTATGAAATGGTGACTCAGTGATACTAACATGAATAATTACTGGGCATTCTAAAGAGAAATCGTTGTCTTATGGCACAAGTATTTGCATTTTAAAGCTTTTTGCCTTTTAATGTACAATTTGCTATAATTCCATAATTGCCAAGTTAAACCTTACAATTTAACTGTGAGATTGAAATCACTATTATCTTTATTTTATAAATAGACACAGAAGGTAACCAAAGCCTACGTTCCTCTACCAAATTCACGATATATTACTATTACAACTACTACTACTACTACTACTATTAATAATAATAATAATAATAATAACAACAACAACAAGCAACAACGAGCAACAACAACAACAATAATATTATTAATAATAATAATAATAATAATAATAATAATAATAATGGCAGTAAGCTGTAGTAAAGGTATCAAAAGCATTTTCAAGGAACAGATTTCTTTAAAAAAAATTAAGTGGCAGCTTTGTAGGAACCTAAACAGCTGTGTATGGTTCGAAAAATCCAGAGCCATGATTAATGAACCGCCAACCCCATTATAGCATAATTGATGACTTCAGAACCCATCAACTATGTTACAGACAAGGGAGCAATTCAGGTTATGTTATTATTTGGAACTATTAATATTCTCTTCAGCATAGTACACTGTTCCCTTATTCCTTTCTGTTCCCTTATCTCTCCCTTTTTGTCCATTGTAGAACTGTTTCCTTTTTTCCTCCACCCTTTCATCTTAAGATGCCAACAAAAAGTTTTAGTGTAATATGAAGAAAAGAACTCAGCATCGCGGGTCTTTTTTTAAAATTTGCCAAGGCTCTAATTAAACATATGAGTTGGGGGGGAGGGGAGTCATGAAAGTTATGAAAGTGAATGTTCTTGTTCTTGTCCTTGGCAAGAAAAATAGCTCTCTGACAATGCAGTTACTCCTTGAGCCTTCACATTGCAGCTCCTACTTACAGTTGTCCAATTCACTTGAATAGTCTTGCTGTTCTCTTCACATATTTTAAACTCCTCACTATTTTCTTTGATAGTGCCCAATGTTCAAATCTCTCAAGATCCTTCTGTATCTTGAGCCTATCTTCTGGAGAGTTGGCTATTTCTGTTAGTGTGGTGGAGTGATGGGCTGCCAAATTTTTTACTACTGTGGGTCATAGTTCCCTCTAAGCTGAGCAGTGAGCAATCGCTCACTTAAAAATCATCATCAACTCAGAGTTTTCCAAACCTGCCCAGAAGCCGAGAGGGAAAGAGTGAGAGGGAAGGAGAGAGAGAGGAAGAGAGAGAAACAGATAGAAAAAAGAGAGGAAAGAAAAAGAATGGGAGTAAGGAAGAGAGAAAGAAAATCAAAATCTAGTTTGAAACTAGCTCAACTATTTAAGTGGCATTTTGATATTGATAGAGTTGCCCTATTATGAGCTCACTGTTATAGACACACAGTACAGTATTTTATTTTGAAATTCTCTGAGGCAAAACAGGGTGGGTTTTTTATTTGTTTGTTTGTTTATTTATTTATTTATTTATTTATTATTTCTGTGCCGCCCAGTCCCAAAGGGACTGCCGCTCAGACACTATACTTTTCTGTCCACCCCCCCCAAAAAATTAGAGGGAACACTGCTGTGGGTGTGGCTTATGCAAGATGCTCTGCATTTTTTTCAACATCTTTTATTGCAAATTGGGTGCGCTGGGGTGGAGCTCCATTTTCGCTACCCCACTGCATTCCCCCCCCCCCCCATCCAGGCAGTCGCCCACCCCTGGTTTGGTGTCATATGCAAATTCGTCCAAATCATTGATGAAGATGTTGAAGAGCCTAAAACAGAGCCTTGGGGTACTCCACTGCATACTTCCCTCCATGTAGATGCAATTCCATTGAGCACTGCACTGCAGTTGGTTAGTCAGTTTTGAAACCATCTGGTGCGGGTCCATGCCACATTTTTCTACTTCACCTAGTAGTGGGTTATAGTCCACTTTGTCAAATGCCTTACTTAAGTCCAAGTAAACCACATCGACAGCATTCCTCTGGTCTACTAATTTTGTCACTTTGTCAAAGAATGCAATAAAATGCAAATAAATAGAATGCAATAAAATGCAAATAAATAGAATGCAATAAAATGCAAATAAATAAATAAATAAATAAATAAATAAATACATACATACATACATACATACATACATACATACATACATGGCAGAGGAGAGCTTGGCACACAGCCAAGGCAGTCAATCTCCCTTATCTTCCATTGATTCAGATGATGATGTTTTGGACCCACGCAAGCGCAGAATTATGCGTAGAAGAGACCAAGTAAGAACATATTACAGGAAATAAGGGAGGCCACCTGTGTTTAGGTGGGGCTCCAGTAATTGGGGCTGCTGCTATAAATAGCAGCATGTGGGTTTGGCCATTGTGGAAAAATATCTGATTGCAGTTCATCAGGAATCTTGTGTGCTGGACTTTGTTGCTTTTTCACGCCTTTGAAACCAAAGCAGAGCAACATGTGTGTGTGTCTCACTTCGTTGGAAGAAGAAGGGGTGTGAAGTTTCTTCACAGGTGCTAGCCAAGTACTTAATGACTGTTTAAGGGACATTGTACAGACTACCCGGTTATTTTTGGGAAGAGTGCTCTTTGCAATACAAAAAGAGTGCTTTGTTTATTTTGAATTTTGTGATAAAGAACATTGTTTTGAATTTTCAAACGTGTGTCTGTGTGAAATTTGTACCCTTAAATTTTCGGAAGGCTCCTATCAGAGAGCCCAGCAGAACACATACATACATAAAATTAGTCTGGCATGATCTGTTTTTGACAAACCCTTGTTGGCTTTTGGTTATTACTTTTTTGCTTCTTGGTGCTAGCTCTACTTCTTTAATTACTCAGAGGTTAAAATTTCTTAGATCAGATCTTCCAGATCAGAGCTGCAAAAATCCATAGACTCTTTAAATAGCAGCCAAAAAAAAAAAGGAAATAACTTTTGGCTGCCACCTAGGAGCGATCCCAATTTTTGGATCCCATATAAGGTAGCCTGATTAGTGTTTCTTTATCTTTTATACAGAACCATCATTTCCCACAGGTTTGGTTTTTTTTTTTTACTTTTGAAGCTTCCTTCACTTCAGTTTTATTTTCCTTCACTATTTCTCCTGCTACATTATTTTCTCTGTTGGTACAATTTGCTACTGGTAAATAGAGAATTTTGCAGACAAAGGGAGAAAACAGATTTTCTTATAATGCTTTTCCATCAAAGTTAAGGAGTCCTTGTTTGTACAAGGTGGCAATGCACTGAAGATGAGAAAGAAGATCCTATTGTACACAGATGTCTCACCAAGGATAAGCGATAACAAGTATGACAAAGATATTGGATAACCATTTCTCTGAAGTGGTGTAAGATTTCCTGCCTAAGCAGGGGATTGGACTAGAAGACCTCTAAGATCCCTTCCAACTCTATTATTCTGTTATATTCTTTGGTCACTAAAATGCCTTCATAAATCCACACTACAACACTAAACTCTCACATGAAAATATAACATCTTATAGATGTTATGGCTAAGAATTCAATATTCAATCCTGCTCACTAAATTTCCACTGGATCCTTCACTGGTTTTTTAAAAAGTTGTATATCTGTATAGGTAGTAATGGAGAGAACCCATGAGGTAGCATTTTGTATTTTCATGGACACATTTATCCACACATCTAATGTTGATTGAGAGAGCATCTGTCTTTTTCTCCAAACAGACATCCAGAAACAAACCACAAATGTGAAGAAAACTAGTGTAAATATAGACCCATCTGTAACACTTGTATTCATTTCAGTAGATTTACATTTCACTATCTATAAATGTATAACATTCAAAGTTGTTTGCTTAAGATGCCGCAAGCCTCATTATTTTACAACAAATTAACATTTTATTTATAAATCAACTATTTGACATGATTATTATTCTGAAAACTAAGAAAGGTAATCCAGTAGATAACAAAATAGGTAGAAATTGAAGTCACAAGAAATCCAGGCTTCAGCAAGTAAAATATTACAGGAAAATTTGAGAAATCTGCAATCCAAAGTATGAAGGTGTCTTAATTGTAGTCATAATTCTTATGAGGGGTCCTTAGTTGATTTCTGAGCTTGCTTGTTTTCTTGCAGACATTTCATTATCCAAACTAGGTAACATCATAAGTGCTAAGCAATAATTTATTAATTATTAAAATATTTGCAGTACTCATCTTTGGGCCGCAGAAGAAAGTGTCATTGTCAAATATTCAGAACATAAAATTCAGAATGTGGTGGGGGGTTTTCTTTAAAGAAATACTGTACAACTGGACTGGATTTGCTAACCTCAGAGGAATGTGATATTTCATATTCATAGTTTAAGGAAATGAAGTTTAAATGGAGTTGGTTCTATATTGTTCCAAAAATTTAGTTCCAAGAATTATCAATCTCACACTTTTTGTCTGTATTACGCTAAGGATAGAGAAGAACAAACGATGTTTATTTTCTTAGTTGGAGAAACATAATGCAGAACTTCTTTCATCCAGAGCCAAAAATCAGATATCTCTAATGTACGAAGCAAAATTTTTTTTGCTGGAGCAGAAAAAGTGAAGAAATGAATTCAAGTGGAACAAAAAGGGAAGAGCCTTCTCTGTGGTGGCCCCGACTCTCTGGAACCAACTCCCCCCAGAGATTAGAATAGCCCCCACCCACCTTGCCTTTCATAAGCTCCTTAAAACCCACCTCTGCCGTCAGGCATGGGGGAATTGAGATATTCTTTCCCCCTAGGCTTCTACAATTTATGCATGGTATGTCTGTATGCATGATTGGTTTTATAACAAGGGTTTTTAGCTGTTTTAATATTGGATTGTCACATGCTGTTTTTATCACTGTTGTTAGCCGCCCCAGTCTACGGAGACGGGCGGCATACAAATCCAATCAATCAATCAATCAATTAAAAAATGTTTTGCAAAATTATGAATGCTTAGAATTCTGGAATATTGGAATCTCAATGTAATTTTAAAATTTAGAAAGTGAATGCAGATTTAGTCAAGCTACATAGCCTTCAGAAATGATCTTGAAGCAGTGCTTCAGACTTCATTCAAACATGAGCATAGCATCTGTGAGTGACTATTAAGAATGCTGCATTTTTAAAATTTTATACTCATAATGCTGTAACATTCATCCTTCTGTGAGACTGCCATGAGCAAGCTAATGCTAATGGATAATTATTTGAAGAAAAGAAAGGGAAGGAAAGGAAATTTCCTTTAGCTTTCATTCAATGTCTCATGAAACATCAGTTACATTCAGGTTGTAATAATAAGTAAAGTAAAGTAACAGACAGACAGACAGACAAACAGATAGACAGACAGAAAGGAAAGGAAATTACTTTAGAAGTAAAAGCAAAAACCCTATTGCTTTTAATAGGATCCTATTAATCCTATTGAGCAGGGAGAGAAAATAAGATAAATTATATATATATACATATATATGTAGATTGTTCTGAGTTCGGGTTTTGCCCCATGTAATATTTTGAATGTCTATGCGACGTTTCGGTGAAATCACATTCACCATCATCAGGCTGAAGTTGTACGCTTCATGCTGCTGTAAATATAGTTTATATGAACTATATTTATATAATATAGTTTATATTATATAAACTATATTTACAGCAGCACAAAGCTTAAAACTTCAGCCTGCTGATGGTGAATGTAATTTCACCGAAACATCGCGTAGACATTCAAAATATTACATGGGGCAAAACCCGAACTCAGAACAATCTACATACATGACGGTCTTGGTATATTCGGGTTTCTTCCCGTGTAGGATTTGGAAATTTCTGGCGACGTTTCGACGAGGTCCCACTCGTCATCTTCAGGCTGGTGTTTCTGTCCTTGTTCTCAGGCGAACACTGCGAGACCTGAGCTGTCTTCCTTCTATAAATACTGGTGGCTGGGTGTGGTTTGATGGCTCAGCAATTGCCTGCTGTGTAGAAACTTCCTGGTGAGTCAGTGGGGTAACAATTGGGGTCGTTGATGTAGCTGAGGTATGCTGATTAGTTAATGGTTGTAGATTAGGCGTGATATCCTAACGACCCCAATTGTTACCCCACTGACTCACCAGGAAGTTTCTACATAGCAGGCAATTGCTGAGCCATCAAACCACACCCAGCCACCAGTATTTATAGAAGGAAGACAGCTCAGGTCTCGCAGTGTTCGCCTGAGAACAAGGACAGAAACAACTCCAGAAAGAAGATCCTAAAACTGGTTGAAGAAAAAAACTAAATGAAGATGTAGTATTTCTCCTGCTGCCCGGTGGAAATGAAATACCGATCCAAGCACAATGCAGGTGAGATAAGACAGATTGTGGAAAACAGATTGTCGAGACAGTCATCCTGCCACCCAGCCATGCTTCACCAGATGCCAGTCTGCCATAGGCCACAAGGGAGAGGAGAGCTCCAGGGCGGACAGAGCTAGGAAAGGAGAATTGAAACTACTCTTTGTGCAGCCCCATAGGAACATCTGGCTGCTCCAAGGTCAGCGAATGGAATGCAACACTATCCAACCACTGAACAGGGACTGTTACCAAAATAATTTGTTGGAATGTACCGGTAATTGGACAGTTAGAGATAGCTAAGGAGATGGGGTAAAATGGGAAAATAAATGAGAGAGATTCAGGGCATGAAAACCCGGTTCCAATTTTGCTACACTATGACCACTTGGTTTTAGTAAAGTATACTTTTGCTAACAATGGAATCAAGAGTCTTTTCTAACTGTCGAAGTTGGGGCAGCTGACACAGATAATACAATAAATATTCCAGGTAAAATATTGATAATAAGACTAGTAATGGCTAAATTCTTTCAAGGGAACACATAGCATTGGAAAAATAAGAAGGTAACTGGGTTTCCTCTGTAAAGTTTCTGAATCTTGAAATTTTCAATAAACACACATTCTGCAAATAATATTTTTTTAAAAGAGACTGGAGTATTTTTTTTTTCTTTCTTCTGAAGAAACCAGGATTTTTTTAATTAAAAAACACATCCATTTTTCATCCCTTTGTTCTTCTATAAATTGATCCAAAATAATCAGTTGTCAACTAACTGAACAATTTTCTTATTTTCAGTTACATTAACTTAAAATTAATTTACTTCACTTATTATTACAACCTGAAGGTAACTGATGTTTCATGAGACATTGAATGAAAGCTAAAGAACACTATTATTTATTAAATTGCAAGTTGCCACTCATCTGTAGAACCAAAAGTCATCTTCAAATGTTTTCTTCTTTTCACTCCCTCTTATAATAATTAACAGTAATAAACTAGAACCAAAATAGCTCCTGAAAACATAATTGACTCATCAACCGCAATCCAACCAATGAAAAGTGCCTCCCTCAAATTAACGAGCTAAATATTACATTAATATCGACAAAATTATATGTAGTTACTTGGGAATAAATGCCATTGAATTCAGGATGTATTTTGGACTGAATGACTAGATTCTGTAACTATGTAATATAGTGTAGATCTGTAAAAATTTCAGCCGTTTTGGGTTTCTAAAAAAAGTTTGCTAAGAGATTTGCATGTGTCTTGGTACTAAGGCAGTGCTCCTCAAATAGTGGGGCACTTCCACCTGGGTGGCCGTGGAGTGATGCCAGGGAGGGAAAACATGGGGGGGAGGGGGTTTGGCACAGGGAGTAGGATGCACATCCTACCTGATACTTTTTCCAGTACCTCCATTGCATTCCTGGGCATTGTGTCCAGGGCAGTGTTTTTCAACCAGGGTTCCACGGAACCCAAGGGTTCTACAAGGGCCAGCCAGGGGTTTGTATACTTTCCAGAGACTAGGTTTATGGCCTTTAAGAAGATAGGATTTTCAAAACTAGTCCCCAGGTCATGGAATTAATTTTTCAAATATGTCTTGCTTCTGTAAATCAGCTGGCTTTTTGAGTTCAATTTTATACAGTGCTTTAGAAATATGGATGAGAAGCGATATATACTATGTCATGTATATCAGTAGCTGTACAGAATTCTCTGGTCAAATCTTTTTTTCTTTTCCTATAACCAACCCAAAGAAAAATACCTAAATGAAAATGATAAATTCATCAGGCCATTTTAGATGTAATAATATAGTTTAATTTTACAAAAAGAAACTACTCTGAGCATTGGGTTTCAAAGAGCTTTCACTTATTTTATAACATTAGCTATGGTTTACCATATCATCCAAACTCTAAACCAGTGTCAACCAATCTTAGCAACTCTAACATGACTGGATGTCAATTTCCATAATTCCACAGCATGCCAAGATTGAGAAACCCTGGTCTAAACTCTGATTAAATTTAATTTCAGTGAATTAGAATTCAAACTCGTTCATGAATGAATTCAAAGATATTCATGAACTGGGAGAGCCCATGTTAACAAGGTCAGCCAATGAATAGGCATAGCAACTAAATCTGCCAATGGGAGCTAAACACATCTGAGTCTGTGCAGAGAATCAAAACTGGAAACTTAAGCTTAAGGCTGGGTCTGGCTCACAGTCCACTCTGTATTCTCTGCCCACTCAATACTCTATGTGCTTGTTTGCTCTGCTGAAATGAAACTAACTCCTGCTTGTGTTTACTTGAAGAAATCTGCTAATGGTATTATAAATTCATTTGTTACAATGTTTATTAAAAAAAATATGAATTCATCTGAATCAGTCATCTGTGTGTGCTTCTGGTTTTGATTTTTTAAACAAACTCTAATAAAATGATAGTTCAAATTTTCAAACTAAGATTAAGCACATTTTTTCCTTAGGCATAACAATACATTCTGGTTAACTGCAAATGAAGAATCTTGCACCCCTGCCAATTTTGGGGGGAATAGGTAAGCTGGAAATCTAGGTGGATTTTCATCCTTTCTTTGCTATACAATAGTTTAACACTGCATGCACACCAGGCTAGTGTTCTGTCGAGCTCTCTGGTAGAATCCTCCCAAAAATGCACAGATACAATTTCAGACACACACACGTTTGAAAATTCAAAACAATGTTCTTTATACCGAAAATGCAAATAAACAGAGCACTCTTTTTGTATAGCAAAGAGCACTTGTCTCCAAACAAATTGGTAATTTGTACAAGTCCCTTATCAGTTCTGTGATACTTAGCTTGCAGCTGTGAGGCAATTCACAGTCCTTCTTCTTTCACAAAGTGAAACACACTTTGCTCTGGTTTAGTTTCAAAGTGGGGAAAAATCAGCACACAAAGATCAAAGTCAGCAAAGCAGTCATGAAACACAACGATCAGATAATCCTCCACAATGGCCAAACCCACAGGCTGCTATTTATAGCAGCCTCACTAATTACCACAGCCCACCCAACCACAGGTGGCCTCATTTTCTTTGATAATAATCTCTCAGTTTTTGTTGCCTATGCATCGCTCTCCGCATGCGTGGCTGTATCATTAACTCTTGTTCTGAATCCAAGGAGGAGCTAGATAATTGATCTCCTTCTGAGCTGTCTGCCACACTCTCCTCCTCCCTGTCACTCATGTCTTCTTGGTCAGAGGAGTCTTCATCAGCAGATTCCACCGGGGGCAAAACAGGCCTGCAGCATGTGGATGTCTCCCCCACATCCACAGTCCTTGGGGCAGGAGCAGGGCCAGAACTAACCACAAGAGCTAGTATGTTCAAAGTGCATTAACCTTTGAAGCGCAACAGATTGTGTCTCATCATTGTGTTTCATCATTATGGACATTTGCAAAGTCTTATTCTCTTAAAAAACTTAACAAATAGTGCGTTTCAGCATATTCTCTTTCATCTCAATGCCTTTTTCCCCTAATTGTTTTTTTGTTTACCATTGTTATGACTTTGATCTAAAATAAAGGCAAACAAATGTGCTCTGAGAACTAAAATTAATATAAAAAGATTAAAGAATCCAAAGAATGAAGAGCATCATAATGAATTGCTGGTAATTTTAAAGCATTTCACACCTATGAATTCCCCTTTATCTTTGAATCAGAAACAGAATTAGCATCCAGACCTCTTATCATTTTGGTTGCTTTTCCGTGTATTTTTCCTATGGTCTCAACATCTTCTTTGTATTGTGGTGATCAAAATGCAATATTCCAAGTGCATCCTCACTAATGCAGTATAAAACGGTACTATCCTCTGTTGCTGCAGCCTATGACTGCATTGGCTTTTTTGGCAGCCGCAGCACATTGCCTGGCTCATACGTAAGTGCTGGTCTACTAGGACACTGAAATCCCTCTCACAATTGCTCTGTTGAGCCAGATATGTCTATTCTATACCCAAGCATTTGGTTTTTCTTGCCTGAGTACGGGACTTTACTCTTCCCATCACTGAACTGCATCTTATTGGATAGGGTCCAGTAATAGAGTTTCTTCTATTGGGCTTTTCAGTAATTGTGGTGATGGACAGTGGTGTTGCATCCTTGAGAAATTAGAAAAATCGTGAAAATTGTGTATCCCATTTGTCTGTTTCTAAACTAGATGGAGAATTTCAAATGTATGTCCAGCTCTACATTTAGCTTCATTGTCTGTCTGCTTGTTATTGAACTGCTGTGTCATATAATGTTGGTTGGTTGGTTGGTTGGTTGGTTGGTTGGTTGGTTGGTTGGTTGGTTGGTTGGTTGGTTGGTTGGGAGGGAGGGAAGAAATAGGTTTCCTTTATTTACATTATATTGTCAAAATTTTCTATGAATGTGAATGCAGTTTTTATTTATAATTAGGTTATAAAGATTAGAATTATAAAGTTGAATCAATTTTAAATTTCCGATGGACTCTCCAAAATTTGTTTCAGGGACTTCCAGCTAACATCGTGGTGAGATTGGACATTAGGAGCGGGTCTCTGGGCTCCCATTCTGAGTTCTCCCTGTTAGAAGGCTCCGAAAGGAGCTAAAGCTACCCTGGAGGGATGGTGAAGAAAAGATGAGCACCCTGTAGGACATGGAGAGTTACAATGTCTCCCGCTTGAATTAGGGCTTTCTTACCTCTCCCTCACAACGAGAAGAGGCAAAAATGGCTGCCATGAAGCTGTGACAGCCGAGGCAACAAAGACCTTTTGGGTGAGATGATTCCCTCTTTTACCTAAAATCTAATCTTAAAAAGAAAAGGGGGGGGGATTCAAAAGACACTCTTAACTATTTGTCAAAACGGTGAATAGCCACATAGATAAAAACTACAGACATGAAAGAAAGGAACTAAGAGGGGGAAAGTTAAATATTCCAAAGCATAGAAAATTGGATGGTTAAATTGGACAGGCATTATTTTGGGAAAGGCATTTTAAAATGCTGGATCTATTTACTTTAATAACTGACTTTGCTTTTATAAATTGATTAAAATACCTGCTAAAACTGAGACAAGACTAAGATGAGAGTGCCATCTAATGAAAAATGAAATTATAAGCATGGAAAAAAAATTTATAAGAAAAATAAACAACATTTATTTAGAGAACTGTGGTGATATTTACTGTTCTATACTTAACAGCTCTATGACAATGAGAGGTTCAACTGTGAGAACAAGGAAGAAAACCTAAGTAAAGCAATATTTGAATGCTAAAATATATGA
The DNA here is from genome assembly GCF_031021105.1 of Erythrolamprus reginae. Classification (NCBI taxonomy): domain Eukaryota; kingdom Metazoa; phylum Chordata; class Lepidosauria; order Squamata; family Dipsadidae; genus Erythrolamprus; species Erythrolamprus reginae. The sequence goes on along the minus strand of NC_091952.1, from coordinate 98,431,595 downwards.
CTAAACTCATAGAGAGGACGTAAGGAGATATTTGGAGAGCTCCCTGGACTACCTGAACGTCTGATAGAATAACCCTGGGACATAAAAGAACTGTGACTATTGTATTTCTTGAATAGCAACATTAGGCCTGAATATATGGTTTTTCTATCATTGAATAAGAATGGACTTTATCAAAACAAGACGTGAAACTCCACATGGGACAAATGAGTAGAAGTTCAAAAGAAATAGTGTTGATGTTCCAAAGCATTAAGTGTACTATGGCAAAGAACTTTGGGGAGATAAACAATTTAATGAAATGAAAATAGAAAATATCTTACAGGGGACAATGAATAAAGATCAAGATGTCCAGGAAAGGAAGGAGACAATGGAAAGAATGGAGGAAAAGACAGAACACACAAATCAGCAAACAAAACAAGAAGATAAAAAGGAGAAGAAAATAAGGATTATAGTGACTAATTAAATAAATCAGGGAAAGGATATTTTAAGAGATTTAAACATGGAATGGGAAGATACCTTTGAAAGAGAGATAGGGATTTGGACAGATACTCTGGAAACTCATCAGCATAAGATGATAGAGATGGGAGGAGTACTCAGATTAAATACTAAAAATGTAGATGCAGATAGAGACAAAGATCCAAGAGAGGAATATGGGATACATGCCAAAAAACAAACAAGAATTGAAATATTAAAATGGTCGAGAGATGATGGATAGAAAGGAAATGTTTTTTTAATATGTGTGTCTGATTAAAAGTTAGAATAAAAGTAGAAATAAGGATACTGTATATATCTCTAAATAATAGAATGTATCTTGATGAATGTATCTTTTCTTTTATGTACATAGAGACAAATTCTTTGTGTGTCCAATCACACTTGGCAAATAAAGAATTCTATCCTATCCTATCCTATTTTATTCTAGAATAAAAGCAATAATTAGAGGTTGAAAGATAGATTTAATGTGTGTTTAAATAATATGGTGACTGAATTCAGGATAGAGTATTGGGTTTATATTTTAATACAACATGTGTATTACATTAGGATTAGTAAGGATGCCTGATTAATAGAATAAATCAAATAATTAAATGGAAAAATTAGCGGTTGAAAGACGATATTATTATGCATGCTTAACTAATATTGTAATTGGTATTAGAATGGTACAATGAAATATTGAATAAATAATGAAGGACAATATATTAATGCAAATATGAATATTAATTTTAGGAGTATATAAGCCTAACCAATGTAACAAATATTATTAGTATCAGTATTGTGTGTATGTCTGTTTAATAATGGTTTTTTTTAATATTTTAAATTGTAAATTATTAGATTTGTTATAAACTGTTTTTATTGTGTTGTGAGCCGCCCCGAGTCTACGGAAAGGGGCAGCATACAAATCTAATAAATAATAATAATAATAATAATAATAATAATAATAATAATAATAATTGTAATTTGTATCAAAATGAAATGATACCCAGAGGTCACACTGTTCATGTATTGATGTTGATATACTATATAAAATTTAAAAAGACATTTTAAAAATATTAATGTAATACTTGTTGAGTCTTGAATATGCTATAATGGAACAGTCTCATACTTCTGGATTCATTCTCACCCACAAAGAATAAAACTACCCATTTCTCAGCATTAATAAAAGATTCTTGGCTCAGCAGCCTCTAATATCCAACTCCCTCAAGGATGTTTTCAGTATTATAGATGACAAGATCGGGAAGGAAAAGAGCTGGCACAAACTACAATACTCCAAAATTAACACAGAGAATGTAGCCTTTGGGGAAGATTCTTGGATAATGAAACCATTCGTTCATGTCCCATCCATTCTTCAAGCAGGAAGGTCTGGTGCAAACAACAATATTCTTTCAATATAATTTGCTATTTTCAATGTACCTTAAATTCTGAGTCTGCGGAGAGGGATGGCATACAAATCTAATAAATAATAATAATAATAATAATAATTATTATTATTATTATTATTATTATTATTATTTGTTAGCAATTGTTAGTATCCTTCCTATATGCATATACATACATACAGAGAGAAAGAGAGAAAGAGAAAGAGAGGGGGGGATGGAGGGAGAGGGACGGAGGATTTCCTAACAGAACAATTAAACAGTGGAACAACTTGCCTCTAGAAGTTGTAAATGCTCCAACACTGGAAGTTTTAAAGAAGAGATTGGATAATCATTTGTCTGAAGCGGTGTAGGGTTTCCTGCCTAAGCAGTGGGGTTGGACTAGATCTACTTTTTTAAAAAAAGTTGTTTAAAAACACACACCGGCATATATAATGTTGCCCCATTGTTTCTTGATTTAGCATAATGGCTTTAGCATAACCGGTTTAATATAACCATCTGCTGTGATTTATAAAACAAGTTAAGGCTTAGTGTTATGAATAGTTGCCCGTATTTTGAATTAATAACATACTGTCAGATTTCCTATAAATTTGTTGGTGTACAGTAATACCCCAGGCACTAACCACAGAAGGATTATGGATTACAAAAGAGCTTCTTTTAAAAAATAAAATAAAATCATAGCATTACTTTTACAGAAAAGACTTATTGGGAATCACTTTATAGATTTAGTACATCCGTGTTATTTTGCTATTGCTATAATTTGGGTAAATTACATATTCTTTCTACAATTTCAACCATGAGTCAGCTAAGTAAATAAATGAATAAATCCTATTAAAGAAAACAAAGCAACCGTATTTAAAAGTCACAGGCCTGCAATAATCTTTTCAAGATTTTCTCAATAATCATAAATGGGTAGCTCTTGCTATATTTAAAATATGAGACTGATAATAATTATTTTCAGAACTTTTTAATATCACATGTGTCTCCAGAGTAATCTATTGCATTGATTAAAATGAAACTTGTTTGCTCAAATTATTGTTTAGCTACAGCTACAGCTTCCATAACGCTCAGCAGTAGAACGGATAGTTGTGTTGAAAAAGGTTACATCCTAGATGTGCTAAATTTATTTTTGTCACCACCAAATGCTGAAGTTGTTGCCGACACCTAAAAAGCTATAATTACAAGGATCAAGGTTAGCATTATGCTTTGGCTTTTTAATACAGTACATTTAAAAAAAAAATAATTTTAAAATATTGACATAATTAATTTTCAGGATTAATTCAATTACATTCTGTAACACAAAGTTTCATAAATTTACTTTCAAGCTGCCAATATGATGAATATGACATGTAAATGAATGTCCTCTATGTTTATTTATGAGACATCATCCCTTTCTTCTTTTTCTTTGAAAAGGAAGTCTACCATCCTTACAAGATAGTAATGTAATTCAATCCATGAGTTGTCCAACCTTAACCTTCCCTGGTTTTTTACACCACGTTGTCAATGTGTTTTATCCATTAAAATGTAGAGGAATATGAATTATACTTCAAGGTTCTTGAAAGCTCAAGGTTGAACAGGCTTGAACAAAAATGAAAATGGTGGGCAAAAACCTCCTAAACTCCAGAATTTTAAACCTAGAATAACTATAGTTTAGTATCCAAGGTGACACTAGCAAACACAAAAATGGGTTACTCTAACTCATTTTCCCAAATTCATTTATACAAAAATTTAAAAAAAGTAATTTGTACAGACAAACTTTACATATACTAAAGGAGATGAACAAAATTCTTAGTTGCTATAGTTTTTAATACTGAGTAGAACAGAACAGAACCGAACAATATATTGGCTATGTGTGATTAGACACAGAACGAATTTGTCTCCTCTGCAAAAGGTCTCGTGTTCTTTGCCAATGTATTTTACCAATAGTTTACCAATGTAATCATAAAAGTTATAGCAGTTAACCACATCAAAGTTGTACTGCAAGAAACAAAGAGATTTTGCTTGTCTACCCACTGGCAATTCATAACAAGTGCAAAAAATAATTCAGTAATGAAATCATAAGGGAGAGAGAGAAAGAGAGTTTTACATACTGCAATAGCAATAAAAGTCTCGTATTTGTCTTAGGAAAGAAAGCAGGGGGACCTGTAATTGGTGCTTTACAGGCCAGCTCTTCAAATGTATGTAGAAAGGGGAAAGTGACAAAATGTTATCATTTTAGCCCTGCTTGGTTTTATCGGAGGCTTCAAAGCTGTCAAGTTAATTTATCCTAAACAGGACCTGATACGAGCCAGGATATGGTTTGATAGACGTAAGCCACTCAGTGTTGTTGGTAGTCAGGCAGCATACAATTATTGTTATTACAGAATTTTTGCCAATGAAGAACAAAATCATAGATTTTCAAAAAATAAAATAGCTTTCCAGTAGTGGTGGAAATAAACTGACTTAGCTCTTCAACACTATAAACACATAATTTGTTTTACAAATTGCCACAGAAACCCTTGTTACACCGTCCTTAAAATCACTTAGAAGAGAATGGTATATATCAATAAATTCACTGGATGCTTTCAGATCACAGAATATAGTATGTTAAATATGACTATTTCTCCGGATCCCGTCGACTAAACAATGTTTTCTGGCGGGACCCAGGGGAAGAGCCTTCTCTGTGGTGGCCCCGACCCTCTGGAATCAGCTCCCCCCCGGAGATTAGAATTGCCCCCACCCTCCTTGTCTTTCGTAAACTTCTTAAAACCCACCTCTGCCGCCAGGCATGGGGAAACTGAGACATCTCCACTGGGCCTATACAGTTTATGCATGGTATGTTTATGTGTATGTTTTCTTTTAATAAGGGGTTTTTAGTGATTTTTAATTATTAGATTTGTTATATATTGTGTTATTATTGTTGTGAGCCGCCCCGAGTCTACGGAGAGGGGCGGCATACAAATCTAATAAATAATAACTTTTAGGATGACCATAACTTTTAGGATTTATTTTCAATTTATTATTGGCTGTACTTATATGCTGCCCAACTTTCTGGGCAACTTCCAACAAGTAAAAATATTTTTAATAGCAGCATAAAAACATTAATTGAAAACCCTACTAAAATATCCACACTCTCATTGTCACTCATGGCCAGATCTAGCCAGTATCTCATTCAATCAAGCGCCCAGGCCTGCTGGAAGAGCCTGCTCTTTATAGCTTTGTGGAAGGCCAGCAAGATGGGGAGGAGGCAGTTGGTTCCATAGAGACAGAGCTATGCCATAGAGAAGGCCCTTCCCCATGAACCCAACAGCCAACATAGTCTGAATGACAGGATCTGGGGACGGTCGATTCTGTGGGCTCTTATTGGTCCCTAGGAGGTATGCGGCAGAAGGCGATTCTGCAGATAGCCTGGCCCTGAGCCATATAGGGCTTTATAGGTGATAACCAAAACCTTGAATTGCATTTGGAGACTGATTGAAAGCCAATAGAGCTCACGGAGCATTGGTGTTATGTGAGTGTACCTAGGTACAGCCACAATGGCTCGCACGGCTACATTTTGTACCAATTGAAGTCTCCAAACACTTTTCAGGGGTAGCCCCATATAGAGCACATTGCAGTAGTCAACAGGTGATAAGGGCATGAGTGACCGTGCGAAGAGCCTCTGGGTCCAGATAAGGCCACAACTGGTGCTACATATTTACGTTTAAATATACATTTATAATTGTTTTTAATATTAGATTTGTGCTTTGTATATTGTTGTGAGCCACTCCGAGTCTTCAGAGAGGGACGGTATACAAGTCTAATAAATTAAATTAAATTAAATTAAATTAAATTAAATTAAATTAAATTAAATTAAATTAAATTAAATTAAATTAAATTAAATTAAATTAAATTAAATTAAATTAAATTAAATTAAATTAAATTAAATTAAATTAAATTAAATTAAATTAAATTAAATTAAATTAAATTAAATTAAATTAAATTAAATTAAATTAAATTAAATTAAATTAAATTAAATTAAATTAAATTAAATTAAATTAAATTAAATTAAATTAAATTAAATTAAATTAAATTAAATTAAATTAAATTAAATTAAATTAAATTAAATTAAATTAAATTAAATTAAATTAAATTAAATTAAATTAAATTAAATTAAATTAAATTAAATTAAATTAAATTAAATTAAATTAAATTAAATTAAATTAAATTAAATTAAATTAAATTAAATTAAATTAAATTAAATTAAATTAAATTAAATTAAATTAAATTAAATTAAATTAAATTAAATTAAATTAAATTAAATTAAATTAAATTAAATTAAATTAAATTAAATTAAATTAAATTAAATTAAATTAAATTAAATTAAATTAAATTAAATTAAATTAAATTAAATTAAATTAAATTAAATTAAATTAAATTAAATTAAATTAAATTAAATTAAATTAAATTAAATTAAATTAAATTAAATTAAATTAAATTAAATTAAATTAAATTAAATTAAATTAAATTAAATTAAATTAAATTAAATTAAATTAAATTAAATTAAATTAAATTAAATTAAATTAAATTAAATTAAATTAAATTAAATTAAATCCGAGAGATGTTAATCAGCTGTGGATCTAGAGGATACCCAGATTGCGAGCCCAATCCAAGGATGCTTTGGTTTTTTCCACTAGGATCAGAGACGGATAGTAGGAATCGTCCTTTGGGGGTATCACCCACAGTCACTAGGTCTTGTCAAGACTGAGCTTGAATTAGTTAACTCCCATCCAGACCCTCACAACCTCCAGGCACCAGTACATCACATCTACTGCTTCACTGAACTGGCATGGAATAAGATACCAAATATCAAATTGCAAGCAATTTGCTGCAGTCAGAATTATGGTATGTAAAATTTGTGAAGACGAAACAGTAAAGAAATCAGTTGATCTTTAGCTATCATATTATGAGCCGTGGTGGCACAATGGTTAGAATGCAGTACTGCATGCAACTTCTGTTGACTGCCGGCTGCCAGCAATTTGGCAGTTCGAATCTCACCAGCTCAAGGTTGACTCAGCCTTTCATTCTTCTGAGGTTGGTAAAATGAAGATCCAAAATGTTGGGTAAAATGAGGATCCAGATTGTTGAAGGCAACATGCTGACTTTATAAACCACTTAGAGAAGGCTATAAAGAACTGTGAAGCAGTATATAAGTCCAAGTGCTATTGCTGTAATGTCACTAACATTTGTTTACATGATATCCTCTAAATTTCATTAATTTAGAACATTGTCATTTTTGAAAAGCAATGTTATAATGCAAACTAGTTTCTGAACTTTTTTCCTAAGTCAATCAATCCAGTAAAGTTAAACTGAAATGGAAAATTCCTGTACATAAACTCTTTTCAAATAGGAAAATACTATAATATTTGTAGCTGTAGGCAACAGAAGATAGATTTACACAAGGAAGTTTTTTTTCATTCTTCTTTATAATATGAGGGATATGGTAGCTAAAATATTGCAAGCAATAGCTTTGGTTTTAATTTTACATCTGCTAAATTTGTCAAATACTTTTCAGCTCATTAGGGCAACTGGCTGCTCTCCAAAACTAGTAATATTTAGCATGCTGCCTGCCTGTTGAATTTGCTGCAACAACTTTTTTAGCTCCAAGCTCACCTTGAAAAAAAGTAATAAAACAGACTGCATAGCGGAAAGAGCGGAAAGAACATTTATGTATGTATTTAAATTATTAAACAATGTGTTGTTTCTTTCATTGTGATATCTAACAGGAAGTAACCATATCACAGAAATAGTCTTATGATGTTTTGATATTAGCTAGCTGCTATATATTTACACATTAATTAAAATGCCAAACCGCTTAAACCCCTTATGGTATTATTAAACAGACTATAGAACATTATTTAGACTAGAACATTAAGTTTCACTTTCCTGGCATGTGCCATTTGCGAAAGACAAGGAGGGTGGGGAGCCTTCTCTGTAGCGGCCCCGGCCCTCTGGAATCAGCTCCCCCCAGAGATTAGAACGGCCCCCACCCTCCTTGTCTTTTGCAAACTTCTTAAGACCCACCTTTGTCGCCAGGCATGGAGGAGTTAAGTTATTCTTTCTCCCTAGGCCACTACAAGTTATGCATGGTATGTTTGTGTGTATGTTTGGTTTTTTTATAATAAGGGTTTTTAGTTGTTTTATTAAATTGGATTGTTACATGTTGTTTTACCATTGTTGTTAGCTGCCCCGAGTCTGCGGAGAGGGACGGCATGCAAATCCAATAAATGAATCAATGAATGAATGAATGAATGAATGAATGAATGAATGAAAGAAAAAATAAAGTAAAATAAAATAAAATAAAATAAAATAAAATAAAATAAAATAAAATAAAATAAAACAAAATAATAAATAAATAAATAAATAAATTTTTTGATTTTACTATTCAAGTGAGCATAATCCTAAATACGATGTAGTATTTGGCTGGAAATGCCCTTGCATTTAGGGCTTGGTTCTAAATCAACTTAATAGAACTGGGCCTTCAGATGGAGGCAGGCCCTTGAGTATGTGTGCAGTGAGTGTATGTTTTATTTTCAGTCGCTAAATCTTATCCTTAATTTCCACATCCTTCTGTGGTTCCACCAGCTAATTTATTTCCAAGCTGCCTTGATCTCAGCTTCCAACCTCATTTCCAAGGGGTACATGTTGCTGTTCTTCTTGACTGTGTTGCCGAGCATCCCCAGAATTCAAGCAGCTGTACCATTCACCAGTTCCTAGGCTGAAGTACAGTAGAAGCTGGGATTGTTGTAAGGAACCTATTTGCATCTTCTGGCATACTATCTAGTGGTTATTTTTCCATTTAGTTTTGATAAATGCTTTCAAGGGTTGGTTGTAGCTAGTTTATCCATGATCCTATGTCTCATTTCAGCTGCTGTGCTCTGTAATGGAAGGGTGGCACTGATGTTCCAGGTTCAGGTATTGCCTACACATCCAGTTGTTCTGCTAGTCCAGGATGGACTGTGTAGATGGTCTATCTCAAGTTGTTAGAACAGTTTCCTCTTCACTGTTTTGAAGTTATCTTGTGTAATCCATGTATGGTTTGTTCCAGTAGCTTGCTTATTATCAGATTATCCTGATTTCTGAACATCTGCATGGACCTTTACATAAACTAACTTTGTGGTCATATTATAAGCAACTGTGTTCTCCTTGCTGATGATGTTAAACTATTCAACATCACTTTCAGTACTGCTTCAAAAAGACCTTGATCATGTATCACAATTGTTGGACAACTGGCAACGTCATATCTCAACCAGCAAATGCTCTGTCTTACACATTGGCAAAAAGAATCAACAACCTTGTAGATGACCCTCACTGTCAAGGTTCTTGGAGTAGTCATATCTAATGATCTAAGTGCCAGAGCCCATTGTTATAAAATTGCTAAAAAGGCACTAAGAGTTGTTAATCTAATCTTCCGTAGCTTCTTCTCTGGCAATATTACACTGCTAACCAGAGCATGCAAAACATTTGCTAGACCAATTCTCAAATACAGTTCATCTGTCTAGAACCTGCCCTGCATATTGGACATTAATACAATTGAAAGAGTCCAGAAATATTTCACAAGAAGAGTCCTCCACTCCTCTACTTGTAACAGATTACCTTATTCCACCAGACGTGAACTTTTGGGCTTAGATAGCTTAGGGCTACATCACCTTCAATCTGATCTAAATGTTGTTCATAGAATTATCTACCACAATATCCTACCTGTCAATTGAATACTTAAGCTTCAACCACAACAATACACAAGCACACAATAGATTCAAACTCAATGTAAACTGCTTGAAACTCAACTTCAGAAAATACGACTTCAACAACAGAGTGATCAATGGCTGGAATGCACTACCTGACTCTGTGGTTTCTTCCCCCAAAACTTTAACCTTAGACTGTCTACAGTCGACCTCACCCCATTCCTAAGAAGTCTGTAAGGGGCATGCATAAGCACACCATTTTGCCTACCATCCCTGTGTTACTATCCTATGGGTGTGAGAGTGATATAGTTACAGCATTTGTCACTCCATTGGATGTCAGGATTGATTTAATCTGACTACTTTGGTAGACTTCATTGTCCTCTGTGATTGCTCCATGTATATATCTCCTGAAGTTGTATACATGGTGGAAGAGAACAATCATCCCAGATAGGAGTGTACTACTCTTTAGTCAAGGGCATACAAAAGCTGAATTCCCTTGCTAGACTCTCTAAACAAGCTTGATATACAAGGGGTATCTTTGTAATAAAGGCGATCCATTTTCACAGGTAATCAAACTATTTATTTATTTATTTATTTGATTTATATACAGTACATTCTACAGAAGAATACATCTATATTTCTCTTTTGCTTTCCATAAACTCTCAGACCAAAGAATTTTTATTACCACCAAGTTTTATTAGATTCTTGGTATTTTACTTTAATCTGACTCTCCCCAGAATTTAAAGAAAGGTATAATAAATAAGTCTTTCCTGCTGCTGTCTGAATTTTTTTTTAGTACGGATATGTTGCGTCTATTTAATGTTTGGCTGAAGGGACTGTCTATTTTATTATTAGCATTTCTGAAATGTTCAATTAGAAGCTTTTTTTGATTTCTACCTTCTATAATATATAATTACATGAGATACAAAAGTACAGTGATGTTGCTATATGCTTAGTAAATCTTCTGGAGGAGTATTTATACTCATCAGTGACAGATTAACAGGGGAAAAATCTACTTCGATTCAAAAGGAAAGGCAATTTACAATTTTCCACAATATATTTTTGTCCTGTGTAGCATATCACTCTGTGTAGCATAACGTGTTTTCATTAGCTATGTACGGATAACTCTGATTGAACAGAATGGATATCATAGGAGACAATCTGTACTCTCCGATATGTGAATAGTTATGCAACATAACTGTTCACAATCTAATGAATGAGAATCATTTCAAAGGGGAGAACACAGAACAGAAAGGGGGAAAATACAATAGGCTCTATAGTGAAAAAGCAGGACGCCCTCTCCCCCAACTATTGAATGTAAGAAAATGAATTTAATGTATACACAGTGTCAAGCTGGTGCAGAAGTTGGTGATAAATTAACAGCTTGACACACAGTTACATTCATTGTTAGCATATGTCAACGGAAAAACTTGCACCTAGAAATGTGTCAAGTTGAGTGATTGTTGTTTGTTATCCTTTATTGGAGAAAGTGAACAAATACTTAATATGTAGCTTCTAAACCTAGACCCCACTATGAAAGAGGTTTGTCAGAAGGGCAGGAATAAATCTGTAGAAGTAATATTAAGAACCTATCTTAAAATTTATTTATTCAAATACTACGTCAAAGCTTTTGAGGTTTGATAACAAATCCTGAGTTCTGAACTATCAGCAACTAATAGATAGCTAGAACTGCATTTTCCAGTACATCCTAAAAATAAGGCCAAAATGTTATGCTGTTCTATGATAAAAAGTCCAAATTTTGTACTAGTTCCCAGCTAACTCAAATTTTATAAAGGTTCCTAGATAGCACATAAATACCTATTCAAACTCAGCCATGAATTGTCTGCCATCTTTCTATTCATGCTGGAAAAAATATGCTTCATACAAATCCAATAAATAATGATAATGATGATGATAATAATAATAATAATAATAATAATAATAATAATAATAATAATAATGGTTTTTAATTTATTGTGTTTTTATTTACTTTCTAATCCACTTTGACCTGCCTTGGGAAAAAATATTATAAATAAATAATGCTGCTGGATTATGAATTTTCATTTCTGTACTGTTTTTTATTATTGTTGTGAGCCGCCCCGAGTTTGCGGAGAGGGGCGGCATATAAATCCAATAAACCTAAACCTAAACCTAACATTGTTTCCAACCTCTTTCCGTATGAAAGGTTAGTTACCAAGATTCAATTAATGTAACATTTGCTAGTAAAAATAAAAATAAAGTGCCTTCAAAACCATTTTTACCTCTAATTTCTTTACAGCCTTTATTTTGCCCCGCCCACCATTTGCCATGATGTATTGCAATAAGATCAATAAGTCTGGTTTGCAAAATTCTGGATAACCACAAGAAGGCAGCAAAGTACTGTAAATTCTAACCCTTTCCTGCCACCTAGTGGTCATCTAAAGGTTTGCACTTCATTTGTTTCAGCCACAGTTCTAAGCAACTACTCTGACTTCAGTTGTCAGTCCTTTCAAACTGTCCTAATGCAGGGAAACAGGTTTCTTTCTATGCTCCCTATTCCTCAGTTTAAATCACACAAACACACACAGGATTCAGGCAAGACCCTCTTCTCACAGTCACCATAATTTTCAGGCAAAGCTCTCCCCAGCTGTTCCAAACATATTTTTTTTATTTTCCCTCCCCCTCTTTTTTTTAGTTCCCATGGCAACTGGAACTAGTCAGCTACCTGCCTTACATTCTGGATTAATCTGGCCATTCATTGCTCAAGAGTCACTGTTCGTAATTCCAGGACTGATAGACTAGAAATAAGACATACTTTTCAAATTGAACTAAAACACTTATAGCTTATCAAGGTTCACACATTTTTTAAAAATCCCAACATTGACAAGGAGGCTAGAGCTGGGTTATAATATAAATGTTATCCTTAATTTTATCATTTCCTGCTTCTCAAAGAATGCCCAAAAGGAGTTACTTCCAAAAAATACAATATTGTAAAATCAAAATTCTTATTTCAAAATAAAACTGCCAGGCCTGCAGAAATTACTGCAGGGCAAAAATCAAATTAAACAGTTTAAAATCATAAGTCTATACGGGAGTAGATAGCTGTTTGGATACTAAATCTAAAAACATTTAAGTACATATTAAACAGTAGTTTGCAATCCTGAGAAACAAATTTATGATCTGCTATTAAGCAGAAATAATATCACAACATTTTGGATAAAATATTGTGTGCGCCTGTTTTAAAATCAGGGAGAGAATATTGCAGAGCTCATTGCAGAAATAGTTTAAAAGTGAAACTCCTACCAAATCTTCCTCTTTCAGAAAAAAAACATCCAGATAGAGTTAAGGTTTTGAATTCTGATTGACAGTTTCTCTGCCTTGTCAGGTCTCTATTTTACCTTGCCATTGTACAGATACCAGATACCAATTTAGCATGTCTGTTATCATTATTATTGGATTCTGTAAACCAAGTTGAGATAGAGCTGATTAAGTTTGCCTGTAAACAATGATGCACATTCCTACTAGTGAGCCATCAGCCAATATCTGTTTAAGTTTCCTCTCTCAAAAAACTGTGTTTTTGGACAGGTGTGGGAGGGAGAAGGAGTCTGCAGACTAAAGAATGGAATACTCACCTATATGCAGCAGAGTCGAAGAAGTTTTTTTTTAAAAAAAAAGCTGTCTCAAAAAAAGCAAAATAGAAGTTCAGACTGGCCTTCATATGGGTCTCACTCAAACCTATGTGCCCCAATGTTCCTTGAACAGGTATTCAGCTGTCACCCCATCCAGATTTTTAATATATTATAGGGCTTGTTTGATTTTGCAAAAGAAAGGAAGATAAGTAGAAGGAAGCGTCCAAATGATATTCTAGCTAAATCACTAATACAGGAAATTCCCTATACGTGTTCAAGAAGCTATCAAGTTCTGTCAAGTACCCACCATTTTAATTACTGCACCGTACATTTATTTATTTATTTATTTATTTATTACTTAGATTTGTATGCCGCCCCTCTCCGAAGACTCGGACTCAGGGTTGAACTATAGAGCCTTTGGTGCTCTCTGAGCTTATTTATTTATTTATTTTATTTATTCATTTGTCCAATACACAATACATATGGAAGGGAATAGACATGAAGTAATATATATAAAGATAATATGTAAAAATAGAGGAGAAAATATATGAAAGGAAGAAAATATATATGATATATGAGATAAAGGAAAGACAATTGGACGGGGGACGAAAGGCACACTAGTGCACTTATGTATGCTCCTTCGCTTGTTCGCTTGTAGATATTTTATTACTCATCAATGCTAGTGAGTGTGAGGTTTGCTCTCTGGTTTTAGACAATAGCTTGCATTGTGTTGATGGAAGTGTGGTTCCTCTCCCCCTCCTACTTGCTAGGTTTTTTAGGGTTGTGTTTTCTGTTCAGTTGTTTGTCTGGTGTTAAACCCTGGTTATCTAAGTGTTGGCTGCTGGAGAGGATATGTTCTGTTCTGAGCTTCTTACTTTTTTATTGTCCCTTTTGAATGGTGTGTAGATGTGGTTTATTTCTATGTGTCTATTGTTGACTAATTTGTTTGAATGCCAGGAATTCCCTACCATTTTTTTAAATTTAGCTTGACCTAGGATATTCAGTTTTCCAATTGAAATTATGTTTGAATCAGTTTTTATGTTATGAGGTTAAAGAGTTTTCATTGTGTTTTCTGACTGTTAGTTGATGTTCATAGAGGCATTCTGCTAGTCTTCTGCCTGTCTGTCCCACATAGTGCTGTTATAGTCCTTACCTTGTAAATTGTAGATAATCCTGGGGGGGTTTCTCTTTGGCTTACTCAGTCTTTTGGTCAACTTAAGATGTTTCAGAGTGCTTGGTTTGTGTGCTACAGTGATTATAGCAATAGTTTTTAGACTTATTTACCACTTCACAGTACTTTACAGCCCTCTCTAAGTGGTTTACGGAGTCAACATATATTGCCCCAATAATCTGGGTCCTCATTTTACCCACCTTAGAAGGATGGAAGGCTGAGTCAACCTTGAGCCTGTAGAGATTCGATCGGCCAAACTACTAGCAGCTGGTAATCAGCAGAAGTAGCCTGCAGTGCTGCACTCTAATCACTGCACCCCATGGCTCATAATAATAATCTGTTTATTGTATCTGAAATGTTTTATATATTATAATGTTATCCTTTTCATGGTTTGTATTAGTTATGCTGTAGTGTTTGAATGGTCAGACACTTTTCAACAAAGTTGTGCAGGTATCCATTTTGTTGGGAGATGTTTTATAGGAGATGTTTCCTTTTTTCTGGTGTTTTGTGTGGCTGCAGTACATTTGTACACGTGTGAATAATACTCTTGCACAGGTCCTCTTATGGGAGGTCAGGTTGTTTCCTTGGTAATGGAACACTGAGTGGGTTAGCGGGGATGGGGGTTTTTTCAATGGACTTGCATTTATTTATTTATTTATTTATTTATCTATTTATTTATTTAATGGATTTGTATGCCGCTCCTCTCTGCAGACTCGGGGCGGCTAACAACAATGATAAAAAACAACATGTAACAATCCAATTTAATAAAACAACTAAAAACCCTTATTATAAAAACCAAACATACACACAAACATACCATACATAACTTGTAATGGCCTAGGGGAAGGAATATCCTAACTCCCCCATGCCTGGCGACAAAGGTGGGTCTTGAGTAATTTGTGAAAGACAAGGAGGGTGGGGGCCGTTCTAATCTCTGGGGGGAGTTGATTCCAGAGGGCCAGGGCCGCCACAGAGAAGGCTCTTCCCCTGGGGCCCACCAAACAACATTGTTTGGTCGACGGGACCCGGAGAAGGCCAATTCTGTGGGACCTTATCGGCCACTGGGATTCGTGCGGTAGAAGGCAGTTCCAGATGTATTCCATTGCCTCTTCTGCTAATGTAGACTAGGTTATGGCCCGCTAGTGGCCAGCAGAGATGGCAGCAAACTCAGACAGTGAGGAGGTGGGGAGGGAACACGAGCTGGTTCTGGAGTCTGGGGAAAGCTCTGATAAGTACTCTGCATCCGAGGCAGAGATGGGTCCAGGGCCATCGGACAATTATCTGAATGGCCCTTCCCATAGGAAATAAATGTGAGCCAAAGGGAAGTGGTGTTTGCAGGAGACAGTTCATTTGTGTGAAGATTTGCTTATCAGAGAGATTCCCTGCCAAGTATTTCCTTGTACAGCATTTTGTCAAGAAGCTATCAGACTGGCAACTCCCCAAGAATTGATAAGGTCTATGTTTGAAAGGCTATTTGCCGGGAGTTTTCTGGATGTGAATCCGAGGAATTCACATTAGCCAAATAAAAAGAGGTGGTGCGAGGTGGTGAACTCCCCAACTCTGGACACTTTCAAGAGGAGATTGGACTGCCACCTGGCTGGGGTGCTTTAGGATTCCTGCTCAAGCAGGGGGTTGGACTTGGTGACTTGCATGGTCCCTTTCAACTCTAACAATCAAGCAAGCAAGCAAGCAAGCAAGCAAGCAAGCAAGCAAGCAAGCAAGCAAGAAAGAAAGAAAGAAAGAAAGAAAGAAAGAAAGAAAGAAAGAAAGAAAGAAAGAAAGAAAGAAAGAAAGAAAGAAAGAAAGAAAGAAAGTTTTTTTTGGGATAAGGAGTCAATTTGGTGAAGCCTAGGTCAAAACACTCTACTATATGCCAAGGGATAGACATTAATTGGGACAGGTTCATTGTCAATACAGAGAACAGATAATTCCAAGCTGCTCCTGACTAAATAATCACAATGTAGATATTGAAATCCCCAGAGTTTTGGAGACGAATTTGTGATCTGAAGATGGCTTCAAAAAAAAGTAGAACTGAAAACTGAAGCAGAATGAAGAGCTAAGGGGTAAACATTATTTCCCCTCTGTGTAAGGAGAGCACTTGAGATCACACAGTAGTGTTCCTGACAGCTGCTACCAAGCTATTGACGATGTTTGCACAATTAACTTTTCTTTTGCTAAAAAAAGAAAAAAGAAAATGAGAAAAGACAAAAACAAGAAACAAAGCCCTAACTTATCATCTGAAGATGGAAACAAATCCTATCATGAATATTTTTTTCAGTGTTTAGGCTTGTCTAATTAGTCATTTTTTTTAAAAAAAACCCACTGTTTGTTGTGGTTGGCTTCAGGCCAGCTCCTGTGGCTGCTGATTTTGATGCAGAGGAGTGGGAGAGACAGAGAGGAGAATGGAGTCAATCAAATCTCCAGCCAGAGGTTCATCTGAATCAGAAGGGGAAGAGTTAATGAACAACCCTATTCTGAATGCTCCGGTCCGCAGAATGCTGGGAAGACAAGAGGAGCTGTGCAAATGCAGAAATAAATTATAGGTCACAGGTGATAAGAATTAATGACGCTGCTGCAACCTTGAAAAAGGGGAGGGTTGGAGTGATTTGTGTGGGAGTCTATCATTCAGCGTTGAAGAAAGTTGGATGAATTGTATTTGCTGTGGATTTCTGGACATTCTGACATTCAAATTGTGAGTTATTTCTGGCTGAAGTAAGCCTGAAAGGCTCCTGAACTGACTGGAGTAGTTAACTCTGATCTATTGACTTCTTAAACTAACATTGCTCTGAAACTCAGTGTTTTGCAGTTTTCTGAATATAAAAAACAACCCTTGTTTGATTTTTACAAATCTGTGTGTGTGTGTTTGATTAATTACTTTGTTCCTGGGTGGCTCGAGGCCAGGCAGAACACTATCGAGGCTAGAATTCAAATGTTACCATGTCCAAATGGTCAGACCCAACTCAGAATAGCAGTAAACAAAGAGGTATGCCAGTAATTCCTTTCAAGGCAAAGGGCAGCATTCCCACAAATGTTCAACACAGCACGAGGTCTATAAATACACTTAACAATGGCAATAATTTTAACTTAACCAGTGCATTCATGGCAAATTCACATAGTAAAGCTCAGTTTAGGTTGCAATACTTAGAAACTATGGTTTTAAAATTTCCCAGAAATCTCTAAAGGTATGTCATATTGAGAACATTCTGGGAAATTTAAAATACTGGAGCAGTGGCTCCCATGAAGATACACAGTACAGGTAGTCCTCAACTAATAATTGTTTGTTTAGCAACCATTTGAAGTTACAATAGCATTGAAAAAAGTGACTCATGGCCTTCTTTCATGTGACCACAGCATCTCCATGGTCACATGATCAAAATTCAGACATTTGGAAACTGACTTGTATTTATGACAGTTGTAGCAACCATCATGAGATCCCCTATTGCGAGCTTCTGCCAAGCAAAATCAATAAGAAAGCCAGATTCATTTAACAACTATAGTACTAACTTAAGAACTGCAGGTGTTCACATAACAACTTATAAGAAAGCTTATAAAATGGGGCAAAACTCATTGAACAACTGTCTCACTTAGCAACAGAAATTTAGGGCTCAATTGTGGTTGTAAATCAAGGACTATCTGTGTTATAGAAGAATTTTCCAGAGAGTGTCTGTCTCATCTTAAGTAAGTGTAAACATCTCTCAGGTCAAGGAATTAAAAGCACAGAATGGAAATTATTCATTCATTCATTCATTTATTGCAAAATTTATAAGGCTACTGAACTCTAAATAAAAAATAAGAATCTATAACAACTTGGTTGGTTGGTTGGTTGGTTGGTTGGTTGGTTGGTTGGTTGGTTGGTTGGTTGGTTGGTTGGTTGACCACAGGAGCCTGGCTATCAGTGGCTGATACTTCCACAGCCGTGGCAAATTCTCTTCTTCACAGTAGGTTTCCAGGATATGCTATAATGACAGCATTTATTCGTATATGCAAACATCCAAATTATAATCCCAAATAGTAAACTGGATGCAAGGTTGTTGAGAATAGTAATTCATCTAGAGTAATCTTGTGAATTTCACTGCCAAAATGAGATCTTTGAGACCTCTTGTTTACTGTCCTTCTGTAAATCCTGAAGCTTTTTCAGAGGGAGGATCACTTTATATAGAATAGAATAACAGAGTTGGAAGGGACCTTGTATGTCTTCAAGTCCAACCCACTGCTTAGGCAGGAAACCCTACACCACATCAGACAAATGTTTACCCAACGTCTTAAAAAATTCAAGTATTGGAGTATTCACAACTTCTGGAGGCCAGCTGTTCCACAGATTAATTATTATAATCGTCAGGAAATTTCTCCTTAGTTCTACGTTGCTTCTCTCCCTGATTAGTTTCCACCCATTGCTTCTTGTTTTACCCTCAGGTGCTTTGAAGAATAGTTTGACTCCCTCTTCTTTGTGGCAACCCTTTATTTATTTTATTTATTTATTTATTAGATTTGTATGCCGCCCCTCTCCATAAACTCGGGGCGGCTCACAGCATACAATAAAACAATTCATGACAAATCTAATAGATTTAAAAAACATTTTAAAACCCCATTATTAAACCAGACATACACACAGACATACCAATACATAAATTGTATAGGCCCGGGGGAGAGGGGGGGAATGCCTCAATTCCCCCATGCCTGATGGCAGAGGTGAGTTTTAAGGAGTTTACGGAAGGCAAGGAGGGTAGGGGCAGTTCTAATCTCTGGGGGGAGCTGGTTCCAGAGAGTCGGGGCCGCCACAGAGAAGGCTCTTCCCCTGGGACCCGCCAGACGACATTGTTTAGTCGACGGGACCCAGAGAAGGCCAACTCTGTGGGACCTAATCGGGCGCTGGGATTCGTGCGGCAGAAGGCAGTCCCGGAGATATTCTGGTCCGAAATATTGGACCACTGCTATCATGCCTCCCCTAGTCCTTCTTTTCATTACACTAGACATACTCAGTTCCTGCAACCATTCTTCATATGTTTTAACCTCCAGTCCCCCAATAATCTTTGCTGCTCTCTTCTCTGCACTCTTTCTATCATGCAGAGTCTCAACATCCTTTTTTACATCGTGGCAGCCAATACTGGATGTTCTGTCGGGCTCTCTGGTAGACTCCTCCCAAAAATTCACAGGTACAAATTTCAGACACACACACGTTTGAAAATTCAAAACAATGTTCTTTATAATGAAAATGCACTTAAACTAAGCCCTCTTTTGGTATAGCAAAGAGCATTCTCTCCAAACAAACTGGTAATTAGTACAAGTCCCTTATCAGTTCTGAGATACTTATCTTGCAGCTGTGAGGCAATTCACAGTCCTTCTTTCATAAAGTGAAACACACTTTGCTCTGGTTTAGTTTCAAAGTGGGGAAAAATCAGCACACAAAAGGTCAAAGTCAGTAAAGCAGTCACGAAACACAATGATCAGATAATCCTCCACAATGGCCAAACCCACAGGCTGCTATTTATAGCAGCCTCACTAATCACCACAGCCCCACCCAACCACAGGTGGCCTCATTTTCTTTGATAATAATCTCTCAGTTGTTGTTGCCTATGCATCGCTCTCCGCATGCGTGGCTGTATCATTAACTCTTGTTCTGAATCCAAGGAGTAGCTAGATAATTGATCTCCTTCTGAGCTGTCCGCCACACTCTCCTCCTCCCTGTCACTCATGTCTTCTTGGTCAGAGGAGCCTTCATCAGCAGATTCCACGGGGGGGGGGGGGCGCAAAACAGGCCTGCAGCATGTGGATGTCTTCCCCACATCCACAGTCCTCCCCACAGGAGCTGGGCCAGAGCTAACCACAATACTGGATGTCTTACCAAGGCATTATAAGGTGATATTAACACTTCACGTGATCTTGATTCTATCCCTCTGTTAATGCAGCCTAGAACTGTGTTTGCTTTTTTGGCAGCTGCTACACACTGCTGCCTCATATTTAAATAATTGTCCATTAGGACTTCAAGATTCCTCTCACAGTTACTATTGTTGATCAAGGTACCACATATACTGTACCTGTGCATTTTCTTTTTCTTGCCTAAATGTAGAGCCTTACTTTTTTTTAATAGACTTTGCAAAGACTGAAAAACTAGCGGAAATATAAGAACCAAATATGTTCCTGCATATATTGTCAATCACAGTCATTATGGGGGTTTTTAGGAGAGGCTTATGTAAACCCTGACACCAATCCACTATAATCAGTTTGCTGCCTGTTTTTCATCTAAGCCTTTTCAGTACAATCCTGAAAATAGCTTTTGATAAAATTGGAAATAACACCATACATATAATAACAATGATATGAATTGTCAGTATTATGTAAAATTCAAATTGGTGTGAATAGGTACAAGCACTGTCTCTCCCTACCTGCAGACAGGCTACAAGAATGGTGGAAGGTCTTAAGCATAAAACGTATCAGGAAAGACTTAATGAACTCAATCTGTATAGTCTGGAGGACAGAAGGAAAAGGGGGGACATGATCGGAACATTTAAATATATTCAAGGGTTAAATAAGGTCCAGGAGGGAAGTGTTTTTAATAGGAAAGTGAACACAAGAACAAGGGGACACAATCTGAAGTTAGTTGGGGGAAAGATCAAAAGCAACATGAGAAAATATTATTTTACTGAAAGAGTAGTAGATCCTTGGAACAAACTTCCAGCAGACGTGGTAGATAAATCCACAGTAACTGAATTTAAACATGTCTGGGATAAACATATATCCATCCTAAGATAAAACACATGAGGTCTTTTTCTGCCGTCAGACTTCTATGTTTCTATGTTTCTATGCAAATATAAGCATACACACAGAGATCAAGGAATTCAGACTTCAAAGGAGAAGCCGTGCATCAGAGTTTTGGGAGAATAAGGCAGAGCAGGGAGAGTTGTGCCATTTAATAGTTGTTCCTAGGGATCAGCATTCAAAGGCATTGGCCGTTGTTCAAAGGCAGGGGAAGGTGCTAAATCATTCTTCCATTTACTCAGTAATTCTCAAGGGACTAAAGGAAATACCATTTAATTACATCAGGTTTGTGTGGTAAACATGCCATTTAGTCTGATCATCAGTTTATGGCCACTTGCCTTGCTGCCTTTTAAAGATGCAACTACAGTGATACCTTGTCTTACAAACTTAATTGGTTCCGGGATGAGGTTCTTAAGGTGAAAAGTTTGTAAGACGAAACAATGTTTCCCATAGGAATCAATGGAAAAGTGATTAATGCGTGCAAGCCCAAAATTCACCCCTTTTGCCAGCCGAAGCACCCGTTTTTGCACTGCTGGGATTCCCCTGAGGTTCCCCTCCATAGGAAACCCCACCTCCGGACTTCTGTGTTTTTGCGATGCTGCAGGGGAATCCCAGCAGGGAAATCCCAGCATCGCGAAAACGAGCGCTTCGCTGGCAACGGAAGTGTGGAGGTGGGGTTTCCCAATGAAGGGAGCATCAGTGAAATCGCAGCATCACAAAAACACCAAAGTCCTCAAAACCCCACCTCCGGACCTCTGTGTTTTTGCAATGCTGCGATTTGACTGAGGCTCCCCTCGCTGGGAAACCCTACCTCCGGACTTCTGTTGCCAGCGGAGCGCCCGTTTTTCGCTGCTGGGATTCTCCTGCAGCATCACAAAAACATGGAAGTCCAGAGGTGGTGTTTCCCATGGAGGGGAGCTTCAGGAGAATCCCAGCAGCGCAAAAACGGATGCTTCGCTGGCAACGGAAGTCTGGAGGCGGGGCATCCCAGCAGCGGCGTTGGGTTTGTAAGGTGAAAATAGTTTGTAAGAAGAGGCAAAAAAATCTTAAACCCCGGGTTTGTATCTCGAAAAGTTTGTATGACGAGGCGTTTGTAAGACGAAGTATCACTGTATATTAGTGACAGGAGATGCCTTCTCTTCTTCCCTGCACCAGGAGAAATAAATCAGTGTCTTTGGCTGAGAATAAACATGTGCTCACTTTTCATTATCACAAGAGTGAGAGAAAATGGAGGGAAGAAAAGTATATTTCCCTCATACAATCAAATATTCTTCTACTCTGAGCTGTCCAGCTGTGCCAGCGTGCCTCTCTATAACTTGGATAGTTTAGGAAAAAGGGTGAAGAGATGAAAGTCTATTCCACACATGTACTTCTTCCACTGCATAAATGAATAAGACATGCAAATTTGATTCCACAGATACAGGGGTGGGCTTTAAAACTTTTAGCAAGGGGTTCTCTGCCCAGTTGCTGGGTGGGCGTGACCATGGTTGTGGGTGGATGTGGCCTAGTCGACCTCCTGTACCATGGTGGGATGGTGCAGGAGGTGGGAGGGACGTTTTTACCTTCCCCGGGCTTCAGAGGCTTTCCCCGAGCCTCCAGGAGGGCGAAAATGGCCACCCCAGGCTCCAAAGACCCTCGGGAGGCTGGAAACAGCCCTGTTTCCCAAACTTCTATGTCAGTGACCTGCTGTTTTCTGTTTGGTGCAACATTTCGATTTGCCTCCCTCTATTTACACATATTTAGACAAAATGCTTTAAGATTGATAGTTATACATCTAGTTACATGGGCATGTTAAGTACATATCCTGTTTGTTTGTTTGTTTGTTTGTTTGTTTGTTTGTTTGTTTGTTTTATTTGTCATACAAATATAGTATTGTATTGTAGTATGTTTAACATAATATAAGTATAAAGTAGAGATAGAAAAGATAAAAAAGACATTAGGACAGGAACGGTAGGCACCAAGGTGCACTTATGCACGCCCCTTACAGACCTCTTAGAAAAGGGGAGAGGTCTATTGTAGATAATGTAAGGTTGAAGATTTTGGGATTCGGGGAAGAAACAACAGAGTCCTGTGGTGAATTCCAGGTGTTGACCACTCTATTGCGGAAATCGTATTTTCTGCAGTCTAGTTTGGAGCGATTTACATTTAGTTTGTATTTATTGCATGCTCTTGTGTTGTTGCTGTTAAAGGTGAAGTAGTCGCTAACAGGGAGTACATTGCGATGTATGATTTTATGAACAGCAGTTTTATGAACAACAGTTAAATCAGTTCGGAGGCGGAATAGCTGTAAATTTTCTACACACAGTAATTGAAGTCTGGAGGAGTAAGGTAATTTGTTGCGTGAGGAGGAGTGGAGGACTCTTCTTGTGAAGTATTTCTGCACTCTTTCAATTGTATTAATGTCTGTTATGCAGTGTGGATTCCATACAGGTGAGCTGTATTCAAGAATTGGTCTGACAAATGTTTTGTATGCTCTGGTTAGTAGATCGCTGCTTTTAGAGAAGAAGCTGTGTAGAATTAAGTTTGTGTCTCTTAGTGCTTTTTTGGCAATGCTGTTGCAGTGGGCTCTGGCACTTAGGTCAGTTTGCAGCACATAAACGTAATTGGACTAAGGTCTAATCTAACAGATGAAACATTTTGAAATTTGGATTGGCCATCTTTCCCACCAAAACTTTGATTAGTTAATATGTTTATATTATAAAGAGATTAGTTGGGTGGATGGTTTAGCTAATAAGTGTTTATTTGCACATATTGATAGTTTCTGTTGTGTTCTAATCAGTGAGGCAAGCATAAACAGATTTTGATCTCTCTGCAATCATCTCAGGCATTCAGCTCTACTGCTTGTCACTTGAGTAAAAGAGATTCCTAACAGAAAAAGTACAAACCAAATTAAGTCAGAAATATATTGACAAAATTGAACGGGTCCAAAGACGGGCTACAAGAATGGTGGAAGATCTTAAGCATAAAACGTATCAGGAAAGACTTAATGAACTCAATCTGTATAGTCTGGAGGACAGAAGGAAAAGGGGGGACATGATCGAAACATTTAAATATGTTAAAGGGTTAAATAAGGTCCAGGAGGGAAGTGTTTTTAATAGGAAAGTGAACACAAGAACAAGGGGACATAATCTGAAGTTAGTTGGGGGAAAGATCAAAAGCAACATGAGAAAATATTATTTTACTGAAAGAGTAGTAGATCCTTGGGACAAACTTCCAGCAGACATGGTAGATAAATCAAGTAACTGAATTTAAGCATGCCTGGGATAAACATATATCCATTGTAAGATAAAATACAGGAAATAGTATAAGGGCAGACTAGATGCACCATGAGGTCTTTTTCTGCCGTCAGTCTTCTATGTTTCTATGTTTCTAATATAAATCAACAGACAACTTGTTGATGTTGACAGGAATTCCTCCACTCTGATGGTTCTGTTCAGATTTCCATTTGAGTTCCCTACTGTGTAGAGGAACAGAAATGATAGTGTATGTAGAACACTTTGCCAGGGCTGGATGTGGGTCATAGATGGTTCCAGCAGCTTTTCTTCACTAATGATTTGTAGCATCCCTGGAAGCTGGTGATCCCAATTTTATCCTCCGCTTGCATCATACTGACACTATTTCATCCTCAAACTATCTTCCCCATTTGTTTGTGTCCTGCAAAACACCCAATTCTTCTTTCTTAAATATCAAGGTAGGGGAGAAATGCAGTGCTCCCCTACTTCAATGGGGATAATTTAGGTGCCCAATGCAGACTTGATTTTTATGGGTACCCAAATCTAGGTCATATTGGCGTGGAGAATCTGAATCTTAGTAGGAAGAGAGGGCAAGGAATATATGCCATTGATCTATTAAGATAATTTTTACATGCAGAGACATGTAACCAGACTTTAACACTAGAAGAAATTTATTTGGGGATTGGAGAAGATATAAAAAGAGAGCATTAACCCTTTTTCTTAGATTCCAAATACTTTTTCAGTTTTCCCCCTTGCCTTGTAATGTAGTCCTAGACTAGAGTCACTGGTCAAGAAGTTAATTAAGGAGAAATATAAAGAAAAATAAAGCATTTTCTTATTCTCTAGTCCTATCTTTCTCTTCCTAAGGCTAAAGTCATGTCAGAATGATATAGTTTTACTTGCTTGTGAAATGCAAGAAGAGGTAAGGCTAAAGCAGTGTTTCCCAACCTTGGCAACTTGGAGATATCTGGACTTCAACTCCCAGAATTCCCCAGCCAGCATTTGCTGGCTGGGGAATTCTGGGAGTTGAAGTCCAAATATCTTCAAGTTCCTAAGGTTGGGAAACACTGGGCTAAAGAATGTTTCAGATGATGGGGACAACTACAAATAAACCTGTGATTTATTCCAAAACCGGTGAACTTTTGAGAGGTAAGGAGAATTCTCAAAACTCTTTCTATATGTTTGGACAGATAGGCAGATTCAACTATGGCAAGATCTGTCAATCAGAACAGAGCTGGAAGGGACTTGGGAGGTCTTCTAGTCCAGCCCTGTGCTGAAGTAGGAGACCCTACATTCTTTCAGACAAGTGACTATCCAGCCTATTCTTAAAAAGACTATATACATGCATATATAGCAGGGTTGAAATGCTCTCAGTTCGCTCGTGTCTATTGGTCATCAGAAAGCCGATTGTGAAGGGAGTGTGAAGCTCTGCCCACCTGCCTGGATGCCGCCATTTTGGTTCTTTTACCCTCTGCGCCTGCACAGAAATCTTTACACATGTGCAGATCGTGGTGTCCAGGCAGGTGGTGGAGCCTCATTTATTTATTTATTCATTTATTAGATTTGTATGCCGCCCCTCTCCGTAGACTTGGGGCGGCTAACAACAGTAATAAACAGCATGTAACAAATCTAATGTTTAAAATAATTTAAAAACACTTATTAAAACCAAACATACACACAAACATACCATGCATGAATTGTATAGGCCTAGGGGGGGAAAGGGTAGTTTAGTTCCCCCAAGCATGATGACAGAGGTGGGTTTTAAGGAGCTTACGAAAGGCAAGAAGGGTGGGGGCAATTCTGATCTCCGGGGGGAGCTGGTTCCAGAGGGTCGGGGCCGCCACAGAGAAGGCTCTTCCCCTGGGTCCCGCCAGACAACATTGTTTAGTTGATGGGACCTGAAGAAGACCAGCTCTGTGGGACCTAACCTATCTGGCGACCGATAGGCAAGAGCGAACCAGGACCATTTCACCCTGGTATATAGTCTGTTTTACAATGTTTGTTTCTCCAGTCTAGAGACTAGGAGCATTGCCTGTTATCCAGTATTATATTTTGTTAGACTTTAAAAATAATAAACAGCACTTTGAATTGGGCCTGAATGTCTACTCCTTACCAACGCAGAGACAAAATTGATGTTATTTTGACTTTTGTTGTTGTTGTTGTTCTCTGGTCAGCAGTCTACCCGTTGCGATTTGTATCAGCTGACTGACATAAGAGTGACTTACATTGTGTTATGGTAGTTCAAATGTATGGTGATGATGGCAGAGGTTACTAATACCAGGGTGGTAGTTATTAAATCCACGGCTTTGATGCATAACCCTTCTGGATTTCCACCACCATTGTTTTGGGGACCTCTTTAAATGTTTAAATATCCTTCAGCTCCTAAATAGATTTAGATGTGAAGAAGTCATGCAGGAGCAGACTCCTCTATTACACTGTTTCTCAGATCAACTAGGTACAAGATGGAACTGTCTGTCAACTCCCTTCCTTGTTGGGGAAACCCCAGAGCGCCTTCTCTAAAGTCTCTGGATTAATGGGGTGGACCATTATAATGGGCTTGCCACTTGTTAAATCCTTGCTAGAATGAAGGACTGCAATCTTGTAGTAAATAACGGTTCTTTATTGAACAGGAGGTAACAGTTTACAGAACTAAACAAGACAAACATGGCCTTGCCTGGCAGCTATATATATACCGGGCTGCCAGGCTGAGCCAACCAATCACCTTGCAGTATTTTCCCACCCAAGGAATATGGGGCGGTACAAGGCCTAACTGTCCTCTGGACACAACACCACTACTGGAGAGATCCAGAATATCTGGGAAGGAATCAGGGGCGGGCTACTGCCTGGACAGGGGGAATGCAGTAAAAATGGACCTCCACCCCAGAGCACCCAATTTGCACTGAAAGATGTTGAAAGAAAATGCAGGGCGTCCTGCAAAAGCCACGTGTTGTGCATGCTTGAATGAATGAGTAAGTATTTTGTGGTAGTAAAAATTTTGGTAGCCCTTCACTGGAAGGAATCTATGACAATGCACAGATATTAAGGTCCTCACTTTTCAGATCACATCTCCTCTGCTTTGAAGTAAAAATCAGATGTAATGTATGATGCCATCAGTGAAGGGCTACCAGAATTTTTACTACCACACTGTGGGTGTGACTTACGCATTTTCTTTCAACATCTTTCAGTGCAAATTGGGTGCTTTGGGGTGGAGCTCCATTTTTGTTACTCCACTGAGTCCCCGTCCCCCCGTCCGGACAGTAGCCCATCCCTGGATGTGGGCTACTTCATGAAAATATACGGTAGGCGGGACGTGTCATCACGTTTATTCATGCTGAGGGGGTGTTTTTCTATCTCTATGGCTTCCATAGAATATTCCATAGAAGAATAAACGCACGCATTGCAGAACATAAAAATGCAGTCAAAAAAGAAGAAAAAACTTCCTCCCTTGTCCAGCGCATTAAAAAAACAGGACATGAAATTGACTTCGAAAAAACTAAATTACTTTCCAAAACAGAACACGTATATAAAAGAATAATCATGGAAGCCATAGACATAGAAAAACACCCCCTCAGCATGAATAAACGTGATGACACGTCCCGCCTACCAGAAATTTGGAAACCAGCCCTAAACAAAAAAACATATCATAATCATCACCATGTTAATCCTTCAACTAAATGTGATTCCACCAACCAATCAAATCACTAAAACATAGCCACCCAATCTATTTGCTACATTCAAACCAAATCTCCACCCCACCACTATTTATAAGGAACAAATGGCAGTTGCAAACAAACTATATTTACAGCAGAACGAAGCTTACAACTTCAGCCTGATGATGGTGAATGTGATTTCACTGAAACGTCGCATAGACACTCAAAATATTACATGGGGCAAAACCTGAACTCAGAACAATCTACGTATGTATGTATGTATGTATGTATGTATGTATGTATGTATGTATGTATGTATGTATAAAATATTTATAATTACAGTATATATATTATATTATATATAAAATGTATCTCATTGGATAATTCAGATCTATATTAGTACCTATAGGTCAACAGCAGAAGGAAGGGGTTAAAAAAAGATACAAAAGACAGCCAAAGATAGACATATGGGAAGCAGCCAATCCAATCTGTGCAATGAAAAGCTATAACTAAACATGTCAATTCCTATAAACGTGTTCTCTGTTTCTCAACGATACCTCCTCCCCTGATAGCTACTGGTAGAAGATTGATAACTTCAGCAGCCAAGTTTCATAATTCTTCAGGGAACTCAATTTCCAAGCTTTTAATATAATTTGTTTAGCAATTAAGGCTAATTTTTCAATCTAGGCTTCTGATTACTATTAAGAGAAGATAAATATTTGGGAAGCACTATCCTGTAAGACACAGTGCATGGACAGAGCTAAATATAAAAGTCATTTTCCTAATCACATCCACTTGGTAAACTGTTGTACATAACAGGAATACCTCTGAGGCATACCAGTGCCAAAGGATAGTAGTTATCTATGTTCTATTTTGGGTCTGCATGTGACCAAAGTAAGTTTGTTGTTTTGTCTTATCTACAAATAAGATCAATCAAATCACTATATTCCTATAACAAGCAAATATTCACATTGTAAATAGTAGTTATCTTTTAAATTCTAGGGAAATATATAAGGCAATATACATTAACTCCACCAACAATGGCCAATGGAAGGAATTGCTGACAATGTCATGTAAAACCTATAAAGGTATTTCAGTTTCCAGATAATAGGGTATCTCATCGACTGTAGCATTTCCACAATTGTATACAGGCAGATATACTGATTGAGAATAATCAATATCATAATCTAGATATTTAGCAATATGGCTTTATGGCCATCTTTCTGTTCTGAAATAAACAAAAAGATGTAGGTTATGAAGAATGTACCAGAATGCAGAACATACAGTATTAAA
Organism: Erythrolamprus reginae; assembly: GCF_031021105.1. NCBI lineage: Eukaryota > Metazoa > Chordata > Lepidosauria > Squamata > Dipsadidae > Erythrolamprus > Erythrolamprus reginae. The sequence goes on along the minus strand of NC_091952.1, from coordinate 98,402,316 downwards.
GGTGTGCTAGAATCCTTGATTATTTTTTAAAAAAACAATTTCAGCGAATAAAAACTCCCACAAGAATTGAGTGTAAGAACAGAGTGGTTCAGAATAAGAAAAAGAGCAAGGTGAGAAAGTATTTTGTCTCCCTACCTATTTAAGTTGTTCTGTTAATATATTTTAAGAATGGTAGGAATGGAAGGGATAATAGCTGGAATCTAAATTCTAATCTGAAACATTCACAGTGGGAGACATAGATGACACTGGTTTGTCACTTGGAAGAAAGAAGATTTAGATAAGCTAATTAGGAAAGTCAAAAAGTAGAATATGAAAAATATGGATTCATGGTAAATATTAGGACTCAATAATAATATCAACTAGCATGCATACCTAGTGAATTCACAGCTAATGACAAGAAGCAAATGCCTAGAGTGGTTTTTTTTTCCTAGGCTTCAGAATGAAGAAAAATGTGCTGGAAATGTGATAGAAGAAAATGACAAATATACTATAGACAAGATCATAAGGTATGATGCTATTTCTGAGTTGGGGGAAAGGTCAGAATAGTAAAAGGACTAGTTAAAAGTGCTGAAAAAAGTGACTCATGGCTGTCTTTCACACTTACAACCAATGCAGCATCCCATGTAGTCACGTGATCAAAATTCCAGATGTTTGACAACTGATTCATATTGATGACAGCTGCAGTATCCTAGGATCTTGGGATCACCTTTTGTGACTTTCTGATGGGGAAAGTCAATGGGGAAGCCAGATTCACTTAATAAGAGCATATGCACCAATGACAAATTCCTTTTGTATCCAATCCCACTTGGCCAATAAAGAATTCTGTTCTGTTCTACAACTGTGTGACTAACTTAACCACTGCAGCAATTCACTTAATTTTAATTTTACAAAATTTTGTAAAATGGGACAAAACAAATGCTTCACTTAGCAATAAAATTTTTGGACTCAATGGTAAGTCGAGGATTACCTGTTAATTAGGTAATTAATTAATTAGGGCAATGAAAGCAGGACTTGATTAAGAAAACATGCCTGGGATAAACATGTATTCATCCTAAGATAAAATACAGGAAATAGTTTAAGGGCAGACTAGATGGACCATGAAGTCTTTTTCTGCTGTCAATCTTCTGTGTTTCTAAAATAAATACCTTTGAAATTAACTTGTTATTAAGATAGTTATTAAGAATATTCCATGGTTGTAAGTGTAAGAGCCAGTCAATTGATCCTGGGAGGAATAAAAAGTGATTGGTCCCTAGAGATACCAACAAGCAGGAACCTGCAAACTATATATCATGTTCTGTCAGGCTCTCTGGTAGACTTCTCCCAAAAATTTCACAGGTACAAATTTCAGACACACACACATTTGAAAATTCAAAACAATGTTCTTTATAATGAAAAGTCACTTAAACTAAGCCCTCTTTTGGTATAGCAAAGAGCACTAGTCTCCAAACAAACTGGTAATTTGTACAAGTCCCTTATCAGTTCTGTGATACTTAGCTTGCAGCTGTGAGGCAATTCACAGTCCTTCTTCTTTCACAAAGTGAAACACACTTTGCTCTGGTTTAGTTTCAAAGCGAGGAAAAAGCAGCACACAAAAGGTCAAAGTCAGTAAAGCAGTCACAAAACACAATGATCAGATAATCCTCCACAATAGCCAAACCCACAGGCTGCTATTTATAGCAGCCTCACTAATTACCACAGCCCCACCCAACCACAGGTGGCCTCATTTTCTTTGATAATAATCTCTCAGTTGTTGTTGCCTATGCATCGCTCTCCGCATGCGTGGCTGTATCATTAACTCTTGTTCTGAATCCAAGGAGGAGCTAGATAATTGATCTCCTTCTGAGCTGCCTGCCACACTCTCCTCCTCCCTGTCACTCATGTCTTCTTGGTCAGAGGAGCCTTCATCAGCAGATTCCACCGGGAGCAAAACAGGCGTGCAGCATGTGGATGTCTCCCCCACATCCACAGTCCTTGGGGCAGGAGCTGGGCTAGAGCTAACCACAACATATCATAGAGGCAGATGATGGGCAAGAGAAAAGCAACTGGCCTTGACAAGATTGTGGGAAGTAGAAGAAGGACTATAAGGAGACGACCAGACTGAGCCCAAGGGAAGGTCAAACATGCCATCAGTCTCGAGACTCTTCATGCTCACAAGAGATCTAAGTCCAGCCCGCCTTGATTTTCATTGACTTTTACCTACCACCAGTGAAAGGCTACCAAAACTTTTACTACCACACTGTGGGCATGGCTTATTTATTTTTTTTCAACATGTTTCAGTGCAAATTGGGTGTTCTGGGCTGGAGCTCCATTTTCGCTACCCCACTGCATTCCACCACCACCCGTCCGGGCAGTAGCCCACCCCTGCCTACCACCAATTTGCTTTGCCTCTCAGTTCTTCAGATTGCTGTAGAGAGCTTTAGCCTTCAATAAACTGTACATATTCATTTGAGCTGCCTGGACTCTTGGTTTCATGTGCTTGACAAGGACAAGACAATAGATTAAGTGGATGAAAGAGATCAGGGATGTCACTGCGATGTCCCTGGAGGAATTATTGTCACCAGGAACAAGTAAAAATTGAACCATTTTTCTACCCAGTTACCAGAAACCCTAAACGAAATAACTAAGCTAATCATTTGTCACAGAAGCAACAGACAGGAGAGGCAGGAATTGCCTTGGGAAGCATTCAGAAAAAGGTCCCTGGATTTAAACACTAGGAAACTCTTTTGAGGAGGCTTAGGTTTTTTTAAACCTGTCATCCTTTTTTATTTTGATTATGGTTATGAGTCCCCACCACCATCACCACCACCAAAAGTGGAAATGACCTACATGTCCTACACATTGGGAAGAAGAATCTGAACTCCAAATACGAACTGAATAATCAAATTATCACAGATAATCCCCACTCGGTTAAAGACCATGGTATACTAATAACAAAAGATTTAAGTGCCAAAGCCCACTGCAACAATATAGCCAAGAAGGCTTCAAGAGTTGTAAACCTAATCCTATGTAGCTTCTGCTCTGGCAATCTCACACTACTTACCAGAGCCTACAAAACTTTTGCCAGACCCATCCTCGAATACAGCTCATCTGTTTGGAACCCATATCACATCTCAGACATTAACACCCGTGAAAATGTCCAAAGATACTTCACCAGAAGAGCCCTTCACTCCTCCACTCGAAATAGAATACCCTACGAGACTAGACTTTCAATCCTGGGCCTAGAAAGTTTAGAACTAAGACGCCTTAAACAAGATCTAAGTATTGCCCACAAGATCATATGCTGCAACGTCCTGCCTGTCGGCAACTACTTCAGCTTCAACCACAACAACACAAGAGCACACAACAGATTTAAACTTAATATTAACCGCTCCAAAATTGACTGTAAAAAATATGACAACCGAGTTGTCGAAGCATGGAACTCATTACCGGACTCCATAGTGTCATCCCCAAACCCCCAACACTTTACCCTTAGATTATCCGTGGTTGACCTATCCAGATTCCTAAGAGGTCAGTAAGGGGCGAGTACAAGTGCACTAGAGTGCCTTCCGTCCCCTGTCCTATTGCTCTCCTATATCTCCTATACCTTTCTTCTATTCCTATATCTTCTTCTATTCTTTCATTGATATGTTCTATTACTTTATCTTCTTTTCTATTATTTCTTAGATATATTTTACTATGAGTATCTCCTCTATAACCTTCATCATGTATTTTACTATGTGTATATAGATATATACCCACTAAAACCCTCATTGTGTATTCGACGGAATAAATAAATAAATGAATGAATGAATGAATGAATAAATGAATGAATAAATAAATAAATAAATAAATAAATAAATAAATAAAAAATATGTCCCTGATGTGTGAAACCAACTCTGCCAAACAGAAACAAAGGAAACCATCTGCTGAACACTTCTTGTGCTTTATCTCACAAAGCTGTTATCTACGAAATAACAATGCAGTTGTGTACATGTGTCTGTCTATGTGCGCTTTCCTGCGTGCTCCTCAAATTTAAAAAGCAACTGGTGTTCCTCCTCTGGTTTCCAGTGGGCTGCCTTTCCCTCTTCGTTTCTTATTTTCCTATAGCTGAAAAGACGTGTGGGAATAATTCAGAGATGTCAAAACATGCCATTAGTCACGCTGTGAGGCCTCCTGTTCAGGGAGCTGCTGCCACTGAGCATACATCAGCCTAAGACAGGAGCATGGTTTGCAGGGAAGGGAAGGCTCGTGAACCGTGAAATATGTGTCCAATCTGACAAGGAGTTCCCTCCTTCCCCTGCTTGTGTCCTGATCTAGCCATTCATAGTTTGGTAAAATAAAATAAAATAAACAGTTAACACAAAAAGCGTTTCCCCCTTCCATGTTCTTTCTACTGAGGGTAGCCATTACCCATATTTTAATGTTGGATTTGTCAGTTAGCTTTAATAACCCTGTTATTATGTCTGAGATGCCTCCCAGCAGTGATACAAAATAGAGGGGCGGGGTTGTCACGCTGTGGATTGACAGCCTCCAAAGACATTAAGAAGCATCCTGTAGTTAAATGGTTAACCCTGTTTGTTAATGTAGCTCCTCCCTCTCTATGATGTAACCCTGCTTTGCTCACTTCCTCCCTCACGCAGGAAAAGAAGCAGAAGCCATATTTTCTTTCTCTTAATAGCTAAGATGTAAGACGTGTATTCATGCCTCTCCGGCAAAAAATACTTTTTCCTACTTTTTACAATAAAAGTTAAATTCATTTTCATAATGAATGCTTGTGCTTTAATTCCATCGACCTCCGGAAGGCCTCACTTCAGTTTTAAAAGGCTGAGCTCTCTCGGTGAGATTTCTCTTTCCGTCAGGGGTGAGCGTTTTAAGGCACAGAATTAGGGCCAGTAGAAACACGGGAAGCTTCACTGTCCCTTTTGAAAGGTTTAAGGGATGGCACTTGATTAGAATATGATCCTGGGCCTTGAAAGTTTAGAACTAAGACGCCTTAAACAAGATCTAAGTATTGCCCACAAGATCATATGCTGCAACGTCCTGCCTGTCGGCGACTACTTCAGCTTCAACCACAACAACACAAGAACACACAACAGATTTAAACTTAATATTAACCGCTCCAAACTTGACTGTAAAAAATATGACTTCAGTAACTGAGTTGTCGAAGCGTGGAACATAGTTCCCTCTAAGCTGAGCAGTGAGCAATCGCTCACTTAAAAATCATCATCAACTCAGAGTTTTTCAAACCTGCCCAGAAGCAGAGAGGGAAAGACTGAGAGGGAAGGAGAGAAGGAGGAAGAGAGGAAGAGAGAAAAACAGATAGAAAAAAGAGAGGAAGAAAAAGAGAAAGAAAAAGAATGGGAGTAAGGAAGAGAGAAAGAAAATCAAAATCTAGTTTGAAACTAGCTCAACTATTTAAGTGGCATTTTGATATTGATAGAGTTGCCCTATTATGAGCTCACTGTTATAGACACACAGTACAGTATTTTATTTTGAAATTCTCTGAGGCAAAACAGGGTGGGTTTTTTATTTATTTATTTATTTGTTTGTTTGTTTGTTTAATATTTCTGTGCTGCCCAGTCCCGAAGGGACTGCCGCTCAGACACTATACTTTTCCGCCCACCCCCCAAAAAAATTAGAGGGAACACTGGCGTGGAACTCATTACCGGACTCCATAGTGTCATCCCCAAACCTCCAACACTTTACTCTTAGATTATCTACGGTTGACCTATCCAGATTCCTAAGAGGTCAGTAAGGGGCGAGTACAAGTGCACTAGAGTGCCTTCCGTCCCCTGTCCTATTGCTCTCCTATATCTCCTATACCTTTCTTCTATTCCTATATCTCTTCTTCATTGATATGTTCTATTACTATGCCTTCTTTTCTATTATTTCTTAGATATATTTTACTATGAGTATCTCCTCTATAACCTTCATCATGTATTTTACTATGTGTATATAGATATATACCCACTAAAACCCTCATTGTGTATTGGACAAAATAGATAGATAGATAGATAGATAGATAGATAGATAGATAGATAGATAGATAGATAGATAGATAGATAGATAGATAGATAATTCTTTTCCTCAGCATTACACTTTTGGTAGCACTTGAAAAAAAGAATAAAACACTGTGTTCACTTCATTAAGTAGATGGGACATTCTCTTGAAATAGAAATTATGCCTCATTTGCATAGGGGGAGAAAAGTGATATTAAAAGAGAAGAAAATGCAGAAGACACAGTCAATTAACATACAGGTGAGGTATCTTTTCTACCCTCCAACAAACAAAGCCATTGGCTAGAATGATGGAGTGGGACCAGGGGTGGGCTACTGCCCAGATTGGGGGAAACGCAGTGGGGTAGCGAAAATGGAGCTCCATCCCAGAGCAACCAATTTGAACTGAAAGATGTTGAAAGAAAATTCAGGGTGTCCTGCATAAGTCACGCCGACAGCATGATAGTAAAAAATTTGGTAGCTCTTCACTGAGTGGGACCCATATATTCTGCCCGATCATAGCTCCCCATTTTCCAGACGGTATGGAAAATATCTTAGCTATTTATCTTATTCTATTCACTTATCACAAAAGGCAGTGGGGTTCCACAGGGTTCCGTCCTGGGTCTTGTACTCTTCAACATTTTCATCAATGACCTGGATGAGGGAGTAGAAGGGGAACTAATCAAATTCGCAGATGACACCAAGCTGGCAAGGGTAGCCAACAGAGGACAGGCTCAAAATACAGAAAGATCTAGACAGATTAACACTATGGGCCCACACTAACAACATGAAGTTCAACGTTGACAAGAGCAAAGTCCTTCACCTTGGTAAAATAAAAAAACTAGACACACGTACAGCCTGGGAGAAACCCCACTTAGCAGTAGTGACTGCGAAAGAGTTCTTGGAGACTTGGTGGATAATCAACTAAACATGAGCCAGCAATGTGCAGCAGCGGCCAAAAAAGCCAACACCATCCTACGCTGCATCAACAGGGGGATATACTCCAAGACCAGGGAAGTATTAATACCACTCTACTATGCCCTGGTCAGACCACATCTGGAGTACTGCATCCAATTCTGGTCACCACACTTCAAAAGAGACACTGAAACTCTGGAGAAGGTGCAGAAAAGAGCAACCAAAATGATTAGGGGACTTGAAACCAAGACTTACGAAGAGAGATTGCGGGAACTGGGCATGGATAGCCTAGAGAAAAGGAGGGCCAGAGGGGACATGATAGCTGTATACAGGTATATGAGGGGTTGCCATAGAGAGGAGGGGGCCACTCTATTCTCCAGAGCACCTGAGGGTCGGATGAGGAACAACAGCTGGAAGTTGACCAAGGAGAGATTCAACCTAGAAGTAAGGAAGAACTTCCTGACGGTCAGAGCAATCAACCAGTGGAACAACCTGCCTGCGGAGGTGGTGAACTCCCCAACTCTGGACACTTTCAAGAGGAGATTGGACTGCCACCTGGCTGGGGTGCTTTGGGATTCCTGCTCAGGCAGGGGGTTGGACTTGATGACCTGCATGGTCCCTTTCAACTCTAACAATAAATAAATAAAAGGAAAGACATTGTCAGGAAAATCTGTGGAAAATAAACAAAATCCCCAACTTCCAGCCCAGAAGAAGTTGCACTGCGAGTGCAGCTATATTAACTTTAGCCTAGGGCCTTCCTTATCCATTTACAAGAAGAACACTGAGAATACCTATTTTATAAAGAGTAGTAGTAGTAGAAAAAGAGTAGTAGATCCTTGGAACAAACTTCCAGCAGACATGGTTGGTAAATCCACAGTAACTGAATTTAAACATGCCTGGGATGAACATATATCCATCGTAAGATAAAATACAGGAAATAGTATAAGGGCAGACTAGATGAACCATGAGGTCTTTTTCTGCCGTCAATCTTCTATGTTTCTATAACCCTTGTCTATGCCTGTTGGGTGGCATAATAAGTATTGCTGATAGAAAACATAAATGATATAATTAGCAAAATGTCATCCTACTTCAGTCGCCTTATCCATAACTCTGTGCCTTTCAACTCTTTCCTATACTTACATACCCACACCCTGTTACAAAGCTGGACTTTGGGCAGTGGTTTCAGCAGGACCATAATATAAGGGACTTGGTTTTGTATTGTGCTTTGTGTTGTGTGTTGCGTTGTGTTACAAAATGAAGAGCAGAGCTACATGACTTTTTTCTGCTAATGAATTACCAAAGGAGAATGAAACGGCATGATTGCAAGATAGAAACCATTACTAGGGCAGATATCATCCTACACTGTCAACCTGAGCTTATTTTATCAACCGAGGGGGGCTTAGGTAGGTTTCTGTGTGTGCTTCTGTTGTGGTTAGCTCTGGCCCAGCTCCTGCCCCAAGGACTGTGGATGTGGGGGAGACATCCACATGCTGCAGGCCTGGTTTGCCTCCTGTGGAATCTGAAAATGAAGGCTCCTCTGACCAAGAAGACATGAGTGACAGGGAGGAGGAGAGTGTGGCAGACAGCTCAGAAGGAGATCAATTATCTAGCTCCTCCTTGGATTCAGAACAAGAGTTAATGATACAGCCACGCATGTGGAGAGCGATGCATAGGCAACAACAACTGAGAGATTATTATCAAAGAAAATGAAGCCACCTGTGGTTGGGTGGGGCTGTAGTAATTAGTGAGGCTGCTATAAATAGCAGCCTGTGGGTTTGGCCATTGTGGAGGATTATCTGATCGTTGTGTTTCATGACTGCGTTACTGACTTTGACTTTTTGTGTGCTGATTTTTCCCTGCTTGGAAACTAAACCAGAGCAAAGTGTGTTTCACTTTGTGAAAGAAGGACTTTGAATTGTCTCACAGCTGCAAGTTAAGTATCACAGGACTGATAAGGGACTTGTATAAATTACCAGTTTGTTTGGAGACCAGTGCTCTTTGCTATGCCAAAAGAGGGCTTGGTTTAAGTGAATTTTCATTATAAAGAACATTGTTTTGAATTTTCAAACGTGTGTGTGTCTGAAATTTGTACCTGTGAATTTTTGGGAGGATTCTACCAGAGAGCTTCAGACCAGCACATCTTATTTTCTACCTTTTTTTCTACTAGACAGTGTGAAACCTGGCAAACCATAACACAATGTGGGAGAGGAGAGAGAGGAGGAGAGTTAATTATGAAGCACTTTCTCATAGTTAAACCCAACTACGTCCAGTCCCAGGAAGCAGGTTGGAGCCTAGAGGCTGAATCTTGAGGCTCACAGCAGAAGAGAGCAGAGTGCTGTAGCCACCAGCTGAGCAGCTGACAGTCACCATCTGTTGCGCCAGCAACCAGAAGGGAGGAGGCAGATTAAAAAGAGCCATAAGCATTTTGACAGCGCTTGGAGAAGGAAGGAACGATAAGAGCATTTATCTAGCTGTAGAGCGATGATAAAATAGAATGGGTTGTGCGAGTTTCCATCTGATCTACAAGATGGCTACTGTCTGGGACATTAGGTCTGATACAAGAACATCTTCCATAATTTTACAGGAACCAAAATCTTTGGTTATAGAAATGCAAAAATCATTTTTTTAAACGTTTAAACATTTAACGTTTAATCTTCAAGCCACGGTGCTGTTTTAGTTAAGATAACAAATTCAAAAGTTGGCTTTAGGCAAAGGATCTTTCCAAACCAGATTAATAACTGGCAACAGAATGGCACGTGAATTTCAATATAAGAATGTAGCATGGGTTTAATTTTTCCTCAAATAACACGAGCAGCATGCAGAGAAATTTCTGTCTTCCTCTTAAAATGCCAGAACTCAGAGTCATTCAATAAATGAGACCAGCAAATAGGCTTAGAGGTAATACAAGGAAGCATTTATTTATGAGATGCATCATCTGATTATGGAAGCAGTTTCCATAATCACATTTCCAAATGTGAAAGTAGCCACCAGCATTGACATTTTAAAATAGTTATTTAGTACAAATAATAAGCCCTGTCTTAAATGAACTTGAAAACAAGTGTATGTTGGAAATAGAAAACAATGTGTTTAGAAAGTTTAGACCAGAGCTCTTCAAACATGGCAACTTTAAGATGTGCGGACTTTAGTTCCCAGAATTCTCCAACCAGCGATGCTGACTGGAGAATTCTGGGAGTTGAAGTCCACATGTCATAAAGGTGCCAAGTTTGGGGACGCCTGGTTAGACTACTGAACAAGTAATGGTTGTTATCTTGATTTATTCAACACTTTCTTTTACTTATCTATAATTACAAATATTGGATATAAGGAAATGAGCTGCAGAAAATATATCTAGCTCACAATCTCAATACAGATCTAACGTACACCCGCCCACTCCTTTCTTCCTTTTACTCTTTTCTTTCCCTTTCTTTCTTTCTTTCTTTCTTTTGTATGTTTGTATGTTCATAGACTTTTTGTTTAATTGTCTTAGTATACTGTCAAAATATATTGTTTAGACTATAATCTGACATGATTATTATCTTCTGTAACTTGGAATATTTTTATTGTCTATCGCAACTATATGTATTCATTGTATACAGTATTTGTAAATAAAATATTTTTAAAAATTAAAAACAAAAACAAATAATGGTTGCCAGTCCCTCCAACATTCACCTGAATCCTCTCACTGGAGGATTTAAAAGGACCCAATCAGTCAGTCATTTTAAAAGGCAGCACAATCACCAAGTTTGCCTAGTCATTCAAGCCCTCTCATGCTTCTGGGCAGTATGAAGGACTGAACAAGTCAAGCACTATCACATGATAGATGGCAAATGGACAGCTGCTGCACTGAGTTTTCTCTGATGTAGTAGAGGGTTGTGCAAGAAGGAGAGGCAGGATTGTAGTTGCCTTGTGATGCTACCTTATCTCCCCTGCCTTTCAAAGTGGCAGTACTCAGAAATTGGAGAATGGAATGAAAGTTCCCCAACTGGAAGATCCTGCTTCTTGCTTCTTTTCTAGATGGCTTGGAATGGCCAGTGACAGAAGGAGAAATGATTGATTGATTGATTGATTGGATTTATATGCTCTGTTTCAAGCGCCTTGAAAGACAGAGATGGGACAGGGGCAATGAAGCAACTGAGAATGGACAATGACCTCTTGCTCTTGTTATGAAGCTCACTGAAGTACATAATCTGTCAGCCCTGGAGACAATGAAGATTTGGTTAAGTGGGCCCATTATCCCCAGCTGGAATGACAGTCTGTGCTATCATTTTTTTTACTGCTGATTCTGCTTAAGACGCCTGAAACAATTCCCGCCCCCCCCCCCCACCCCAAAAAATGCAGAAAACAATTGCTTTTTCCTGAGAATAAAATGGAATTGCAATAAAATAACACATCACAAAAGATAGCCATGAGATCAAATGGGAGGATATACAATACTGTAATCGCCGATTTTGTTAATAATAGTGATAACAGTACTTTGCAATTGTGTAGGGCTTTAAACTTCTTTAAATAATGTTTACAACAAAAAGCTAAGGTAGACCACTGTGATTATCCCTTATTGTGAGATCAGGGAAGAGGCTAAAAGCTTACAAAACTTTTGCCAGACCCATCCTCGAATACTGCTCATCTGTTTGGAACCCATATCATATCTCAGACATTAACACCCTTGAAAATGTCCAAAGATACTTCACCAGAAGAACCCTTCACTCCTCCACTCGAAACAGAATAACCTACAAGACTAGACTTTCAATCCTTGGCCTAGAAAGCTTAGAACTAAGACTCCTTAAACAAGATCTATGTATTGCCCACAAGATCATATGCTGCAACATCCTGCCTGTCGGTGACTACTTCTGCTTCAACCACAACAACACAAGAGCACACAACAGATTTAAACTTAATATTAACCACTCCAAATTTGACTGTAAGAAATATGACTTCAGTAAACGAGTTGTCGAAGCGTGGAACTCATTACCGGACTTCATAGTGTCATCCCCAAACCCCCAACACTTTACCCTTAGATTATCTACGGTTGACCTATCCAGATTCCTAAGAGGTCAGTAAGGGTCGAGTACAAGTACACTAGAGTGCTTTCCGTCCCCTGTCCTATTGCTCTCCTATATCTCCTATACCTTTCTTCTATTCCTATATCTCTTCTTCTACTCTTTCATTGATATGTTCTATTACTATATCTTCTTTTCTATTATCATTTAAATATATTTTACTATGAGTATCTCCTATATAACCTTTATCATGTATTTTACTATGTGTATAAAGATATATACCCACTAAAACACTCATTGTGTATTGGACAAAATAAATAAATAAAAATAAAGTTTGTTTTAGATCTAGTTAAGATGCTGAGTTTGTTGAACAAAAGCTTGGCCGTTTGAGACCCAAATACCGTGTAATGGGTGTGTGTGTGTGAGGAGAGATTCCGTTCCTGCCCTAGATTCTGCCAACTTAACAGTTCGAAAGCATGACAAATGTGAGTAGATAAATAGGTTACCACTTTGGTTGAAACAGCGTTCTGCATTCCTTGGCTTATAGCCATGCCAGCTACATGGCCACAGAAGCGTCTATAGACAAATGCTGACTCCATCAGCTAGGAAATGAAGATGAGCACTGACTCCGAGAGCAAGACATGACTGGACAGGGGAAATCTTTAACCTTTTAGGTCACCTAACGCATGACTGGCTGAAATTAACCATGTTTCCACTTCAGCTACTCTATGATTGATTGATTAATTGATTGATTGATTGATTGATTGATTGATTGTTAGAGTTGAAAGGGACCATGCAGGTCATCAAGTCCAACCCCCTGCCTGAGCAGGAATCCTAAAGCACTCCAGCCAAGTGGCAGTCCAATCTCCTCTTGAAAGTGTCCAGAGTTGGGGAGTTCACAACCTCCACAGGCAGGTTGTTCCACTGGTTGATCGCTCTGACCATCAGGAAGTTCTTCCTTACTTCTAGGTTGAATCTCTCCTTGGTCAGCTTCCAGCCGTTGTTCCTCGTCCATCCCTCTGGTGCTCTGGAGAATAGAGTGACCCCCTCCTTTCTGTATTACAATACTATTTATTGTAATAGTTCAGTTTCATAGTGAAATCTTGGTGTTTGGCTTGCTACTTTTCTTTATTCTCGGACAGGCAGGAATAACATTGTCTCTCTAGCCACTACAATAACCATAGGCGCGAATAGAGAAATGGCGTTGGGTTACAGTTTTTATACCTTCTTTTTTCCCGCCCAGAGTAACTGACGGTAGTTTAAAATTCCCGCTCAGCAAACAACCAATCAGCTTCAAACAATATTAATTCAACTATTTACATGTAGTCAATGAATATTCAACACATAGGCTGAACTAACAACAATTAGCAGTAACCATTGGTGCAATCTCCTAATCCTTGTGTCCATTGAAATGCCCACTCTGAAGATCTCTTCTCAGCTACTTCGGAAAGGTTTAAAATATTTCATTGTGTGCCAAGAAGGCATCTTTCTCAACCGAAGCAACTTTAGCATGCAAACTAAGTTACTTCAAGCATATATTGACATTTTTTCAGATTAAGGTCCTTTCAAAAAACTACAAAATTTGACAGCATAAAATGATTCCATTAGATAGAGTAATCACAACATTACAATGTTGAATGCTATTATACTGCCAATGGTTTTCACAGTCATATTTAATGAGATTCCAAATTTTATGCATCTTCCTGCAACACCAAGATATATAATTAAAAACAGCTTCATCTGCCTTGAGAGTCAAAAAGCTATGCTCATCTAATCCATTTATTTGCTGCGTATCAGCTAATGACTGAAATGATGTACAAATAGATATATATATTACAAATTAACAGTGCAATCTTGAACAGGCTTATCTGGAAGTAAGTCCCACAGGAGTCACTGAAAATTACTTTGGTAATGTAATCCTAGTAAAGTAGACCCAAAGTAACGTCAAGGGAAGTATTGTAATTTAAACTTATAATACAAACTTTCTTGGGGTACTAAACTTTACCGTGGGACAAACACCCAAAAATCCTAGTTCTACTTTTGATTTTCTCGTGTGATAACAAAAAGTACCCCCACATATAAACATGAGCTGTATTCACTACCAAACCTATACACTGCACATGTGAACTGCTTAAATGACCTTGGAAGAAAACATTCACAGCAAGCTGAATTGATCTTAAGCAGCAACAGGGGAAAAGAATCAATCAGGAACTTACTGCCTCCTAAACCAAACTGATTATATGTACAGTACTGACCTATTTCAAAAATAGTATGGTTAGTATGCTGAGTAGGGAGGGGGAAATAACATTGCCCAGATGAGTTTATCAAAACATTCCAACATCATACTTATTTTCTACCTGTGCCTTTTTTCTTTGTCCTGCCTTTGCAAGGTAGCAGGCCAAAAGGACATAGGCTGTGGTTCTGCCTGGGGGGGGGGGTGTTCTAACTTACTGTGCTGCTGGTTCGCTTCCTCCTGCACCGTGTGGGTGCGCCTTATGGGCGTGCATGCACTTTGCGCGCATACACCCATGCACAATAATCAGGGAAAAAATGGGGAAAAAATCTGAATATAGGATGGCGACATAGGTGCAGTGCCAGAAACTTGAAGAATTGAAGAATTTTGAAGAATTGAAGGATTTAGAAACATAGAAACATAGAAGACTGACGGCAGAAAAAGACCTCATGGTCCATCTAGTCTGCCCTTATACTATTTTCTGTATTTTATCTTAGGATGGATATATGTTTATCCCAGGCATGCTTAAATTCAGTTACTGTGGATTTACCAACCACGTCTGCTGGAAGTTTGTTCCAAGGATCTACTACTCTTTCAGTGAAATGATATTTTCTCACGTTGCTTTTGATCTTTCCCCCAACTAACTTCAGATTGTGTTCCCTTGTTCTTGTGTTCACTTTCCTATTAAAAACACTTCCCTCCTGAACCTTATTTAACCCTTTAACATATTTAAATGTTTCGATCATGTCCCCTCTTTTCCTTCTGTCCTCCAGACTATACAGATTGAGTTCATTAAGTCTTTCCTGATACGTTTTATGCTTAAGACCTTCCACCATTCTTGTAGCCCGTCTTTGGACCCGTTCAATTTTGTCAATATCTTTTTGTAGGTGAGGTCTCCAGAACTGAACACAGTATTCCAAATGTGGTCTCACCAGCGCTCTATATAAGGGGATCACAATCTCCCCCTTCCTGCTTGTTATACCTCTAGCTATGCAGCCAAGCATCCTACTTGCTTTTCCTACTGCCCGACCACACTGCTCACCCATTTTGAGACTGTCAGAAATCACTACCCCTAAATTTGAAAAATTGAAGAATTTTGTGAGAAAAGACAAAGTGGGAAAAAAGTGAGTTCTATGACATTATTTGAAGGGACTAAAGATCAAAGTTGTTATAAGTAAAAGGAAGGAGAATGATTTAATTTACCTGATCAAGGTTAAAATAAATATATTGTTATTTCTGGTAACCCTAATGAACCCTTTTGGGGAAAACAGGGCTGAAATGACAATGCTTTCTGGAATTGTTTTTAGATAAAAATTGGAGATGGAAAGAAGAGATCATTGATTGTATTTTAGGAGAAGGTGATTGGTTAATAAAATTATTTATACATGAAGGGGAAAGTCACTTCTTTATATACTTCTTTTTTTCCTTCGCTATATTGTATTCCTTTTTTCCATTTTTCTTTGTTTTTCATTTTCTATTTTATTTTTTTTTCATTTGTATTAGTTTTACTATTGTAATTGTAATCTTTAATAAAAATTAATATGAAAAATAATTAATATAGTAACTAACAGTTGTTAAAAATAGCTATAACATTACTAATAGATTTTGATGATTTTTTTTTTTAGACAGGATGGTGGAAATTAAATAAATCACTTGACGGCAGGACAAACAACAATAAGCCACAGGGAACATTCATAATCAGTAGGAGTATATCTCTAATTGCTTCAGAGTGATCCATCATGATGTTCCTGGATTTAGCTGTTTGAGTGAGATGGAACTGATTTATATGTCATACAAAGCAGTCTTTTAAATAATCGATAAACCATTATGTTGGATTTGCATGTTAAGTTAAATTCACCATGGTTTATAATTTAAACGCTTCACGAAACATATTACTCTATGGCAGAACCAATCAAATCATTTTATGGTTTAGTATAACTTTTAAACCCACTCCATTTGTGGCTCAAGATATCCTTTGCCTGTTAATCATTAAAAGATTTAAAAACTAGAACAGAAAGCATGTTTCTGATTGAAACATGATTTTTAGCAGTAGATGCTATCATGATACCTAGTACCTGTCAGTTTTCCACTTAGTACTCAAGTTCATTTCTCTCTTCAGATTAAAGTTCTGCATGATATGATGTGACCGAATGAGATATTTTTGTCTCTTTCTCTGTCTCTGTCCCTCTCTGTCTCTTTTTCTCCCTCCCTCTCTCTCTCTCTCTCTCTCTCAATAAACATTGTAAAAGTGATATACAGTAGACTGAATTTAAAAGAAAATGGGAAAATGAAAGGAAGCTACAGAAAAAGGAAAAAAGGAAAGAAAAGAAAAAAGTAAAAACCAAAAAGATAACAAAGACAATAATAAAGTAGCTTCCAACTTTCATCACACTGAGCCTAAGTTAATATGATTTTGAAAAATTATGTTCCACTTCTCAAGATTTAAGTCAGAAAATCTCCATTTTTAATTTTTGAATTTTTCTCAATTCAAGAGGTTTAAAAAATGCATGTTTTTTTTAAAAAAGTTATATATTAAGCTGACATTAAAAAGTCATCAATTTGAGTGAGTGACTCATACCTATATCTCTGAGTCATTTGAAACAGTGAGTGGGCTTCATTGACTCACAAAGTGGGAGATGCAGCATGTTGATATCAATATCTGTCTGTATTGGGTCGATATTGATGCCCTGCCAATAGGTGATATTTTGTCTGGGACTCTATTTTTTTCATTGCAAAGCAGTGCTGGTCATGAAATGATAAACCAGATATATGGGAACCTTAGTAATCAATCTACCAGACCCATCCTCGAATACAGCTCATCTGTTTGGAACCCATATCACATCTCAGACATTAACACCCTTGAAAATGTCCAAAGATACTTCACCAGAAGAGCCCTTCACTCCTCCACTCGAAATAGAATACCCTACGAGACTAGACTTTCAATCCTGGGCCTAGAAAGTTTAGAACTAAGACGCCTTAAACAAGATCTAAGTATTGCCCACAAGATCATGTGCTGCAACGTCCTGTCTGTCAGCGACTACTTCAGCTTCAACCACAACAACACAAGAGCACACAACAGATTTAAACTTAATATTAACCACTCCAAACTTGACTGTAAAAAATATGACTTCAGTAACCGAGTTGTCGAAGCGTGGAATTCATTACCGGACTCCATAGTGTTATCCCCAAACCCCCAACACTTTACCCTTAGATTATCTACGGTTGACCTATCCAGATTCCTAAGAAGTCAGGGGCGAGTACAAGTGCACTAGAGTGCCTTCCGTCCCCTGTCCTATTGCTCTCCTATATCTCCTATACCTTTCTTCTATTCCTATATCTCTTCTTCTATTCTTTCAGTGATATGTTCTATTACTATACCTTCTTTTCAATTATTTCTTAGATATATTTTACTATGAGTATCTTCTCTATAACCTTCATCATGTATTTTACTATGTGTATATAGATATATACCCACTAAAACCCTCATTGTGTATTGGACAAAATAAATAAATAAATATTTTCGGGAGTGTGTTCCGAGGATCCAAGGATCCTCAATTTCCTTTCACACATATATATCCAGGGCATTGTCTATCATAGCTAAACTCTCCTGCTTCATTGCATCCTATCAATACATTTGATTTAATATTTAAATCAAGTCCTGACAAATCATAGTTTAACAAATGTATTGATATAACTTAAGTACAATAGATTAATTAAAGCTATTTATATACTATCAAATTAATTCAACTTGTACCCCAAGTCTCTATCCCTATCCTTCAAAACAGCTAATACAGTCACCAAGTCTATACACATAGAGACACACAAAAACATTGCAAAGAGCTAAAATTCAATTAGAATGATAACCACAATAGTTAAAACCATCCACAATGTAACCTAAAAGATCTTGTTACAATGAATGTCTTGACTGTTTTATCATAACAGGAGGTGCTAAGTGCATTTTTAATTCACTTGAAATGAAATAAAACTGTCTGAAAATTTTTTCCCCTCTGACATCAAAGCTCAACGGCTTAAACAGTGTTATGCATCCAAAAGTGGAAACAAGCTCAAAACCATTTGGCCGTTGAACTGCCTTGATGAGGATAGAAATGAGAAGGAGGAATAAGGGGCATAACCATAAAATAAGGGACTGGGACAGATCAGAAAGACCCTCGGAATCATTCAATCAAACCACAGCTTTTGGGATGAGTGGCTACCATGCCTACCGTTCCTGTCCTAATGTCTTTTTTATCTTTTCTATCTCTACTTTATACTTATATTATGTTAAACATACTACAATACAATACTATATTTGTATGACAAATAAAATAATTAATTAATTAATTAATTAATTTTTCCACTTTTAATTAATTAATTAAAAGAAATAAATAAGATTGACCGGCTGGAGGGGAAAAATAGGAAAATAATGTTCATTTTTGATGTCATCATTATCACACTGTTTCCCAGATATGTTATTTAGGTATGATGGTGCTTTCAAACAATCTTTCTGTCTATCTTTCCAATATATTCTCAATTTGGTTCTCAGTTGACACTTTTGCGACTCTTCAATAACCCTTCACTTTATTTATCCAACATCCTACCCTCTTCTTTCCCATCCTCTCCTCATTATCTTCATCAACATAGACATTTTATTGCAATATTTTATTTTCTCTATTGCGGTTGTAGTGCTGATATGCAACCTATTAATCACATTGTGCAAGATTGTCCATAACATGCATTCTCTGGGTTTCCTGTTGTGAGCCGCCCCGAGTTTGTGGAGAGGGGCGGCCTATAAATCCAATAAATCTAATCTAATCTAATCCCTAGATCAGTGTTTCCCAATGCTGGCTGGGGAATTCTGGGAGTTGAAGTCCAAATATCTTCAAGTTGCCAAGGTTGGGAAACACTGCCCTAGATGATCTACACGGATCAAAGTCAGGGGTTATCATCACCTGCATAGCTGAATTGGGCATCCAATTATAAGGCCTCTGCCATATACCCATGTGCGTGTATGTGTGTGTAATCATAAACTAAATAAATCAATTATTTTCTCTAGGGAAAATATTTTTTGAATTGTATTAGTTTTTAGTTAATGCTCCCCTTTTGTTCATTACTGTCCATGTTTTTATAGCATTACATTCCCTATGGTAAGGGAATAAAAATATGCATGTAAATGTCTTCTACCTGCTCTGCTCTTTGTTCTTGTATGTAACAACCACATTTTCGATCTGTGGTGCGTGTGTGTATGTTAGACACCATCACCAAAACACTGAGAATGGAGATCAGACAAACACTAAGGAGTGGCAAAGAACATTTCACTTTCAAAGACAGGCAGTTGAAGTTTTATGAAACCTGGTACAATTCATTGTGAAGGGCTAACTTACACCATGACTGCCATACACTTAATAAATAAAATTAGATCTGGCAGAGTAGGCATGTTGCATTTACCATAGGTTAGAAACCTTCATTTGGCCAGTCCAAGAAAACATGCCTTCTCTACCATGGTACCCACTTTATGGAACATTATTTCCCCCAAAATTTAGATTAGCTTCATCTTTTTGATATTCTGGGGGTCCCTCAAGACTTGATTATGTAATCAGATGTGGGAAATTAGAGATACGCAGAGATGGTTCCACAGCTAGCTAGCTACCTACTCTTATCCTCCCTTTGCCTAGGGCTAATGTATTTGTTTTTACAGTTTTTACTTTAATCTGGATTGTGGGTGTGTGGGTGTTTGGTAGATTTTCACGGGTACAGGTATGAAGGTCTTGGCACATTTCGACGAGGTCCCACTTGCCATCTTCAGGCTGGTGCTGTTGTGGCCCTAGCACAAGGACAAAAGCACCAGCCTGAAGATGACAAGTGGGACCTCATCGAAACATTGCCAGAAATCTCTGAAACTTACATGGGAAGAAACCCAAATATGTACTTCTTTTTTTGGTACTTCAAAAAAAAATCTTGAACACCTGGTTCTTATCTAGAAAAGTTTGTAAGTAGAGGCATTCTTAGGTAGAAGTACCACTGTATATTATATATATGTGTGTGTGTATAATATATAGTGGTACTTGTGCCTAAGAACATCTCCATTTACAAACTTTTCTAGATAAGAACCAGGTGTTCAAGATTTTTTTTGCCTCTTCTCAAGAACCATTTTCCACTTACAAACCTGTTGTGGTTAGCTCTGGCCCAGCTCCTGCCCCAAGGACTGTGGATGTGGGGGAGACATCCACATGTTGCAGGCCTGTTTTGCCCCCCCCCCCCCGGTGGAATCTGCTGATGAAGGCTCTTCTGACCAAGAAGACATGAGTGACAGGAGGAGGAGAGTGGGGCAGACAGCTCAGAAGGAGATCAATTATCTAGCTCCTCCTTGGATTCAGAACAAGAGTTAATGATACAGCCATGCATGCAGAGACCGATGCATAGGCAACAACAACTGAGAGATTATTATCAAAGAAAATGAGGCCACCTGTGGTTGGGTGGGGCTGTGGTAATTAGTGAGGCTGCTATAAATAGCAGCCTGTGGGTTTGGCCATTGTGGAGGATTATCTGATCTTTGTGTTTCGTGACTGCTCTACTGACTTTGACCTTTTGTGTGCTGATTTTTCCCCGCTTTGAAACTAAACCAGGGCAAAGTGTGTTTCACTTTGTGAAAGAAGGAGGATTGTGAATTGCCTCACAGCTGCAAGCTAAGTATCACAGAACTGATAAGGGACTTGTACCAATTACCAGTTTGTTTGGAGACCAGTGCTCTTTGCTATACCCAAAAGAGGGCTTAGCTTAAGTGAATTTTCATTATAAAGAACATTGTTTTGAATTTTCGAACGTGTGTGTGTCTGAAATTTGTACCTGTGAATTTTTGGGATGATTCTACCAGACAGCCCGACAGAACACAAACCCGAGCCTCCGGAACTGTAACTGGAAAAGGCAGGGAGAAGCCTCAGTGGGGCCTCTCTAGGAATCTCCTGGGAGGAAACAGGGCGGGAAAAGACGGGGAAAAGCTTCTGTGGAGCCTTTCTAGGAATCTCCTGGGAGGAAACAGGGGTTCCACCCTCCCTGTGGTTTTCCCAATCACACACATTATTTGTTTTTACATTGATTCCTATGAGAAAAATTGCTTCTTCTTACAAACTTTCTACTTAAGAACCTGGTCACGGAACGAATTAAGTTCATAAGTAGAGGTACCACTGTAAATTGCTTTTATATATTTTTTTCATTTGTTTGTTATATGCTTCCCAGTATCACAGTTTGTGAGATGAGCAGCCATATAAATTATATAAACAAATAGAGAAATAAATAATCCCAGGATTGTTTAATTTTCTTAGAAATTTTAGCCACTCTGATGAGCAACTAAAACAAAACAAAGCACCTTATAGGGACGCCAGATCTCAATGCTTTTCTCAAACCAGAAAATGCCAGGTCAGTCCATAGTTCCATCTTACCTAACTCCAGAACTGAGAATGCATTAGAAAGCTGATCCGAGAGTAATTGCTCTCCTTTAATCAAGGATACATCTGCAGCCAGGAGATACCTGTACAGCAGAAATTTTTACATAAAGCAATACTATGTGCACTGAATCCATTAGCATAATATATCTTGATATTATTTTCAACCTCTTTCATAATTCCAATTTAGTTTGTTCTTATTTAGAGCATATTTAGAAGTGGAATCAAAGTGCCTTGCAAATATTACATACATTTCCCACATATATCATCCAGTTAGTATACATTTTACTAATCCTTAGTCACATTAACTGCATTCCAGTGGGGATTTTATAAAAGCTTTTCTTAAAATGTGTGCAGAAATAAATTGGCCAATGCCACATCTTGGGTGTCTCAACTAACTCATTTAGTTGCATTCCCAGGTCCATTTATATGTGTGTTTTGAAAGTCTTGTATACTAATTACATTATAAAACTGACTTAGATTTTTCCCTACTTAATTAATAAGTCATTCACCTTCACTCACCCTTTATTATTGTTCCTCTTCAACTATTCAACTATTTTTCCAGCCCTAAGCTAAGCAAGCTTATGCAGGGTTATTAATTAATTTCAAGGCAAATAAGATATTTATTGAGAAAGTGATATGGAAAATGATTTCATTTCTCTTGAATAGAAATTGAACGTGAGAAAAAGTCACTTCCTTACTGCATTTTGTGTCTTTCTCTCTCTAGAGAGAGAAAGGAGGGAGGGGGGAGAGAAGGGGGGGAAGAAAAGGAGAGAAAGAGAGAGAGATATTTTAAAGTTATCCTGTCACTTTCACTGAGGAACCCCTATCCAAAATTGGATGTGTTACTTTATTCTCCAACTGTTGTAGTGGTTAAAGCAACAGGCTTAAAACCAGAAAACTTTGAGTTTGACTTAAGGGATTACTGTGGTGGATGGGATAAATACTAGTCTACTGTTCCTAACACTTCCAGGGACCAATTTCAGGCTTCCATCACATCTTCCAATTGGTCTAGGGCAGTGTTTTTCAACCAGTGTGCCGGGGCACACTAGTGTGCCGCGAGACATGGTCAGGTGTGCCGCGAAGCTCAGAGAGAAAGAAAGCAAGAGAGAGAGAAAGCAAGAGAGAGAAAGAGCGAGCGAGAGAGAAAGAGAACAAGAGAGAGAAAGAGAGAGAGCAAGAGAGAGAAAGAAAGCAAGAGAGAGAGAGAGAAAGAGAGGGAAGGAAAGAGAGAGAAAGACATAGAGGGAGGGAGAGAGAGAGCAAAAAAGAGAGGAAGGAAGGAAGAGAAGAACCGTTGTACATACCTGAACGGTCTTCTCGATGCACTGGAAGGAGAGTCCAACATGGGTAATTACCAATCCTATTGGTAGAGACTGAGTTAATTTAAATATTTAAATGCGAGGTAATCACCGCCCCTTAGCAGCCCCCAATACCTCAGTTTTAAAAACGAAGACAGTATAGAGGTAACACAATTTATTGAACTTCAACCATATAACAATTAACGTAGAAACCTCGCAACCCAAATACTCCGGCGACCTGGCAACTACGCCGGGTGGGTTTGGACTCTCCTTCCAGTGCATCGAGAAGACCGTTCAGGTATGTACAACGGTTCTTCTCCACTGCACTGGGAAGGAGAGTCCAACATGGGATATACCAAAGTTCACATCCCTTGGGAGGGAAAAGGCTGTGCCACGGTCGACGGAGAGGAACAAACCCTCTGCAACACACGCCTCCCAAAGGAAGCTTCAGCCGAAGCAACCGAGTCCAATTTATAATGACGGATGAAGGTTGTAGGCGAAGCCCAAGTCGCTGCCTTACAAATGTCATCGATAGAAGCTTGGGTATGCTATGCTGCAGACGCCGCCGCACTTCTGGTGGAATGCGCAGTTATGCCAGTCGGAGGCGACTGAGACCTAGCTTTGTACGCTTCTGCAATACAATCCCTAAGCCAGCGACTAATGGATTTGGATGATACCCCAAGTCCCATAGATCTTTGTGCAAATGACACAAACAGCCTGTCAGTTTTCCTGAACTCAGCAGTCCTTCGGATATAAATCTTTAAGGCCCTCCTAACATCCACCTTGTGCCATCTCAACTCCAAAGGATGTTGGCCATGTGTACAAAAGTCAGGAAGGACCAATTCCTGCGATCTGTGAAATCCAGAGTTGACCTTGGGAATAAAGGTCGGGTCCAGTCTCAACACCACTCTATCTGAGTGGAACACGCACAAATCCGCACGAGTAGACAGGGCTGACAATTCGGACACTCGGCGCGCCGATGTGATCGCCACAAGAAATGCCGTTTTAAATGTTAGCAGTCGAAGTGGAATAGATCTTAGCGGCTCAAAGGGAGGTGCAGTAAGAGCCTTCAGCACGAGAGACAAATCCCAAGTTGGGAACCTATGTATCTGAGGTGAGTGAGAGTTGACTGCTCCTTTAATAAAGTCTCGTACCCAAGGGTGTTGTGCTAGTGAACGAGATTGAGGCACCTGCACAATGGTCGCGAGAGCTGCTATTTGTCTTCTCAAGGTATTTGGTGCCAGACCTCTATCTACTCCTGCTTGCAGGAACTGTAACACCAGAATAACTGAGGCTTGTTGTGGATTAGCACGCTGCGTTAAACAAAACTTACAAAATGCCGCCCAGGTAGCCTGATAGATTCGCACCGTAGACGGACGACGAGCAGCTTGCATAGTAGATACAACATTGTCCGGGATACATTGGTTTCTCAATCTCAGCCTCTCAAGTGCCAGGCGGTCAGCTGGAACCATTGAGGGTTCGGATGACATACTGACCCCTGGCTCAACGCAATCTCACAATCTGGAATCCTCCAAGGGGGAGACACAGAAAAGGCTGTCAGATCTGCAAACCAAGGGCGTCTCGGCCAATGGGGAGCCATCAATATCAACTCTGCTCTCTCCTGCACCATCTTGTCCACTGTTCTTTGAATAAGGCATGTTGGTGGAAATGCGTAAAGTAGACCTTTGGGCCATGGAGACAGAAGAGCGTTGACCCCTTCCGCTCCTGGCGTTGTGAACCTGGAATAGAATCTGGGCAAGTGGGCGTTGTCCGGAGTTGCAAAAAGATCCACCGATGGAACTCCGAAGCGGCGGGTTATGTCGTTGAAAAGAGCCGGGGCGAGTCGCCATTCTGATGGATCCAGGGTCGCCCTGCTCAACCAGTCCGCTTGCACGTTGCTGGTCCCCGCAATGTGCTCCGCCCGCAATGAAGACAGATGAAGCTCGGCCCAATCGAAGAGAGCCGTAGTCTCGAGCATGAGGCGCTGTGACTTTGTGCCCCCCTGATGATTGAGGTGGGCCCTGGTCGCTACATTGTCTGTTAGGACCAGTATATCTCTGCCTTGAACCCAGCAAGCAAAGGCTCGAAGTGCCAGAAACACGGCCCTGAGCTCCAAGAAATTGATGTTGATAGGGGTCAGGTCGTCCTGAGACCATAGGCCCTGGGCCATATGAGGACCCATGTGAGCCCCCCAACCCGACAGACTCGCATCTGTGGTCAGAACCAAACACTCGTGGCTGTGCAGAGGGGAACCCCGGAATAATGCTGGGGACAACCACCATTTCAGTGAATGTTTGACGTATGTGGGAAGCCTCACCTGCCGATGAGAATGGCTCACCTTGTCCTTTTGGTATGGCAGTAGGAACCATTGGAGGCTCCTGATGTGGTGTCGAGCCCATGGTACGATCCCTATGGATGATACGAGAGTCCCAAGTACCCTGGACAACAGGGACAGCGATACCTGATGTTGACGACACAGATTGCTGACCAGTCGCCGTATGTTGAGGATCCTGTCTGGAGTCAAGGATACCGTGTCCTGAGCAGTATCTATAATAGACCCCAGATGTTGGATGTTTGTAGAAGGAACAAGATGGCTCTTTTCCTCGTTGATGGTATAGCCATGTCGCTCCAGGACGGTTCGTGTAAGAGTCAAATCCTGTTGCGCTTGGGGCAGTGACTTGGACATAACGATGATGTCGTCCAAGTATGCCATCACCCGTACAGACTGGGCCCTGATATGCGCCGTCAAAATGTCCATCAGTTTTGTAAATGACCGAGGTGCCGAGGACAGGCCGAACGGCATCGCCCTGTACTGGTAGTGTGTACCGTGCAGGCAGAACCTGAGAAAACGACGATGGGCCGGCCAAACGGGAACGTGTAGGTAAGCATCCTTCAGGTCTATCGACGTTAGAAAGTCTTGATGACGAATAGAGGAGAGAATCGATTGGAGAGAGTGCATTCGAAATCTCCGATACCGGATGAAGACATTCAGGGACTTTAGATTTAAGATCATCCTGAAGCCTCCGGACGCCTTTGGCACGAGGAAAACCATGGAATAAAACCCCGTGCCTTTGGCATGCTCGGGCACTCTCTCTATCGCCTTGATCTCCAAAAGATGGTCTATCTCCTGCTGCAAATGATGTCTTTTCAACGGATCTCGTGTTGATGGGCATTGGACAAATCGTTGCGGTGGGGGCTGAAGAAACTCCAGACGCAACCCTTGAGAAATTGTGGCTAGCGCCCATTTGTCGGTGGAGATACTTCTCCAGGAGACACTGAAAAGTTGTAGCCTGCCTCCTATGGGCGCTAACAGATGCAAGTCACTTGGAGTTGCGTTTGAAGCCCCTTTGGTTTCCCCTGAAGGGCCGTCTCGCTTGCTGATATCCCCTCGGACGGTCCTGAAAGGCCGCCCGGTCACTTCGAAATCCTGATTGACCATACTGGGCTTGTTGGAACGGCCTAGTCTGACCCCCCGAGGAGGAAGAGTCCCAACGAAATGGCTGGCGACGATTATAGGGGGTAGCTCGACGCTCCTGTCGCCTGTATGCTCTGGGCAGGGACTTCCATTTGTCCTTGTCCTCAATGAGGACCGGATCCAAGGCTTCCCCAAACAGTTTCTCTCCCTGGTATGGAGAGGAAGCCAGGTTCCATTTGGACTTAAGGTCCGCTGGCCAGTTCCTTAGCCAAAGGAGTCGTCTGGAAGCCAGAGAAGTTGCCATTCCTCGCGCCGAAAACTTTGCTGCATTGAGGGTAGCATCTGCAGAGAACTCCGCCGCAGCTAATAACTTGCTGATGTCCTGACGTAAACGGCCATCCTCTGGGCCTAAACGGGCCTGCACCTCTTGCAGCCAGATTATGGAGGCCCGAGTGAAAAAGGAAGCAGCCGTGGCTGCCCTAAACCCCCAACTGGCCATTTGATGCGACTTGCGCAATAAAATCTCCGCCTTTCTGTCCTCTGGCTTTAAGCTATCGCCAGTTTCAGATGGGACCAAAGCCTTTGAAATAAGAGTCATGACTGGCTGGTCAATGGGCGGAAACTCCAACAACTTTTCCATATCCTCATCCAGAGTATAGAATTTCCTCTCCATGACCGAAGGTCCAGGAGCCGCTGCTGGAGTCTGCCAAGGGCGCTTGACACTTTGTTTGAAGATATCCGAAGATGGCACATGGTCAGTCTCGGGCTGAGGCTCTTTGAAGAGAACTGTAGACGGTTTAGGGTCCTCAGTAGAATCTGCAACTTTAGTAGGACCTGGCAAATCCGCTGTTTGCTTTGCCTTATGGAGTAGAAGCTTAAAATAAGAAGCCTTAAAGAGACCAGCCACCACCGGGTGGTCAGGAGTGGTCTCGTCATCTGAGAAATCATACTCTTTCTCAGTCTCCTCCAACTGGGAAGGCTCTTCAACCCAGGACCCCATACCCGAGAGGGGCGGTACTGACCAAGGATTTCTTGTAGGACAATTATGACGTGGATTCTGCACCTTTGCAGCCATCCCCTGGGAATATGCATCGGTGACAAGCTCCTGCAACGCTGGAGACATCTGTTGCCATGTGTCAGGGTGCACTCGAAGCCCAGCTGCAGTGGGAGTAAAGGTTGCTGAAGGCCCACTTCTGATAGAATGAGGTGCTGAAGGAGGCCTGACTTGACTATGGCCTGATGCAGGGTGACTAGCTGCAGGCAGAAATGGTCCCTGCCTCTCTGGGGACCAATCCCTTTCTGACAGGGTGTCAGTTGGTCTCAACCCAGAATATGGAGCTTGGGGATCCCTGGCCTGAAATACCAACTGCGCAGGGAGAGGCGAGGCAATTCTAGGTGTCAGAATGGCTGCCTCCAGCCTCTGCTCCAGTGCCTTAATTCGCCTCTCTGCCTCTTTGAGAGAGGAGGAGGAGGCCTGAGCTTTGGATTTTTCCTTGGGCTTGGACTTCCCCTTATCCTTAGCCCCAGCACTCGGAGAGGAAGCCTTATCAGAGGTCTTCTCTTCCATAGCTACTCACGATCAACTGTAGTTAATGATTCAATATAGAAGCAATGCTACTGCAACGAGAGCTGACAGCAAAATGGTGGCTTTAACCCCTTCAGGGCCTGACTCTTGAAGCCAGCACTGTTGGTCGCGCCCACCAAGTGGGCGGAGAGCAACTCCTTTCCCGCTCAAAGACCGGGCTGTCAAACTGTGATTCCAAAGTTTTATAAGCCCCAAAATGGCGGGCGCTGTCATTGTAATATTCAAAATGGCGGCCGCCGCCCTCGCAAGCCCCAAAATGGCGGGCGCGGGGAAAACTGCCTCAAAGGAGGTCACTCCCCATAGCCAGCCGCCTGCCTCTTTGTCGGGGGTCCTTCCCCCCCTCAAAGACTCGCCATCCAGCCCTGCCGATCCAGCGGCTCATAGGGATCCAAAAGCCGGGAAAAAAAAAAAAACGGCGCCGCGGCGGTGACGGCGGCGGCGGCGGCGCGGCTTTGTTTCCAGCGCCGAACAGCTGATGGACGCTGGCCCTGCGCCAGGTAATGGAATCTCCGGGAAACGGCTATCCCGAGCCTCCCAGTGAGGGGGGCGGACCCCCTCACCTTCGGCTCTCAGCCGGGTATGGCCTCTGAGGCCAGTGACCCCTGGCTGAGGTGCTTCCCGTTGGGGATATGCCCTCTGAGGGAAGGGATCCCCGGGAAGGTAAACGGTGGGGGTAATGCCCACGGAGGGCAGAAACCCCTTTCCAAAGGCTCCTCTTCATTCTGTAAAAGAAAGGGAAAAGGAGACAAAAGAAAGACAAGTTATTTATTAACATTAGTAATACTTAGATAAGATACACTTAAAAAACAGTCTCTACACTTAGACTGAGTTTTTAAAACTGAGGTATTGGGGGCTGCTAAGGGGCGGTGATTACCTCGCATTTAAATATTTAAATTAACTCAGTCTCTACCAATAGGATTGGTAATTACCCATGTTGGACTCTCCTTCCCAGTGCAGTGGAGAAAGAAAGAGGGATGGAGAGAGAGAGAGAGAAAGAGGAAGGAAGGGAGAGAAAGAGGGAGGGAGAAAGAAATAGAGCAAAAGGGAGGAAGAGAGAGAGAGATTATTTTTTTGTCCAAACTTTTTTTAGCCCCCCCCCCCAATGTGCCCCAGGGTATTGTAAATGTAAAAAATGTGCCGCGGCTCAAAAAACGTTGAAAATCAGTGGTCTAGGGTACAAATTTAAGGTTGGATATCATCAGCACATGATTAAGGCACCAGACTAGAAACTAGGAAACTGTGAGTTTTAGTCCCATCTTAGGCATGACTTTGGACCAGTCACTCTTTTTCCATCCAACTCATTTCCCAAGATTGTTGTGGTGGGTAAAATAAGAGGGAGAAAGAGATAAGTGTACCATCTTGATTTATTTATAAAAATAATAACTGTAGCATTTTTTAAAAGTGGATAAATAATCAGCTATGTTTGCTGGTTAAAATTCAAAGATCCTATCAATCCCATTTCTCTCTTCCATGTTTCTGTTTGATTGATTGATTGATTGATCGATCGATTGATTGTCAAAAAGGTACAAGATAGCAGGTATAGGTATAAACATAAATATAAGCAAAGTGAGTACAGATAAATTAGGACAATAGGACAGTAAGACAGGGACGGTAGACAATCTAAGGTTAAGGTTTTTGGGGTTTGGGAAAGAAACCACAAAGTCAGATAGTGAATTCCAGGCATTGATCATTCTGTTGCTGAAGTCCTATTTTCGGCAGTCGAGTTTGCAGTGGTTGACATTAAGTTTCTATCTATTGTGTGCTTGTGTATTATGGTTGAAGCTAAAGTAGTCATTGACAGATAGGACATTGTGGCCGATGATTTTATGAACTACATTTAGATCGGTTCAAAGGTGACGCAGTTCTATGTTGTCTAAGGCCAAGATTTCAAGTCTGGTGGCATAAGGTATTCTGTTGCAAGCAGAGGAATGGAGGACTCTTCGGGTGAAATATTTTTAGACTCTCTCGATTGTATTAATGTCTGAAATGCAGTGCGGGTTCCAGACAGGTGAGCTATATTCAAGAATTGGTCTAGCGAATGTTCTGTATGCTCTAGGTTAGCAGTGTAATATTGCCAGAGAAGAAGCTATCCAAAATTAGATTGACAACTCTTAGCAACTTTTTGGCAATGCTGTTACACTGGGCTTTGACACTTAGAGTATTAGATATGAGTACTCGCAGATCCTTGACAGAATGAGGATTTCTTCTCTGGATTCTTTCTCTTTCTCTAAGATTCTCCCATTTTCAGAATCCTGCTACATTTTGGCGGTTCTGCTTCCCTTCTTTCTGGGGCCCAGTGAAAAATTGTCCTCAATTAAGACAGTGACTGCTCTTGGCATCGGAAGAGATAAAGGGAATTGTGGGCAGAAGTTGCTTTAATAGTGTTGTGGTTAGCTCTGGCCCAGTTCCTGCCCCAAGGACGGTGGATGTGGGGGAGACATCCACATGCTGCAGGCCTGTTTTGCCCCCGGTGGAATCTGATGATGAAGGCTCCTCTGACCAAGAAGACATGAGTGACAGGGAGGAGGAGAGTGTGGCAGACAGCTCAGAAGGAGATCAATTATCTAGCTCCTCCTTGGATTCATAACAAGAGTTAAGGATGCGGAGAGCGATGCATAGGCAACAACAACTGAGAGATTATTATCAAAGAAAATGAGGCCACCTGTGGTTGGGTGGGGCTGTGGTAATTAGTGAGGCTGCTATAAATAGCAGCCTGTGGGTTTGGCCATTGTGGAGGATTATCTGATCGTTGTGTTTCGTGCCTGCTTTGCTGCTTTTGACCTTTTGTGTGCTGATTTTTCCCCGCTTTGAAACTAAACCAGAGCAAAGTGTGTTTCACTTTGTGAAAGAAGAAGGACTGTGAATTGCCTCACAGTTGCAAGCTAAGTATCACAGAACTGATAAGGGACTTGTACAAATTACCAGTTTGGTTGGAGACGAGTGCTCTTTGCTATACAAAAAGAGGGCTTAGTTTAAGTGAATTTTCATTATAAAGAACATTGTTTTGAATTTTCAAACGTGTGTGTGTGTCTGAAATTTGTACCTGTGAATTTTCGGGAGGAGTCTACCAGAGAGCCCGACGGAACAAATAGCCTCTGGGGAAAGCGTGATGGAGATGAACTTTAGGCTGCCCTGAGCACCTGAGATGAAGTTCAGGTTTAAAAACTCTCTGGCAGACATCAACCAGAGAAACTATGCAGTAAATTAAAAAGCTGTACAGATGTTTTCAGCAGGAGATGAACACTAGGCATTTCTTCAGACATTGCTGCTACAAAACATAGGAGAAGTTGATAAAAAAAAAAAGTATAATTATTCAGGTTGGCTCATTTCCTGGATTACAGGCTGCAGTTTCACATCCCATTGAACAGCATGATACCATCTAGCACATGCTGAAACAACTGATCAGTTACTCGGAAAGGAGGGACTTCTAACAGAACCGCAACATCTATGTTGGGAGTAAAACCAGAGAATTCTCTATTTCTTCTTGCTTCAGATTCTAGTTCAAAGAAATTGGAGCGCATATTAATCTGGGGTTGTGATACTTACAGGTGTGCGTGGTTTTTTAAGCATGTGTTTCTGTAGGCAATTAGTTGCAAAAGTGACAGCTGCAGCTTGATTTTAAATGGTGTTTTCTAATGCAGAGTAAAAAGTGGTCCTCATGAATAATTATAGAACAATATGGAAAACACAGTAATTGGAAGTGGCTATTGCAGTGTGCAGTTCAAGCCCGGTCATTCTAATTGATTATCCAGCATCGGTTAGTTCCTGTGAGTCTTGCAAAGAATACCAAACTTAGGAGAATACGTCTGTCCCTGCAAAGCATTTTTTCATTCCTTAACTGAGAGTTTGGTCTAAGTGGAAACAAATGGAGTATGCATTAGCCATAAAGCATACAGAAGCAAGGAGTTGGGCGGTATGCAAATCCAGTCAATTAATTAATTAATTAATTAACTAAAGATCCTGGTTATGAATGCACTGCAATTTAAAATGAATTGCTGGAACAACATTCTTGTTTATTGAGTTGTTTGATATTTTTAAAAGCAATCATAGAACACAATTCTGCTACGCTGCCTCCTAGAAAAACTCAACTCTATTATTTGTGTGTGGGGGAAAAATAAACTTATATTACCATTCCCAAATTCTTCATGCAAACAATGAGGTTGGCCATTGCCAATTTCAGACAGAAAACTAAGGGGGAGAAAAAGTGACTTTGTGAAAGCATTAAGCTAACTAAAATAGAATCAGTTCCACATCTCACAACACCTAAACTCTATCTAATTGCACAGTAAAGCAAACTATTGTGTGCAGATGGGCTTTGCAGTCATTCAAATGGCAGATCAGTGTCTAGTCCATTGCTTCCCAAATCTGGGTAAATTACCCCAAAATGGGTTAAAATATTTTCCCCCGCTTGGGTAATAATGCATAAACACATTATTCAATCATATCAGGAATATTTAAACTAACTTAAAGTGTTTTAAGTTTTAAAGGACCTACATTGGATAAAAAGGATTTTCTAACCATTGTTTTGGGGTAATGAAGGTAAAAATTGGAGAAGCATTGGTCTAGGCCAGAGGTCTCCAAACTAGGCAACTTTAAGACTTGTGGACTTCAACTCCCAGAATTCTCCAGCCAGCATAGCTGGCTGGAGAATTCTGGGAGTTGAAGTCCACAAGTCTTAAAGTTGCCTAGTTTGGGAACCCCTGGTCTAGGCTAAAGTGAAAAGATCACAGCATGCAATGTTTATTCAGATGCACCTCTGTCCTAATAACCACTAGATACATCAGAGGTTAAGGGGAAGACTTGTGACATGGCCGTAAGAGTCATAACCTATAGTTGAATTAGGGCAGGGCTTTCAAACCCCTGGCCTGCGGATCAGACACATCAAACTCTGGCCACACCCATGACCAGTTTAGGAAAGGGGGAGGGAGTTCCAATACATCACATGATGCTGCCATGACGTGAGTTTGACATCCCTGAATTAGGGGGCACAGTTATCAAGATATTTTCCATAGTAACTGAAACAGTGCAATTGTCAGAGTTCCTTCATGTTGCTCAAATCTTATCACTCTCTTTCAGTACATACTTTCTATTCTATCTCAAAATGAACTATTGTTCCCTAAAGGAAATCCAAACTTGACAAAGAAAAGTCAAATCAATTGATACTGTATCTGTTCAGTCCAAACCTATTTGAGAACAAGCCTCCAGGAATATTATGAAAATCATTTTCCAATTAATACAGGATTCCACAGAAATGAACTCAATTATGCAAATGTGGCAATTTCCATCATTTATTTCAGCTGCTTCTACATTTCATAAGTTATCTCATCTGAAAGAAAAAAGAAAAAGCTGATGCTTTCCTTGAGACATGATATTTTGAAGTTTAAATATGCTGAATTATAGTTTGCAGTAAGCATGGCTTAAGAAAATAGATTGGAAGCTACAACTTTGGCACAGACTCGTATCCCTAAACTTTCTTGCACAAACAAAAAACACAAACCAAAAGTAACAGGGGAAAAAGTACAATACTCTAAAAGCTAACCCAAAGGTGCTTTTTCAATTCGCAGCCCGACTTTCTGGTTTTTCTTCAGCTAAAAGCTAACCTTTTTTACACTTGTGGTCAAAAATACAATCTAGGAGGATGACCGTTTTGCCGGCGTGTCTCAACCGCTCGTAATTAAAGGGTAATTAGTCCAGGAAGACACACACCACACGATAAAAGGAAAACCCGAAAGTTTTTATAAACAGAAAAACAGAAACAGCTCCCTTTTTAAGTGTGAAAGGGATTTTCTGGTACACACAAGGCACAGGTTAAATGCAGTCCAATTGCTCACCCAATAACTGGGAAATTGAGTCCAATTCTAAAGTCCAGAGAGTCCACACACACAATCCTGAACAGCAAAAACCACGATCTTGACGAAACAATGAATCAGATAAACTGCCATGAGGCTAAAACACCAGGCTGCACCTTTATCTGTAGCACTAATTACAGCAGCCCCACCCAACCACAAGTGGCCTCATTTTCTCTTGTAATAATCCTTCAGTTGTTGTCTCCTATGCATCACTCTAAGCATGCATGGATGTCATTAATTGTTGTTCAGAATCCAGGGATGATACAGATGACTGATCTCCTCCTGGGCTGTCTGCCAAACTCCCCTCTTCCCTGTCACTCTCGCTTCCTTGGTCAGAGGAGACTTCGTCGGCAGATTCTACTGGGAGTAAAACAGGCCTGCGGCATGTGGATGTCTCCCCCACATCCACATCCACATTCCTTGGGGCAGGAGCTGGGCCAGAGCTAACCACAACAATGACGATGGTCTGCATTGCTTTGACCTTTTTATCTACTGAGAGTATCTATGCTATGTATTAATCAACTTTCCTAACAAATGCATACACACATATAATTTCAAATAATATAATTTCACTGACATAAATAAGAACAAAAACCAAGTGTTACAGGGAGTAGCTCTTGAAATCCTATGACAATAAGTGTTGTACCTCGTAATTTTAACAAATGTATCTTTTCTTTTATTTACACTGAGAGCATATACACCAAAGACAAATTCCTTGTGTGTCCAATCACACTTGGCCAATAAAGAATTCTATTCCATTCTATTCCATTCCATTCCATTCCATTCCATTCTAACAGTAGCTTTTACACCTTTCAAACAGAAATAATGGATCTGTTCTCCCTTCACAACTTTCAAGATGTGGGAAGCTAATTAATTAGTCAAGCTCATTAATTCAATAAGAGGAAGTGCTCAAGAAATAGCTTCCCGAAAAAGGGTGTTTTAAATCTGTATGAACTAAATAAGTGTCTTGGAATAAGATTATGAATACATTTCTCATACAGAAAGTAATGATAGTTGAAAGCTAAAGATTCAGTGCAATCCTTTTTCCAAGAATGTAAGCTATTTGCTGTTTCCTTATACTGATTCAGACTACCAGTATTTAAGTTTTCCAAATTTGATACTCTCTAGATGTATTCAAAAATCCTATCAGTTTTAGACCAACACTTATGCAGGCTATCAAATTTGGAAAGGTTCATCCAAGTTATTGTTGTTTCCTCTGAATAGCCAAGTAGATCTCAAATGAAATCAGTATGGCAAATGTTTTCAACTAGAAATGCCAGGCACTGAATTGAACTAAGACTTCAGCATGCAGGATTTATTGTATCAACTGTACAGTTATCCAACTCTAGATTTTATACTTAAAGCAAGACACTTGGTTTCTCTGTGCTTCACCACAGGGCTGGTTATTTATATGAGGAGTATCAAGATGGGGAGGAGAGAAATCTACAGTGCCAAGATGAATTTGCCAAAACTCTTTGTCTTCAGCTGTCCAAACTTTATCTAAGCAAATTTCTTAGTCCTGTTTGAAATAGGTGAGTGCTTCATTGTTTAAAAAAAAAAACGTGTGCAGGCATAGCATTAAACACAAAAGGCATACACACATGCTCCAAAAAGAAATAAGATTAATATATGCCAAATCTCTATCCCTTATAAATTGATGAATATTTACCACCCGTACCTCATATTTAAATAAAAGCAGCAGCTTTAAGAAGACAACACTGGATTTCACTAATCAGCGTTCAGGGGAAATAAATCTTGAATTTTCAGCTGAGAAAGGTCAGAATGAGTCAATTAAATCAAAATGTGAGTAAAACACTTCATGATTGTGCTACTATGACTACAGAATATCGCTGTATCATACCCTACAACTGCCCGAAGATTGGCGCACTTAAATCCGTCCTTGATGAAGCAGAGGAGGGAGCATATAAACACTGATTCACACCAAAAGGGGAAAATATTTGCGTTAGGTATATTGGAGTCTTTGATACAAAACTCAAAAGCAAGAGTTTGCCAGGAATGATCTGAGAAGCTTACTCTGAGCATCCAAAAATTGTGAATGAAAACAAAGGAGGACTGATGCACAAGAAAAGCAACAACTAAATCACTATGTGAATGAAGGAGGCGATCTAAATCTGGAGGAGGAGTAGGTTAACTCATGCAATAGACATTAAACAGCTAAGTTAGGAACCATTCTTAACCATTCTCTGCTCATTTCACAAAGTCTTTTGAAAGGTAATAATGATAGCAACTAATTGCCTGACTGTCACTTTGAGGCTTCATATTTGTTAACCAAGGCACACTTTAAAAGGGTCTACCTTAAAAAAAAACCTGAGCAGTCTCCCACATGCATGAAGGCTACCTTTAAAAACACACACACACACCGTTCTCCGGCCAGAACAGATTGAAGCCTTTGTAAATACAGCACCCATGGAAAAGTTCCTCTTTTAAAACTTCTTGAAAATCCACGCTAAGAGTACACAGAGAAAGATGAATGCCTGGAATTAAGTATCTGCAGACGAGGGCAGAGACCCCTTACACAGACTCAGAAAGAATTGCTCACATTGTATAATAGAGAAGATGTTCCAGGACAAATCTAAGAATAACAAAAGAGCAAAAGATAATTGCTATCTCCGGTCATGCTGCTGTTCCTCTACCCACCTTTATAATATTAGTAGCTGCAGCAACAATATAGATTTCCAGAGTTCCTACCACTACCACCAAAAGAAATGATAAAACAAAAGCTTTTGAGGCAGGATGGAATTCAGCAGACATTCAGACCACTTAATGAAATTAATAGGAAGACGTAGCTCATTTCCATCTAAAGGCAGACACCTCTCCCCCTCCCAAAGTCTTCCATTGCTCCCCAACAGGTAGCAACATTACACTGAGTCCAGGATTTCTTTTCTAAGTGTACAAATATGCATGAGGAAAAAACGAAAGAGGCATTATCTACTTTAAGAAAGCCGGCAATCTACCCGAACAGTGATCTCTGCAAATAGCAAATACTAAAATAAGCCCTTACCTTGAATAACATGCATGGCTCCTGGAACTAGGCTGTGATATCATTCCAGAGACATTATTTGTAATGTGTGTGGGGGGTGAGAGAGACTGAAAGAGGGAGGAGAAAAGGGAATAAAGGAGGTGGAGGAAACAGAAAATGGGAAGAGGATTAGGAAAGGAGAATAAGAGGAGATGTGGAGGTGCAAAAGGAAAGAATGGAGGGATGAAAGCTGAGACTGCAAAAGCTGTCTCCTGCCTACACAGTGGAAAAGAAATTTCTGACGAGAGAGAGAGAGAGAGAGAGAGAGAGATCACACATAACCAGAGAGAGCAGAGGGGAATAACAACACAGAACGGAGTAATCAAATGAAATTAAATACTACGAGAAATATTTGGGCACAAGGGACTAGGAAGAAGATGTGAGGCAGGATAGAAATTGAAGGCTTGCTGGAAGTGTTGCATATGTGTTTAATTAAGTTGGGGGGGAATCACCCCCCCCCCTTACAAACTGAAAGAACTGTGAAAAGTCTGGTGACCTATAATTCAGTCTCGGCAAATTTGTGGTGGAGGGAGCACTGAATAAATCCACACTTCAAACACGAAGAACTAATCTTGTGTTTGGGTTGGAAGTTGCAAAAAGATTTGAAAGAAAACTAAACATTGCTTTGGGAAACGTTGGGGTAGTGTCGAAACTCAGATAAGCAATTGTGGCTCTCCATGTGTGTGTGTGTATAATCTGTAATTCCCAACATAGGAAGTGGCCAAAGATGTTGAGAAATATAGTTCCAAACTATCTGGATGGCCACAGAATCATACAGTCATTTCTCATTCAGTGACAGGCACTACCACAAAGTTTTTAAGTGTGACTTCCTAAAGCCTTTTTTTTTTTTACAAACCCTTCGCATCATACTCTTATGTTTCACATATCTCTTCCACAAATACCTTTGAGTATCTATGAATATATTGAAGTTCAAGTTAACTTTGAAATGCTGAATGAAGCTGAGACTAGAGACCAGGCTGATTGTGATTTTTAAAGGCCACCAATAACAGTTCTTTGAATGTGGTCCAAATGCTATGATGATGTTTCCTTTCCCTATAGGAAGTTAGCTTGCTGTGAAATCATAGTCACAGTTGTAATATTGTACTTAGTTCCGAGACAGGAGGAACCTGTTCACTCATATTCTGATCCTATATTAAACTCCACTTACTGTCACCTCCCTAAGTATCTTTTATTGTCCAACTTCATCATTATTGCACCTGTAGAAACTTGCTAATTTAAACTTTGTTATTTCTATCCTGCCTCCATTCTAGAGAGAACTGGATATATATATGTAGATTGTTCTGGTTTTGCCCCGTGTAATATTTTGAATGTCTATGCAACGTTTCGGTGAAATCACATTCACCATCATCAGGCTAAAGTTGTAAGCTTCATGCTGCTGTAAATATAGTTGTATATTTATAGTTGTATAGTTGTAACTATATTTACAGCAGCACGAAGCTTACAACTTCAGCCTGATGATGGTGAATGT
The DNA here is from genome assembly GCF_031021105.1 of Erythrolamprus reginae. NCBI lineage: Eukaryota > Metazoa > Chordata > Lepidosauria > Squamata > Dipsadidae > Erythrolamprus > Erythrolamprus reginae. The sequence goes on along the minus strand of NC_091952.1, from coordinate 98,364,078 downwards.
GATTTCACCGAAACGTCGCATAGACATGCAAAATATTACACAGGGCAAAACCCGAATTCAGAACAATCTACACACACACACACACACACACATATATATATATATACACAGATACATATATATGTATGTATATATGTTACTTTTATTTAGTTTATAATAGGAAAAAAATATTTAAAAATGGACTAAACCTCACCAGCTGAAGCACAAGAGATAGTTCGCTGCACTATAATATAGTCCCTTGTTGTCCATGTGTAAATGCTTGAATGCTTAAGTCCCAGATATGCATGGCCCCACTTTCAACTTTTCTAGCCCTACTGGAAGAAGTAAAAACCTAAAGAATGACAACAACGTACATAAGCATAGTTTTAATAGACACCCCAGGAAGGCAAATCAAGGACTATGTTGTGAAGAGAGAAAGTTTCAGCAAGCTCAAAGTGCATCTGGAATGACAGGACACAGTTGAAGAATTTCCTTTGTGTCTTTGGAACTTTTAAAAGTTTTAAACTATTTCTCTGTTAGGAGCTTATTTGGCATCCCTTCAGTTAGAGTACTGGGGGTGGGTACTATTCTATTTAACTGAAAGGGTATAAGCACCAGGAAGCATTGCATCATTAAAAATTGTATTTATTTTTGGCCCTAAGTTGTATTGTGCTGTTATATTTTAATAAATATAGCCAGTTTGTTAGAATATAATATTTTTCCTTAGATTCAAACTCTAAACCATAAAGTTTAACTGCAGATTTTGAAAGGTGTGATCTGTTATATATGCTATGCGATGGAATTGGATTGCCTTCAGAATAAATCACTTACACCATACTTATTTTCCTGAAATCATGAAGAAAGGTAGGCTGAATGGAAAGACGTAACAAAACATTATATAATGCTTTGGAAGAAGAAGGAGAGGAGAAGGAGATAAGGAGAACAAGTAGAGGGGGAAGAGGAGGGTTCTCAAGTTATTTTACAATTGAAGGTAGAATATTTTAATTATTTTGATGAAATAAATTAAACATTGCTTACTATAGTTATTGGTTTAATCCATAAGAGTCTAAACTCATGTTTCTTGAGTTTTATTTCATTTCTGCTGATTTCATCTTTTATCTTTCCTCCATAAACTGGATCATCACAAATTTCCATCACAAATGAGGAATATGCCTCAGTTCATCAGGCTGGGACCTGAAAGACTAGCATCTTTTGTAGGTCCTGAAAGTAACAGTTTCCAACTTTAAAGTATTTGATTTTATACATTTACAATAGTTATATCTGTTACCCATTCCCATATTATTACAATAACCAAGATTATTTTCATCAGGATCTGTTACATTATGCGGGAATGAAGAGGCAAGACATAGGAACTGTTCAGCACCTTTTATTTTTCTCTAGCAGAAAGCAGTATGGAATGCTGGCAGGATGCAGGGAAGCCGCTTTTAAGGGCTTCCCTGAAGCCAGCTGGCCACTGACAGTAGTTTAATTCTCCCGCTGCTGGCTGGACCAATCAGTAGTGGCTATGCAAATCCGGCTCATGTACAACTGTACGTAACAGGGACTGTGTCTGTTTTTAAGTTTCCAGAATAAGCCTTTAAGTTTAGGAGGTCAAGGAAACCACGATGAGTAAACACTTATTCCATTTTCCAAATGCCCTTGTCTCCAAGCCTGTGTTTCTTCCAAAGCACAGTTCCTTTCTTGCAACGTACGCTTTGTTCTAGTTCCATTCACCTTCTCCCTCCCACCAGCTTTGGTTTTGCAGAGCTCCAGGAGTAACATTTGCAAATGAGAGACATGACATCAAACTGTTCTTTGAGAGATATCGGGGGAGGACAGAGAAGACAGCCTTGGGAAATCAAGACAAGCACTTAATCTAAAAGGATTTCTTTCCTAGTTATTAATAATCACATTTGAATAATTTATTTATTTATCTCAAGGCAGAAAACCCGTTTCACTCTTACAACAACCCCCAGATGTAGAACAGGTAGAGAAATGTAGATTAACTAGCAAGCTTCCTTCTCAATTAATACTTCAAGCTGAAACACTTTTGTCCAATTGTCAATAATGTTGTATTGATTCTGGATACCGCTATACTGAAATAGACATATGATCAATTATGAGTTGTATTCCTCTTCTGTTTTTCAATTATTACAAATTACTTTAGGATTAGAATTTATTTAAACATTTTAAGTAAATAAATACCATTTTTAAATACATGTGATTGGTTTTGTTAGCATCTTCGTGTGGAGTTAGAGAGTTCAGCCTGACAGGTTTCTTTACATTTTCTAGGAAAATGTACAGATATTTGTTGTATTTATCCATCAGGATTTTACAGTTCTACTTCTGTCTTGGTCTTGCTTCTCTAAAATCCTTTTTGAAAAGAAAGAGGAGTGGGGAGGGGAGGGAAGAGGAGAGGAGAGGAGAGAAGTCCATGTGGGTGGTAATTATTAATGTCACTGTTCTGCTTGGGTGTGATTTTGACAGTAACTGATATATTGATCCAGTAAACTTATCACGGACCAATATAATTGTTTTTATTTTTATCATTTCTTCATTTTGTTTCAATCTACCATTTTAAAAATGCTAAAGCCATATTGCAATTAACTCTATATCACTAGCAAAATGATACTTAAATGAAAAGTAACGTCCTAGCTATTGTTATTTTAGCAGCTTAGTTAATAAATTGTCTTTAAAAAAAAATTTTTTAAGACTTTCATTGCATGAAGTTAAGGCTTTTACTTCATTCATTTCCTTTATTCATTAAGTTTTGGTTGGTGTACAGATGACAATTCTCATTTGTAACTCTCCTATTTCTTCATTTTTTTCTTTCTAGAGAAATTATCTCTGGTAGTTTTAAAATAGTAAGAAGACTCCTAGATTATCAGGGGGTGGATTTACATCTCTATAATGCTAATTTTAAAAATCATTTGAAAATTGTTTCCAATTGCTCCTCCATTGATTACCTTATAATAATGGCTATCCTTGAAAAAAATATTTTTCCTATCATTTTACATATATGTATGTAGGATTGTAATACTAATGTTTTTTCTTTCTGTATAGTAAACAAACCCACCTTATTTTTGTCTTAGCATGGATGAGCACTGATTAAAATATACAGTATTTAAAGAAAGATTAAAGAAATTGCCACACAAAAATTACGATGAATAGTATAAAAAGTACAATAAGAAAGATTTAGTTATACAGAAATATTTGACTCACAAGATAGATCTATGAGGACAGTAAGATTGAATGAATCAAGAGGATGGGAAGCATGGAGTAAGTCATGGCTAGATAGAGCTGATGAAATCCACACAAAGAGATAATTAGAAATTTAAGATGATTCTGTGACACTTCTAAGATTTCATATACAGTAATCCCTCGCTACTTTGAAGTTCATCTTTTGCGGATTTGCTACTTCACGCGTTTTCAAAGGGGGCTTAAATCCATTAAATCCATTAAAAATTCATAAAATTCTTCTACAGTACTACTGTATTCTATTAAAGAAACTGGTAGGCTATCACATGTAGTTCCAGCTGAGAAACATAATGGAATGACTGTTTAATGCAAAGAGTGGGTTTTAAAAGTCCAAATACTATACTCATTAAATACATTAAAAATATATTTCATCTACTTCACGGAAATTTGTTTTTCACGGGTGATCTTGGAAGGCGAAAAATGAGGGATCACTGTATATCCCAAGAAAGAAAGAAAATAAGTCAACAAATAACTCAAACTAGAGTTTTTGTTCAAAGCATAAACGACCAGCACAAAATATCCTGTAATTTGGGCACCTAGTGACCTAGCTTTCTGGAGAAGGCTATAATGCTAGAAAAATGGAAGAAAAGACAACCAGGAACAAGGCAGATGGACTCAATTACAGCAGCAATTGGAAGACCTGAAAGACCAGGCTGAGAATAAACTGCCACAGAGAAACTCTGTATAAGTAGTCCCTAAGAGATGACAAGATCTTCTAAACAGTGGTTTAGACTAGAAGACTTCCAAGGTCCCTTCCAACTCGGTTATTCTTAATTCTCAATTAATGTTGTTCTGTTCGAGAAAACTCCCTAATCTTATGTTCCCGGGTCTATTTGACCCGGACTGCAAATTGATCTTATACTTATATTTATACTTATACTTGTACTTGTACTTGTACTTGTACTTGTACTTGTACTTGTACTTGTACAGTGGAACCCCGACATAAGAGCTGCTCTACTTACGAGCAACTCGAGATAAGAGCTGGGAGGGGAGAGATATTTTTGTTCTACTTACAAGCCCAAATTCGAGATACGAGCGCCAAGGAGCTGTCTCCTGAAGCCAAACGCTAACTTCCGCGTTCGGCTTCAGGAGACAGCTGCGAAGCGGCGCGCGTGTTTTAAAAGGTTGCAGCCGGCCTGGGGGGCTCGGGGGGTACTTTCTCTCTTTTACCTTCCCTTCCTCTATTTCTTCTTTTCTTTCTCCTTCCCACCTTCTTCCCTCCCTCCCTCCCTTCACTCATTCCTCTCTTACTCTCCCCTTTCATAAGTTTCCTTGCTTCCTTCCTCTGTTCCTGTCCCTTCCCTCTTTCCTTCCTTCCTTCCCACCCTCCGTCCATTCATTCACCCATTCCTCTCTTGATCGCTTAAAGCCGGTCCCTGGTGCAAAAAGGGTTGGGGACCTCTGTCCTACAGGATTGGGTGGCAGAGAAGTTGAACATATGTAAATTTAAAAGTTTAAGAAAGTTTACAAGTTAAGTGAAAGAAACTTCATTATTCATTTATATGTACATGTACATTTCTTCATTAAAAACTTGTCTTTCTGCATAATTTAGACTAACTTTGTGAGTTTTTTGAGGGCTGGAACCAATTAAAATTATTTACATTAATTCCTATGGGGAAAAGTCGTTCGAGATAAGAGCTGCTCGACTTAAGAGCCCAGGTCCGGAACGAATTAAACTCGTATCTCGAGGTACCACTGTACTTATATTTGGTCTTTTTGAAAGCTTTTTTCACCTGGAAACAAGTTTGAACATTTCTGCACACAATGGAATGAAAATTGAACTGAAAGAATTAATCCTTATTGGTTTATTTTGCACATAAATGTGCCCCCCCCTGTTTTTGTGAATTTATTTTAGGTTTATTGATAATTTTGCCTGCAAAATGCATTCTATTTTACTAAAGTTGGTGTGGGATTGGTAGCTTGAACATTTCCGAACATAATATGAAAATTGAACTGGAAAAATTGATGCATATTCATTTATTTTGCACATAAAAGTCTCTCCCACCCTATTTCAATTTATATAAAAATTATGCTGTTAATTTCAAACTTACATACTTGGTTTTAGTAAAATGGATTTCTTTCATAAGATTAGTTGTCTGGCTATAATATGCTTGCTTTTCAAAAGGATATTCCAAATATTTCTAGCCAAATATATATAAAAAGTGAAAATAATGGCACACAGCAAGGCCGGGGTGGAGTGGCCCTTTTGTGGCAAAAATAAACCAATAAGAATCATTTTTTTCAGTTCATTTCTATTTTTCTTATGTTCAGGATTGTTCAATTTAGTACTGTATATCAAAACTTTTGGGGGAATATTCCTTAGAGATTTGTAGCCTAAAAAAATATAAATTGACAAAAAATTGAGAAAACATGGGGGGAGGGGCTTTTTGATAAAAATAAAAATATAAGTCTCAATTATTTCAGTTCAATTTTCATATCATTACGTTCATAAATGTTCAAACTAGTTTTCCAGTGGAAAAAGTTTTCAAAAAGACCAAATTCAAGTACCTAAAAAAAATCATTTTGGTCCGGGTCGTATACGGCCCGAAACAGACACAACGTGATTTTTTTCTTTGCCCAGAAAAAAATTAGCCACCAACCCAAAAATATTGTTTTGATAATCAGCAATGTTAAATTGAGTAAATGAATGCATAAGATATTAAAAATATTTCGGATTTGAAGCCTGCCTAAATATAAAGTGAAAATGTTTGCAAGCAGCCAAGGGGGGGGGGCTTATTTATGATTGTAAACAACCAATAAGAAACATTTCTTTCAGTTCATTTATATTTTTCTTATATTCAGAAATGTTCAAACTACTAATCCCACACCAACTTTAGTAAAATTGAACACATTTTGCAAGCAAAACTATCCATAAATTGAAAAATATTTCACAAAAACGGGGGGGGGGGGACGCATTCTATCAGCAAAATAAACCAATAAGAATTACTTTTTTTCATTTCAATTTTCATTTCATTGTGTGCAGAAATGTTCAGACTACTTTCCAAGTGAAAAAAGTATTCAAATTGACCAAACATAAGCACTTCAAATGAAGAGTTTTCAGTCCAGGTCAGGGTGACCCAGGAACACAACAAGTGTGACTTTTTGTTTTTCAGCAAGAAAGAAACCCCCCACCCCCCAAAAAAAATTCTCATAGAGAGAACCCCTGAAATGATGAAAAGTCATGAAATTTCAAGTTTCAGATATGCAGGGAAAATTTTTTACAGGGACTCAAACTTGGCTCCGGGTCACATACGACCCGAACAGAACAGCAGGGTTAAGATGGTGATCAGAAATTTAAGAACTAAAAACAATACATGAACGACCAAATAGACATGGTGGAAGAAGGAATACTTTACAAGGACACACAGAATTAACTGTTTCTACCTTCTTCTTTTGTGCTTCATTTTTTACATTCATTTATTTTACTTATTCTTTCTTACTCCTCTGCACATTGCATAATATTGCTTACCCTAAAGGTATGGGGTGTGTTTGTGTGTGTGTGTGTTTGTATAGCCATTTTTTTTTAATGTGAAAAAATATCTCTAATTGAAATTATTCTGAAAAGATTACACTATATCAGGACTGATGCACTGGTCAGCCAGGCCTTCCCTAGAATGCTTTGTCAAGTCGTAACGCCATGTGTGACTTATGTTAGGAAAGCAATGGAGCTTTCTGTCTAGAAACACCCCCACTTAAACAAACACAAACTGTGCAGAAAACTGTGTTCATAACAGTCACTCAAAATTCTCATGGTGTGAGGTAGGTCAGCAGCCTTGGCAGCTCTTGACAACAATTTTTATGTGCTTTAATTCAAATCAAGTAGAATCATCGCATGAGGCTGACAGCCTATTATATGGGGGGGGCGGAATTCTCACCATATTTAGAAAGCCAAGAAAATCCACCGCCCTCCAAAAAATTCCATATTTGCTGTGTGCTTTATTTTGTTTGTGTATTTAACAGAAGCATTCTCCTCTCACCTTCCCTACCTCTTAACTCAATGGGAAGCATTCTGTTGAGCCTGCCATGATTTTGTCAAATCACAGAGGGTTGGCTTTTAAAGTGTCCTAAACTCCTTTTTTTTTTTTTAGCCTTTGGATTCTTCTCAAAATGCTGCTCCTGAAAATTCAATACATCTCTAAGCAACGTAGGTCCATTTTCAATTGGTAGCAAAAGAAAAATTGGTGTATAAGACATTGGTTAAGCTTACTATCCAACCTCCCTGACACACAAACATATTGTTTTTTAAAAAAATTAAACACACACGCTTCCTATATCTTCTCACTTAAATAATGGCACCCACTTCCATTCATGTCGTAGATTTAAGTGCTTACAAATTGAAAAGGATTAGGTAGTAATATTACCATTGCCTGGGGCAACGATCAGATAATCCTCCACAATGGCCAAACCCACAGGCTGCTATTTATAGCAGCCTCACTAATTACCACAGCCCCACCCAACCACAGGTGGCCTCATTTTCTTTGATAATAATCTCTCAGTCGTTGTGGCCTATGCATTGCTCTCCGCATGCATGGCTGTATCATTAACTCTTGTTCTGAATCCAAGGAGGAGCTAGATAATTGATCTCCTCCTGAGCTGTCTGCCCCACTCTTCTCCTCCCTGTCACTCATGTCTTCTTGGTCAGAGGAGCCTTCATCATCAGATTCCACCGGGGGGGGGGGGGGGAAACAGGCCTGCAGCATGTGGATGTCTCCCCCACATCCACAGTCCTTGGGGCAGGAGCTGGGCCAGAGCTAACCACAACATAGTCACAGTTTTTAAAACCAAACTTGTCCAAGTAGAAAATGTCTAAACCACAATGCACTAACCTAAAAGCCAAATACATGGCAGCATGAGTCAGATTGTATAATCACACACACACACACACACTTTTTTTCCTCTTATAACAGTGGCAAAGGAGTTGCCGCTATTCAACAATGTGGGAGGTTATGGGCCACATTAGATCTAGTAGCTTCTATCAAGGCAAGATTTGCCTTCTTAAAAATAAAGGAAAACCTCCATTAGTCATGCAGTGACTTCTCTTACAAATTTCAGGTTTCTTGTGTTACTAAACTAGTTTTTTAAAAATTGAAACAATGAATGATAGTACTTCTGGTTTGGTTCTACTTCTAAATTATCATGTTTGAAAAGGTCACATACCCATAGCACTCCATAGCATAGCCTTTCCTGATCTGGTGTCCAGGATGTAGTCTCAGTCTCTCTCTCTCTCTCTCCCTCTCCCTCTCTCTCCCCCTCTCTCCCCCTCACCCTCTCTCTCTCTCCCTCCCTCTCTCTCCCTCTCTCCCTCTCTCTCTCTCCCTCTCCCTCCCTCTTCCTCTCCCTCTCTCTCTCTCCCTCCCCCTCTCCCTCCCCCTCTCCCTCCCCCCTCTCTCTCTCCCTCTCTCCCTCTCTCTCCCTCCCCCTCTCCCTCTCTCTCTCCCTCTCTCTCCCTCTCTCTCCCTCCCCCTCTCTCTCCCTCCCTCCCACTCTCCCTCTCCCTCTCCATCTCTCTCCCTCTCACTCACTCACTCACTCCCCCTCTCCCTCTCCCTCTCTCCCTCTCAGTCTCCCTCTCCCTCTCTCTCTCTCTCCCTCCCTCTCTTTCTCTCCCTTCCTCCCTCTCTCTCTCTCTCCCTCTCTCCCTCTCCCTCTCTCTCTCTCCCTCTCTCCCTCCCCCCCCTCTCTCTCTGTGTACAAATCCCAGATCCCCATTATGTTGCAATTGCAGCATATCTAGAAAGTTCAGGACAGGAAATGCCTTGTATATAGCTTATACCTAAAATCTAAATGAAATATTTTCAAGATTATTTATGATTTGCAAATACAGCATGTTTCTCATTTTAGTGATAAAATTTCTCAGAATATGTCAAAACAGACAATGATTTATTTATTTTATTTATTTATTTATTACTTAGATTTGTATGCCGCCCCTCTCCGAAGACTCGGAAATGATGTGCAATTATAACACAAGTACATGAAAAATAGTCCTGGTATCGTTAACTTGCCTATGAGGGTGATAATTTTATGCTTCTCTGAATCTAACCTGAACATAGCCTGAACATCTTACCTGGTAATTTTTTTTTCTCTTCTTAGAAAGGTAGAGGACATTCCAAAACAACATATTGAGGCAGAATTATTTCATTTTACCTCCCCAAAAAGTAAGAAAAATTCTAGGAACAGGCTGACCAGGATTTAGTCACCTTTGAAGCAGAGAGCATTAAGGATCTAATCTGTGGGGTTTTTTTTGTAAAATGCCTTCACATATATGTGCAGAGTTTAAATGAGGACAATCAGCACATTTGCCTAATTTATTTATTTATTTTATTTTATTTATTGGATTTGTATGCTGCCCCTCTCCGTAGACTCGGGGCGGCTAACAACAATAATTAAAAACATCAGGTAAATCCAATACTAAAAACAACTAAAAAACCCTTATCGTAAAACTAAACATCCATACAAACAAACATACCACGCATAAATTGTAAAGGTCTAGGGGGAAAGAATATCTCAGTTCCCCCATGCCTGATGGCAGAGGTGGGTTTTAAGGAGCTTACGAAAGGCAAGGAGGGTGGGGGCAATTCTAATCTCCGAGGGGACTTGATTCCAGAGGGCCGGGGCTGCCACAAGGAAGGCTTTTCCCCTGGGCCCCACCAAGCGACATTGTTTTGTTGACGGGACCCGGAGAAGGCCCACTCTGTGGGACCTAACCGGTCGCTGGGATTCGTGCAGCAGAAGGCGGTCTCATAGATACCCTGGTCCGGTGCCACGAAGGGCTTTATAGGTGATGACCAACACCTTGAATTGTGACCGGAAACTGATCGGCAACCAATGCAGACTGCGGAGTATAACCAGTAGTGGGATTCAAAACATTTTACTACCAGTTCTGTTGACGTGGCTTAGTGGGCATGGCGTGGCTTGGTGGGCAAGCTTGGCTTGTTGGACAGTCCAGCCAAACCGGTAGCAAGCCGCCGGTGATGTCACAATGATGTCATTGAAAGGCTGCAAAAATTTTTACTACCACACTGTGGGTGCAGCTTTTTTTATGGGTGTGGCTTGCCGGCCATGTGACCAGGTGGGAGTCCTTGACGATCATGTGACCAGGGGGTGGCTTAAAGGTCATATGACTGGCTTAAAGGTGTCCAACTTGATGTCACTCATGTCAAGGGTTTGGGTTAAGGTTAGGGTGCCTGGCCTCTCACCTCAAAGAGATACTATTTCCCTTAGTATTTATTTATTTATTTATTTATTTATTTATTTATTTATTTATTTATTTATTTATTTATTTATTTATTTATTTATTTATATATTGTATGCCGCCCCTCTCCGCAGACTCGGAAATGATGTGCAATTATAACACTGAACATCCAAAATATACTATTTAATTCTATGTATTTATGCCATATGTGTATATACATATACACAGGCACACAAAAATATACATTTATTTCTATATAAAGTATATGTTCACATGCATGCACAGTTCTTCTAAAATTATACACATTCAATCTAATTTAATGCAACAGGAAAAACATACCCAGAGCCCATACGTAGTGATGGGCGTACCGAACCCGCACAATTCGGGTCCATACCGAATTTTGCGGTGTTCGGTATGCCAAACACAAACCCAAATTTTTTTCAAACTTTGGGCAAAGTTCAGGGTCGTGTTCGGCATTTGGAGGGGGAGGCCCTCTAGAGGCCAGAAACAGGCATGTTTCTGGACTTCCAGTAGGCCCTTTAGGAAAGCCTCTGGAGTCTGGAGAGCAAAAAATCAGCCTACTGGAAATACCAGAAGTCTGGAGGACCATTTTCACCCTTCTGGAGGCTCAAGGAAAGCTTCTGGAGCCTGGGGAGGGTAAAAATGCTTCCTCAGCTGTGGTGCAGGAGACCGTGTAGGCCACGCCCCAATGGTTATGAGACCGGGATACATGCTCTCATTTGAAGGTGGAACATTGCTATTGAGAGAAACGGTGACTGTGTTGAGAAGTAGGGATGTGATCCACAAAGGACCAGCTTTATTTTGATGTATGCTACATGTTCCTGTGTTGGTAATTATACCTCTCCTAAATAAAATGGCATTACTTTTTGACTCACCCTCGTATATGCCAAGCATAATCTAGAGAAACTTTCCCTAACCTGAAACTTTCCCCTGAAATTGGCCTTCAATTCTCATCATTCAAAGACCCCCCAAATATGTGAATTGGAATCCAGTACAGTACAACGAGCACACCTAATGATGGCAGGTGAAGAAAGCTGTTTTAGAGCATTGTCTTCAGTTGTCAGGTTCAGATGGAAACCCCCACTACTTGTAACCAAAGAGAACTCATAATATTGACATCATCACTACATAGATATAAGGAAGAAGAGTTATACGTGTTCAAGCAGGTCCTAATCCAGCAATCCATTCCAGATCATGGGTGGATTCCTCCTGGTTCAGACCAGATCACCCAAACTGTTGATGACCCGCTGGTGACATGACAATGGCGTCATGGATCCAGTTTGGTCAGTGCTGGTTCATGGGTGCCGCCATCTTGTTTGCGGAATTTGTGGCAAATTATTCACTGTTTTGAAGGGTTTTCCTGTTCTGCTGCTTGTAAAAGGGCCCTCCTTCCTGCTCTTGGGTTTAAATTGACTTTTATTCCTTTGCCTGAAGCACAGCTGATTAACTGCTCAGCTGTTTTTTGAGCCAATTCCAGCTAGTAAGCATGCGTAGAAGCCAAATTGCACAGGGGGACATGTGTGCAAAACATTGTGATGCAAACTGGTGGCAAAAGTAAGTGGAACCCACCCTTGTTCCAGATGCAATGAAAATGCAATTTTCGAAAATGCAATTCCCAGCATTCCTCAGCTAGCTTGTCAATTTGGGAATCCTGGAAGTTACTCCCTTACCATTCCTGGAAAGTGTCTGTGTGGAAGGCTGCTCTGGAGTATAGCCCTTTTCAAAATGCAGCCTTCATTACCTTATAATGCACTCCAAGATAACATGAGTCATTTGGCAAATCCACAATTGAAAAGGCTGTCAGGGTACTGGCACATCCACATTTTTCTTCACCTCCACAAATGAAACAGTTAGAGAGAGAGCAACTGTTTCCCAGCAGTTTGGCAAAAGCTTTTAATCTACAAGCTGCCCTGCCTAACTTGAGATTGTTACCAGTGGCAATGGCTCCAAAGAGCAGGCCTGGTTTAATAATTCAGCACATGGATTTCATTTGGTAGCCATGGAAACCAGCTCTCTGACATCCAGTTGAGAAAAGGGGAAAGGGGAAGAGGCAGTGGAGAACGCACGGCTGTACACTCAAACATACATGGGGTATTAGGCTTCTCAAACTCTCTTTCTATAGAGCTTAATTCATAATAGCACTTAAAGCATTTCGCATATCCCTCATTATTACCACTGCAGTCATCACATTCAAAATTTTAATCCTACCTCCATACTACCATTAAGAAAAAACAAAATCTGGAAAGAAGCAGCCTGCTCCATCTAGAAATTTGAGTGTTTCATAAAGGAAAATGCTTCCAAGCTGTAATATATTATCTCCATTCCTTAAGGTTACATTTTTGTTTATATTCTATAGATTTAATATATAGTATATAATATATATTTATATATTTAATAATATAATATTATATATAATATATATATATAATATTATATATTATATATATATATAATATTATATATTATATATATATATAATATTATATATATATATATCCTAGTCTCCCTTAATTTTCAAATTCAGCTTAAACATGTCACATGTTTAAGCTGAATTTGAAAATTAAGGGAGACTAGGATAGATCTATTTCGGCCTTATTTTGGCCTCATCAGCTAGCCATACCCACTGGGACTTGAACCTGCAACCTTTGCCTTGTAAGGCAGAGAATTATCCTCTAGGCTACAGTATCCAATCCCTTCAGCTCTGTACCAGGGAAGGGTTACATTTTGTGTCGAATCACCCTGGTATATTGAAGGAACATCACAGCTCCTTTTTTGCCTCTCGGCCCAACCCATATATATATGGGTTTTTTTATGTCGGATCCTCCCTGGTACAGAGCTGGAAGGGTTCTGATCTGATAGCTCTAACTGCTGAACGCCTCCTTTCTGGTACATTTCGGATAATGAACAAAATTTTCGGCAAAAATTTGCTTCGGTATCTGAACAAAAATTCAGATACCGAACAGCCAGAGAAAATTTTGTTCATTATCCGAAATGTAATCCCGGCAGCTTCAGGGGGGCTGAGGAGCTCTCTAAGAGCTCCAAGCTGCAGGAAGGGTGGGGGCTGCTGAAATCTTGGCAGCTTCTGGGGGCTCCTTTCCTCATTGCTTCCTCTTATTACCTGTAAACAGCTTCAAAAACTTTCTCCTTCCCTGTGGCTCCAACACGCGGCGATTTCCCTTCCAGTAGCAAGAGCGCCGGGAAGTCACGTGGTGAAGGGAAGCCGACGGAGCCATCTCAGAAATTGCTGCCGCTCCAGCAGCTCCTATTTGTTTGGGTCCTAATGATTTGGGTCCTAATGATTATTGAGATTGTCTAGTGAATTTTTAAGCCTTGAAAAATGCATGTGGAAAAAAGGCAGCATATTATTGCTAGTATACACACCAAACAAATAGCAGTGTGGTTATTTGTGTAGTGTCCATACCACCTTTCTCTGTTTGGAAACTGACCTGGGCAATTGTGTGGGTCAGTTTTGGTCTGTTTTCAAAATAATATGGTGGTAAAGATATGCCTGGGGTATAAAGGGCTTTTAAAGAAAAAGACCGCTTCCCCAAGAATATAACTGGGGGAACTACACTGCAATCATTTGATAAAGAAGTTACTTTCAACAGTTTTATTAATTATTATTCAGTGAAATTATTTCCACACAAAACCATTAGCATTTTCACACACATCAGATCTTTTCCAAGTAGTCTTTATCACCACTCATGCATCCATGGTCACCTGTTATTCAGAAATAAGAAGTCCTAATTAGGCAGCTTTATCAGGAAGTTAGCACCTTACCATCGCTGGAGCTTTAGAAAAATGGATGATATAAAGGCTGCTGCTTTGGAGAGGAGGCTGGATTAGAAGATCCCTTCCAGCCCAATGATTCTCTGACTCTATGATTTTAGGTGTCTCCCACTCAGTTGGTTCCTATTTCTTGCATTATATTTCAGGTGTTGATGTATCCACTCCCCTTTTGGATCCCTTACAGCAGAGCCCAACAGCTTCATTTACATCAGAAGTATCCATCCTGAAAGCTTTGGGCTGGAGTCATTGCAGATATAGACAAGAAATTGTTAAACGGCTTAAAAGAACAGACTATGAAGTACGTGGGAGGTAATCATACTTGCCACATTAAATTAATTACATACATTTTAAATTCAGTATAAATCAAATTCAGTTTTTATTTTGGCGTTAGCCATTAAAGACAACTCAGACTTACTGTATCTCCCTTGCTTAAATAAATAACAGAATAACAGAGTTGGGAAAGACTTTGGAAGTCCTCTAGTCCAAACCCTTACTCAAGCAGGAGATCCTATACCAGTGATGATGAACCTATGGCATGCATGCCATAGGTGGCGCACAGAGCCATATCAGAGGGCACTGGAGGCGTTGCCCTATGTCAAGTCCAGCATGCATGTATGCACATGCTAGCCATCTGATTTTGGGTCTTTGGGGAAGGCTGTTTTGTCCTCCATAGGCTTCAGGGAAGCTTCCTGAAATCCCAGAGTGCGAAAAACAGCACAACGGCAAACTGGAAGTTTGGAAAAATAGATATCTGTTTTGCCCATTGCACTATTTTTCGCACTCCGGGACTTCCCTGAAAGCTCCGGAGTGCAAAAAGCAGCACAATCTAGTCCTACGTAGCTTCTGCTCTGGAAATCTCACACTACTTACCAGAGCTTAAAAAACTTTCGCCAGTCCCATCCTTGAATACAGCTCATCTGTTTGGAACCCATATCGCATTTCAGACATTAACACCCTTGAAAATGTTCAAAGATACTTCACAAGAAGAGCCCTTCATTCCTCCACTCGAAACAGAATACCCTACGAAACTAGACTTACAATCATAGTTCCCTCTAAGCTGAGCAGTGAGCAATCGCTCACTTAAAAATCATCATCAACTCAGAGTTTTCCAAACCTGCCCAGAAGCCGAGAGGGAAAGAGTGAGAGGGAAGGAGAGAGAGAGGAAGAGAGGAAGGGAGAGAAACAGATAGAAAAAAGAGAGAAAGGAAGAGAGAAAGAAAATAAAAATCTAGTTTGAAACTAGCTCAACTATTTAAGTGGCATTTTGATATTGATAGAGTTGCCCTATTATGAGCTCACTGTTATAGACACACAGTACAGTATTTTATTTTGAAATTCTCTGAGGCAAAACAGGGTGGGTTTTTATTTGTTTGTTTGTTTGTTTGTTTGTTTGTTTATTATTTCTGTGCCGCCCAGTCACAAAGGGACTGCCGCTCAGACACTATACTTTTCTGCCCACCCCCCAAAAAATTAGAGGGAACATTGCTTACAATCCTGGGTCTTGAAAGATTAGAACTACGATGCCTTAAACATGATCTAAGTATTGCCCACAAGATCAAACGCTGCAATGTCCTGCCTGTCAAAGACTACTTCAGCTTCAACCACAAGAACACAAGAGCACACAACAGATGCATGCTTAATATTAAACACTCCAAACTTGACTGTACAAAATATGACTTTAGTAATCAGATTGTCAAAGCATGGAACTCATTACTGGACCCATCCCCCAACCCCCAACATTTTACCCTTAGACTATCTACTGTTGACCTCTCCAGATTCCTAAGAGGTCAGTAAGGGGCGTACATAAGCGCACTAGAGTGCCTTCCGTCCCCTGTCCTATCGTCTCTCCTATATCTTGTATTTCTTCTCTACTATATCCTCTATAACCTTCATTGTGTATTATTGTTTATTGGACAAAATAAATAAATTTATAAAATGTGCAAACCGGAAGTCCATTTTTTCAATTTGCACTGTTTTTTCACTGTTGCAGGCTTCAGGACAGGAGGGATTGTGTGCATGCACAGGGGGTGGTTGTACATGTATGGGGGAGAGGGAATGGGTGTGGGCATGTGCACATGTGCTAGCACACACACATATACCGTTTTGGTATGCAAACCAAAAATGGTTTGCCGTTATTGTCCTGTACCAGACCAGACAAGTGGATATCCAGTCTCTTCTTAAAAGCCTCCAGTGTTGGAGCACTTACGTAATTCACATTGGAAGCATCACCAAATTGCTTATAAAATTGCAAGGCTCCTAAAACACTTTCTAGAGCGGTGTTTCTCAACCTCAGTGGCTTTAAGATAGATGGATTTCAATTCCCAGAATTTCCCACCCAACATTTTAGGAGTTGACATTAATACCCTCGAAAATGTCCAGAGATACTTCACCAGAAGAGCTCTTTACTCCTCTACCCATAACAGAACACCCTACAAAACTAGACTTACAATCCTGGGTCTAGAAAGCTTCGAACTAAGACACCTCAAACATGATCTCTAAGTTTTGCCCAAAAGATCACATGCTGCAACGTCCTGCCTGTCAAAGACTACTTCAGCTTCAACCACAACAACACTAGAGCCCACAACAGATACAAGTTTAATATTAACCGCTCCAAACTTGACTGTAAAAAATACAACTTTAGTAATCAAGTTGTCGAAGCATGGAATTCACTACCGGACTCTGTAGTATCATCCCCTAACCCCCAACACTTTACCCTTAGACTATCCACAGTTGACCTCAACAAGTTCCTAAGAGGTCAGTAAGGGGCGTACATAAGCGCACCAGAGTGCCTACCGTCCCCTGTCCTATTGTTTCTCTTATACCTCCTATATCTTCTCTTCTATACCTATATATATTTCCTGCTATTCTCTCATAGTTATATTTCATTCCTTTATTTTCTCCTCTATCCCCCCTTTAATACATTCTACCTGATTATATCCTCTATAACCGTCATTGTGTATTATTGTTTATTGGACAAAACAAACAAACAAACAAATAAATAAATAAACCATGTTACAGCTGTGGAGAGAGGTTTTTCTGAAGACTGGAGAAGGCATGGTGTTGTGTGCTGCCTGCATCCCAGGGATGGGGCTTTGCTTGTTTGGGTTGCCCGGTTTCTGACATGCCGTGGACCAGTGCCAGTCTATGGCCCGAAATTTGGGCATCTCTGTTCTAGATAATATTTTAGCCATAGAGAATTCCATTCTTTCTTTACATTAGGTTTTCCAATGAGATCGGAATGATGTGAGGTTAATTTTGAAAGATCTGGAAGAATGGAGCAATTATAGGTTAATAGATCTAAAAAGTATCAAGATTACAGGACAAATTACTTGCCAGAGTTGCCTCCCCGATTCAGGAAATGATTTTGTGAAGAAATCATTGAGCAAATCATTGAGTAAATGAGCCAAGTCAAATCACTATTCAAATCAAGGAACTTTCTTCTGTTTTCTCCAGTTCCAGGACAATGAGCCTAGAATAAAAAGTCTTCCTTACCTTGCATTCAATGTAATTTTTTCGCTGGTTTTAAAAATTAAATCATTCTATGTTATTCCATCTTTCCATGTCATACATGAAAGTCTCTGCTACAAAAAAATGGAAATATAATAATGTTGGGAAAGAATATGGAAAAAATAACCCTGACAGGAGTTAAGTGATGATCATTACTACCACTAGGATCTGATAGGCTAGAATTAAAAAAAACGTATTCTTCAAATGTTTCTAATTTCTTTTCTAATATGTATTTCTAATAGACTACTTCCAAGCTTCCAGAATTAATTCCACAGTGCTAATATAATATTAATCAGGGTTTTCATTATCTCTGAATTGTTTAGGCCCAATATCTTTATGAGATTATCCTTTCATTTGTGCCCTAAAATGCAATATAAACCAAAAATCAGGCCCCATAGAGCATGACCACATTTTTTTAAACCAAAGTTTAGACAATTCTGTAATTATTATGAACAGTACACATCATAAATAGAAAAAATAGTTGCAGTGGCAAAGGAACTTAAATACAGTGATACCTTGTCTTACAAACTTAATTGGTTCTGGGACAAGATTCTTAAGGTGAAAAGTTTGTAAGATGAAACAATGTTTCCCATAGGAATCAATGGAAAAGCAATTAATGCATGCAAGCCCCAAATTCATCCCTTTTGCCAGCCGAAGTGCCCGTTTTTGCACTGCTGGGATTCCCCTGAGGCTCCCCTCCATGGGAAACCCCACCACCGGTCTTCCGTGTTTTTGTGATGCTGCAGGGGAATCCCAGCATCGTAAAAATGAGCGCTTCGCTGGCAACAGAAGTCCGGAGGTCCTGTTTCCCAGCGAAGGGAGCATCAGTGAAATCGCAGCATTGTAAAAACACCGAAGTCCTTGAAACCCCACCTACAGACCTCTGTGTTTTTGCAATGCTGCAATTTCACTGAGGCTCCCCTCACTGGGAAACCCCACCTCCAGACTTCCATTTGCAGTGAAGTACCTGTTTTTGCGCTGCTGGGATTCCCCTGCAGCATCACAAAAACACGGAAGTCCGGAGGTGGGGTTTCCCATGGAGGGGAGCCTCAGGGGAATCCCAGCAGCACAAAAACGGGTGCTTCGCTGGCAACGGAAGTCCGGAGGCGGGGCATCCCACCTGCAGTGGTGGGTTTGTAAGGTGAAAATAGTTTGTAAGAAGAGGCAAAAAAATCTCAAACCCCGGGTTTGTATCTCGAAAAGTTTGTATGATGAGGTGTTTGTAAGACGAGGTATCACTGTATTTATTTATTAAACAGATAAGCAGAACAACCACAGATAGGCAAAAACGCAGTGGGAATGGAAGTGACTTCCAAATTCCTACTGGCTTCCCTACTGACTTTGTGGGAAGCTGGTAGAAATCATTAGAAACCTGTAGCAGCCACAATTTTGTGAGTAAAACTGATTTGAACCTTGTAGATATTTCAATTCTACCACAGTAGCGGAACCCAGGGAGCATGATGGCTCAGTGTTTAAAGACACTGAACTTGTCAGCTAGAAAGCTGACGGACCAGATTCAAGACCCAAGAGCCACACAATGAGCTCCTGTTACTTTCTTCTGCTCCTGCCTACCTAGCAGTTCAAAAACATGCAAATGCAAGTAGAAAGGTAGAAAGGTATCAGCATTTGATGCGCTTGGCTACATGACCATGGAAACACTGGCTCCCTCCGCTAGGAAACAAAGATAAGCACCACCCCCTAGAGTTGGATGCAATTTATTTATTAGATCTGATTGTATACACACACATACATATATAAAATCATAAATAATTTATATACCCTAAAATAGTGTTTCCCAACATTGGTGATGTGAAGATATCTGGACTTCAACTCCCAGAATTCCCCAGCCAGCATTCGCTGGCTGGGGAATTCTGGGAGTTGAAGTCCAAATATCTTCATGTTGCCAAGGTTGGGGAACACTGCTCTAAAATACACACTCTTATATATTTAGGTGACTATGTAATAATGTAATCTTCAGTCAATCAATAACTCTTTTTACAGGCATTTAATATTGCACAGCTATTTCTGCTGCTTTTTAGAGTTAGGTGATCAATGAAAGGGTAACTTATTGATGCAGTTTAAATCTTTCTCCTTTGGAATGGTTCTGTTAACCTCTTCTATTTTGTTTAATTATTTTGGCTTTTGCTGTGCATGTAAGATTTCAAAATGGAGTATATCATAAATAAATTAAATCATAAATAAGCATGCATAGCTAATACAGGTACAGCCTGTCATTTTATTTCTCTACTTATTAGAACCTTTTTACTTATAAGAAGCATCTCTATTTCACATACACATCTTGTAATACTTCTTAATCCACACTCGATGAAAACACACTTGGTTCTAGAAGGCATTGTTCAGAATTTCAACTTCATAGGGGAGAGAGATAAATAGACCCATCCTACTTTCACCAGACCCATCCTCGAATACAGCTCATCTGTCTGGAACCTATATGGCATCTCAGACATTAACACCCTGTAAAAATGTCCAAAGATACTTCACCAGAAGAGCCCTTCACTCCTCCACTCGAAACAGAATACCCTACGAGACTAGACTTACAATCCTGGGCCTAGAAAGCTTAGAACTAAGACGCCTTAAACATGATCTAAGTATTGCCCACAAGATCATATGCTGCAACGTCCTGCCTGTCAGCGACTACTTCAGCTTCAACCACAACAACACAAGAGCACACAACAGATTTAAACTTAACATTAATCTCTCCAAACTTGACTGTAAAAAATATGACTTCAGTAACCGAGTTGTCGAAGCGTGGAACTCATTACCAGACTCCATAGTGTCATCCCCAACACTTTACCCTTAGATTATCCGCGGTTGACCTATCCAGATTCCTAAGAGGTGAGTAAGGGGCAAGTACAAGTGCACTAAAGTGCCTTCCGTCCCCTGCCCTATTGCTCTCCTATATCTCCTATACCTTTCTTCTATTCCTATATCTCTTTTTCTATTCTTTCATTGATATGTTTTATTCCTATATCTTCTCTTCTATTCTTTCTTAGATATATTTTACTATGAGTATATCCTCTATAACCTTCATTATTTATTTTACCAAGTGTATACCCACTAAAACCCTGATTGTGTATTGAACAAAATAATAAATAAGGCCTGGAGAGAGATCTAAGAAAGAAAACAGAGAAACATTGCACAAAAGGAAAAGGAAGCCAAATGAAATGAGGATTTGGGGGGTTTACATAGTCATGTAATTATTGTGCAAGATTTCAGCAGGAACCGGAGGTTAATGGATGCTGCAGCTGCTTCCTTTCCTTCATTTCCAGTTGTGACAGACCCTGTAGCATTGGTCTCCTGTTGCATCCCATCCTTGCAGCTGAGAAAGAGGCATAATCTCAAGTGGAGGAGAAAAAGAGGTTTCAAACCTCCATCTGTGCTACTGGGTATTATGTTTTAAAAGAAAATAACAACATTCCATCTCTTTCTCTCTCTATTTTGGCAGGAACTTTTGAACGTATGTGAATTTCTCTCTTTTGCCCCTTCTTGGCCTTTCTATTCTCACAGACCATTTATCTCATCCAACCCTGAAAAGATCCTTTGTTATCCATCCCAACTATGGTGTACATCATCCACCAAAGCATCCAAATCTCTTTCACATTTATTTTCTTTTTTTAATCTGCTTTTATTTATTTATTTCCAGCATTTTTCAGGGACAAAGCAATGCTATGGATGTTACTATGGTTACCAAAAATGGCAAGGGGAATTGAACTCTTGGGTTCCGCTACTGAGAGGATGGCTTTTGCCTCTGCACATTCCTTCGATCCAAACATCACTAGATTGCGTCAACTTTCTACTGGCGCTTTCAAAAGTAAGTGAAGATGGGGAGATTGGCAAGCAGGTTTCAGCAAGCAAACACGGCTTCCACCTGCTACTTGTCCACATCATTAAGACTATGGATATGTAAGCCCAACATACAAAATATGACCATCTAACAGTCAGAAATGACAGAAATGAAAGCAGAATGACAGGCTGCTAATTGCAGCAGGACATTATAGCAAGGGGAGAAACAGAATTGATTTTATCAAGGATAAATGTGTCACAGGAGCCAGTGTTCCCTCTAATTTTTTGGGGGGTGGGCAGAAAAGTATAGTGTCTGAGCGGCAGTCCCTTTGGGACTGGGTGGCACAGAAATAATAAATAAATAAATTAATAAATAAACAAACAAACAAACAAACAAATTAAAAAACCCACCCTGTTTTGCCTCAGAGAATTTCAAAATAAAATACTGTACTGTGTGTCTATAACAGTGAGCTCATAATAGGGCAACTCTATCAATATCAAAATGCCACTTAAATAGTTGAGCTAGTTTCAAACTAGATTTTTATTTTCTTTCTCTCTTCCTTACTCCCATTCTTTTTCTTTCTCTTTTCCTTTCTCTCTTTTTTCTATGTGTTTCTCTCACTTCCTCTCTTCCTCTCTCTCTCCTTCCCTCTCACTCTTTCCCTCTCAGCTTCTGGGCAGGTTTGGAAAACTCTGAGTTGATGATGATTTTTAAGTGAGCGATTGCTCACTGCTCAGCTTAGAGGGAACTATGACAGGAGCCCTCTCTGTCACAAAAAGCAAACTCATAAGTGTGATTTTCACTAAGAATATCAGCAAGAGCTTCCCAACCTATTGTGGTCCCTATGTTAATCAGGCTCTCTCACCATCACTATTTATATTCCTTTTAGCAAGTGGGGGGGATACACATCCACTGTCTTTAAGGAGACAAAGACATGGTATTATATCTAGTTTGCAACATTGGGAATTGCTATGTTGTTGCCCTTCGAATACTAATTGACAACACATTTAGTGCTCTACTGAGAATGACTTCATTATCATAACTTTGTGCAAAAGTTCTAGCACTGGATATAGTGGCGCTTTGGGTTTTTCCTGGAAATTCTCCTGCAATTAGCCAGAGGTGGAAATGGATACATCAAGGTTTT
Source organism: Erythrolamprus reginae (assembly GCF_031021105.1). Classification (NCBI taxonomy): domain Eukaryota; kingdom Metazoa; phylum Chordata; class Lepidosauria; order Squamata; family Dipsadidae; genus Erythrolamprus; species Erythrolamprus reginae. The sequence goes on along the minus strand of NC_091952.1, from coordinate 98,341,383 downwards.
CATGGTATTCATCTTTTAAAACAATAAAATCTAAGGGGGAGAACCAGAAACAAGATAGGAAGAAAGGTGTTTCAGATAAATAGTACAGACAGGATAGGGTAGGGTAGGGTAGGGTAGGATAGGATAGGAGGGGGTACAGTAGGGTAGGGTAGGATAGGATAGGATAGTATAAGGCAAGGCAGGGCAAGAGAGGAGCGGAGAGGAGAAGAGAAGAGAAGATAGGTAGATAGATAGAGAGAAAGAGAGGAAGAGAGAGAGAGAGGATGACAGATAGATAGATAGATAGATAGATAGATAGATAGATAGATAGATAGATAGATAGATAGATAGATAGATAGATAGATAGAAAGAAAGAAAGATAGATAGATAGATAGATAGATAGATAGATAGATAGATAGATAGATAGATAGATAGATAGATAGATAGATAGATAGATTTCACTATGTTCTACCTTTTCTCAACATTTCCTTTGCTTTTGTGCAAATGTTTTACACAAACATGTTCAAAGTTTTTCTCTCAGAAAAAAACTTTTTTTGATGGCCTAGACGAGGTACCAGTTTACAATCCATCTTTGTGGGATGGCTGTGGATTGATGGCAGGAGCAAGCGGTGGGGCATAGGAGGACCCATATGATTAAATGAGATCAGCCAGAAAAATCATCAGCCTGGACAGTCACTCCCTCCCCTCTATGCAATTTCATCATGGGCGTCTTTTCCATATCCAAAATAACGAAAGGCATGGAAGAAAGAGGAACCAGGCCACTTCTTTCTCCATGCTCTCCCTAAACTCAGGTGCAAATATACATATCCAAGAATTAGCATTCTAATCAATAAAGTACTAGTTCTGATTCCACCACACACACACACCCAAACACAAGATGCTGCTTAATATCTGGCAAGCATCTCAGGAAACATCTGTTGTGCATTACATGGTCAAATACCTCTATGGAAGCCAGCTATGCTTAGATCATGTCGAAGGTGACATAGTTCTAAGCTTTGTAAGCCTAGGATTTCAAGTCTGGTTGTGTAAGATATTCTGTTGCGAGTAGAGGAGTGGAGGGCTTTTCTTGTAAAGTATCTGTGGACACTTTCTAATGTATTTATGTCCAATATGCGGTGTGGGTTCCACATAGATGAGCTGTATTCAAGGATTGGTCTGGCGAACGTTTTGCATGCTCTGGTTAGTAGTGTGATATTACCAGAGAAGAAGCTATGTAAGATTAGATTAACAAATCTTGAAACCTTTTTGGCAATGTTGGTGCAGTGGGCTTTGACACTTAGGTCATTTGATATGAGTATTTCAAGGTCTTTTAGAGTAAGGGTTGTCTGCAAGATCTTGACTATTCAGCTTGTATTTGGTATTTTGATTCTTTTTGCCAATTTGTAGGACAGAGCATTTGCTGGTTGAGATTTGGAGTTGCCATGTGTTGGACCAGTCAGAAACTGAGTCTAGGTCTTTTTGTAGAGTAGTGGTGTTGAAGAGTTTTACACCATCTGCCAAAAGAACACAGTTGCTTGTGATGAGATCGCAAATGTCATTGATGTAAAGAATGAAGAGTGTAGGTCCCAGTTCGCTACCTTGGGGGCCACCGCTTTTAACAGGGACAGGTGTGGATATGGAGCTTCCTATTTTGACCACTTGTTTCGTGTTAGACAGGAATGCAGTATTCAAGCTGTGGAGGGATCCTGAGATGCCATAGGATTTGAGTTTTTGAAGTAGTTTGTCATGGACCACTGAATCAAAGGCTTTGGAGAAATCAATATAAATTGCATCTATAGATTTTCTTTGATCAAGATGAGTTGTCCATATGTTTTTGCAGTGAAGGAGCTGTAGATTGCAAGCTACTTTTTTTCTGAATCCAGATTGTTTGTTAGAGAGCAGATTATTAGTTTCTAGGTGGAGAGTAATTGATTGGTTTATAGTTGATTCCATAGCTTTACATGGGACGCAACATAGTGATTTTGGTCTGTAGTTATCAACAAGAGAGGGGTCTCCTTTTTTGAAGACGGGGATGACCATTGCTTTTGACCATATCTTAGGAAGTGTGCTGGTACTGAAGAATTTTTCAAAAATTATGCTTAGTGGTCCAGATATAGCAGAAGAGAGCTTTTTTAGGAAGTATGCACATAGACCATCTGGTCCGGCCGATAGGGAAGGTTTAAGGTCACATAATGCTTTTTCAACTCTGTCTTCAGTGAAGTCTATTTGGGTTAGGTCATTGAGAGAGTTTGAGGTGCGAGTGATGAATTTGGGGGATGAGCCGTTGCTGTTGGCAAAGACAGAGCCAAAGAATGAATTGAGAAGGTTAGCTTTGGATGAATCATTGTGGTATTCTTTGTTGTTGGGTCCTTTGAGAGGTGGGATAAGTCTAGAGTCCTTGAGTTTGTTGTTGACAAAGTTGTAGAAGGCACAATTGGATTTGGTGCGTACAAGCTTTTCCTCTTGTATGCTGTGGTAGTTGAGACATTCTGCTTTTATTTGTTTGCATATGCTTTTATAACGGCTTTTGAAGTTTACTACGTGTCCTTTTTTGTTTTTACGCCAGAGATATTTTTTTTAATTGTAATTTTCTTCTTGAGATGGGGAGGTTATTTTTCTTGGTTCAGGCAGATGCAAATGGTACGTAAAGTCTGATGATTATTTTCATCTCAAGCAAGAATGTGTTGTAGAGGTCATCCATAGAGTTGCAGTTAGAGAATAAAGTTTGCCAGTTTAATGTTGAAAAATGGGCATCAATGAGTTCGTAGTTCGCTTTTTTGAAGTTGAATTTCGAAGTCGCGTTATATGTGGATCTTAGTGTGGCTTAGGTTGAGACTGAAGTTTATCATGCTGTGGTCACTGTTGGAAAAAGGTTTTTTTATTTGTAAGCCATATATTGTACTGTTGCTGTAGCAGAAGATGAGATCCAGACAGTTATCTAATCTAGTGTTGCAGGTTACAGGATAATTTTTTTTCTGAATCAAAATTGTTTGTTAGAGAGTAGGTTGTTAGTTTCTAGGTGGAGAGTAATGGATTGGTTTGTGAAAAAGACATCCTTCCAGATGTCTTTTTCTCCCGCTCTAGCTCCTGCACCCAGCTTTGTCCCTTCTTCTTGACTCATTCACTCTTCTTTCATTCATTTGTTTTGCAATTCAGTCTTCATTCGTTTGGCCTCTCTATGCAGATACTGTAAATCATTTCAATGTAATTCTTGCAATTTGTCATTCACTTTTGCATTCAGTCCACATTCATTCAGGACCAATCCATTCTTGATCCTCTCTTTTCTTATTTTACCACATGTGCTTCTAAGGTGTCAACATTTACTTGCAATTACATATTACTAAAACTCTTGTGCCTGTGTGATTGTTTGTAACATTTAGCTGGACTAAACAGTGCATCGAGGTCGATGATTTTTCAACCAAAGTTCCTCAAGTGGGCTAGCTTACAAATATCAGGACCCATTACTCCTCTGGGAATGAAAATTGTGGAAGTCATTGCTGTTTCAGTATTGGCAAACTGCAGCTGCTTCAGTACTGCCATGCTGCCGTAGTACAGCCATAGTCATGTGATCCTCATTTCTAAAGCTGTCTGACAATTTCTCACAAGTCAGTGGAGAAGTTGACAGGCATCTTTAAAAAAAATAAAACATGTTTGTCTTTAATTGTAAAACCAAAACAATAGCAAACCACCTGTGGTACAGGTAGTATTCAGCCAGTTCTATCCGGATCACGCGAACCGGTAGCACTGACTGCAGGTAGCCCTGCCCACCCACCTGGATGTAACCAGGGGTGAGCTACTGCCCGGATGGAGGGGAACACAGTGGTGTAGCGAAAATGGAGCTCCAGCCCAGAGCACCCAATTTCCACTGAAAGATGTTGAAAGAAAATGCAGGGTGTCCTGCATAAGCCATGCCCACAGTGTGATAGTAAAAAATTTGGTAGCCTTTCACTGGATGTAACCATGTCACATTTTTGAAGATGTGTGCATGCTCTCATTTGTGAACTACTAGGGAAGGGAAGTGAATACCACCCATGATCTGTGGTCATTCTGTTTCTCTGTTAAGATAAGGAAACAGGTCTGAAAGACAGAGAAATTCCCTGATGATATGCTCTAGAAGGGTAAAGAATAAACCTTTGGTCCTGGTGACTGACTCAGATTGGATCCTGCATGATCATGGGGCTTCCTTTGAAAAGTGTTCGGAAACTTCAGATCGTGCAGAATGTGGCCGCGAGAGCTATCGTGGGAATTCCAAGATCAGCCCACTTTTCGCCAACACTCCGTGGTGTGCACTGGTTGCCGATCAGTTTCCGGTCACAATTCAAAGTGTTGGTAATGACCTATAAAGCCCTACATGGCATCGGACCAGAATACCTCCGGGACTGCCTTTTGCCGCACGAATCCGAGCGGCCAATCAGGTCCCATAGAGTTGGCCTTCTCCGGGTCCCGTCGACTAAACAATGCCGTTTGGTGGGACCCAGGGAAAGAGCCTTCTCTGTGGCGGCCCTGGCCCTCTGGAATCAACTCCCCCCGGAGATTCGAATTGCCCCTAATCTTCCCACCTTCCGCAAGATGTTGAAGCCCTATCTGTGTCACCAGGCATGGGGGGAATAACTATCTCTTTCCCCCACCACCACTTTTTTTCCTGACTGTAATATATGAGAATGGTGTGATTGTGCAGTATGATTGCTTTTAATATTGATGGGTTTTAAATCTCGTTTTTTAACTCTATTGGATTTGTATTCTATGTATTGTATTGTTATTGTTGTGAGCCGCCCCGAGTCTTCGGGGAGGGGTGGCATACAAATCTAATAAATCTTAATCTTAATCTTTCTATATTTCTCCTGGTACACCTTATTCTCTTTCTAACTTAATTAGGTTGCTTGACTGTAACCTTTTGTGGACAAGTTGTTGTGGGGGGTTTTGGTCCTTCAAAAGAATACAGAATTTTGTGTCTCTTTCATGACTCACAAATGTATTGTATCATAAACTTCTATAGAATATAGGCATTCCTATTTCATTTGATATTAAATTAAAATTTTAATTTAAATTAAACCCTACATCCTTAGATAGTCTTACTGAACTAATATAAACCATAATTATGTATTTATCAAAATTACATTGCCTGTTTTTCTGATTTGTATTTCTTATACAAGTTATTAACAGCAAATAACACAAAAGCAGAAGCAACATAATATATCACAATTCAGTTAAATTATTTTATAAGCACAGTGTGTCGCAGTTATTAATATTATAATTGATTCTAATAAGCCCTCTCCTTGTAGAATTTATATTTCAAATGGCTGCACTGTATCATTTAAAAGTGTATTTTAAATAATATTATCTTTTATTCATACTTTTAATTATTTTTGTCAGCATCTTGGAATCTTGCTTAGTTAAAAAAATGGAATAAAATATTAATAATATTAATAATGGTATTGCTGTGTTGTAAGTCTTATTATATACCAAATTGTGCCTAATAATACAGTATTAACTAGATAAATCCCTGCTCTAATGAGCTTCTTCTATAGATTTTGACAGAAATAAGAGGGCAATAAGAAAAGAGCCAGGGAAAAAGGCAGTTTGAGGTTTAAACAAGTTCTAGACTGGGCATCCTAAGAGCTATGTGTAACTTGTGTTTGTCTCTATCTCTGAGGATAGAGATGTGATCAATCCACAGAAAGGAAGATCCAGGCACCTAAAGATATTTTGCCAGAATCACAAGACTACAAAAGAGGTCCACAGTAGTTTGCTTCTCCTATGAGAGCTCCAGTATCGGAGATGGCGGAAGGAGAGATACCAAACAAGGTTGAGAGTCTACTGGATATTGTCTCCTTGTTCCTTGACATTCCTGAGAGAAAAGATTATACAAACTCCAAGACTGTGTAATTATTTCCCTCCTCAGTAGACTCAGTGGAAGGGAAATAATTAAACAAAAGGAAAACCTTATTCAACCTTATTAAAAAAGAAACCCGGAAATTCGAAGCTCACTGAGCTGCTGGCAGCGTCCCCTTGCACTGTGGGGAATTTCGACCAGCGGTTTAATCCGCTGGTCGTGCATTAGGGTTTAAATCCTATCTGATGTAAATATAGATTCATTTCTAAGTCTTGCACTTGCCAAACTTCTTCACGGAGTAGGGAGTCCTTGCTATATGCAATAAAAAAACATTGTCTGTCTAAGCATTGTCTGCTATTCTTGAGTGTAGATATCAGTTTCAAGACCAACATATATATATTTCATGCTCCGGGCAAGCTGTGACAAATTGTGGGCACTTTGTACCACTTCAGGATCTGCCCTTGATTCGTTTATTCTCACCACATTGGTTTCTAGGAGCTATGTCTATTTACCTCTGGTTCTATTACAGTAGCACTGAACTCAATTTTTCTTTGAAATGCAGTTTCAAGCTTTGTGAAGGAAGCCTGTTGCTACGGTAAGACATTTTAAAAAATCTTGTCTTGCCTTGTTTCCTGACCATAAGTCAGACACTGTTCTCTCCCTTCTCCTACTCAAGGCCAGGGAGGTTGAGCAACCTTTTCCTGGAGCTTTCAATATCATTTACTGCATATATTATTAGGAAGCTGCCTTACTTACCACCTTCACTGCAAATTGCCTGACCCATATACAGTTATGGTCACTGCTATTGTGAAAAAGTATCTATTCACAAAATTGTCAAAATGCTATCATTGAAGCTGGGAGTGGGGTGTTATTACTTCTCAGCCTGCGGTAGTTTTAGGGTGCTGACTGAATGGAGTCTTTTGACTAGCTAGAGAAAGAATAAATAGGCTCTGATAGGCTTGAGGTCATAGTTCCCTCTAAGCTGAGCAGTGAGCAATCGCTCACTTAAAAATCATCATCAACTCAGAGTTTTCCAAACCTGCCCAGAAGCCGAGAGGGAAAGAGTGAGAGGGAAGGAGAGAGAGAGGAAGAGAGAGAAACAGAAAAAAGAGAGGGAGGAAAAGAGAAAGAAAAAGAATGGGAGTAAGGAAGAGAGAAAGAAAATCAAAATCTAGTTTGAAACTAGCTCAACTATTTAAGTGGCATTTTGATATTGATAGAGTTGCCCTATTATGAGCTCACTCTTATAGACACACAGTACAGTATTTTATTTTGAAATTCTCTGAGGCAAAACAGGGTGGGTTTTTTATTTATTTGTTTGTTTATTTATTTATTTATTTAATATTTCTGTGCCGCCCAGTCCCGAAGGGACTGCTGCTCAGACACTATACTTTTCTGCCAACCCCCCCCCCAAAAAAATTAGAGGGAACACTGCTTGAAGTATTGAGTTCTCTGCAAGCAATACATACATGACATGATAGCTGTGTTCCAATATCTCAGGGGAAGAGGGAGTCAAGATATTCTCTAAAGCACCTGAGGCAGGACAAGAAGCAATGGATGGAAACTAATCGAGAAAAGGAGCAACCCAAAACTAAGGAGAAATTTCTTGACAGTTAGAACAATTAATCAGTGGAACAACATGCCTCCAGAGAACATGACTGCTCCAATACTGAAAGTTTTTAAAAAGAGATTAGGCAACCATTGGCCTGAAATGGTCTGAAATACTATTACTTTCCTGCCTGACCTGGGAACTGGACTAGAACCTTTCCAAATCTGTCATTCTATTACTCTACTCTACTCTACCCTACTCGCAACTTTTGAAAGAAAGAAAGAAAAAAGGAAAGAATGAAGGAAGGAAGGAAGGAAGGAAGGAAGAAAGAAAGAAAGAAAGAAAGAAAAACTTATGACAATTGAGCCCAAATTTTTGCTTGATAAACAAGAGCGTTGTTAAGGAAGTTTCACCACATTTTACCACTTGGCCGTGCCCACCCGGTCACTTGACCACCAAGACATGTCTATCTGATGCCATGCCCACCTGATCTCCAAGCCATGCCCCCCAAAATAAGCCACGCCCACAGAACCGGTAGTAAAAAAAATTGGAACCAACCCCTAAACACCAAAAGTTGGACCAGTGGGTAGATTTTTTTTATTTTACACAAAGAGATCCAAACTTGAAGAGTAAAGATTTCCTGACTGATTTTAGGTATTAACCAGGGAAACAGCATGCCTTCATGGATGCTTCATTCACCAGAGGCTTTTAAACAAATATTGAGCAACAATTTGCCTGGGACAGTCTGACAATTAATGCCCTGGACTGGAGTTTGAACTAAAAGACCCTATGATCCTCTGAATTATTTTAATTTTTTTTCTCCAGAAATTAAATAAGTTGCTTCTTTATATATATTATCAAAATAAGTACAGTATTGCCCAGAATTGCTCTATAACTGAATAAGTAAGTTGCCTTGAACTCTCATTGCTAAGAATATAAATATAATAAATGATAGATAGTGAGAAGACATGAAAGCTTTCTTCTAATGATTGATTGTAGATGTCCCTACTTTTAAAAAATAAAACAAGACAGAGACTGGGTGCAACTTTCAATTAATCAGCTATGTGGGGTTATTACCCTAAAACAACAGAATATTGACAATCCTAATTTTCAACAAAGAAAGAAGAAAATAAAATGCAAATACCATTTTCCCATTAGTGAGCCAATTAACACGTTTTTTTTGAAGGGGTCTTTCTATTTTATAACTGCTAAACAACTTACCAATGAAAGAATACCTGCCAGACTCTTCTTTGAATATTCCATATTTAATAGAAAATTAGGACTGATCCTTTATCTTTGATCAAGAACACTGCTCCTGTGATGTCCTATGCATGAAGATAGACTGCAGGACAAGCAGAAAATGCTAAATACTAAACATTTTTGTAGAGCATTTAGAACGTAGAATTGTCTATTGACATGTTTTATGTGTTATTTACTTTAGTTGTTTTTAATTAGAAGGATGTCTTAGTCTTTTTGTGTACTACTTGTACAGTGTGGTAAAGTGTGGGAAGGAAGGAAAAGAAGGAGCTGTCCAGATGCTGTACATCTATCAAAGGGAGGGGAAAACTGAAAAACTATTAGATAAGAACTATTTAAAAAATATTTTGTTATTTAGCTAGGTTTTCTGCTATTGCTGAATTGATCAATATCATAATGTGTTTGTGGGCATACAAATGATAACATGATCATAAATTACAAGCATAGTTTATTTTGTTTAAATAAAAAAAAAGAGTGGGAAACTATTTTATTTTCAAAATTAGCCCAAAGTTTATATGAGTTTGTTTTGCAAATCTAGGCATTTTTGCATAAGGACTTTATTGCCCTCCCTCTTCAGTACCAAATCACTGCTGCCTGACACCCCACCAAGCGAGCAAGCTGTTACTTAACATCAGCTAAAGTGATACTTACACTTTATACTATCCTGTAAATTTCAGCTCAAAATGTGACAATAACAAAACAAGCTGAGATCACTTGAGCAAATGTCCCAAATTTGCTTCTCCAACAATACGGCAATTGCAACACCCCTCAATGGCACATATTTTATCCTGTCACTCAATCCCTAGCTCTTGGCCACCCAAGAATTCAAAACCATGCAATATTACGAGTAGATAAATGGGTACCACTTTGGTGAAGGGGAAGGGAACCCAGCTGCACTCATGGGTGCAGAGAATAGAGGCCAGCACTGGACTGGTTGAATATGAGGCATCATGATACAAGGCGAGGCAATGAAGACTGGAAGAGGGGCTTGGAAGACCTGCAACATGAGTACAGTGTTCCCTCGATTTTCGCGGGTTCGAACTTCGCGAAAAGTCTATACAGTAAGCCCTCACCTATCGCTGGTGTTACGTTCCAGACCCGGCTGCGATAGGTGAAATCCACGATGTGGAATTTATCGACTGATAGTACTTATTTAAGTATTTATATTGTAATTGTTTGGTAAGTTTTCATTGTTTTAAGTGTTTATAAACCCTTCCCACACAGTATTTATTTTAGATACAGTATTTAAATACAGTATTTACAATTTTAGATATATTTTTTTTGAAAAACCTGCCGCTCGAGTTCCGCAGGCTGTTTAAATCTGCCGCTCGACTTCCTCAGAAACCCGCGAACCAGTGAAGATCCAAAAATGATTTTTCTCATTAATATATCTTGAAAACCCGCGATGAAGTGAAGCCGCAGTAGATGAAGCGCGATATAGCGAGGGACTACTGTACCACGGTTTTTCAAAAATATTAATTAAAAAATACTTTGTGGGTTTTTTCCCTATACCATGGTTTTTCCTGCCCAATGATGTCATATGTCATCGCCAAACTTTCATCTGCCTTTAATAAATATTTTTTTAATAAACTTTAATAAATAAACATGATGGGTAATGATCTAAATGGTTGCTAAGGGAATGGGAAATTGCACTTTAGGGGTTTAAAGTGTTAATGGAAGGCTTGTGATACTGTTCATAGCCAAAAATAGTGTACAGTGATCCCCGAGTTTCGCGATCCCGATCATTGCGAATCGCTATATCGCGATTTTTCCACCCGATGACGTCACTCCCTTCCTTTCTCATCTTTCTTTCTCTCTCTCTTTCTCTATCTTGCTTCTTCCTCTCTCACACTCTCTTCCTCCCTCTCTCATCTCTTTCTTTCCTTCTCTCTCTTTCTCTATCTCTCCCCCTCTTGCTCTCGAGCGGCAAGCGAGCAGCCAGGCGAGCGGGTGACGGGCAAGCGGCAAGCGGCAAGCGAGCAGCCGGGCGAGCGGGTGACGGGCAAGCGGCAAGTGGCAAGCGAGCAGCCGGGTGGGCGGGCGAACGGGCAAGTGGCAAGCGAGCGGCCGGGCAAGCGGGTGACGGGCAAGCGGCAAGCGGCAAGCGAGCAGCTGTGCGGGCGGGCGAACGGGCAAGCGGTAAGCGAGCGGCCCGGCGAGCGGGTGACGGGCAAGCGAGCAGCCCGGCGAGCGGGTGACGGGCAAGCGGCAAGCGGCAAGCGATCTTGGGGTTTCCCCTTTGCCTGGGCGGCGGGAAGACCCAGGGAAGGTTCCTTCGGCCACCCAACAGCTGATCTGCTCCGCAGCGCTTGGGCGGCCGAAGGGTCTTCCCCGCCGCCCACACGCAAACTCCACCATCTGCGCATGTGCGGCCATGGAAAAAGGGGCGCGCATGCGCAGATGGTGTTTTTACTTCCGCACCACTACATCCCGAAATATCGATTATCGCGAGGGGTCTTGGAACGGAACCCTCGCAATAATCGGGGGATCACTGTATTTACTTCCGCATCTCTACTTCGCGGAAATTTGACTTTCGCGGGCAGTCTCGGAACGCATCCCCTGCGAAAATCAAGAGATCACTGTACAACTAATTAATGGGTGCAAAGCTAGGTGGCGCCCTAAAATGCACATTTTAGATTATGTTTGTTTTTATTAACCATACTCACAACAGACCATCACATTCTTTAAAGCAATTTTCCAGTTTTATAATAGAATAGAATAGAAGACTCGTTATTTCAAAGAGGATGGATTAATATCAAATTCCTTCAACTTCTTAAAAAAGCGGTCACTGACTGTTTTTTCCAAACCTCCAACAGTAGTGTTGGGCGAACCCAACGAAGTTCAGGTTCGGCAAACTCTGCCGGAAAGTTCGGATGAGTTCGCCGAACCCAAGCCGAACAGTGCCGCTGCGGCATCCTTTTCTGTAAAAATAAACAAGGTGGTGGGGAATTCCCCACCTCCTTTTGCTTCCTTTTATTTTTACGGAAAAGGATGCCGCAGTAGCACTGCAAGCAAAAGGAGGTGGGGAATCCCACGATGGGATTCCGGGGGCGGGGCTTTGACATCACGGAGACTCCTTCCTCCCTGTTTCGGCCGGCCAGGAAGGCGTCCCCATGATGTCAAAGCCCCGCCCCCAGAATCTCATCATGGGATTTCCCACCTCCTTTTGCTTGCAGCACCTCAAGCAAATGGAGGTGGGGAATCCCACAAGGGGATTCCCCACTCTCCTCCTGGGCGGCAGCGCTTCACGGTTTTCGAGCGAACGCCAAACGCTGAACCAGAACTTTTTTAAAAGTTCAGGTTCGGGTTCGGCATGCCGAACTTTGCAAAGTTTTTGCGAACTTTGCAAGTTCGGTTCGCCCAACACTATCCAACAGTTGTGGAAGTACCAATCATGCTGGAAGAAAATCATGCAAGAAACAAATGGCTAAAGTGAGCAAAAAAAATATGAAGTTAATCTGATAAAAAAAATATATGAAGTTAATCTAATTTGTAAAACAATCTTTACAAATTACAGCCTTCCCTGCTTAGAAAGTTTCCGTTATCAGCTTGGGCAGACCAAGTGTATCATGCTGGGTTCAGTGAAGCATCAACAGCCTCTGTAGGTTGTGTAACTGTTTACTATGTTCTATAGTTCTATGCACTGAGGAAACTACAATATCCGATTTTATCTGTGTCAGTTATATAGATGCAAGAATTTTCTTCTTTTTGATTGCTATAGCAGCTACATTCTGGGGGGGGAGGAGGAAAGCAAATATATATTTTTTTAAAAAAAGTAGAGTTCTGAAGAGCTGAGATCTGAGAAAATAGATGAAAGACTAGAATCCAAATAAAAATAACAACCAAGAGAGCAAATAAAGCCAACTTAAATATTAGAAATAGCTATGTTTTCTTTCCACGTTAATAAGGTGATTTTGCTTCTGTTGGTATAAAAGCTATGCAACCATTTCCCCGCTTCTTCTTATTAAAGTGCTATTGAAAAATATTAGAACACTTTCAAGGTGTTCTCTCTTGCCTGCAATATAGCTATTCTCCCATGCCTCTGGAAGGAGAGTCCAGCATGGGATTTAGCTCAAGTCTTATTGGTAGGGACTGAGTTTTAAATTAATATAATTAACATATTAAGTAGGTACCGCCCCCTTGCTGCCCCAGTACCTCAGTTTTAAAAAACTCAGTCTAGGATAGGGACACTGAGTTTCTTGCTCCTGAAGGAGTAGTTTAAAATTGTATGGATAATAAATGTAATAAATGTAAGATAATGGTTACCATTTTAATGCTGTTGATTATGTCTTTACAGGTTTCTACAGCGTTAAGGGGTGTCTGCCCTCCGCGGGCAGCGCCCCCATCGTTCTCCTTATGGGGCCTCTTCTCCCCGCGAGTACTGCCCTGAAGAGGAAAGTTGAGCCAGAGATCCCTGTCCTCCGTGGTCATATCTGGCTCTTTCACCCCAAGTGGGAGGGGTCCGCCCCCTACCCACTTAAGGGGGCAGCAGAAGGACTTCGCGGTTGAAGCCTAGGACAAAGGGAAGCCGCGCTCCTCAGCTGATGCCGGGGGAGGCGTCCCGAGCACCTCACAGCTGACGGCTGGAAATTGATCAAAGCGCACGCCGCCGGAGCCGCGGGGAGAGCGAGCAGCCACAGGAAATATCAGCGGCGAGCGGGGAATGCAAGGGCAATTACGGCCGTGTACGCCGCCACCCATGGAAGCCTCGCCCCCCCCAGAGCGGCAATCACTCGCGCCCGCCATCTTTGGCTTAATTGGCGCGCGGGAAGGGCCTTCCAGCCCGATTTTCGGTGCGCTTTGGCACCACGCCAGGAGCCAGGCTAGTGATCTGCCCGGCAACAGGCTCATTGGCTTGGTCGCTCACGTGAGGTGAGCAACTGCCGACAGCCATTGCAGGCACTTGCGAGTGGGAGTCAGACTCGGTACAATGTTTTTTTCTGGCATACTTCTTGTAAACGGAATATTCGTGAGTAAAAGCTGCCCCAGTATTCTGACAGGATGGCTGACCAGCAAGGACAGGAGCAACCCCAGTCTGCTCCGGGCTCCTGCAAAAGCAAGGAGAAGACCTCCTCTAAGGCCAAGGCCAAGTCTTCCCAGTCATCCTCCTCCTTAAAGGAAGCGGAGAGAAAAATAAAAGCGTTAGAGCAACGCTTGGATGCTGCATTAGCCTCTCCAGCTTCAGGGGTTTTCCATATACCCCCCTTTTAGCCACTTCCACCAGTGGGGACACTGCCATTGGGGGCCTTGGGCTCTTCCTCAGAAAGAGATTGGTCCCCAGACCGTCAGGCCTTGCCTTGTCCAACTCCACCGTTGCCCTCGCCTCATGTCAGACCAGAGAGGCCTGCCTCAATCAGCCAACCTTTATATGGGCCTTCTACTGGATCACAGGCAGTTGGAGCCCCTTCGGCATCCTTCACTCCTACAGCTGCAGGGCTTAGATCCCAAGGTGATGTCTGGCAGACCTTCCCTCCATCCCTGCAGGACATTATTGCCAATGTATATGCGCAGGGTATGGTGGTTGGTGCCCAGCGAGTAACTCCTCCATTACCACAACCGTACCAGCCCAGGGATCTTTGGTCAGCACCACCGCCCCCGCCTGGGCTAGACTCATTGGCGGGAGACACTGGGTTTCTGGAAGGAGACATTGAGCATGGGAATAATGAACTGTCTGATGATGATTATGCCTGTCCAGAACAGCCAGCTCCCGCAGGACTGTTTAAGCCACCATTGTTCAGGGTGCTTTTGCACAAGGTAAAACAAACCTTAGATGTGCCAGGGGCAAATGCACCTCCAGATGCAGGGGATGGACTTAGGACTTCTGCTTCCCTGTGTAAGGAGCAACCTAAGGAATCCGAGAAAGTACCTGCGATGGAGATATTCGTAGAAAACATCAAGCGCACTTGGCAGCACCCAGCAGCGGCGCAAGGCCCCTCTAATGTGGAGCGTCGTTTCTACACATTTGACGACGAGATGGAGAGCTTACTGCAGTTCCCGCCAGTGGATAAGCCGGTAGCCACACTGGTGTCCAATGCCGTCTTCCCTTCTGAGACTGCGGATAGTCTCAAGCCTGATGAGAGACGGGCCGAAACTCTCCTGAAAAAGGCCCATCAGATGGCAGCGTGGGCCCTACGAGCTGCATCCACTGCATCCATCTTCAATAGGGCATCCATCATGTGGATCCAGGAGGTACAGGCTAGGATGGGGCCTGAGGATTCTCGTCTAAAACAGGATCTAAACAAGCTCCTGGCGGCGGCAGAATTCTCCGCAGATGCCACCTTGCACGCGTCGAAGTTTTCCGCAAGGGGCATGGCTTCCACTATTTCTTCTCGGCGCCTCCTTTGGCTTCGACATTGGCAGGCGGATGCCAAGTCGAAATGGCGCCTGTCATCTGCCCCTTTCCAGGGCACAAAATTGTTCAGGGAGGTGTTGGAATCCATCCTTGTGGAGGACAAGGACAAGAGGAAGATCCTCCCCAGATCCTCTAGATGTCAGGATCGCAATAACACCCCGTACCGACGCCGGCAGCCCTTTCGATGGGACCCAGCCTCCGGAACCTCCCAGGCCTCCAGACCGTATTCACAAGGTCAATATGGTCAGTCCTATTCATACCGGGGTGATAGGACCTACTTCCAAGGCCGGGGCAGGGGGTAGCAGCAGGCGAGATGTTCCTTTCGGGGTTCCAATCAACGAGGTTTCCGTGGAGCCAAGTGACTCCATAGGGCAGGTCCCTTTGGGGGGGAAACTCCAAAGGTTTCGTACCGCCTGGAGGACCACATCCTCCGACACTTGGGTCTTGGACACGATGACCCGGGGCCTACGCCTGGAATTCCTTTGTATCCCGCCTACGCATTTTGTGCCATGTCCAGTGCCCAAAGACGTTACCAACCGGTCATTACTAGAACAAGAGATTGCGCATCTCCTAGAGATCCAAGCCATCAAGAGGGTGCCAGCCCAGATGGAGGGCATGGGGTTCTACTCCAGGGTCTTCATAGTACCCAAGGCATCCGGAGGTTGCAGGCTCATTTTGAATCTGAAGCACCTAAACAGGTACATGTTATACCGCAGATTCAAGATGGCCTCCCTTCGCACTATCCTGGCGTCAATCCGGCCCCGAGATCTCATGTCATCCATCGACCTGAAGGAGGCGTATTTACACGTTCCCATTCATCCGGAGCACCGGAGATACCTCCGCTTTTATGTCCAGGGGAAGCACTACCAGTACCGGGCGATGCCTTTTGGCCTCCCTTCCGCACCGCGTACCTTCACCAAGCTCCTGGATTCGCTAATCGCTTCTTTACGGTCCCGATCAATAAGACTGTTAGCTTACTTGGACGACATCCTCGTACTGTCCAGGGATCTGGCGACCGCTCGGCAGGATCTGCGGGACACGGTAGCGCTGTTGCAGGAACATGGCTTTACAATAAACGTGGCAAAAAGTCACTTTTCGCCCACCACCACTATCACCCATCTCGGCGCTGTGATAGACACCATCGCCATGAGGGTCTACCTATCTCTGGAGAGACAGCACAACGTTCAGGACTTAGTCACCAAATTACAACATCAGAGAATGGTACCGCTGGCCTTTTTATCCAAGGTCCTGGGGACGCTAGTGTCATGCGTGGACATCGTTCCCTGGGAACGGTATCATTTCCGCACACTACAATGGACATTGCTTCCATACCAAAAGCGACGTGTGGGTCACACACACAGATTAATTACGGTAGGAAGAGGCCTGCGAGACTCCCTGGAATGGTGGAATTCCCGGGCGATACATCAAGGGTCCCCCTTTGGCCACCTACAACACATAATTGTGACTACGGATGCCAGCCTCCTGGGTTGGGGAGCACATGTGGACCATCATGTAACTCAGGGGTTGTGGCTTCCTCAGGACTTGACTCCAGTGAATATCAATTTCCTGGAGCTGAAAGCTGTGCGCCTTGCCCTGCTAACCTTTACACCACTTCTCCAGGGAAAGCATGTGTTGGTTCGTACGGACAATGTTGCGACCAGGGCGCATCTCAACCATCAAGGTGGGACCAGATCTCTCAGGTTGATGGAGGAAACACAACTCCTTTTCGACTGGGCGGAGGCCCATCTTGCGTCTCTCCACGCAGAGCACATTGCAGGGGAGGCCAATACTCAAGCAGATTGGCTCAGTCGGCAAGCAGTGGATCCAGCGGAGTGGAGTCTGACCCCACAACTGTTCCAGCAAGTGACCAGAAGGTTTGGCAACCCGACGGTAGACATGTTCGCGACTCCGCACAATGCCCAGCTCCCGAGGTTTTATTCCAGATTTCCCACACCGGGAGCCGAGGGGACCAATGCCCTGTACCTTCCGTGGCCCAAGGAATTGCTATATGCCTTTCCACCAACACCACTTATTCCAAGGGTCATCGAGAAGATCCTAGTGGAACAGGCGGAGGTCATCCTGATAGCACCGCACTGGCCACGGCGGGCTTGATTCGCAGACCTGATGGGGCTCTCAATTGTCCAGCCCTGGAGGATCCCAGACGACCAAATCACCCTCACTCAGGGAGCGATATTCCATCCGGAGCCGCAGTGGTTCCACCTGACCGCTTGGCACTTGAAGGGGACAGATTGAGGACCTGGAACATTCCTGAGAATGTCATCGCTACGATCCAGTCGGCCAGGAGGCCTTCAACAACTAGGATCTACCAGGCTACTTGGGCCGCATTCACCGCTTTTTGCACGGTCAGACATCAGCGGCCGCAGGATGCTAGTTTAGTCTTGGTGTTGGAGTTTTTACAATCCAGCCTGGATAAGGGATTGGCTCCCAACACCTTAAGAAGACAGGTAGCGGCTTTGGCAACGATTATTCGATCTGAGAATGGTGGGTCATTGTCCCACCATTCGTTGATTAAAGACTTTCTGAAAGGGGCTACCAATAGGCATCCTCCACCGATACGCCGTTTCCCTACTTGGGATCTTACCGTGGTATTGCAAGTGCTCACAGCTCCTCCGTTCGAGCCGCTGAGAGCTGTACCTTTGAGGATGTTATCCCTTAAGACAGCGTTCTTAGTGGCCATTACATCGGCACGGCGGGTGTCGGAGCTGTCGGCCTTGTCAGTAAGGCCTGACCTTTGTACATTTCAACCTAATAGGGTGATCCTCCGTTTGGACCCAACGTTCATCCCTAAAGTTAACACCCACTTTCACCGGACACAGGAAATTGTCTTGCCGGATTTCTGCGTGCATGGATCACCACATCCGTTGGAACTTAAGTGGCATAAGGTGGATGTGCGCAGAGCTCTGAAGCTCTATATCAGGCGCACGGCTCCTTTCCGCAGGACTGAGGCCTTGTTTGTCTCCTTTGGCCAACATCGACTGGGTCTCAAAGTGTCATCACAGACCATTAGTCAATGGTTGAAGCTTTCTATAGTAGAAGCGTACAAAGCAGGTTCCCAGACATTGCCTAGTGGAATCACGGCTCATTCGACTCGTAGTGCTGCTACTTCAGCGGCATGGGCTACGCAGGCATCGATAGAGGACATCTGTAGGGCGGCCACGTGGGCCACCCCTAGCACTTTTATACGGCATTATAAACTGGACACGTTTGCTTCAGCCGAGGCGGCCTTCGGGAGGAGAGTATTGCAAAGAGTGTGTGACACTACAGGATCATGATTCAATGATATCCCTCCCTTGAACACTGGAACTTGGGTATATCCCATGCTGGACTCTCCTTCCAGAGGCATGGGAGAAGAGCCGTTGAACTTACCTGAACGGTCTTCTCCATGTCCTGGAAGGAGAGTCCAAACCCTCCCATTGAAACATGGACAGTTGTTGCGTTTCAGTTAATGGCTGTGTTAGTTGTTTAATAAATTCTGTTTACCATCTGAATTCGTTTTTTAAAACTGAGGTACTGGGGCAGCAAGGAGGCGGTACCTACTTAATATGTTAATTATATTAATTTAAAACTCAGTCCCTACCAATAAGACTTGAGCTAAATCCCATGCTGGACTCTCCTTCCAGGACATGGAGAAGACCGTTCAGGTAAGTTCAACGGCTCTTTCACATATGAGGTTGAGCCAGAGAATGGGGCAAAGGCTCAAGGATTTTTAAAAAAACGTTTCTACTACTTAAAGAACCACTAAGATGTGAACTTTTGCTTCAGCGTGTGACAGAAACTTCTAAAGCTTTTCCCTTTAACAGTTTCATTAGGGATCTCAGAGTTTGCTTTAAAAATATATACCACCAATTTAAGAACCATAAAGGCCATAGTCAAATCCTGTTGGGCAGCAAAGGTTGCAAAGAAATTATCTGTCCTGGTCGGTGGTAAATAAAGCTCTCCTCATCCGGGATTTAATCCTGGATGAGGAGGCCGACCTGGCTTATGTAACTGAAACCTGGCTGGGCCCGGAGGGAGGAGTTCCTCTCTCTGAAATTTGCCCAGCCGGGTTTCAGATATGGCATCAGCCTCGACCCCAGGGAAGGGGGGGGTGAGTGGCTATTATAGCCAGGGAGAGCCTTGGCCTGCGTAGACTCATTGCTCCAGAGATTGCGGGTTGCGAGTCCCTCCTTGTGAAGTTCGACTTAGGGGTTCAGGTGGGCCTGTTTCTCATGTACCTGCCTCCCAGCTGCGTGTCACAGGCCCTGCCTGTGCTACTCGAGGAGGTAGCCGGGTTGGCGGTGGAGTTCTCCAGACTTATTGTCTTGGGGGACTTCAATCTGCCGTCACTCGGCGAAACCTCTGGACTGGCACAGGAGTTCATGGCCACCATGACAGCCATGGACCTGACCCAAGTAGTACAGGGTCCGACTCACGAGGGAGGGCACGCACCCGATATGGTATTCCTCTCTGAGCAACTGAGTAATGGTCTGAGACTAAGGGGCTTAGAAGCATTGCCTTGGAAGCTAGAAATATCATAAATACACCCAAGAGCCCAAATTATGATCATGTGACCTTGGGAATGCTGCAGCAGTCATAAATACGATGGCTGGTCATAGGTCACTTATTTCAGTGCTGTTGTAATTTTAAACAGTTGCTAAATGAATAGTCATAAGTTTAGAACTACCTGCAGGCCTATAATTACCATCATCCCATTCTGAGTGGAACATGGTGAAAATTGTGATCCACAATACTGAGAGGAATGACACTGGAGGGCTAATGTAGCCTTCTTCTTACATGTTCAGGCAATTCAAAAGCGTGGCTGAAAGGTAGGATAACGGTTCTATCATTACAGCTAATAATAAACCCCACCATATTAGCTCAGAAAAAAATTCTGACAAGAACCTGAAGTCCAAAAGAGTTATTTCACTGTAAAAGAAGGCAGACCTAGCCCTGGGAATAAGGAAACATTGAGCAAACCATTTACTCTGTCCTGAGAAAGAGAAAAGTATGAGAAAGAAAGTCAATTTTTCATATATATCAGAGCAAAGAGTAGATCTAAGTAATAATAGCCTATTATTTTAGCCAACCACATATTTCCCTGTTTCTAGAAGTTGCAGTTTACATTTAGCACACTATAAATAAGTTAGTTGAATATTTTTAAAAAATGTTGTTATTGTTGTTACATTAGGAGTCTGACTTTCATTATTCATTTGTTATCTTACTCTTCTTGTATTCTTGTTGGTTTCTCGGACAATACATTTTATTTATTTATTTATTTTATTTATTTATTAGATTTGTATGCCGCCCCTCTCCGAAGACTCGGAGTGGAAATCTACAGTATAAATACCGTATGATCCATTAATCTTTTGAAAAAAACAAGAATCTTCCCACATTGGACTTTCAAGTTTTAGATTATTTAAAAAGATAGAGGTATCTATTTCTAGATACAGAGTTTTGAAGGAAATAGGGGAGAAGGCAGTGTTAGAAAATTACAAATCGTTCCTTGGGAATAGAATTTTATGTAACCCAACTAAGCTGTTTAATGGGACCATGATGAAAGAAGCAATGAAAAGAAGCAATGAGATTTTTCAGTATCACATTTCTTTATTTTCTGAAGGGTTTTTGAAATCTGAAAGATTGTTGACTTCCTGTATCAATCTTTAGGCTCAATAAGCAATTGAAGGATTGGGGGGGGGGGGATCAGTGTGAAAAGTATACTTTCAAACCATTAGTTTACATTCAGTTGCTGAAATTTAGAGTGGCAGAGTTACATGTGTCTTAGTTAACAGTTTTCCAATTTCCATTAAAACCCACACAAGGCACATTCCATCAAATTCTTGTTGAAAGCTTTAAAAACATAAATCAATTATTACTATTTTTCCACTTATGGCATTTGTCATAAGGGGGCTGAAGGAAAGTGTGTGTGTGTGTGTGTGTGTGTGTTGTGGTTCAGCCTGAGGCTGCTCAGGGACCAGCTGTGTCTCTGCTGGCTCCATGCCCGGAGGAGGAGGACAGCGAAGAGGAGGAGGCTGAGCAGTCGGACGGGGGAGAGGAAAGTCAGGAATGGGATGAAGGAGAACAGCATGAGAGCCCCGGGGGGGGGGGGGCTCTCCCCAGCCAGTAGCTTGGAGTCATTAGGTGATGACGCACAAGCCGTCATTGACATGCGACAGAGATGTTCAGATCAAAGAAAAGAGCAATTAAAGAAGTATTATCAGCACTGAATTAGGAACAGCTGGGCTTGGGTGTGGTCCTCCTTAGCAGGGTTTAAAAGGCAGGCAAGCCCTTGAAGCCATGTGGAGTGTTATCAATTGGAGTTACGGTGACCTGCTTTGTTCTCGGCGTCTCTGTTCCTGGCTTGTGGCCCAGCAGTTTGGAAGACCCGTGGCAGGTGTAGGTCTGCTATCTACAGCCTCGTCTTGGCAGCAAGAATCCTGTATTGCTGCATGGACTTTTGTCTTCGTGGATATATCTGAAGATATATCTGTTTGTGAGGACATTTTCTGTTACCTGTGTTTTTCTTGAATTTTATAAACTGCCTTTGCCTTTTACCGGTGTGTCTGGCTTCTCTTTTTGGGTTGGTCTTGGCTTCTGGAGTGACCCAGACAGAACAGTGTGTGTGTGTATTGGGCGACTAACTGCTTTGGTCCTTTACTGGTTAACATTGATTTGTTTTGTTCACATCTCTTAAATTTAGTTTCTCTCTCACTATTTAAATTATATTACAGTAGTTTATTTTACCCATCAAGTTGACAATAAAACCAGCAGAAGGCTTGGTTCCATGGACTTGTTATTTGACTTTACTAGGCCATGTCAAATACCAAATCCATGGACCCAAGCCTTCTGCTGATGGGTAAAATAAACTACTGTAATATAATTTAAATAGTGAGAGAGAAACTAAATTTAAGAGATGTGAACAAAGCAAATCAATATTAACAGTAAGGGATCAAAGCAGTTAGTCGCCCATTGTCAACTAAAATATCACACTATTTTCAAACCACAAGTTCACACATTTAGCTGCATCAAGAAAACAATGCAAACCATTTATCTATTGTAACAGAAAAATGATGTGCATGTAGCCCTGTAATCAGAAGGGGTCAAACTTATCTTGAGGACATTTTTATACTTTTATTTATTATAATCAGAATTTAAATGAGTGAATATTCTTCACCCTCCAACAAATTGGGACTTAGGAATAAGGAAAATGTGAATAAGCCCTTCTTTATTTATAGCACGGAAGCTTCCATGGATAGATGGAATATAAATGTGGGTTTTATAGTAATCTGTAAAATAAAGTTTTTGCAACAGCTGCTTTAGAGTATCCCACACACACACTCCCCATCCCCAGTATTGTGGCATAAATCTCTTATTTTTTAAATGAAACTATAGCAGTCATAAACAGAACTCCCCCAGGTTGATAGATTCCAATCCAGGAAATGGTGAGTTTTCATACAGGCATACAAATCTGTTTCTGCATCAAGCTTTTTCTTGATTATTTGCCCATCACTGTTTATTTTCCTTTTCTCTTCTTATTCAGATTTGGTCTCCTCAACAGGAAATTATGTCTGCAATAAGATCAGCTGTATTTACCCAATAAACTGTTGAAGGGGTTCTTTCTTCCAAAGAATAGATACAGATGCAGATTAACAGAGTTGGAAGGGACTTTACAGGTCATCTAATCCAACCCCCTGGCCAAGCAGGAGAACTTACACCTGCCTCTACCTGGGATCAAACTCACCACCTCCTGATTGTGAGGCAAGAGCTCCACCTCTAAGCCACAGCAACAAATCCTCCGGGTCCCGTCAACTAAACAATGTCGTTTGGCGGGACCTAGAGGAAGAGCCTTCTCTGTGGTGGCTCCGATCCTCTAGAATCAGCTCCCTCCAGAGATTAGAACTGCCCCCACCCTCCTTGCCTTTCGTAAACTCCTTAAAACCCACCTCTGTCGTCAGGCATGGGGAAACTGAAACATCTCCCCCTGCCTATGTAGTTCTTTGTGTATGATATGGGTAAAATAAACTACTATAATATAATTTAAATAGTGAGAGAGAAACTAGAAATAGCTAGAGGTATAACAAGCAGGAAGAGGGAGATTGTGATCCCCTTATATAGAGCGCTGGTGAGACCACATTTGGAGTACTGTGTTCAGTTCTGGAGACCTCACCTACAAAAAGATATTGACAAAATTGAACGGGTCCAAAGATGGGCTACAAGAATGGTGGAAGGTCTTAAGCATAAAACGTATCAGGAAGGACTTAATGAACTCAATCTGTATAGTCTGGAGGACAGAAGGAAAAGGGGGGACATGATCGAAACATTTAAATATGTTAAAGGGTTAAATAAGATTCAGGAGGGAAGTGTTTTTAATAGGAAAGTGAACACAAGAACAAGGGGACACAATCTGAAGTTAGTTGGGGGAAAGATCAAAAGCAACGTGAGAAAATATTATTTCACTGAAAGAGTAGTAGATCCTTGGAACAAACTTCCAGCAGACGTGGTTGGTAAATCCACAGTAACTGAATTTAAACATGCCTGGGATAAGCATATATCCATTGTAAGATGAAATACAGGAAATAGTATGCCGCCCCGAGTCTACGGAGAGGGGCGGCATACAAATCTAAATAATAATAATAATAATAATAATAATAATAATAATAGTCCCTCCCTTCAGTTTCTGACCCCCACCCAAAATATACAGTAGTTGATATAATAATCAATTATACAAAATGCTCATCCTTGGCTGATATTTGACACTTACGTTGAAGGCAGAATTTAAACCCTTCCAGGAGTTGTGCTAGACAATCCCTTTACCCCTCACCCCATCCAGCTGTTTTTATGCTCAGTGCTGTGCTGAAAATATTTTCTCTCTCTCTCTCTCTAATACATCTCTCTCAAAACGGTGCTGGCTCCCCCCCCCCTCTTGTTTTAGAGAGAGATTGCAAAAGTTTTTTAACACATGGAGTTAATCATTTCAACTGCCTGCCATAGCACTTTTTCTCTAGAAAGATCATCAAGCATTGATTGTATCTGGTTTTGCCCTCGGCCTTTTAGCCATATGGAGTTATAAAATCTTCACTTGGAGATAGAATAGCAAAAACTTGCCAAAGCAATGCACTGGGGAAGGCACACAGCTGCTCCATAACATGGTACGTATGGGATATGCAAAAGAGCCCACTGCTCTTTCTGGAGTAAGACAGAGGCTGGTTTCTAATCCACTGGTAAATTATCAGTGTTTACCACCAGATGCATGGGTAGTAATGCCTCTGGAAACCAACTGCAAATATATAAATATTAGGAAAACTGAATTGTAATTAAACATTTGCATTTTTAAATGGTGCCCTGGTGCTAATTTTCACTGCTATTGGTTTTAATAATAATTTAGGTTTGGTCTCTGCAAAGGCTGAAGGTCTTGTTGAAGTCCCATGTAAGCTTTGGGAAAAGGCATCACGCTGAGAATTCCAGAAATAGTCTTATTGCTGGACTTTGTACCGGTATGCAGGTGGGTCAGGCAAACTCCCACTGAAAGGAAGAAACTCAGTACTTGTCCCATGCAGAAGGGATGTTTATCCTCCCTTCTGTAAGAGCAGTGCCATGTTACCTAGTGCTGAACGTTAAAGGAGCAAGGTCAGTGTGAACATTTTCTTTGGGAGGAACAAACACATGGTGACTTGTGCTCTCAACACCTTACATATACACTACGGAAAGTCTTCAGCTTACAAACATTTGTTTAGCAACTGTTCAAAGTTACAATGGAATTTGGGGGGGGGGGGGGGATGACTTACAACCAGTCCTGAAGCTTACAACCTTGGTGGCATCCCCATAGTCATGTGATCAAAACTCGGGTGCTTGGTAACTGTTCTGCCGGGCTCTCTGATAGGAGCCTCCCGAAAATTCAAGGGCACAAATTTCAGACACACACACGTTTGAAAATTCAAAACAATGTTCTTTATCACAAAATTCAAAATAAACTAAGCACTCTTTTTGTATTGCAAAGAGCACTCGTCCCAAAACAACCTAGTGGTTTGTACAAGTCCCTTATCAGTCCTTAAGTACTTAGCTTGCAGCTGTGAAGAAATGTCACAGCCCTTCTTCTTCCACGAAGTGAAACACACACACACACACTTTGCTCTGCTTTGGTTTCAAAGGCGTGGAAAAAGCAACAAACAAAGGCCAGAAAACAGCAACACAAGATTCCTGAAGAACTACGATCAGATACTCTTCCACAACGGCTAAACCCACAAGCTGCTATTTATAGCAGCAGCCCTGATTACTGGAGCCCCACCCAAACACAGGTGGCCTCTCTTATCTCCTGTAATATGTTCTTACTTGGTCTCTTCTACACATAATTCTGCGCTTGCGTGAGTCCAAGATGTCTTCATCCGAATCAATGGAAGATAAGGGAGATTGACTGCCTGGGCTGTGTGCCAAGCCGCCCTCTTCCAAGTCACTCCCACCTTCTTCTTCGTCCGAGGAAACTAAACTCTGAACTGACTCTGTCGGCAATAACACAGGCCTATGACAAGTTGAAGTTTCCCCTGCATCCACCTCCACATTCCCTGGAGCAGGAGCTGGGTCAGAGCTAACCACAACAGTAACCAACATGTATTTACAACCATTAGTAGCATCCCAGGATCATATGATCATCTTTTGCAAGCTTCCAAGCTGGCTTCTGACAAGCAAAGTCAATGGGGTAGGTCATAGTCTCATAACCATCACAGGATGTAAGCTGCCCAAAGTTACCTTGAGTTAAGATGGCTGACCAATAGATTTTACGAATAAAGAAACAAAATAAAGAAACAACTGTTGTGAGTCACTTAATCACCATGATAAGAAAGGCCATAAAGTCAGGTACAACCAGGGGTGAGCTGCTACCCAGACCGGGGGAACGCAGTGGAGTAGCAAAAATGGAGCTCCACCCTAGAGCACCCAATTTGCACTGAAAAATGTTGAAAGAACATGCATAAGCCATGCCCACAGTGTGGTAGTAAAAAAATTGGTAGCCTTCACTGGTTACAACTCATTGAACACCATCCCTACTTAGCAATAGAAATTCTAGTTCCAATAGTGGCCATAAATTGAGGTCTATCTGTATTGCAGCATGCTTTGCAAGTGGCTGTCATGGAGAATAACCAAGGATCTGAAATTGGTTCAAAAAGGATTAGCATTAGACCTGTGGTGAGATCACTACATTGATACTGATTTACTTCCAGGCCCAATTCAGAGCCTCTAAAACCAAACATGACTTCACACCTTTGACCTCTTCTGGTCATGTTAGTACTGTGTACAAAACAGTTGGGTTTCCAATATATATACAGGCTAAGAATGAATGTGTATATGTATTGAAGTACTATAGCTTTAAGAAGTAGTGTTGCAAATTGCCATAAGAGGGAGACAGAAAGCATGATTCTCTGTCTGTTCTCTCCGTTCTTTCTGCTGATTCACTGAGACTGATATAGTAATCTCTGTGTTAGTTTGATGTATTTGTAAGCTGTAATGTATGTCTGATACATAAGGCAAAGACGGGCTTGTAATATTATTATTATTGTTGTTCTGCCTGACTGGGCTCAGGCAATTCGTAACAGTCCAAGGAATAGAAATCAAACACACACGTGCTCTTCTAATCAACAAACTTGTATTAAACAAACAAAAAAGGGTTAACCAAAACAGTCCTTAGAGTCATGAAATAATGATAGTGCAAGGCGTAATTCAGCCAAATACAAAACACAGGAAAAAGCAAACAAAGACAACCTCCATGGAGCAGAAACGTTTCAGGAGTCCTTTGAATCTTTAGAGCAAACAGCAAGTCCCAGAGGTTTTACCTCCCACGTGCCTGAAAAGGCTGGGTTGAAATCCAAAGGCACGGAACAGAAACTTCAGAGCAGGAACCACAAAGTAATACAGATAAACAGCCACAGTTTGCCTTGTGCCTCTGTTCCCTTTTA
This sequence comes from Erythrolamprus reginae, assembly GCF_031021105.1. Taxonomy (NCBI): domain Eukaryota; kingdom Metazoa; phylum Chordata; class Lepidosauria; order Squamata; family Dipsadidae; genus Erythrolamprus; species Erythrolamprus reginae. Next base: position 98,314,471 of record NC_091952.1, on the reverse strand, counting down.
TACCTTTAGCCCTCATTAAGGGAACCACACCCAGCCCTCAGGATAAGAACCACACCCAGCCCAGGTGCTACTCTGATCACCTGTAATAATCCTTCAAGTGAGCCCTCCTTTGCATGGCTCTTTGGCTACGCATGTCTATGAATTGGTCTGCAGAGGAATCCAAGGAAGAGAGACTGTCTGAGGGACTGCATGCCAAATCCCCTGGGCTGTCTGCTGGGTCCTGCGTGCTGTCTGCCAACTCCTCTGACCCAGTGGCCTCATCCTCATGGCTGTCTGCCACATCTTCCTGGCTTTCAGCCAGGCTTTCGCACTCACTTTGTGCTGCATCTCTCCCATCTGTGGGAGCAACGGCTGGCCCAAGCCCAAACACAACAATTGTATTAAGAGATATTGACTGATTTGAATGTGTATGACCGGACTGTTTAACTTGACTGTACTATTTCTAAAAGTAAACACTATTTTATACACTGTAAAGTATCTGTCTTGTATGACTGAATGATTAATCATATCCCCTGGATATCTGCTGGAATTCCACGTTTTCCTTTGTGCATGTCCTTGATAACTCAAGGGTCATTCTGCACACTCCTTAAGAGGTCAGAGGTCCACTTACAGAACTTATCCAAAGGAGGGCTGCTAATGGTCTCCACTAGGGGTGGACTACTGCCTGGATGGGGAGAATGCAGTGGGGTAGCAAAAATTTGCATCCAATTTGCACTGAAGATGTTGAAAGAAAATGCAGGGCGTCCTGCATAAGCCACGCCTACAGTATAGTAGTAAAAATTTTGGTAGTCCTTCACTGGTCTCCACCCTATGTAAGATTTAAGGACAAGGTACCCAGAGACAGCCTTTTCTGCGGTGGCCCCCATGTTGACAGACTAACAAGTTGGAAGGGACCTTGGAGGTCTTCTAGTCTAACCTCCTGCTCAAATGGTTTTTTAATCGCTTCTTAAGAGCCTCCAATGATGGAGCACTCACAACTTCTGAAGGTAAGCTATTCCGCTTGTTAATTGTTAATTGGCTGTTAATTGACTATCAGCCCACTTGCATTTTGCCAATCTGTGAAGGTCATTCTGATTATCAGGCTTTGAATACAAACAGTAAACTTGGCTGCTTCTGTAAATATATTGCCAAGTTGCATCCATGTGACTGATGGACTTCGAGTATTCTGTAACATTGTAAATCACCATGAGCCAGGGGAAACGATCCAGTGGAATAATGTCAGACTAAGTACAGTAAATAAATTAAGTAGATAAGTAATATGCTGCCTCTTGTAAGTTTCATTGTCATCTGTTAAGAATAATATACTGTACCGTAATAATGTCCAATGAAAATTATGCACTCTTTTTACTTTCAAATCATATGAAGAGGCTGTATGCATATGAAATACCCAGTGGGAAGCTGGGATTTGTTTTCCAAGGGCAGCAATCCATGGGGAGCCCAGGAAAGACCTCCTCACAGCTATGAATATTTTCAGATTTGCATGATCCTAATGGGGCCAACCTGTTACAAAGCAGCTACAGAACAGACTGAGATTTATCTTTTGCAAAGTGCTTCTACTCTCTTAATTTACTTGATGGTTCTTTTGTATTGTTGCTGCTGCTGCTGCTAGTGTGGGAAAGGAAGAGGGCGAAGGAAGACCAATGGGGGAGTTAAGATATTCCTTCCCCCTAGGCCATTACAAGTTATGCATGGTATGCTTGTGTGTATGTTTGGTTTTTATAATAAGGGTTTTTAGTTGTTTTATTAATTGGATTGTACATGCTGTTTTTATCATTGTTGTTAGCCGCTCTGAGTCTGCGGAGAGGGGCGGCATACAAATCCAATAAATAATAATAATAAATAATAATAATAAGTCATTGAGCATAACTTTGAATCCCTCAAATTAATTTAATTGAGGCGTTCATTCATTAATTTAATGCCTAATTTCAAACATTTTAAGGCAGACCTTTGTGTAAGAGCTATCTTATCATTTCCTACACAGGTAGCCCTTGACTTACGACCACAATTGAGTCCCAAATTTCTGTTCCTAAGCAAGAATGTCATTAAGTGAATTTTGTCCCACTTTACGAGTTTTCCCACCACAGTTGTTAAGTGAATTAGTGCAGTTATTATCGGTAAGTTACTAATATATTTGCTAAGGGAATCTGGTTTCCCCACTGACTTTGCTAATCAGAAGCTCACAAAAGATGATCAACGTGATTCCAGGACACAGCAACCATCATAATTATCAGTCAATTGCCAAGCAACTAGATTTTGATCACGTGACCATGGGGAAGCTGCATTGGCGGTAAGTAGTGATGGGCGAACCCAACGGTGTTTGGGTTCGGCAAGTTCGGACAAACTTTACGCAAAATTCAGCCAAACCCGAACCAAACCCGAACTCGAACCCGAATGGGGAATCCCTCCCACGAAGAGATTCCGGGGGCAGAGGTTTGACGTCACCGGCAGGTTGCTAAGGACGCTAAGGTGATCACTTCCTCACCTTGGAGTCCTTAGCAATTTGCCGGTGATGTCAAAACTCCGCCCCCAGAATCTCTTCATGGGAGGGATTCCCCAGCTCCTTCAAAGGGAATTCTTCACGTAGAAATAAACATTGTTATTTTTACGAAAAAGGACACCACAGCGGCGCTGCAAGCAAAGGGCAATCCTTTCACGTAAAAATAAACATGGAATCAAGGAAGTGATCACCCTGGCATCCTTAGCAACCTACCGGTGACGTCATAGCCCTGAACGTCGAACACGACCCTGAACTTTGCCCAAAGTTTGAAAAAAATTTCGTGTTCGTGTTCGGCATACCGAACACCGCAAAATTCGTTACGGACCCGAATTGTGCGGGTTCAGTTCGCCCATCACTAGCGGTAAATGTGAAAAACAGTTGTAAGTCACTTTTTTCAGCGCTGTTGTAACTTTGAGAGGGGACTTAATGAACTTGTAAGTTGAGGACTACCTGTAAACTCTTTCCCAAGGCACTTCAACACCACCAGAATTTCCACCTCCCAATCCTACACAGGACAATTAAAAGTGACCCAGAATCTTCGGTCACTAAACAAAATGTTGGAAGTTGAGGACTACCTATAGTCATGCATGAGAAATACCCTTGTTTGTTCTAATACCCCTTCCAGCCTATTTCTAAGGAAATGGGGCCCTCAGCAGAAAATGTTCTCTCTCACTTTAAGAAGCAGGAATGTCTAGTTATGCTAGATCAGTATCTGCTTGGGAAACTGACTAGGGACTGTGCAGAAACTATTTTGGAGGGCCATAGCGGCTTGGCTCTCCCTCTTGTCCTATTACTCTGCTTTTGGGGGGCAGCAGGGGGGTAGCCCGAAACACTCCTGGCTTTTCAGGGAGCTGCTATGGCAACCAAGGACCTTGCCTGAGCTAGGCTTCTTCTGTGTTTATTTCTGTCAAAGACACTTAGCATAAACAGATGACACACAGCAGATTTACAGCAGATGCAAATCAACTTTTAACTATCCTTAAAATGATTCCAGAACTTTCAGTTTTGGTGCCTGTACCTAAAAGAGGAGGGGACAATATTTGAATTTTTGTTTGAAAATAAGACTGTTACCTAAACATCTGGGTGTCTGTGTTAAATTATTACATAATTTACAGTTGGAAGGAAGGAAGGAAGGAGGGAAGGAAGGGAGGGGGAGAGGGAGGGAGGGGGAGAGGGAGGGAGGGAGGGAAGGAAGGAAGATAGGAAGGAAGATAGGAAGGAAGGAAGGAAGGAAGGAAGGAAGGAAGGAAGGAAGGAAGGAATCTGTGATTAAAAATCTTATTTACAACAGTAGTCTAAGCATACTTGCATTATATTCAGATCTACTTTCAGTTTTGGTACCTGTACCTAAAAGAGGAGGGGACACTATTTGAATTTTTGTTTGAAAATAAGACTGTTACCTAAACATCTGGGTGTCTGTGTTAAATTATTACATAATTTACAGTTGGAAGGAAGGAAGGAAGGAAGATAGGAAGGAAGGAAGGAATCTGTGATTAAAAATCTTATTTACAACAGTAGTCTAAGCATACTTGCATTATATTCAGATTTACTGTTTTCTGAGTGCCAGTGCTATCCCAGAGAATTTACTCACTTTGCTAGAGATTTCATGGTCTGTCTGAATTAATAAGAAAGGCAATTGTCTTTTGGGACCAGTGATGGTAATTGTCATTAGAGAAGAAATTAACTTTGCCCTCCAGGGTGAAACAGAGCATTTCAAGAGTACGTGCACGACCACCTCAATTTTAGTGTCAAAATATATACATAGTGCACCCACTTTTAGAGATGAGTCAATACAACCTCCTTAGGTTCTGCATGGTTAAGTTCTGATGCCAATATATGGGGGTTTCTTCACATCCCCATTTGGAATACAGGAAAGACAGCAGCACTGGCCTATATTAATATTAAAATTGGGTTATGAGCAGGGGTGGGCTACTGCCCGGACAGGGGGGAACGCAGTGGGGTAGCGAAAATGGAGCTCCACCCTGGAACACCCAATTTGCACTGAAAGATGTTGAAAGAAAATGCATAAGTCACGCCTACAGTGTGGTAATAAGAATTTTGAACACCCTTCACTGGTTATGAGCTAAAGATGGAAAGTGGTATTTGATTCCAGTGAAAGTAAAGACAATGTTGTTAAACTAGAAATTAAATAATAGAGATGCCAGGATGCATCTCTGTTGGACTGCCTTGGGTCAGAAGAGGTACGATTAGTTCACGGTTTTTCGCATGCAGGTAATCCTCCGACTTACAGCCATTCATTAACTGACCATTTGAAGTTACAGCATCAATGAAAAAAATGACTTGTGACCATTTTTCACACTTAATGACGGTCGCAGCATCCCCATGGTCACATGATCAGAATTCAGGTGCTTGTAAACTGATGGTTGGCGTGTCCCTGAGTCTTGCGATCGCCTTTTGCGACCTTCTGATTAGCAAATCAACGGGGGAATCAAGAGTCACTTAACAACCGTGTTGCAAAATTAGCAACTTAACAACTTTGGCAAGCGAGGTCATAAAATGGGGCAAAACTCAACTTGATTAGCAGCTGAAATTCTGGGCTTAATTGTGATCATAAATCAAGGGCTACTTGTATCTGCCTTGCCACTGTGATCAATTTAAGTAGCATCATTATTAATAAGGGGAGTTTATTAATAAGGGGAGTTCCAGGTTGCTACTGGAACAGGGGGACACTGCACCCGTAGTGGAAATGGTTGTGCGTGCGGAACTCCGGTTGACCAGTGCACAGGCAGGTGCTTCAGAGTGACCAGTTAGGTCCCACAGAGTTGGCCTTCTCCGGGTCCCATTGACTAAACAATTCATTTGGCGGGACCCAGGGGAAGAGCCTTCTCTATGGCGGCCCCGACCCTCTGGAACCAACTCCCCCCAAAGATTAGAATAGCCCCCACCCTCCTTGCCTTTCGTAAGCTCCTTAAACCCCACCTCTGTTGTCAGGCATGGGGGAACTGAGATATTCTTTCCCCCTAGGCCTATACAATTTATGCATGATATGTCTGTGTGTATGTTTGGTTTCTTAAATAAGGGTCTTTTAAACTAATTTAAATATTAGATTTGTTACATATTGTTTCATTATTGTTGTTAGCCGCCCCAAGTCTACAGAGAGGGGCGGCAAACAAATCTAATAAATAAAAAAAATAAATAAATTTGGATTCTGCGCATGCACAGGAAGCAAAATCCTGAGTCCTACAGAGTTGATAGGCATAGAATTAAATTAAATTAAATTAAATTAAATTAAATTAAATTAAATTAAATTAAATTAAATTAAATTAAATTAAATTAAATTAAATTAAATTAAATTAAATTAAATTAAATTAAATTAAATTAAATTAAATTAAATTAAATTAAATTAAATTAAATTAAATTAAATTAAATTAAATTAAATTAAATTAAATTAAATTAAATTAAATTAAATTAAATTAAATTAAATTAAATTAAATTAAATTAAATTAAATTAAATTAAATTAAATTAAATTAAATTAAATTAAATTAAATTAAATTAAATTAAATTAAATTAAATTAAATTAAATTAAATTAAATTAAATTAAATTAAATTAAATTATATTAAATTAAATTAAGAGATTTTGGTGATTTTTTGTGATTTTTTGTTTCCACGCATGCGCAAAAAAAAAATCACCAAAATCTCATGTGCCTGCGCGTCTTCTCATAAGATTTGCTTCCTGCGCATGCCCAGAAGCCTAATCTCACTCCCGCCGGCCCCCCAGAGCTGCATGCGCATCAGCTCTGGTAGCAGCGGTAAGTTGGAAGCCCCACCTGGAGTTGATCCATAAGGACTGCCTGTGTTCACTCTAATTTCAGTCAATTTTTCAGTTCTAGGAAAGCAACATACAATTGGTATACTTGTTTAGATCAAAATGATGTTTCTGGATAATGGTTTGAATCATCTGCGTGGATTTGCTGATTGTCCTTTATTTAAATTATACCTTTATTTAAATATATAAAGTATATGCCGCATGAATCCCAGCGACCAATTAGGTCCCATAGAGTTGGCCTTCTCTGGGTCCCATCAACTAAACAATGTCGTTTGCTGGGCCCCAGGGGGAGAGCCTTCTCTGTGGCAGCCCCAGCCCTTTGGAATCAACTCCCCCCAGAGATTAGAACCGCCCCCACCCTCCTTGCCTTTCGTAAATTGTTAAAGATCCACCTATGTCGGCAGGCATGGGGGAATTAAGATACCCCCCAGGCATATATAGTTTGTGCATGGAATGATTGTGTTGCATGGTTTTAATGTTGGGGTTTTAAATGTTTTTTTAATATTCGATTTGTTATACTGTGTTATTTTGTTGTGAGCTGCTCCGAGTCCACGGAGAGGGTGGACTTGGTCAGCTTCAGGGCTATTGATGGAAGGCAGACAATATCCCACTGAAAAGGAACTTCTAAGAGGGGGGGAGGGAGGGAGGTTTCTTTATTGGGTTTGTGCATATGAGATGTTTTCCTTGTCATCTGGTAGTTCTTTTCTGTTTGGATGTACTATGTTCTGTCTATGATGACAGTAATTTGTCCTTTGTCTGCTAGGACTATTGAGATGGCTCAGTCATTTTTTAAAAATCCTTAGGCCATTATTTTGCCTTGAAGTGGTTCTATTTCTGTATCTATTCAGTCAAAAAAATAATTGTTTTACATTTTCATTGGTTGATAATGAATAAAGATTACAAGGCTGCAAACAATGTAGTTAGTTGGCAACTATAATATTGACCCAGATAATAGCACAGAGAATGCCAAAAACAATTAAGATAGACAAGAATAATTTTTTAAAAACACCACAATGACACAGGGCTGAAACCAAAAACTACAATATATATGAACAAACATCATTTCTCCATGCAGTGATGGTATTACCTAGTGGGTAAATAAAAGTTTGCCAGAAGGAATGGAATGGAATAGAATAGAATAGAATTCTTTATTGGCCAAATGTGATCGGACGCACAAGGAATTTGTCTTGGGTGCATAAGCTCACAGTGTACATCTAAACAGCAAGTAATAGGTCAAAGGTCATAATCATAATTACAATCCTTAATCATAAGTTACAAACAACAATTAGAAACCAATAGGAGAAGATTGTAGAAAAGATGAGAAATGAGACGGTGCTATGGGAATTAAGTGTCCAGCAGAGTGATGGCACAGGGGGGAAAACTTTCTGTGTATCTTCAGGTTGTTTTCGCATGCAATGCAGCATCCTGAGCAGAGAAGTTGAAATATATTATGAGAAGGATGTGAGGGGTCTGTAGATACTTTCTCAGCCCTCTTTCTGATTCGTGTGGCATACAGATCCTCAATGGAAGGCAGGCTGGTTGCAACAGGGTTTTTTTCTGCTGTCCTAACTATGTACTTGTTCTTCCTGTTTGCTTGCCAAACCAGACAGTTATTGAGGCACCAATGACAGACTCAATAATTCCTCTAGAGTAGAACTGTACCAGCAGATCCTTGGACAATCTGAGTTTTATGAGTTGACGCTGGAAGGACATTCTTTATTGCGCCTTTTAAACATTAATAACAATTTTAACATTAACATTAACAATGTTAGGGGGAGCATTTCATTAAGGCTGCTACCAGTGGCACCATCTTTCTATTATTATTATTATTATTATTATTATTATTATTATTATTATTATTATGTATTGGATTTGTATGCCGCCACTCTCCGCAGACTTGGGGCGGCTAACAACAGTGGTAAAACAACATGAACAATCCAATTAATAAAAACAACTAAAAAACCCTTATTATAAAAAACCAAACATACACACAAACATACCATGCATAACTTGTAGTAGCCTAGGGGGAAAGGATAACTTAACTCCCCCATGCCTGGCGACAAAGGTGGGTCTTAAGTAATTTGCGAAAGACAAGGAGGGTGGGGGCCGTTCTAATCTCTGGGGGGAGTTGGTTCCAGAGGGCCGGGGCTGCCACAGAGAAGGCTCCTCCCCTGGGGCCCACCAAACGACATTTTTTGGTTGACGGGACCCGGAGAAGGCCAACTCTGTGGGACCTTATCGGCCGCTGGGATTCGTGCGGTAGAATGCCATGTAGGGCTTTAAAGGTCATTACCAACACTTTGAATTGTGACCGGAAACCGATCGGCAGCTTTAATAGAATTAAGCTCAGAGAAGCCCAAAAAACCCAACAGTTCAACCTGGAGCTACATTTATTGTTCTCTCCTTCAAATTGGTTAAGATTTCTAAAACAAGAGGTACTTTAATCAAAGGGATAACTATAGAGATGTAAAAAATCCATGCCATCTGCACTGCTCCCCTGCAAATCTTCCCAAAACAGGGAACCTGCCCACTTAACTTCTGCTGACCCGGCTCTCTAAAGCAGATTACATTGTGAGAACCAGCAGAATTTACAACCAATCTTGAACTGGTGGTAATCAGAGATCAAAAGCTCCTGTGTGGCTTCTGCTCAACCTAGTAGGACATGCCTAGCAGGACAAATACGAAGCCTGCAAGTATTAATATAACTTAAATAATCATGAATATCATGACTTAATCTTCATCATCTAGTCAAAAAGTAGTACATTGCGGGGGGGAGGGGAGACTCATCCCAACAGATCCATTTCTCCGAAAGTTCATTAGCCTGAATACTGAAAGTGGAATAAAATTTACTAGAAAGAGTGCAGAGAAGAGCAACAAAGATGATTAGGGGACTGGAGGCTAAAACATATGAAGAAAGGTTGCAGAAACTGGGTATGTCTAATTTAATGAAAAGAAAGACCAGGGGAGACAAGATAGCAGTGTTCCAATATCTCAGGGAGAGAGAATCAGGTTATTCTCCAAAACCCCTGAGGGTAGAACAAGAAGCAATGGGTGGAAACTAATCAAGGAGAGAAGCAACTTAGAACTAAGGAGAAAATTCTTAATTGATCAGTGGAACCACTTGCCTCCAGAAGTTGTGAATCCAACACTGGAAGTTTCTAAAGAAGATGTTGGATAACCATAACCAGCCCCCGCCCACCTCGCCACCGCCGCCATCACCTCGCCTCCGCCCACCGCTGGCCTGCCATGGCCCCGGGGCCAGACCTGAAAGGAGGGCGGGTGGTGTCTTCACCTTTGCCGGGGGTGGAAGATGTGAGCCGGCGGGGGGATGCTGGCATCGGAGCGCCTGCCTTGCCCCCCCCCACTTGGGCCCTTGCTTTTCCCCGGGGAGTTGGGCTGGCCCCAGCAATGGGAGGCATCTCACATGCCCCCCTGCACAGCCGCCTGTCACCCCACACAGGACCCTGGCTGGCCATGGCGATCCAGAGCATGGAACTGTACATGGTGGTGGTGGTCATCATCCTCTTCATCGTAGTGCTCAAGCAGTTCAGCATCCTGGAACCTATGGGGAATGAGGGGTCTCTGCACCTCATCTTGGATTTGCCTCGTTCTTTCTTTCTTTTCTTTCTTTCCTTCCTTTCACTCCTTCCTTCCTCTCTCCCCCTCCCTTCCTTCCTTTCTCTCTCTCCTTCCTTCCTTCTTTCCTCTGTCTCTCCCCTTCCCCCCTTCCTTCCTCCCTCCCTTCCTTTCTCTCCTTTCTTCCTCTCTCCCTCCCTTCCTTCCTTCCTCTCTCTCCTTCCTTCCTTCCCCCCTCCCTTCCTTCCTCCCTCCCTTCGTTCCTTCCTTCCTTCCTCTGTCTCTCCCCTTCCTTCCTCCCTCCCTTCCTTCGTTCCTTCATTACTTCATTCCTTCCTTCATTCCTTCCTCTTTCCCTCCTTCCTTCCTTCCCTCCCTCCCTCTTTCTTTCTCTCTGTCTTTCTTTCTTTCTTTTATAGCAATAGCATTTAGACTTATATGCCACTTCATAGGAAAAAAGAGAGAGAAAGGAAAAGAGAGAAACAAAGAGGGACGGAGATAGTGTGAAAGAGGGAAAAAGAGAGAGAAAGGGAGGGAGGAAGAGAGATAGAAAGAAAAAGAAAGAGAACATTTTTTTGCTCCATATAGAGCAAATTTTTAATCAAGACACCCCCTCGCCCCCACCCCCCACCCCCATCCCACGCTAGTCAATGGTGTCCCTCTTTAACAATGTAAAAATCTGGTCACTTTACTTTTTAACTAAGACTTAGTTTAACTTAGACTAACGTTGGACTTGATTTTTAATTTCAGACTTAGTTTTTAACTGATGGTTACTGTTTCTTTTTTTTTAAAGTACGAATATTGAATATGTTTAATTTTATTTTAAACTCTTTTATGCTTTTTGTTGTTAATATGCTCTGCATATTTAATTTTGGCAAATAAGCAGCAAAAGCCAATAGCACTATATCATTATGTTTCCTAAATAGAACCTTACAAATTTTGACTTGATGCAATAGGAATGCATCACACCAAGTAAAGTCTTTAGTATTGCTGTATATAAAATCACACCCCGATTCATAAAATTCACAAAGCCCTAATGTATTTTGTTTTATTTTTGTTTGTTGCGCAAATCTGATTGTAAGCTAAGTTTTATGGCTGGGTATGTTATCTGAGCCATCACTGTATGGGTGAATTTCTGTAGCAACCTGTGATAATGAAATTGACATGTTCTAAGTATATTATATTGTTACTTTTCATGGGAAATTAAGACAGGTTCTTATTTCCCCAAGGAATGGAAGAAGCTGTTTTACACAAACACTGTCCATTAATTGTCCATATCTGCTAATAAGGACAGGTACTAAGATTTCATAGAATTGTGTTGCAGCCCTACTTAGCAACGTTAATGACTGAAAGTGAAATTGTCTGCATGCAACACATGTAAACAATGTTTACTAGCAAAGCTGCCATAATTAGCATTAATTGGATAATGTTAAAGCTAGGAATGTTATGGTAATTGACTGGAAAAAAAGTGATTTACAGAATAACTTGTGTAAATATTTAACTCCACTGAAAAGGAAACGTAATTAATATTTTGCACACATACCCACACACTTACCATTTTTCCACTGGAATAGAGGAAAACTACTTCAAATATTTTTATTGTTTAAGTTTTATCCCAGTTTCATTCCTGGCCCTAAGCTTTCACATTCTAGTATTTTAGATTTGGCCTCACTGGTGCTTCTGGGTAAATGGGTATTAATTTTGCAAATCAATTGCAAAAGTTGCAGCTCTCTCCCTCTCTCCCTCCCATCTCACCACCATAGCACAGAATTCTGGGAGTTGTAGTCCACAAGTCTTAAAGTTGCCAAGTTTGACGACCTCTTTGCCGCTTCCCCTTTTCTCTGCACTATGTTTTATTTATTTTTATTTATTTATTTTGTCCAATACACAATAATACACAATGAAGGTTATAGAGGATATAGGAGAGAAGAAATACGAGATATAGGAGAGACTATAGGACAGGGGACGGAAGGCACTCTAGTGCGCTTATGTACGCCCCTTACTGACCTCTTAGGAATCTGGAGAGGTCAACAGTAGATAGTCTAAGGGTAAAATGTTGGGGGTTAAGGGATGATATTACAGAGTCCGGTAATGAGTTCCACGCTTCGACAACCCGATTACTAAAGTCATATTTTTTATAGTCAAGCTTGAATCTGTTGTGTGCTCTTGTGTTGTTGTGGTTGAAGCTGAAGTAGTCGCTGACAGGCAGGACATTGCAGCATATGATCTTGTGGGCAATACTTAGATCATGTTTAAGGCATCGTAGTTCTAAGCTTTCAAGACCCAGGAGTGTAAGTCTAGTTTCGTAGGGTATTCTGTTTCGAGTGGAGGAATGAAGGGCTCTTCTTGTGAAGTTTCTTTAAACATTTTCAAGGGTGTCTGAGATGAGATATGGGTTCCAAACAGATGAGCTGTATTCGAGGATGGGACTGGCGAAAGTTTTGTAAGCTCTGGTAAGTAGTGTGAGATTTCCAGAGCAGAAGCTGCGTAGGATTAGATTAACAACTCTTGAGGCCTTCTTAGCGATGTTCTCTGCCCTTTTTCTGATCTGAAGGGCAGATGCCCCACTGAGCTGTAGGAAACTCCTTGCTGGGCAAGCTGTAATTATGAAGTATTTGCTCTTCTCTCTTCTCTCGTTGTCTCATATGCCACCCAGTTGCACGTGGCAGCCAATCCCTCCTCTCCTTTTCTTTCCCCATTTACTTGGCTGAAGCACTGAGTGAGCAAGCTCAAGTGCTAATTATCTCTTCTATGAGCTGTGTACAGTACAGTACAAGCCAAGCAGTGGGGAGATTTATGTAAACTCCAAACTGGATCTGCCGTGCCGTAAAAGAAACAGTTCACTCTTTAATTGCAGCCAAGTCCATCAGCTTCCAGGCTGAACCTCAACAGTTTTACAGAGGTTCAATTTAAATTTAAAAAACAAGATAGGTTTCTAGTCCTCAAAGTGGAAGGAAAACTTTAAAACATCATTGCCTTCTAGAGCAGTGTTTTTCAACCAGTGTGCCGTGGCACACTAGTGTGCCACGAGACATGGTCAGGTGTGCCGCGAAGCTCAGAGAAAGAAAACAAGAGAGAGAGAGAGAGAGAGAGAGAGAAAGAGAAAGCAAACAAGAGAGAAAGCAAGCAAGAGAGAAAAAGAAAGAGAGCGAGAAAGAGAACAAGAGAGAAAGAAAGCAAGCAAGAGAGAGAGCAAGAGAGAGAAAGAAAGAAAACAAGAGAGAGAGAGAGAGAGAGAGAAAGAGAGAGAGAGAGAGAAAGAGAAAGCAAACAAGAGAGAAAGCAAGCAAGAGAGAAAAAGAAAGAGAGAGAGAAAGAGAACAAGAGAGAAAGAAAGCAAGCAAGAGAGAGAGCAAGAGAGAGAAAGAAAGAAAGCAAGAGAGAGAGAGGGAGGGAAGGTGGGAGAGAGAAAGACATAGAGGGCGGGAGGGAAGGAGAGAGAAAGAGAGCAAAAAAGAGGAAAGAGGGAAGAGAGAAAGAAAGAGGGATGGAGAGAGAGAAAAAAAGAGGAAGGGAGAGAAAGAGGGAGAGAGAAATAGAGCGAAAGGGAGGAAGAGAGAGAATTTTTTTGTCCAATATTTTTTTAGTCGCCCCCCCTCTCAATGTGCCCCATGGTTTTGTAAATGTAAAAAATGTGCCGCGGCTCAAAAAAGGTTGAAAATCACTGTTCTAGAGCACAGGTCTAGCACTGGTGGTCCACAAGAAAATTTTGGTGGTCCGTGGAGAAATCTTGGCCCCTGGGCCAGGATTATGGCCAAGAGCAATTAATCCAATCCAGGAAGAAGAAAGGAAAGGAAGGGAAGGGAAGGGAAGGGAAGGAGGAGGGGTGGTACTACAACTATAGCTCCTGAATATGGGACTGACTTTCCCAACATTATCAAATGTCAACCGTCAAAGAAGCTTCAATTATTTTGTAATAATTACACTACCTTTAATCATTTTGTTACAATTAAAAAACCTTTAAAGATTTTATGATTAAATAAGCATTTACAATTTTTTTATAATTAAATGAGCATTTATAATTTCGTTAATTTTGTTATGTTAAATGAGTGCATTTCATGTTAATAAAAAGAAAGTTCTCTGATCATTATTGTACAAACGTACTTATCTGGCCAGCTGAGTTTCGGCCTTCTGTAGGGTAGGGGAGACCGTTTTCTCCCTACTGAGGCTTGAGGAAAGCCTTCAGAGCCTGCGGAGGGTGAAAAACAGTCCCAAAGGGCCTACTGGTAGGCCCGTTGGGCCATTTTTTTGCCCTTCCCAGGCTTCAGGAAAGCCTCCTGAAAAATGGCCCCATGAGGCTACTGAAAGTCCAGAGGCTTCACAGTCAGGCCTGTGCGCATGTGTAGGGGGGACAGCACGGGGATGTTGTGTGAGATCCACATGGAGAAGGCATGGAATTATAAGTGTGGGCATGCACACACCTGATAGTCACTGCTCACAGTCACTCATGCCCTCATCACCTCGAGGCTCGACTACTGTAATGCTCTCTACATGGGGCTACCTTTGAAAAGTGTTCTGAAACTTCAGATCGTGCAGAATGCAGCTGCGAGAGCAGTCATGGGCTTCCCTAAATATGCCCTTGTCACACCAACACTCCGCAGTCTGCATTGGTTGCCGATCAGTTTCCGGTCACAATTCAAAGTGTTGGTTATGACCTATAAAGCCCTTCATGGCACCGGACCAGATTATCTCAGGGACCGCCTTCTGCCGCACGAATCCCAGCGACCAGTTAGGTCCCACAGAGTGGGCCTTCTCCGGGTCCCATCAACAAAACAATGTCGGTTGGCGGGGCCCAGGGGAAGAGCCTTCTCTGTGGTGGCCCCGACCCTCTAGAACCAACTCCCCCCAGAGATTAGAATAGCCCCCACCCTCCTTGCCTTTCGTAAGCTCCTCAAAACCCACCTATGCCGTTAGGCATGGGGGAATTAAGATAATCTTTCCCCCTAGGCTTCTACAATTTACGCATGGTATGTTTGTATGCATGATTGGTTTTATAACAAGGGTTTTTAGCTGTTGTAGTATTGGATTTTTACATTCTGTTTTTTGTCACTGTTGTTAGCCGCCCCGAGTCTACATAGAGGGGCGGCATACAAATCCAATAAATAATAATAATAATAATAATAATAATAATAATAATAATAATAATAATAATAATAATCGTGTGCACGGGTGCCCTTTTGGCACCTGAGCCAAAAAATGACCTATAGTCTTTAGAAATCTCTTATCAACTTCATTCCTAACTTCTTCCGCTATTGCTATTACATGTTGATAGTCCTTTTCATCCCTTTTTTTCCTTTCATGTCTTTCTTCAATTTGTAGCATTCCAGGATATTTCCAGACAGCACATGATTTTCACAAAGAGAAGCCACATAATGTTGCCCATCAAACTGATCAAAAACATCTCACTGAAAAGTTGAGGCTGTTCTTTCTGTGCCAGCTCAGGAAGCTCAAACTGCCCAAGGAGCTGCTGATACAGTTCTACAGAGGAATCATTGAGTCTGTCATCTGCACCTCTATAACTGTCTGGTTTGGTGCTGCAACCCAACAGGACCGACACAGACTTCAGAGGATAATCAGAACTGCAGAAAAAACAATTGCTGCCAACCTGCCTTCCATTGAGGACCTGTATACTGCACGAGTCAAAAAGAGGGCGGGTAAAATATTTACTGACCCCTCACATCCTGGACACAAATTGTTTCAACTCCTACCCTCAAAACGTCACTGCAGAGCACTGCACACCAAGACAACTATACACAAGAACAGTTTTTTTCCGAACGGCATCATTCTACTAAACAAATAATTCCCTCAACATTGTCAGACATTCTACTAAATCTGCACTTCTATTCTACTAGTTTTTCTCATCATTCCTATCACCCATTTCCTCTCATGTTGACTGTATGACTGTAACTTGTTGCATATATCCTAATAATTTTATTAATATTGCTTCTTCATTGCTTATTTGACCCCTATGACAATCATTAAGTGTTGTACCACATGATTTTTGACAAATGTATATTTTATTTTATGTATGCTGAGAGCATATGCACCAAGACAAATTCCTTGTGTGTCCAATCACACTTGGCCAATAAAATTTCTATTCTATTCTATACCTGTGGATCCCTTTCAGGTCCCAGGCTGAAGTTTTTTCTGCGTCTCTCTTCGGATACAAAGCTGCTTTTTTTCTTTCTTTTCTTTTTTTTAAAGCTTCCCTTCTTTTCCACTCACTAAAGCATTATAGCCCCATTCTCTCCTTTTAACTAAGATGGTCTGACGCCAGACAGCATAGTGGATTGGTTTCATCTGTCACAGCAGGCTAGAGTCCACACATTGACATTAAAGGTCACATTTTGGGTCTTATTATACCTGGCTGGCCAGGAAAATCTCCCGGCCATGATTTAATTTCTCTCTTTCTCTTTTCAACTGCTAACCCCTCTCCTGGGGGCTGCCTCTCTTTCTAAAATTTCTGCTGTCCCCTGCAGGCTCAGACAATGCCTTTCAAAAAGACCAACTTGGCTGAAGGCAGTGCTTTTCCTGTTACTAATCTTTAGAAGGCAGGGGTTTAACTCTTCCATGGTATGGTTGTTTTATTACCGTGTTTCCCCGATAGTAAGACACCCCCAATTGTAAGACGTATCGGGGGTTTCAGGGGGGTCGGCTAATATAAGCCGTACCCCGAAAGTAAGACATATGTCTTACTTTCGGGGAAACACAGGGGTATTGCCGGGGGGGAGCCCGATGACGTCGCTTCCAAGCTCCCCGCGCGCCCCTCGCCTTCACCTCGCCGCGGCGCCACCGCCTCTTCCCCTGCCGAGGCTCGGCTGCAAGCGGCCAGTGAGGCCGACCGGCTCCGAGGCGAGCGGACGGAGCTGCGCCCTCCTTCACCCGCCTCCTTTCCGGCAGCTCCCCGCGCGCCCCTCGCCTTCGCCTCGCCGCGGCGCCACCGCCTTTTCCCCTGCCGAGGCTCGGCTGCAAGTGGCCAGTGGGGCCGACCGGCTCTGAGGTGAGCGGCCGGAGCTGCACCCTCCTTCGCCCGCCTCCTTTCCGGCAGGCAGGTGGGGCTGCCCAACTGCGCAGAGCGGCTCCTCCCCTCCAGACACACGCTTCCCCAACACGCATCTGTGGCTCCACGCGTGCCCTTCTGGACTCTGGGGAGATGCCTTCGGGAACTTGACCCTTTCAATTTTTTTCCAATGTAAGACATACCCCGGTAGTAAGACGTAGTGGGGCTTTTGGGGGTAAAAAGAAAGTAAGACACTGTCTTACTTTCGGGGAAACATGGTAGTTTGCATTGAAGTAGCAGCCCCGTGAGCAAAAAGCAGAGGAGCACCCCAAGTGGAAAGCAAAGGCTACAAGGGTACAGGTTTAGAAAGTTACAACTTTTCCTAATCTAAGGCCTTCCGGAAACCCTGGGTGAAAAATCCCTAAAATAGAATATACGCCAGAGTTTTTTCTACTGGGTATTATGAGAGGTACCTATTCTAAAAATGTAAAATATCTAAGCTTGCATATTACAACAGCTGCAAGGATTGTATTTGCACAGAACTGGAAAAATCCGCAAATACCTGAAGACAATGAGATCATCAAGAAAATATACGACTGTGCAGAGATGGACAGATTGACAATGGAACTTAATAATCAAAAAGAATCGGACTATTATGAAACCTGGACAAAATGGTACCAATGGACAAAAAAAAAGAAACTCAAAAGAAACATTGAAACAAAATATCAAGAAATCTAAAAGTAATTAGAAGACAATGTTGATAGGAATGTATATGTGATGTAGATTCATCTGTAAATATGATTATGTACTTTTTTTAAAAAAAATGGAAAAATGTAATAAATATATATTGGGGGAAAAAAGAAAGTTACAACTTTTCCTAATCTGAGGCCTTCCGGAAACCCTGGGTGGAAAATCCCTAAAATCCTAGACCAGTGATGGGGAACCTATGGCATGGGTGCCATAGGTGGCATGCGGAGCCATATCTGATGGCACGCGAGCCGTTGCCCTAGCTCAGCTCCAATGTGCATTTGTGTGCCGGCCAGCGGCTCACACAGAGGCTCTGGGAGGGTGTTTTTGGCTTCCAGAGAGCCTCCAGGAGCATGGGGGAGGACGTTTTTACCCTCCTCCGGCTGTAGGGAAGCCTTTGGAGCCTGGGGAGGATGAAACACAAGGCTACTGGTGTTCTGCCGGCGTGTGCCAACCGCCCTTAATTGCAGGGTAATTAGTCCAAGCAGACACACACACACGATTGAATGCAAAATAAATGTCCTTTATCAACAGAAGAGAAGCAAAAACTCCCTTTTAAACTTCAAAGGGATTTCTTGTACAAACAAGGCACAGTTTAAATGCAATCCAATTTCTAACCCAGTAACTGGGAAATTGAGTCCACTAATGTTCTCCAAACAGTGATAAACTCACAATGAAGTATAATCCAGAGTCCAGGGATTCCGCACACAGTCTTGAATACAAACAGGAAACAACAATCCACGGTCTTGATGAAACTACGATCTGATAATCTTCCACAACGGCCAAGCCAGCACTTTGCTTCTTTATCAGCAGCTCTAATTACTGGAGCCCCACTCAAACACAGGTGGCCTCTCTTATCTCCTGTAATATTTCTTAAGTTGTTCTCTCCTATGCATAACTCTATGCATGCATGGGTCTGTCATACATTCCTGATCTGAATCCAGCGAAGATAAAGGTGATTGATCTCCTCCTGTCTGCCAAACCCCCCTCTTCCATGTCACCCACACTTCCTTTGTCAGAGGATACTTCGCTGGTAAACTCTGTTGGGAGCAAAACAGGCCTGTGGCATGTGGATGTTTCCCCCATGTCCACCTCCACATTCCTTGGGGCAGGAGCTGGGCCAGAGCTAACCAGAACACCTGGGGCCACCAGAAGTTGGGAAACAGACCGTTTCTGGCCTCCAGAGGCCTCCAGGTGGTGGGGGAAGCTGTTTTCGCTCTCCCCAGGCATTGAGTTATGGGTGTGGGCACTCACACAGGCATGATAGCGTGTACACACACTTTCAGGACCTGAGGAAAAAAATGTTTGCCATCACTGGCCTAGACAGTGGGGCAGATGTGAGCCAGAGCAGGGCTAAACCAATCATTTGTCTCTTTCTAGTTTTCCCATGAATTTCTCAGAGAATCTAACTTTCTCTGAAAAATCAATTTTCTGGGCAAACATGAACCTGCTACAACATCTTAGAAACATAGAAGTCTGACTTCAGATTGTGTCCCCTTGTTCTTGTGTTCACTTTCCTATTAAAAACACTTCCCTCCTGAACCTTATTTAACCCTTTGACATATTTAAATATTTCGATCATGTCCCCACTTTTCCTTCTGTCCTCCAGACTAAACAGATTGAGTTCATTAAGTCTTTCCTGATACGTTTTATGCTTAAGACCTTCCACCATTCTTGTAGCCCGTCTTTGGACCCGTTCAATTTTGTCAATATCTTTTTGTAGGTGAGGTCTCCAGAACTGAACACAGTATTCCAAATGTGGTCTCACCAGCACTCTATATAGCGGGATCACAATCTCCCTCTTCCTGCTTGTTATACCTTCTTCATCATTTTGGGTCATCACAGTACACATGTACTCCAGAGCACAATTCAATCTAAGTTAATCAGCATAAAGTATTGTGTATCAGTTTGACAGCTGAAAAGCAATGAGGATAGGTGGAATACATATAAATGTCTGTAGACTTCCTGATGCCTTTACTGCATCCAAACTGAATTGTCATGATACTTTCTGTGTGAGTCTGCCCTCAAAACAGCCTTAGCCATTACATTTGCATAAAATAATTGCTTGAAAAATATCTGCAGTTCATTGTTCTATACTCTATCTACCAGAGTATATTTGGGTGAAATTCTCAAGCTACTAGTGTTTTCCTCTAACATCCTAATTACTTGAAGCCAGAATAAATCAAGGATTGGCCGATAACACAATTGTGGACAGGAGCATTCCTGTACTTCTTTCTGCACAGACTTTTCTAGCCAAAAAAAAAAAATCTGCATCCTGTTCCTACTGGGATTTCACTGATCTCAAGTACAAGTCTGCACCTTGTTTTTATTCATTTAATTATTTTATAAGGCTTCCTGAAATTTTATAGAGGATTGTTTCGCTATAATATTGTTTTTATTATTGTTGTGAGCCGCCCCGAGTCTTCGGAGAGGGTCGGCATACAAATCTAATAAATAATAATAATTATTATTATTATTATTATTATTATTATTATTATTATTATTATTATTATTATTTAAAAGATCATTCTATATCTACCTGCATGTAATTCCATCCACCAATAAGTCAACCCTTGAATTTTTAACCAAAATACCATGAAAAACTGCACCATTCATAGATAAACTGACCCACATTATTCATGGTATTTTGGTTAAAAATTCAAGGGTCCAATACCTACAAATATATACATACGAAATACAGATACAGTGATACCTTGTCTTATGAACTTAATTGGTTCCAGGATGAGGTTTGTAAGGTGAAAAGTTCGTAAGACGAAACAATGTTTCCCATAGGAATCAATGGAAAAGCGATTAATGAGTGCAAGCCCAAAATTCACCCCTTTTGCCAGCCAAAGCGCCCGTTTTTGCGCTGGTGGGATTCCCCTGAAGCTCCCCTCCATGGGAAACCCCACCTCCGGATTTTGCGATGCTGCAGCGGAATCCCAGCAGGGGAATCCCACCAGTGCGAGCTCTTCGGCTGGCAACAGAAGTCTGGAGCCAGGGCATCTCAGCGGTGGTGGCGGGTTCATAAGGTGAAAATAGTTCGGAAGAAGAGGCAAAAAAATCTTAAACCCCGGGTTCATATCTCGAAAAGTTCATATGATGAGGGGTTCGTAAGATGAGGTATCACTGTACCTTTAAAAAGCATTACAGTGATCCCTCGATTAGCACGGGGGTTACGTTCCAAGACCTCCCGCGCTAATCGATTTTCCGTGTTATAGTGGTGCGGAAGTAAAAACACCATCTGCGCATGCGCGCCCTTTTTTTTCCATGGCCGCACATGCGCAGATGGTGGAGTTTGCGTGTGGGCAGCGGGGAAGACACAGGGAAGGTTCCTTTGGCCGCCCAACAGCTGATCTGCTCCGCAGCGCGGAAGCAGCGAGGAGCCGAAGATGGAGTTTCCCCGTTGCCCAGGCAAAGGGGAAACCCCATCTTCGGCTCCTCGCTGCTGCCGCGCTGCGGAGCAGATCAGCTGTTGGGCGGTCAAAGGAACCTTCCCTGGGTCTTCCTGCTGCCCAGGCAAAGGGGAAACCCCAAGAGAGCCAAAAGAGCACCGGGCCGGTTGGTTCCCAACCAAAAGAGTTTACCCCGATTGTCCTCGGTGGGGGAAAACAGCGCGTCGCCAGGCTCCCCATCTTCAAGAGAGGCGCGGCGGCTAGCCAGGATCCACGCAGGGGAGAAAAGGCGCGCGCTCCCAGCCGCTGCGCCCCGCTCGGAGAGCAGCGGCGAGTAGAGCACAGAAGATGACGAGGCTTTCGAGGGCTCCAAGGCGGGCGGCGGCGCGTCCTTCGAGCACGCCGGCGGCGACCCCAAGCTGAAGGCGGCCACCACACACATACACGCCGCCGCCGCCATCCACCCCGCCGGGTTCCCCGCTTGCTACCTCTTCGCCTTCTCCCGCCTCCGAGGCCGACCAGCCCAAGCCGCAACAGACACACACACACATACACGCACTCCCTCTCTCGCTCTCACACAGACGCACTCAGACAGAAAAGAAAAAAAAATCCCCAAAAGAGAAGGACAAGAGGCAGGCACAAAGCGGGGGCACAAGGGGAGCTGCCCGGCAGAGGTTGCTTTTTTTCTTCTCGTGGGCAAGTGGAGGGGGGGAGAGAGAAGGAAAGAGAGAGAAGGAAAGAAAGAGATGAGAGAGGGAGGAAGAGAGTGTGAGAGAGGAAGAAAGAGAGAGAGAAATGATAGAAAAAAGGGGAGAAAAAAAGAGAAATGAGAAAATGATTGAAGCAGAGAATGACAGGAAAGAAAGAGAAAGAGACAGAGAAGTGACTCTTGGTGATGACGTATGACGTCATCGGGTGGGAAAAACCGTGGTATAGCAAAAAAACCTTGGAGTATTTTTTAATTAATATTTTTTGAAAAACCGTGTTGTAGCGTTTCGCACTAATCGAGACCGTGCTAATCGAGGTATTGGTAAAGCCATCTGGATAATGTGAACCCGATTTTTGGAGTGCATTTTGGCACCTAAAATTATCAGCTTAACCATGTATGTATGTATATAATATGTTTTTATTGAAACTTTTGAAAACAGAAGATTAAAAACAATGCAAACTTAGGAAGTAGGGAAGAAAAAAAGAAGACAAAGCAAAAAAGCAAGAAAAGAAAAAAGCTGAAAAAATAGAAAAGAAAGAAAGAAGAGGCAAAGAAGTAGCTGCCAATATTCTTAACAGCAGACATAAGTATAGGTACGTTTTAACTTCTGCCTCTAAAGTTACATCATAATTCCCCTCTCTGTATAATCTGGAGATTGTCATTATCCAAACTATAGATTAGGATTGGTGACGCGTAGAAAAACCAACAGGTCCTCCTTTTGCAGGCTTCCAATGAAAAAAAACAGCAGAAGGCGTCAGAGTTAAGATTGAGCAAGGCGGTGAGAAAATTATTTCACTCAATTCAGGAAGACCGGAGGCTTTTCTTTTATTGCTTCCACAATGGCCAAGGTTAATTTATTGATCAGGAGAGACAACCCAATTGCAATAATTAAATTTAATTCATGTCTCTAAGTACCCAGGGCACAAATGGCAAGGAGGAAAGGAGAGAGAAATTGGAAACAAAAGAGACAATTAGCAAAATATATTATCCTGAAGGTGAATATTTTTTAAAAGAATTAAAATCCACCAAGAAATTTTTGTTTGTTTGTTTGTTTACTCAATTTCTATGCCGCCATTTTCAGGGCGGCTTACAACAAAGGTAATATAAACATGTTCGAAATCTAAGTAAAATTATAATCTAAAAATCTCTATATTTAAAAATTAAACAAACACATTCATACATCATACATCGTATGTTTATTCATTGGCCGGGACAAGATATTAAAATTTCAGTGGGCCCAAGCCTGCCAGCAGAGGTAGGTTTTAAAATTTTACAGAAGACAGGGAGAATGGGGGCAGTGAGAATCTCTGTGGGGGGAGCTGGTTCCAGAGGGCCAGGGCCACCACAGAGAAGGCTCTTCCCCTAGGTCCCGCCAGATGACATTGTCTGGCTTACAGGACCTGGAGAAGGCCGACTCTGTGGGACCTGACCGGCTGCTTTCAATCTTTGGCCAAATTCCAATCTTTCAAGTTTGAGAGCTTTTCCTTTTATTTTGGAGAACTGATTGCTTATACTAGAGAAAATTAAGGATATACTGTACTCAGAAACAGCACTGGAATGAAACATAGAAGTTACCATTATTTCTTAGTCTTTATTTCTTGGAAGTCACTTCCATCTGACTTCTTTATCAACCATTTAATCAGCATATGGAAAGAAGAGCAAGAGAGGCAAATGTCTCTATAACCCCAAGAATGTGGTAATGACAGAGTTCTTTATTTTGACTTTCCTTTCTGCCTTTTTAGAAGTCTGTAACTTAGTGCCTTCCAGATATATTGGGAGCACAACTCCTGGGAATTATAATCCCCTGGGAAAGGCTGTTTAAGATTATAAATGCAGGAACTTTAGAAAAAAATAACTGAACTGCACTCAGAGCTTTTCTAATTGGTGAGAGAATGAATAACTGTTTTAAACAAGCCATCCCACTCAAAAAACAACTTTCTTTTCAACTTCCCCCCTGACTGATATCAACTTTGTTCCATACAATTCAATTGGAGTTTCTGTAAATGAAATTTGCATGTAACCCTGGAAAGCGGGCAGCCTAGGTTCAAGACCCAAGCTCCACATAACAGGATGGGCTCCCGTCTTTCCTCCAACTCCTGCCAAACTAGCAGTTTGAAAGGATGTAAAAGGAAATAGATAAATAGGTACCACTTTGGTGGGAAGGTAATGCTGGCAAATGAGCATGGAAATGTCTTTGGACAACATTGGCTCAATAGCCTTGAAATGGTGTTGAGTACCGCCCCCTTTATTTGGCAATGACTAGCAAGCAAAATCCACAGGAACTTCTCTTTTTTTTACATGCAACTCTAAGTACCATGTTTTTCAGAGTATAAAACAAACTTTTTCCTCCCTAAAAGAGGCTGATAATTTGGGTGAGTCTTATACTCTGAATGCAGCTTCCCACCACCACCACCACCACCCAGCCCTAACTAGCTCTTACCTTGCAGGCTCTTTCATTGTTTCTCTCTGCAAATAATGTTTTCCAAGCCCTAAGTCTTTGCAGGGTTTTTTCCTTTGCTCTACTTGCTCCGAATGTTTCTTTCCAGGTGCAAATGATGCTACCAGCTCTTATTGGCTTGCAAGCTCTTTCATTGTTATTCTCTCTGAATAAAGTTTTTTATAGCCCTAACCAGGGGATAAAATAATTTGCTGGCTAAGGACACTAGCCAGATAAATACCTGGTAAGCAGATTCTTTTCCCTATTTTCCTCCCCCAAAACTAAGGTGTGTCTTATATTCCGGTGTGTCTTATACTCCAAAAATACGGAATACAGTGATCCCTCTATTATCGCGAGGGTTCCATTCCAAGACCCCTCGCGATAATCGATTTTTCGCGATGTAGGGTTGCGGAAGTAAAAACACCATCTGCGCATGCGCGCCCTTTTTTTCTATGGCCGCGCATGCGTAGATGGTGGAGTTTGCGTTCCCCGCCGCCCACGCAAAGGGGAAATCCCGATTCGGCTCCTCGCTGCTGCTGCGCTACCGAGCAGATCAGCTGCTGGGCGGCCGAAGGAACCTTCCCTTTGTCTTCCCCCTCTTGCTGGCGGGCGGGCGAGCAGCGGGCATCAGCGAGGAGCCGGGGTTTCCCCTTTGCGTGGGTGGCCGGGAAGACCCAGGGAAGGTTCCTTCGGCCGCCCAGCAGCTGATCTGCTCGGTAGCGCAGCAGCAGCGAGGAGCCGAATCGGGGTTTCCCTGCACGCAAAGGGGAAATCCCGATTCGGCTCCTCGCTGCTGCTGCGCTACCGAGCAGATCAGCTGCTGGGCAGCCGAAGGAACCTTCCCTGGGTCTTCCCGGCCGCCCACGCAAAGGGGAAACCCCGGCTCCTCGCTGATGCCCGCCGCTCACCTGCCAGCAAGAGGGGGAAGACAAAGGGAAGGTTCCTTCGGCCGCCCAGCAGCTGATCTGCTCGGTAGCGCAGCAGCAGCGAGGAGCCGAATCGGGATTTCCCCTTTGCGTGCAGGGAAACCCCGATTTGGCTCCTCGCTGCTGCTGCGCTACCGAGCAGATCAGCTGCTGGGCGGCCGAAGGAACCTTCCCTGGGTCTTCCCGGCCGCCCACGCAAAGGGGAAACCCCGGCTCCTCGCTGATGCCCCCGCTCACCCGCCTGCCGCCCGCCGCCCGCCAGCAAGAGGGGGAGAGATAGAGAAAGAGAGAGAAGGAAAGAAAGAGATGAGAGAGGGAGGAAGAGAGTGTGAGAGAGGAAGAAGCAAGATAGAGAAAGAGAGAGAGAAAGAAAGATGAGAAAGGAAGGAAGAGAGTGACGTCATCGGGTGGAAAAATCACGATATAGCGTTTCGCGAAGATCGAGATCGCGAAACTCGAGGGATCACTGTATGCCTATTTTCTGAATCTTAAAAGAATATGTCCAGAATAGAAATTGAAAACTAGCTTTTATAGGAAAAAATGTTTGCTTGGAAGAACAAGTTAAATTGCAAAGTGAGCCAGCAAATGTCTGGAAAAGAGAAAAGAAAACTATTGCTATAAGAACTGGTTCCTAAATCTATATACCGTAAACTTCCGCAATGCACACTTAAAGCCAAACTTAGAACTAAATGTAAATAGGTGGCAATGAAGCCTTAGAATGTGTTTGTCTTGATTGTGGATCCCAAATAATCTCATATAATTCACAATTGAAGACAGATCTTTTTGGGAGGGACTGTGGCAGTAATGGTATCTCCTTATACTTTTCCCTCCCCAAAGTGTCAAACATTAAGAGAATAAAACTGAGATAAGCTTTGCCCTTCTGCAGTGTCCACATGTCACGTGAGTCCCTTTACCTAAATAATAATGCAAAGAAAAGAGCAGAGAAATTCCTAGAAGGAGAATCTCAAATTAGTGAGAGCTGAGGATAAAAGATTCTGATGGAGTGTCCATTGTAATAAGAAAGTAGAGAGTCCCTATTATACAGGACAAGCTTTGGCCATCTACAGAGTTCACTGTTAAGGCCTATTGAAAGTTACTTTCTCAGGACAAAAAAAGTAATAGAAAACCACATTAGAACGAATAGGAGTGTTTGGCTTTAGTCCAGTAAAAGGAGAATCCTGTGTTTTAGTAAGAAGCCCCAACTGTTTAAAAAAAGACTTGTGAGAGACACAAAGGAGCAAAGAAAGCATTTTCTTATATTCAGACATATTAACTAGACAGCCTCAGAAACTATTCAATGAAGTAGCTGCTAGAAGAATAGAATAAATTGAAACCAAGTTTTAGATATACATACTGTATTACACTGTACATTACACTGTACATTACACTGTACTGTATTCTGAAGTCAAACAGCTGGAACTAGGGCTGAAGCGCCACCTGGTGGCCCGACCAAGAATTACCATTGCAATGCAATAAAATCTTGCTCAGATTCAGGTAGTTCCTGAATAAATCAATACTGTTTTCTTAGCAACAACGAATAAATCATTTGCTATTGGCTTCTTCTGTTTTAGTTTTTTTAAATTTACTTTCCTATCTCATCTGCAGCTACTCTTACCCATATTTGGCAAACAAAAGGAAACACCCTGAGGTACCCTTTGTTCTAATCTGTTCTCTATGACACCACTCTTTAACTGAATCAGAAATGGTTGCATTTTGTTCTTGTTTACAAGGTACATTTGGGACATACTGGTGACCCTAGAGAGAAAGGAGGCCCTGAAAAGATAATCCTAGGCCAAATGGGGAGGGACTTTATATAAATAGAAGCTGGCATCATAGCTATCCATGGCCATTGCAACATAGGTTTTAGCAATCGAGTGCCCTCCAGGTGTATCATATTCAGTATCATATGTACAGTGGTACCTCTACCTAAGAACGCCTCTACTTAAGAACTTTTCTAGATAAGAACCGGGTGTTCAATATTTTTTTGCCTCATCTTAAGAACCATTTTCTGCTTAAGAACCCGAGCCCAGAAAAATTTCCCAGGAAATTTGAGAACAGCACGAAGGCCCGGCCAGTTTCCTGCCATTCCCCCTTTAATCCTGGCCATCTTGGACTTTTCTGGGCTGCCAGAGGAGCCTTTCAGTGGCGCTTAAGGAATATTTGGCAGTGCAGAGCGAACAAAGCATTTTCCTTTCTCTCGGCGCTTGGAGAGGGAATAAACCTGTGCCAGCGCCCAGAGAAAAGAAATGTTCCCTTCTCTCTCTGGGTAGCAACTGTCCTCCTCCTCTTCTTCCTCCTCCTCCCACCCAAATTCCAAGCTTTTATTTCTTTCCTAATGGGTTTGCATGCATTGTTTGCTTTTACATTATTCCTATGGGAAAAATTGCTTCTACTTACAAGCTTTTCTACTTAAGAACCTGGTCAGGGAACGAATTAAGTTCTTAAGTAGAGGTAACACTGTACTATCATATCCCACTGGAAGTAGGCTTTCCTAAAAGCACAAAGTTTTTCAAGGTATTTTCCAATTACAGACCTTGGACAGCAGCCAAGCAGATATGTTTCAGACTTCAGGCTATAACAGGCAATACTTGGCAAGAATTCAGGAACAGATCTCCGCCCAAATGAACTAATTGTCTCCTGCAAACACCCTTCCCTTCCTTCTCCTCTTTTATACCCTATGGGAAGGGCCATTCATTGTCCACCTGTGTCCTTACTCCCAAGTCAACCCTTGTTCCTTAGCAATTCCCTTCATCTGGCAATTCTGTGTATGCGCACATTGAGAACAGGCTCCAGCTGTTCGTCTGCTTCGCTGATGTCTGGCTCCAGATGCAACTGATAACTGTCATATGGCCCTGGCCCCATCTCTGCCTCCAATCTTACTAGGCCACCTCCTAAAAGAATGTTGTAACAACCATCAGACTTTGCCTAGCTAGCCCAAGCGCCTGCAACATTTTTGCTCAAGGGTAGAGCTAATTGGAGCCTAAGAGGTCCAAAAAAGTTGTGTCTCCTCATGCAGCTGCAGGCTTATGAACATTACTCAAGCAGCATAAGTATAAAAACAATTCCAAAAGAGATTAAAAGCAGCTTGGGTTATATACTAAAAGCATTCCTTCTACCAAGCTGTTATGCCAGGCTTCATGTTACGAGCCCAAATTAAGTCCAAAGTGTAAATTCAAACACACAAGGTTGTAAAGTAAACAAAGAGTCAGTTTATCAACAAGAAAATATTGTACACACTCACTTTAAATCAGCCCAAAATGCTCTCCCATAAACCACGAACCTGGAATGCTGTGAAAAACAAAAACAAAAGCAGAGCAGATAAGAGGCAGCTGTGAAGACGTCACAGCCCCCCCCCTTCAAGAGTCCACATGCTGTACTTAACTGTGAATTGTTCAAAAAAGTCCTTGTAAATCCTGAAGCAGTTCAAAAGCAAACAATATTTCTCTTTCACCAAAGGGATAATTTATCAGCAGCCCCATTAGCCTAAATGCCCCAGGCACAGGTGTTCTCCCTTATTTTCTATAATACTTGAGCAGTTGTTCCCTCCTTCTCATAAATCTGTGCCTACGAGCATCTATGAATCCCTCTTCTTCAGAGTCTAATGACGATGATGATGATGACTCACCAATGGGGCAATTAGCTAATGGGCTGTCTGTAACTACCTCATCATCGGATCCTGCTTCACTCCCAGAACCTGTCCTTGACACTGTCCGAAGCTGTTGGCAATAAAACCGGTCTCTGATAAGGTGAGGATTCTCCCAAACCAACCCCCACAGTCCTCGGAGCAGGAACTGGCCCAGAGCCAACCACAACACCAAGCAGACTTCTAAAATAAGTCCCTGAGTTGGAAATCCAGAGATTTAGCCAAACTGTAATAAAATAATACAAGGCCCCTCTATCATTTAAGAAACTTTAACATTCTTATTAAGGATCCCCCGATAAGGCCTGAAGGGTGGTTCAGAGAACCCATGTGTTGTGGCCCTTCCCCAGCAGCCAAATCAGAGAGAGGAGGAGGAGGAGGCATTTGTTTGTTTGTTTGTTTGTTTGTTCATTCATTTTTTATTTATTTATTTATTAAATTTGTATGCTGCCCCTCTCCGTAGACTCGGGACGGCTCACAACAGTAATAGAAAAACAATGTACAATACAAATCTAATAATTAAAACTAAAAACCCATAATTTAAAAAACATGCACACAACATACCATACATAAACAATATAGGCCTGGGGAAGTTATCTCAGTTTCCCCATGCCTGATGGCAAAGGTGGGTTTTAAGGCGTTTACGAAAGGCAAGGAGGTTGGGGGCAGTTCTAATCTCAGGGGGGAGCTGGTTCCAGAGGGTCAGGGCCACCACAGAGAAGGCTCTACCCTTGGGACCCGCCAAACAACATTGTTTAGTCGACAGGACCCGGAGAAGGCCAACTCTGTGGGACCTAATCGATCGCTGGGATTCGTGCGGCAGAAGGCTGTCCTGGAGATATTCTGGTCCGATGCCATGAAAGGCTTTATAGGTCATAACCAACACTTTGAATTGTGAGCGGAAATTAATCGGCAACCAATGCAGACTGCGGAGTGTTAGTGTAACATGGGCATACCTAGGGAAGCCCATGATTGCTCTCGCAGTTGCATTCTGCACGATATGAAGTTTCCGAACACTTTTCAGAGGTAGCCCCATGTAGAGAGCATTACAGTAGTCGAATCTCGAGGTGATGAGGGCATGAGTGACTGTGAGCAGTGAGTCCCGGTCCAGATAGGGCCGCAACTGGTGCACCAGGCAAACCTGGGCAAACGTCCCCCTCGCCACAGCTGAAAGATGGTTCTCTAATGTGAGCTGTGGATCAAGGAGGATGCCCAAGTTGCGTACCCTCTCTGGGAGTTATGGGTCAGCATGAAGGCAATCTGAGAGCTCTAAGGGAAAAGAGGGACTGGAGCTGGCAGAGAGAGACAGAGACAGAGCCTGGGCTGTCTATCAGCCCTCGGATGGAAAGTCAACAGCCCTCAGGTCTGGAGGTGGCTTGTGAAGAAGAGGAGGAACAGCTGGACCCACTGCCTG
Organism: Erythrolamprus reginae; assembly: GCF_031021105.1. Taxonomy (NCBI): domain Eukaryota; kingdom Metazoa; phylum Chordata; class Lepidosauria; order Squamata; family Dipsadidae; genus Erythrolamprus; species Erythrolamprus reginae. Next base: position 98,284,342 of record NC_091952.1, on the reverse strand, counting down.
ACACTCAGAAGGCAGAGAAGAGGAGAGCAGTGGAAATCTGTGGGACGATCCTTGGGAAGAAAGAGCCACTTCTGCTAGCATAGCTCCACCCCAGCTCTGGGGATGAAAGGCAGGGGACGGAGATGAATAAATGTGACAGACAACTATTCCCCTCCCAGCTGGCTGGACCTGTTAGCCTACGTTGAGAGAGAAACTCTTTGCCAGGGCTGCTGGCACTCCTAATAAAAGAATCTTTGAGCTAACATTTAAATATGTTAAATTGTTAAATAAGGTTCAGGAGGGAAGTGTTTTTAATAGGAAAGTGAATACAAGAACAAGGGGACGCAATCTGAAGTTAGTTGGGAGAAAGATCAAAAGCAACGTGAGAAAATATTATTTCACTGAAAGAGTAGTAGATCCTTGGAACAAACTTCCAGCAGATGGGGTTGGTAAATCCACAGTAACTGAATTTAAACATGCCTGGGATAAACATAGATCCATTGTAAGATAAAATACAGGAAATAGTATAAGGGCAGACTAGATGGACCACGAGGTCTTTTTCTGCCGTCAGTCTTCTATGTCTCTAACTGCAGAGGGTTTGATGTGTTTGGGAGCTGAGTCAGAACACAGTGGTGAAAATCTTAAAATTTTCCCTACTGGTTATGGATGGGGTGGCTTGTGGGTCATGTCACCAGATGGGTGTGGCTTGTTGGTCATGTCATTGGCTTGGTGATCATGTGACCGGGTGGGCATGGCATCAAAAACCAACTATCATACTTTACAGAAAAATAACAAAAGCTACACAACTGTCTCACACACAATGCAAAAGCAGCTGGACTTCACAGAGGAAAATAATTATACGGAGCTGTCCAGCGACAGAAAGCATGCCCATTTCTTAACCCCTTGCCACTGCCAAAGTATTGGTGGCCCCATATATGTGCTACCATGTAATACGTTGCTGAAGAAACTGAAGGATCACTACTCTCCAGGTCCATTTCACATTTTGCGGCACTTTGCATTTTAGATACTCCGAGTCTACGGAGAGGGGCGGCATACAAATCTAATGAAATAAATAAATAAATAAATAAATAAATGAATGAATGAATGAATGAATGAATAAATGAATGAATGGAATGAATGAATGAATGAATGAATGAATGAATGAATGAATGAATAAATAAATAAATTTTGCCAGCATCTTCAGCATGAGGAAGAGACCATAAATCAATACCATGTTTCCCCAGAAAATAAGACAGGGGCTTTGTTTAATTTCTGATCTTTGGTATTTGCTATTGGACACACCCAAGATAACAACTATTATGGGGTGCCAATTGCAATCCTTGGGTGAAAATTGTTTGGAACACCAGACACTTTCTGGGAAGATGTATCTGCCCATGCCGATTACCCAAAAGACAAAAGCCTTCCGTTGCGCCATAAATTATGCTTATTTTCTTATAGTTTAAGCAAGGCAAAATTTCCCCCAATGTTCTGTTCAAAATGTTAAAAGATAGCAATTTTATAATTAAAAATTTGTCTCTGCTGCGAAGAGAAATATAATTAGCCATCAAGTTAACACTAAACACCAAGCGTATCATCAAAGCAAACAAATAAAAAGCAACAGGGATACTCACGTTAAGAACTCTTCAGATTAAACATGTCTAAACTTCAGGTTAAAACTATTGCAATGCAAAGAGACAAAACAAGCCTTTTCTTTGTAAAATCTCCCGTCACTCTTCTCACACAGGTCTCAAAAGATGAGTTGTCTAATTGTAGGGATGGGGGCCATGTGGAAGGGTATGTGTCAGAATACTACCTGCCCTAAACAGGCAGAGAGGGGCGGCATACAAATCTAATAAATAAATAAGTAAGTAAGTAAGTAAGTAAGTAAGTAAGTAAGTAAGTAAGTAAATAAATAAATAAACAAACAAACAAATAAACAAACAAACTATTGCATATTCTATATCTGTTGAAGTTTCCAAATATACAGTGTTCCCTCGATTTTTGCAGGGGATGCGTTCCGAGACCACCCGCGAAAGTCGAATTTCCACGAAGTAGAGATGCGGAAGTAAATACACCATTTTTGGCTATGGACAGTATCCCAAGCCATCCCTTAACACTTTAAACCCCTCAATTACCATTTCCCATTCCCTTAACAACCATTTACTCACCATTATTACTGGTACTCACCATTGAATAAAGCACTTAGTGATCCTGATATTTATAAACATAATTATTTATTAACAATAATTATTTTTTTGTTATTTATTTGCAAAAATTATTAGTTTGGCGATGACGTATGGCGTCATCAGGCAGGAAAAACCGTGGTATAGAAAAAACCCCGCAAAGTATTTTTTTAATTAATATTTTTTGAAAAACCGTGGTATAGGCTATTCGCGAAGTTCGAACCCGCGAAAATCGAGGGAACACTGTATTTCTTATGTATCTCCTGTCTTTATGACCAGGCCAGCTACACGCAGAAGTAGATGAGTACTTAATTTTGAAGCATCCCCCTCTGCTAACCAGCATGTATCTGGGGTATCTAAATTTGGTTCCATTGCTTATTCCTTCTGATTGAATGTTTTGATATTAAACAACACCAGTTGGAATAAACTGTGATGTTGGGGTTAAAACAAGAAGGGATCTCTGTCTTTTTTCTCTTTGCTCAATATCTGGAAGCATGTGATCCACCGTTTCTGTTCAGGAACTCACGCCATGTGCTCCCATCCACCATTAAACCTTTTTTCCAAGCAACTTCCATGAATCCAGTGTCTTTTTCCCCACTTGGAATTGAGCCCAGAAGGAAATTTCTTCCTACATGGTGGATATTTTCTTTTTTTTCTTTTTTTTTTTTAATAAACTTTATTTTCTTAAAATTGACAAACATACAAACACACATTTAACATAAAATTGGGGTTGCAGATACCCCGCTTGTTCAAGAAGTCAAATTGCATTACAAAAAAAAAATACATTATTAATATGTTAAGTCAACCTATTACTTTAAGTGAAAAGAAGAAATTTTATATTGCCTTATTATGAAAAAACAAAACAAAACATAAACTTCATATCTAAGCAAAGTACAAACACAAAAATTAAATCCTAACCATACTACTAATATGCATTTTTAATTCTTCTTTTTGTCTATCCATGCATACACTTTATTCCAAATCACATAAAATTCAGATTCTTCTTGGTTATTTAACCGTCTTGTCATCATATCCATTTCAGTGCAGTCTAATATTTTCTTAATAACCTCCTCCTCTTTGGGAATATCTTCCCCCTTCCAATTTTGCGCATATACTATCCTGGCCGCTGTCGTTATATGAATAACTAAATGTAAAATATCTTTCTTATATTTCTGTTTGTTTATACGTTGTAAGTAAAATTCCGGAGTTTTTTCTATCTCTTGCTTTATTATTTCTTTTATTATTCTTTCTATCATTTTCCAATATGTCTTGACTTTGCTACAGCTCATGGTGGATATTTTGATCTTGCTCTGGATTACTGGTAGTCTTTAAGCTACGACCATTTGTTCAGATCTAGAAGCCACCAGCAGCTGCCTTGTGAAGGACCAGGCCAGGTCCACCTTGTCAGCAGTAATACTAAGAAGAGAGTGAAAGACAACTGGGGTGGCAGAGCACAGAACTTCAGAGGCCTCTGAGTGCAGGTTAGGGAGATCAGAGATTCATGCAGCATTAACTGGGGCTTCCCAGGGCAACCACAGCTTCACACTGTGGCCTCAAGCCAGGCTGGGGCATCTTGGGCAGTGTACTACACTGCAGTTCAGGGTCTCCTGGCATCCCCAGAACCAGTGAAGGGCTGCAAAATTTATTTACTGTGGGCATGGCTTATTTTGTGGGTGTGGTTTGCTGGCCATGTGACCAGGTAGGAGTGGCTTGACAATCACATGACTGGAGGGTGGCTTAAAGGCCATATGACTGGCTTAAAGTTGGCCAACTTGATGTCACTCGTGTCAAGGGTTTGGGTTAGGGTTAGGGTGCCTGGCCTCTCCTCACCTCAAAGAGATACAATTTCCCTATCTATTTACTCTTACTGAACATCCAAAATATACTATTTGATTCTATGTATATATGCCATATATGTACTGTTCTGCCAGGGTGTTACAACCGCCCGTAATTACAGAATAATTAGTCCAGGAAGACACACACCACACGAAAATCCAAAAGTTTTTATAAACAGAAAAACAGAAACAGTTCTCTTTTTAAATGTCAAAGGGATTTTCTGGTACACACAAGGCACAGGTTAAATGCAATCCCATTGCTCACCCAATAACTGGAAAATTGAGTCCAATTCTAAAGTCCAGAGAGTCCACACACAATCTTGAACAGCACAAAAACCACGATCTTGATGAAATAATGAATTAGATAAACTGCCATGAGGCTAAAACACTAGGTTGCACTTTTATCTGTAGCACTAATTACAGCAGCCCCACCCAACCATAGGTGGCCTCATTTTCTCTTGTAATAATCCTTCAGTTGTTGTCTCCTATGCATCACTCTACGCAGGCGTGGCTGTGTCATTAATTCTTGTTCAGAATCCAAGGATGATACAGATGATTGATCTCCTCCTGGGCTGTCTGCCAAACTCCCCTCTTCCCTGTCACTCACGCTTCCTTGGTCAGCAGAGGCTTCTTCGGCAGATTCCATCGGGAGCAAATCAGGCCTGCAGCATGTGGATGTTTTCCCCACATCCACCTGCACACTCCTTGGGGCAGGAGCTGGGCCAGAGCTAACCACAACAATGTACATACATGTTACACATAGGCACACAAAAATATGCATTATCTACTATATAAACTGTATGTGTATGTACGTACAAACATGCACAACTCTTCTAAAATTATACACATTCAACCTCATTTACGGCAATAGGAAAAACATACCCAGAGCCCAGAAAGGAAAAAAAAAGGGGGGGAAAGCCCATCACTGCCAAGAACCTCAGCCCACCAAGAACCCTGGAACAACATCACATTTTTAAGGTGGATTGACACCCTTCAATACAATCAAAAGGTCTGAAATGGGTACCTCAGGCTTTGGGGGAGGGATTGGAGCCAGTCCCTTGCCTTGAAAGAACTGAGGTTCCAGCTAGGAAAGAACAAGCCATGTAAGACTTGGATTGGAGTGGGTCCTCAGCTAGCCCTTGATAGGAGACAGATTACAATTGCAGTGGGGAGTGCTGGGATTACCTTCACTAAACGATGCAGCTTGAAGCTTTACAATCCCATCACTTAGCCATGGAAATTTCAGTCCCAAGTAAGATTGCAGTAAAATACTATGGACAATTAATGACCAGCAGAGGGCTCCAGAGAGCTTTTTAGAGATCTGTAAAAACACATTTAAACTGGGAAGTAACTCTGCCTATCCATCTATCTAAGGCAGTGATGTTTTTGGTCCATGTGCCAAAAGGTGCTAGCATGCGTGCATGTGCCCAAACCCCTTCGCTGGCCCCATACATGCGCACCCCCCATGATGCCCCACACATGCACACAATCCCCCCATCCCCATGCATGCACACAGGCCACACTGAAGCCTGGGACATGGGGGGGAAACGGCCAAATGGGCAAACCGGAAGTTTAGAAAAATGCACTTTCTGTCTGCCCATTGTGCTGTTTGTTGCATGAAAGTTTCATGAAACTTCCCTGAATCGTCTGGAATGCAAAAAACAGCACAACGTGTAAACCGGAAGTGCATTAAACTTCCAGTTTGCCCATTGTGCTGTTTTTTTGCACTCCGGGACTTCAGGGAAGCTTCCTTGAAGTTTCTGGAAGGTGAAACAGCCTTTACCAAGACCAAAAATTACCTGGCCAGCGCACTGGAGCTGACACAGGGCAACATCTCGCATGCCCTTCGATATGTCTCCGCAGGCCACCTGTGCCATAGATTCGCCATCATGGATCTAAGATCTAGGACAAAAGCTATGGCAAGTCCCTTCCATATTACGGCTAAGAAAATTATATTGATGTGTCTGTGAAACCCACCAGTTTCATGCAAGTTTGAAGTTCGCAAGTTTGAAGGAAAGTTAAGATCAGGGGTAGGTTCTGTTCTGCCTGACTGGCTCAGCAATGCGCAATAGTCCAAGGAAAAGAAATCAAACACACACGTGCTCTGCTAATCAGCAAACTTGTATTAGATAAACAAAAATGGCGTACTCAAAAACAGTTTTTAGTGTCCAAAAACAGTGCACGGCTTACTTCAGCCGTATACAAAAACACAGGGAAAAACAAAGACAACCTGGAATGAGCAACGACGTTTCAGGAGTCCTTTTGAATCTTTGAAGCAAACAGCAAGTCTCAGAGTTTTCACCTCCCACTTGTCTGAAAAAGCTGGGTTGAAAACTCCAACGACACAGAAACTTCGAAGCAGGAACCACAAAACAACACAGATAAACAGCCACAGTTTGCCTTGGCCCTTGTTCCCTTTTATCCCTTTAGCCCTCATTAAGGAAACCACACCCAGCCCAGGTGCTCCTGTAATGATTTGTAATACTCCTTAAAGCGATCCCTTCTTGGCATAGCTCTTCGGCTACGTAGATCAATATATTGATCTGCAGACGAACTGAGGGAGGAAAGACTGTCTGAGGAACTGCAGGCTAAATCCCCTGGGCTGTTTGCTGAATCCTCCTGGCTGTCTGCCACATCTTCCTGGCTGTCTGCCACATCTTCCTGGTTGTCAGCCAGGCTTTCACATTCACTTTGTGCCGCGTCTCTCCCATCTGTGGGAGCAACGGCTGGCCCAGGCCCAAACACAACAGGTTCCTGATCTAAATGCAATGTTTTTGCATTTAGACCTGGCTGCATAGTTGCATAGTTGTAGTTTATAGTTTATTAGATTTGTATGCCACCCCTCTCCAAAGAGTCCTGCCTTTTGCACTCCTGCCTTAATTCCATTGCAATCTTCCTAGTAACCTAGACAATTTCTGATAGTGAGAACAATCTACCAGTGGAACGACTTGTCTTCAGAAGTTCTGTGTACTCCATCACTGAAGTTTTCAAACAGAGACTGGACAGCCATTTGTTCAAAATCGTATAGGATCTCCTGCTTGAGCAGGTGGTTGGACTAGAAGACCTCCAGGGTCCCTTCCAACTCTATTAATTCTATATTAAGGGGGCACTCCCTAAAGCTCATAGGTAAGAAAGTGAGGACAAATCAAGGGAAATATTTCTTCTTCACCCAGAGGGTCGTTGGTTTATGGAATTCATTTCCAGAAGAGGTCGTGACAGCTGTCAGCCTTGATAGCTTCAAGGCAGGATTAGACAGATTCATGGATGCCAAGTGTATCGGTGGTTATTGAAACAGATGTCCATGTGCGGCCTCTATGTTGGTTGAGGCAGGCAGGATTCCCTTGAGCACCATTTGTTGGGGGTCAGGGGAAAGGGAGGGTCTTGCCTTCTCTTTCTGCTCAAGATCCCCATGGATAATTGGTGGGCCAATGTGTGACACAGAATGCTGGACTCGATGGGCTTTGGCCTGATTCAGCATGGCTCTTCTTATGTTCTTATATTCTGTACGCCCCTCCTTTTACTTGTTCTCCCTTCATTCATACCTGCACCACTTTCTAAGTAGTTAAAACTCCATCAGCCTCTCTTTAATCACTTTTTTCTGATGCAGAACTAATTTGACCCCCGAGGTACCCCATGGATAAGTGCATGAGCAGGAACTAAACAGACTATCACTCTTCTGCAGGCAAATAACTGCTATGTACTATGTTTGTAATCTCCTGGCTACTAAGAGCCACAGTGGTGAAGAATGCAGCTGTGAGAGCAATCATGGGCTTCCCTGTGAGAGCAATCATGGGCTTCCCATGTTACACCAACAGTCCGCAGTCTGCATTGGTTGCCAATCAGTTTCCGGTCACAATTCAAAGTGTTGGTTATGACCTATAAAGCCCTTCATGGCATCGGGCCAGAGAATCTCCGAGACCGTCTTCTGCCGCACGAATCCCAGCGACCGATTAGATCCCACAGAGTTGGCCTTCTCCGGGTCCCGTCAACTAAACAATGCCGTTTGGCGGGACCCAGGGGAAGAGCCTTCTCTGTGGCGTCCCCAACCCTCTGGAACCAGCTCCCCCCAGAGATTAGAACGGCCCCCACCCTCATTGCCTTTCGTAAACTCCTTAAAACCCACCTTTGCCGTCAGGCATGGGGGAATTGAAACATCTCCCCCGGGCCAATACAGTTTATGTATGGTATGTTTGTGTGTATGTTTGCTTTTAATAATGGGTTTTTTAGTGCTTCTCTTAAATTATTAGATTTGTTATACAGTGATCCCTCAAGTATCGCGAGGGTTACGTTCCAAGACCTCTCGCGATAATCGATTTTTCGCGATATAGTGGTGCGGAAGTAAAAACACCATCTGCGCATGCGCACCCTTTTTTCAATGGCCGCGCATGCGCAGATGGTGGAGCCGGGGAGCGACTAATATTAGATAAGTGCAACTAATACTGTATTAGATAAACATCTATCTAAATAAATAAAATACAGTAAACATCTCACCGCTTGTCCGTTCGCCCGCCGCTCGTTCGTCCGTTCGCCCGCCCGCCGCTCGTCCTTTCGCCCGCCCGCCGCTTGTTCGTCCGTTCACCCGGCCGGCCGGCCGCCGTTTGCCGCTCGCCTGTCCCCCGTTTGCCGCTCGCCTGTTCACCCGCCCGCCCGGCCGCTGTTTGCTGCTCGCCTGTTCCCCGTTTGCCGCTCGCCTGTTCACCCGCCCGCCTGCCCGCCGTTTGCCGCTCGAGAGCAAGAGGGGGAGAGATAGAGAAAGAGAGAGAAGGAAAGAAAGAGATGAGAGAGGGAGGAAGAGAGTGTGAGAGAGGAAGAAGCAAGATAAAGAGAGAGAGAAAGAAAGATGAGAAAGGAAGGAAGACAGTGAGAGAGAGGAAGAAAGAGAGAGAGAGAAGAGTGGAAGGAAGAAAGAGAGAAATGATAGAAAAAAGGGGAGAAAAAAAGAGAAATGAGAAAATGATTGAAGCAGAGAATGACAGGAAAGAAAGAGAAAGAGACAGAGAAGTGACTCTTGGTGATGACGTATGACGTCATCGGGTGGGGAAAACCGTGGTATAGCAAAAAAAACATGGAGTATTTTTTAATTAATATTTTCTGAAAAATCGTGGCGTAGCGTTTCGCGAAGATTGAGATCGCGAAAATCGACGGATCACTGTATATTGTTTATTATTGTTGTGAGCCGCCCCGAGTCTACGGAGAGGGGCGGCATACAAACCTAATAAATAAATAAGTAAGTAAGTAAGTAATAAAATAAAATAAAATAAAATAAAATAAAATAAAATAAAATAAAATAAAATAAAATAAAATAAAATAAAATAAAATAAAATAAAATAAAATAAAATAAAATAAAATAAAATAAAATAAAATAAAATAAAATAAAATAAAATAAAATAAAATAAAATAAAATAAAATAAAATAAAATAAAATAAAATAAAATAAAATAAAATAAAATAAAATAAAATAAAATAAAATAAAATAAAAGGTTAGAATATAGCACTGCAGGCTACTTCTGCTGATCACCAGCTGCCAGCGGTTTGGCAGATCGAATCTCAGTAGGCTCAAGGTTGACTCAGCCTCCCATCCTTCCAAGGTGGGTAAAATGAGGACCCAGATTTTTGGGGGCAACATGCTAATCCTGTAAACTGCTTAGAGAGGGCTGGAAAGTGCTGTGGAGCAGTATATAAGTCTAAAATGCTAAATGCTATTGCTGATTGTAACCTCACCATGCACTAAATAAATAAATAAACCTTCTTTATTCCCAGGATGGCAAAATGGTACAGAAAACTGCCCAGTCAATAAGCCACAGGTTCCTCGGTATGTTCTTCCTTCCAGGTGACCTCTTCCTTCACTTGAAGAGAGCAATGAATGCCCTGTAAATGTGGATTTAGTAAATATACAAAGGAAAGCACCTGTAGAGGGCAGCAGTGTGTGACTTATGAAAAGCAGAGGCAGGCAGCTTCCACCAATCCCCCCCCATACACACACACACACAAACCCCCACACAAACACAGACACAAACACAGACACACATATCAGCCGCCTGGCTCTTTTTATAGGTAAACTCAAGCTGGATTTTCCACGACGCACTTCAAGAATGTAAGGCAGAGGTGGCTGCTGTTCTCTCTCTCTCTCTCTCTCTCTCTCTCTCTCTCTCTCTCTCCCTCCCTCCCTTCCTCCCTCCCCCCCCCCCCTCTCTCTCTCTCTCTCTCTCGTTGCTTTGCATTTTCCAGGCAAGCTGCAACAAAGGAAATGTACAGCAAAGAGCAGCTTTCCTCAACTCAGCCCCCCGTTTCAGATGCAGGGAGCTTTTATCTTCCGGCACTGCCATGCTAAGCATTCTGCAAAACCTGGAGGCAAGTCTGATTTGTTGGGTGCTTTGGTCTTGCTAACACAACAGCCTCTTGCTAACACAACGGGGCATTTCTGTACTGCAGCTAGAAAAGTCTGTGTGTGTGTGTGTGTGTGTGTGTGTGTGTGTGTGTGTGTGTGTAACCAGCTGGAAATGAAGCTAGCTTAAGAAATATCCCTTTGTGGATTTAATTCCCTTCCTGCACTTTTTGACCATAGTGATCACCTGACCACATTTCTGATTAGTGGACTTACTTTCTTCAACTTTTCTAGAATAGAATAGAATAGAATAGAATAGAATGGAATGGAATGGAATGGAATGGAATTTTATTGGCCAAGTGTGATTAGACACACAAGGAATTTGTCTTGGTGCACATGCTCTCAGCGTACATAAAAGGAAAAGATACATTTGTCAAGAATCATGTGGTACAACACTTAATGATTGTCATAGAGGTTTTCCTCCTGTCTCCCAAGGCCATTTACACATACCATTACAGTGAGTGACTGGATTCACTCATCATACAGCTCGTAGATAGGCAACCCACCATCACTAGCCATGTACAGTGGTACCTCTACTTAAGAACTTAATTTGTTCCATGACCAGGTTCTTAAGTAGAAAAGTTCTTAAGTAGAAGCAATTTTTCCCATAGGAATCAATGTAAAAGCAAATAATGCGTGGAAACCCATTAGGAAAGAAATAAAAGCTCAGAATTTGGGTGGGAGGAGGAGGAGGAAGAAGAGGAGGAGGACAGTCGCTGCGAAAGGAAGAAGGTGAGAATAGAATAGAATAGAATAGAATTTTATTGGCCAAGTGTGATTGGACACACAAGAAATTTGTCTTGGTGCATATGCTCTCAGTGTACATAAAAGAAAAAAGATACATTTGTCAAGAATCATGTGGTACAACACTTAATGATTGTCATAGGGGTCAAATAAGCAATGAAGAAACAATCAATATTAATAAAAATCTTAGGATACAAGCAACAAGTTACAGTCATACAGTTCTAAGTGGGAGGAAAAGGATGATAGGAATGATGAGAAAAACTAGTAGAAATAGAAGTGCAGATTTAGTAAAAAGTCTGACAGTGTTGAGGGAATTATTTGTTTAGTAGAGTGATGGCGTCCGGGGGGAAAACGATAAAAGAGCAAATACTTGCCAATTGCCTGACTCTCGGACCAGAAGGGGAAAGTGGCAGAAGTTCCCATTTAACCAGGTGAAAAAATGCTAACTAAATATAGGTCCACCGTGTCATTGTTCCCTCAGTGAAGTTGTTTCTTTCTTTTTGCTGGCCTAGAAACCAGGAGACCGTAAATTCTAGTCCCACCTTAGGCATGAAAGCCTGCGGGGTGACCTTGGATCAGTCACTCTCCCTCAGACCAAATTCATCTCCCAGGGTTGTTGTTGTGGAGAAAATAATAATGATGATAATAATAATAATAATAATAATAATAATAATAATAATAATAATAATAATTTTATTAGATTTGTATGCCACCCGTCTCCAAAGACTCGGGGTGGCTTACAACATAGCAATAGTAGAATACATTACAAATCTAATATTAAAATTTTAAAAGTTAATTTAAAAACAGTATAACATAATCAGTATCATAAAATAATCAATTACGCAATCATACCCACTCAAGCCAATTTATCGTACCAGCAGAAGGAGGAAAAGCATTAGGTATGTTCACTATCCTGAGTTATGTAAACTGCTCAAAAAAACAAAGGGAACACTTAAACAACACAATATAACTCCAAGTAAATCAAACTTCTGTGAAATCAAACTGTCCACTTAGGAAGCTACACTGATTGACAATCAATTTCACATGCTGTTGTGCACATTCAAGTTTGTACATAACAAAGTATTCAATGAGAATATTTCATTCATCCAGATGTGTTCTTTGAGTGTTCCCTTTATTACTTTGAGCTTTTGATAGAAACCTTTTAAAGAAATACAGTAGTTGTATAAGTGATTGGAAGAAAGGAGGCATTCTTTCAATCGGAGCTGAAGGATTCTACCGCACGAATCCCAGCGGCCGATAAGGTCCCACAGAGTTGGCCTTCTCCGAGTCCCATCAACCAAACAATGTCATTTGGCGGGCCCAAGGGGAAGAGCCTTCTCTGTGGCGGCTACGGCCCTCTGGAATCAACTCCCCCCATAGATTAGAACGGCCCCCACCCTCCTTGTCTTTCGCAAATTACTCAAGACCCACCTTTGTCACCAGGCATGGGGGAGTTAGGATATTCCTTCCCCTAGGCCATTACAAGTTATGTATGGTATGTTTGTGTGTATGTTTGGTTTTTATAATAAGGGTTTTTAGTTGTTTTATTAAATTGGATTGTTACATGTTGTTTTTCATCATTGTTGTTAGCCGCCCCGAGTCTGCGGAGAGGGGCGGCATACAAATTCAATAAATAAATAAATAAATAAATAAATGAATGAATGAATGAATAAATAAATAAATAAATTCACCTGCAACCCCACCTGAGATCAGTGTTCCCTCTAATTTTTTGGGGGGGTGGGCGGAAAAGTATAGTGTTTGAGCGGCAGTCCCTTCAGCACTGGGCGACACTCTTTCCCTCTCACTCTTTCCCTCTCGGCTTCTGGGCAGGTTTGAAAAACTCTGAGTTGATGATGATTTTTAAGTGAGCCATTGCTCACTGCTCAGCTTAGAGGGAACTATGCCTGAGATAGCACTTTTAAAAAAGAAACCCACTGGTGCATATTTGAAAAGGATTGTGGTGTTCCCCACCCAGTGGGCTGAGGCCAGACAAAGGTGACATTGTGTGTCCCTGCCCTCAAGAAATAGTCAATGGCCCATATTCATGCTTGTTGTGGTTCAGCCTGAGGCTGCTCAGGGACCAGCTGTGTCTCTGCTGGCTCCATGCCCAGAAGAGGATGACAGCGAAGAGGAGGGGGCTGAACAGTCGGACGGGGGAGAGAAAAGTCAGGAATGGGATGAAGGAGAACAGCATGTGAGCCCTGGGGGGGGGCTCTCCCCAGCCAGTAGCTTGGAGTCATTAGGTGATGAAGCACAAGCCGTCATTGACATGCGACAGAGACGTTCAGATCAAAGAAAGGAGCAATTAAAGAAGTATTATCATCACTGAATTAGGAACAGCTGGGCTTGAGTGTGGTCCTCCTTAGCAGGGTTCAAAAGGCAGGCAAGCCCTTGAAGCCATGTGGAGTGTTATCAGTTGGCGTTACCTGCTTTGTTCTCGGCGTCTCTGTTCCTGGCTTGTGGCCCAACAGTTTGGAAGACCCATGGGGGGTGTAGGTCTACTATCTACAGCCTCGTCTTGGCAGCAAGAATCCTGTATTGCTGCATGGACTTTTGCCTTCGTGGATATATCTGAAGATACAGCGTTTTCCTGTTTGTAAGGACATTTTCTGTTACCTGTGTTTTTCTTGCATTTTATAAACTGCCTTTGCCTTTTATCGGTGTGTCTGGCTTCTCTTTTTGGGTTGGTCTTGGCTTCCGGAGTGACCCAGACAGAACAATGCTGGGGCAAGCTAGTCATGAGAACCAGTCTGAAGTCCCAGGTTAAAGGGTCATAACTCGAATTAGGCTGCTCTCCTGAATGGGTAGAGTCTCCAGTACTCACCGAGCTTTGTTATTTGCTTGCAGACATTTCATTACCTGACTAGGTAATATCATCTGTGCTAGTGAATGTATGGTTTGCTTGCTGTTTTATATACTGTAGTGTCAGAGAAGGCCTGCCATCTTCGGCGCTGCCGGCGTGTCCTCCGAGGCCGTTACAGGTGTGCACATTCTCGGCAGATGGGCACACGCCCGGCGGCGCGGGATTTGGCTTCTGCGCATGCGCAGCAAATGAAATATTGTGTGAGGATGTGTATGACAGCGAGATTTCACCAATATTTTTGCTTCCGCAGAAGCAAAAAATCGGCAAAAATCACTGAGATGTATTTATTTATTTATTTATTTATTTATTTATTATTTATTTATTTATTTATTTGACTTCTATGCCACCCAATCCCGAAGGACTCAGGGCGGATTTATTTATTTATTTATTTATTTATTTATTTATTTATTCGATTTTTATAGAAACATAGAAACATAGAAGACTGACGGCAGAAAAAGACCTCTTGGTCCATCTAGTCTGCCCTTTTACTATTTCCTGTATTTTATCTTAGGATGGATATATGTTTATCCCAGGCATGTTTAAATTCAGTTACTGTGGATTTCCCAACCACGTCTGCTGGAAGTTTGTTCCAAGGATCTACTACTCTTTCAGTAAAATAATATTTTCTCATGTTGCCCTTGATCTTTCCCCCAACTAACTTCAGATTGCGTCCCCTTGTTCCTGTGTTCACTTTCCTATTAAAAACACTTCCCTCCTGAACCCTATTTAACCCTTTAACATATTTAAATGTTTCGATCATGTCCCCCCTTTTCCTTCTGTCTTCCAGACTATAAAGATTGAGTTCATGAAGTCTTTCCTGATACGTTTTATACTTAAGACCTTCCACCATTCTTGTAGCCCGTCTTTGGACCCGTTCAATTTTGTCAATATCTTTTTGTAGGTGAGGTCTCCAGAACTGAACACTGTACTCCAAATGTGGTCTCACCACCATTCTATATAAGGGGATCACAATCTCCCTCTTCCTGCTTGTTATACCCCTAGCCGCCTTTCTTATGCCGCCCTTCTCCTTAGACTCAGGGCAGCTTACAACATGTTAGCAATAGCACTTTGTAACAGAGCCAGCATATTGCCCCCACAATCCGGGTCCTCATTTTACCCACCTCGGAAGGATGGAAGGCTGAGTCAACCTTGAGCCGGTGATGAGATTTGAACCGCTGACCTTCAGATCTACAGTCAGGTTCAGTGGCCTGCAGTACAGCACTCTCCAAAATCTCTACCGGAACGTAGCACCTTACCGTTGCGGTAGCAGGCCTTCAGCGTGTATTGTGTCTGGTTGGTTTAGAGGTCTGAGAGGCAAGGAAATAATCATCTTGCTGAAATTACAGGCAGTCCCTTTGGAAAGACACTGGGTTTGCCTGCTTCCTTTTCTAATCATTTTTGGAAATTGCTTCCTAACTGTTTTTCACCCATTATAAACATTGGGATCTATATGTTTTGGAGCACTGGATAAATTTGCTCCAATCCTTGGTGAAATACATTTTAAATATAAATTCAAAGGCTTAAAGGGGGTGAGAGTAAACAGTGAAAGGGCAGTTGGAACTTTGATTTTGGAAAATGATGAATGGTCCATCATAAGAATCTTTCTCAAATAGCCGGGGTGGCGCAGCAGGTAGAGTGCTGTACTGCAGGCCACTGAAGCTGACTTGTAAATCTGAAGGTCAGCGGTTCAAATCCCATCACTGGCTCAAGGTTGACTCAGCCTTCCATCCTTCCGACGTGGGTAAAATGAGGACCCGGATTGTGGGGGCAATAGCCTAGCTCTGTTAAAAAAGTGCTATTGCTAACATGTTGTAAGCCGCTCTGAGTCTAAGGAGAAGGGTGGCATAAAAATCAAATAAATAAATAAATAAATAAATAAATAAATAAATAAATAAATAAATAAATAAATAAATAAATAAATAAATAAATAAATAAATAAATAAATAAATAAATAAATAAATAAATAAATAAATAAATAAATAAATAAATAAATAAATAAATAAATAAATAAATAAACAAATAAATAGAGTGAGTGAGTGAGTGAGTGAGTGAGTAAGTAAGTAAGTAAATAAATAAAACTATTTTGTTTTGAATTCGGTTTTACAAATCGTGATAAGATAAGACTTTGAAGGATGAATACTGGAAGGAAACAGAAAGAACTAGAGATTACAATTAAAAGAGACGAATGCTTCTCTTTTAAAGAGCCATGGTGCTGCAGTGGTTAGAGTGCAGCACTGCTGGCTGCCTGCACTTTGGCAGATTGAATCTCGCCAAGCTCAAGGTTGACTCAGCCTTCCAGCCTTCCAAATTGGACCCAAAATTGCTGGGGGCAATAGGCTGACTCTGTAAATCGCTTAGAGAGGGCTGGAAAGCACTGTGAAGCGGTATATAAGTTTAAGTGCTATTGCTATTGCTACTAATATAGAATAGAGCAAAATGTTCAACAATGGACATATTGAAGGAAGTTTTTTGAACAATGGACCCAGAAGTTAATTTTAAGACTGTCTGCATCTATAAATAGATTTGTTCGGGTCGTATGTGACCCGAAGCCAAGTTTGAGTCCCTGTAAAAAATTTTCCCTGCATATCTGAAACTTGAAATTTCATGACTTTTCATCATTTCAGGGGTTCTCTCTATGAGAATTTTTTTGGGGGGGTGGGGGGCTTAGTTTTTGCTGAGCAAAAAAAGTTCCTAATGTTATGTTCGGGTCACATACGACCCGGACCGAAAACACTTCATTTGAAGTGCTTATGTTTGGTCAATTTGAAAACTTTTTTCACTTGGAAAGTAGTCTGAACATTTCTGCACACAATGATATGAAAATTGAAATGAAAAAATTAATCCTTATTGGTTTATTTTGCACATAAATGTGCCGCCCCCCCCGTTTTTGTGATTTTTTTTCAATTTATGGATAGTTTTGCTTGCAAAATCCATTCTATTTTACTGGAGTTGGTGTGGGATTGGTAGCTTGAACATTTCTGAATATAAGAAAAATATAAAGGAACTGAAAAAAATGATTCTTACTGGTTTTTTAACATCAGAAATAAGGCCTCCCCCCCCCCTCGGCTGCTTGCAATCATTTTCACTTTTTATTTTTTTATGCTCCAAATCCGAAATATTCTTTAAAATCTTAGGCATTCATTTACTCAATTTAACAATGCTGGTCATCAAAAAATATTTTTGGGGTGGTGGCTAATTGTTTTCTGGGCAAAAAAAAATCATAACTTCAAATCTGTTTCTGTTCGTATATGACAGGACCATAAATATTTTTTTTAGGTACTTGAATTTAATCTTTTTGAAAACTTTTTCAACTGGAAAACTAGTTTGAACATTTATGAACATAATGATATGAAAATTGAACTGGAAAAATTGAGACTTACATTTTTATTTTGATCAAAAAGCCCCTCCCCCCATCCTTTTTGAATTTCGTGTCAATTTATATTTTTTAAGGCTACAAATCCCTAAGGAATTTTCCCCCAAAAGGTTTGATATACTAAATTGAACAATCCTGAACATAAGAAAAATATAAATGAACTGAAAAAAATGACTCTTATTGATTTATTGTTTTATACTCGAGTATAAGCCTACTCGAGTATAAGCCTATTTGAGTATAAGCATGGGGGCCCATTTATGAGCAAAATAAACCAATAAGGATCATTTTTTCAGTTTAATTTTCATATCATTATGTTCAGAAAGGTTCAAGCTACCAATCCCACACCAAAATAGAATAGTAAAATAGAATGCATTTTGCAGGCAAAATTATCAATAAACTCAAAAGTTTTGATATACTAAATTGAACAATCCTAAACATAAGAAAAATAGAAATGAACTGAAAAAAAATGATTCTTATTGGTTTATTTTTGAATATAAGACCATATCATTTTATACTCGAGTATAAGCCTACTCGAGTATAAGCTTATTTGAGTATAAGCATGGGGGCCCATTTATGAGCAAAATAAACCAATAAGGATTAATTTTCTCAGTTCAATTTTCATATCATTGTGTGCAGAAATGTTCAAGCTACCAATCCCACACCAACTTTAGTAAAATAGAATGGATTTTGCAAGCAAAACTATCCATAAATTGAAAAAACTTTCACAAAAACGGGGGGGGAGGCACATTTATGTGCAAAATAAACCAATAAGGATTAATTTTTTCAGTTCAATTTTCATTCCATTGTGTGCAGAAATGTTCAAACATGTTTCCAGGTGAAAAAAGCTTTCAAAAAGACCAAACATAAGCACTGCAAATGAAGAGTTTTCGGTCCGGGTCAGGGTGACCCGGGAACATAACATTAGGAACTTTTTTCGAACAGAACAGCAGGGTTAAAATATGTTATGGAGGAGTTCCACTTGATAAGGCTGAGATTGGGCTTAAAGTGGATTTTAAAATGACAGGCTACAAAGAATTATATAGAAAAAGATGCTACAATGGATATACAAATGAAACCAGATGATTTATTCTCAATAAAAAACAATATACATATAACTGTAGGAGAAGGAGAGGCAGAATTTGAGGATGGAATCAAAAGTGGAATCACCCTAGAGTCTCTATGTAGCCACAAATGGACTAAGTCCAATCCCTCTTAAATTCCGTTAATCCTTCTCTAGTGGTAAAATAATGCTAACCATTAATTGAATAGATGCTTACGCATAGGCAAGAGCAATAAACTATTTGAATTGGATCTTAACATTTGGCCTTGGTCTTTTGCACTGGACAATAACAAATAAAAGGGGGGCTGGATAACTTTCCTATATTGCAAGGGTGTTCACAGGCAGGATGCATCATGCACAGGCCATGTCCACCTTAGCTCCACAAATGAGGAAAGTATTGCAAAACATCATATGACAGCAATATAATGCCATGAGTTTGACACATTTGCTATACTGGATTTACAATAGAGACTTGTTAAACCTTTGAAGAATTTTGTGAGACGGGTCAAAGAAAAAAATGAAAAGAAATCAACTTCTATGATTTTTATTTACTCTTTGAATTATTTATAAAAATAACAAAGACAGGATAAAAATCTAATAAAGTCTAATGATCATTAGTCTAATGATCAAGAAACATAGAAACAGAAACATAGAAACATAGAAACATAGAAACATAGAAACATAGAAACATAGAAACATAGAAACATAGAAACATAGAAACATAGAAACATAGAAACATAGAAACATAGAAACATAGAAACATAGAAACATAGAAACATAGAAACATAGAAACATAGAAGATTGACGGCAGAAAAAAACCTCCTCGTCCATCTAGTCTGCCCTTATGCTATTTCCTGTATGTAATCTTAGGAATGGATATATGTTTATCCCAGGCATGTTTAAATTCAGTTACTGTGGATTTACCAACCACGTCTGCTGGAAGTTTGTTCCAAGCATCTACTACTCTTTCAGTAAAATAATATTTTCTCACGTTACTTCTAATCTTTCCCTCAACTTTCCCCCACCCCTTCATGACATCGGACCAGAATATCTTCAGGACCGCCTTCTGCCGCACGAATCCCAGTGACCAGTTAGGTCCCACAGAGTTAGCCTTCTCCGGGTCCCGTCGACTAAACAATGTCATCTGGCGGGACCCAGGGGAAGAGCCTTCTCTGTGGTGGCCCCGACCCTCTGGAACCAGCTCCCCCCAGAGATTAGGATTGCCCCCACCCTCCTTGACTATCGTAAACTCCTTAAAACCCACCTCTGCCGTCAGGCATGGGGGAATTGAGACATGTCCTCCAGGCCTGTATAGTTTATGTATCATATGTTTGTGTGTATGTTTTGATAAGGGTTTTTTTAGATATTTTTAAATATTAGATTTGTTACTGTACATTGTTTTTATTATTGCTGTGAGCCGCCCCGAGTCGATGGAGAGGGGCGGCATACAAATCTAAATAATAATAATAATAATAATAATAATAATAATAATAATAATAATAATAATAATAAACTTCAGATTGTACCCCTTGTTCTTGTGTTCACTTTCCTATTAAAAACACCTCTCCTGAACCTTATTTGGCCCTTTAACAATGAAGTTGAACAGATGAAGTTTTGCTTGCTTGCGCAGTCTGATTCCCAATAGGCCAGGGGCACAGAAGCAAAAAACATGCTGTGATGCGCACGCACGCAAGACACCCAAAGCTGCATGTGCAGCTCAACTTTTGCTACTGGTGTGGCGTCCTTTACTGTTCCAGTAGGAACCCACTGCTGATACAGTTACCCTGCTATGCCGAGACCCCTTCAAGTGTGCCCTCTCCAACAATCTTTTAGAAAGTTAACTGGGCGATAGCACGAAGTCAGCCATCGTATTTCATCTTCCCCAAAAACCTCCCTGTCCTCCCCCCTCCCTTTACCATCAAGATGACTAAAAGTAAAATGAAGGAATACAAAGTTGGTTTATTTGATCAAGAATGAAATAGTTAACTTGTTATTTCTAGTAACATTTAATGGACTTTTGCTGAACAAGACTGAATAATGAGGATATGGGATAGAATATGGGAAGAAGAAATTATTTGATGTATTTTAAGAAAATGTGGGAAGTTAAATGTTTAAAAACTTCCTTATCACTTACCACCTTCTCTCAAACTTCCTAAAACGTATATTTGTTGCAATAAAGGAGAGAATTGTTTTTTATATATTTATTTTCTTTTACTATATTGTTTTTTTGTTTGTTTTCTATATTTCTTCCTATTTTTTCTTTTCTGTACTTTAAAAAAATATTTATATGTTATTAGATTAATTGATGCAATTAATCTTTAAATTGTAATTGCTAACAAAATGACCCCTTCCCCAAAATAAAGAAATACAGAACCAGAACCAAAGGAAACATTACAGCAGTGACACCACACATACACTTAAATGATACTTTTAAAAAATTCAGTTCTTTGCTAAATAGCTAAGAAACCGGTTGGCAATAAACTTCAGCTAACACATAAAAATTGTCATTATCTCTGGAGGATTTCTTGTCTTTTGAATTTGTTAACACCAAATGTGGTAATATTTATTTAGAAATGGGAAACATTTGAGAAAGATTGCATCTCAGTTGGAATGCAGTGAGGTGCTAGTAGATTTTACTTTGGAGGTGGTCTCATCCATCACAGGGTGCTGAATTTCCTGCGTTGCGAGATGCTGGGAACAGACAGAGCAACTCAGGGGGTAGGGAAGCCTGGAATGTGAACTTAACTCATGGAATGATAACTAGAAGTTGTAGACAAGATCATATAGATCTTTTCTATATATATAAGATCTTCTCCCTATATAAGGGGCGAGCATAAGTGCACTAGTGTGCCTTCCGTCCCCTGTACAATTATGTCTCTCCTATATTTTATATATCTTTTCTCCCATTCATGTATCCTTTCCTCTACTCTTCATTTATGTATTCTATTCTCATATCTTTTCTTCTATCCTTTCCCTGATATTTACTACTACATGTTTTTATTCTATTTAACTTTCAATATGTATTGGACTGACTAACTAACTAACTAACTAGCTAACTAACTAACTAACTAGCTAACTAGCTAGCTAACTAACTAACTAACTGTTGTGGTTAGCTCTGGCTCAGCTCCTGCCCCAAGGACTGTGGATGTGGGGGATACATCAACATGCCACAGGCCTGTTTTGCCCCCCCCCCCGGTGGAATCTGCTGATGAAGGCTCCTCTGACCAAGAAGAAATGAGTGACAGGGAGGAGGAGAGTGGGGCAGACAGCTCAGAAGGAGATCAATTATCTAGCTCCTCCTTGGATTCAGAACAAGTTAATGATACAGCCACACATGCGGAGAGCGATGCATAGGCAACAACAACTGAGAGATTATTATCAAAGAAAATGAGGCCACCTGTGGTTGGGTGGGGCTGTGTAATTAGTGAGGCTGCTAAAAATAGCAGCCTGTGGGTTTGGCCATTGTGGAGGATTATCTGATCCTTGTGTTTCGTGACTGCTTTACTGACTTTGACCTTTTGTGTGCTGATTTTTCCCCGCTTTGAAACTAAACAAGAGCAAAGTGTGTTTCACTCTGTGAAAGAGGAAGGACTGTGAATTGCAAGGTAAGTATCACAGAACTGATAAGGGACTTGTACAAATTACCAGTTTGTTTGGAGACAAGTGCTCTTTGCTCTTTACCAAAAGAGGGCTTAGTTTAAGTGACTTTTCATTATAAAGAACATTGTTTTGAATTTTCAAATGTGTGTGTGTCTGAAATTTGTACCTGTGAATTTTTGGGAGGATTCTACCAGAGAGCCCAACAGAACAGCAACAAGCACTTATTTCAGGGTTAAAAAAATATACAAGACAGGGTCTTATTTTTGGGAAAACATGGTAATACACATGATAGTTTTACTACAGCATGCTTTAGCTTATGAAAGAAAGAAGACAGATTTGCTAACTCTTAGAAATCTTGTGATTACATCCAAATGAATCCATGAGGATGACATAATGTGTATTATTGTCATAAAGTCAATAATAAATAAATAAATAAATAAATAAATAAATAAATAAATAAATAAATAAATAAATAAATAAATAAATAAATAAATATATGTTTGCTACTCTGCATTGACTTTGGAGCTGGGATATTTTCTAAAGTTTTTTTTCCTCTTTTGTCCTTTGTTTCTAACTAACAAAGAGCTGGGTGGAGTGCTATAAGTCAAGGGAGGGTTTATACAACAAAGAATGTGGAGGAAGACAAATGGAGAATTATGAAATGTTAAAACTGTTGTGTATGTTGTGTTGTGTATCAGGAGCTAGAGTCCCGGAAGTAGTTTGTGACTGTGTGCAGCCACGTTTCGATAACTCCTGTGACGTAGCTGGAACCAATTGTATAGGCCTTTGACATTCCACTGGATTATTTCAGAGATGTGGAGAGGGGGGATCTATCCTCCATACTAACCTGTCCAGAGCACAATATCATGGTCTTTCGAGACCAAAGGATGCCAATACAATTCTGGAATTTGTATCAATAACCCCTCTATTAAAGGAGCACAGGTGGAGATATGTTTCCAAACAGTGTAGCAGCTCCTTAACATTATTATTATTATTATTATTATTATTATTATTATTATTATTATTAGATTTGTATGCTGCCCCTCTCCGAGGACTCGGAGCAGCTCACAAAAACAATACAAATCCAACATTTAAAACAATTTAAAACCCTTAATATAAAAACAATCATACATCTCATGCAGACCATACATAAAGCGGAAGCAGCCAAGGGGAATCAATTTCCCCATGCCTGACGACAGAGGTGAGTTCTGAGGAGTTTGCGAAAGGCAAGGAGGGTGGGGGCAACCCTGATCTCAGGGGGGAGTTGATTCCAGAGGGTCGGGGCCACCACAGAGAAGGCTCTTCCCCTGGGTCCATGAAGTAATTTCAAAAGCAGATAAAAAGAAATTTCAAAGTAAAACTTTTGGATTCAGAGGCAATTGACATTTTTTCTGCTGCAGGTTAAATTCCTTTCATGGCAATCTGTTTGGGGGTGGTGGGGGTGAAAGAAATAAGGAAGAGTGAAACCAGCAGTGCCAACATACAGCACTAGAAGTTAGTCAAGACTCCTTTTTTTCCTCTCACCTCAGCCTCTCTTTTCTTTTTCTTTCTCCCTCCTTCTCTCTTTTTCTTTCTCTCTCTCTCTCTCTCTCCCTTTCCCTCCCTGCCTAACAGAGGCACAGCACTAAAAGATGCTTTGCAATAGACACAATCTTTGAACTAACAGAATTATGTCCTGCATCTGCGCAGACACACACCACATCTGCATCGTGTCTGCATAGGATGTGGGAGTTTACACAGGGATTCTGGAATTGCGTCATACGATCTTTGTCTACTGGGCGTCGTTATTTTGGACTGTTTCCAGGTCAGGGGGACAGAGGGGGGGGGATCTGAGAACAAAGTGGGTCAACTACATCCAGCATAAACACACTGGGTGATGCTGTTTGCCTGACTGCAGTCCGGGGTGGCATTCTTGGGCTGGGATTTTTACTGGAAGTGTATTTTGAGGTTGAAAATCCCCCACAGTAATCTATCTAGCTCTGAGCCAAGGTTTGAGATAAGATACCTGCCATGCCTAAGGCAATTAAGTAGTATGTAAAGACCACGTTGTTACATTCCTCAGAGTCAGAAAATGACTTTACTGTATATATATCTTGGGGCAGAGTATACGGGTGGTCTCTCTCTCTCTCTCTCTCTCTCTCTCTCTCTCTCTCTCTCTCTCCTCCCTCCCTCCCCCTCTCCCTCTCTCTCTCTCTCTCCCTCCCTCTCTCTCTCTCTCTCTCTCCCTCCCTCTCTCTCTCTCCCTCCCTCTCCCTCTCCCTCTCTCTCTCTCTGTGTAAGAATAACATGGTTATGAAAATGCAACATGCAATACATTTAGAAAGGAAGCAATGTACAATGAAATCAGAGAAATGAGGAGATGGTGAATTCTAGTCCTGCCTGGAAGCTAATTGGCTGGCCTTGGACCAGTCACACAAACACAAATACACAAGGGAGGGGGGGTAAACTTACATCAAGGAAGCAGGCAAAAGCAAACTATACTACTCAAAAATAAATAAATAAAGAGAACACTCAAATAACACATGCTAGATCTGAATGAATGAAATATTCTCATTGAATACTTTGTTCTGTACAAAGTTGAATGGGCACAACAGCATGTGAAATTGACTGTCTATCAGTGTTGCTTCCTAAGTGGACAGTTTGATTTCACAGAAGTTTGATTTACTTGGAGTTATATTGTGTTGTTTAAGTGTTCCCTTTATTTTTTTGAGCAGTGTATTTTCCTGCCTTCCTGCACTAGACCTTTATTATTATTATTATTATTATTATTATTATTATTATTATATACCAACACATTGTTTGTAATAAGTTTCTAAGATGGGTATATTAGGTTTCTGCCATTCTTCCAGAAGAGTTGCTCCTCTTCACCATTTTCTTTTCCCAAATTATAGAATAGAATAGAATAGAATAGAATAGAATAGAATAGAATAGAATAGAATAGAATAGAATTATATTGGCCAAGTGTGATTGGACACACAAGGAATTTGTCTTGGTGCACATGCTCTCAGCGTACATAAAAGAAAAAGATACATTTGTCAAGAATCATGTGGTACAACACTTAATGATTGTCATAGGGGTCAAATAAGCAATGAAGAAACAATCAATATTAATAAAAAAATCTTAGGATACAAGCAACAAGTTACAATCACACAGTCCTAAGTGGGAGGAAAAAGATAATAGGAATGATGAGAAAAACTAGTAGAATAGAAGTGCAGATTTAGTAAAAAGTCTGACAGTGTTGAGGGAATTATGTAACTTAGATTGAAAGATGGCAATTAGCCCAAGATTTTCAAAGTAGTAGTTACACAACACAGGAAAGAGTTTAAAACTAGATTTTACTTCCCAGTGGAAATCCAAGACTTTATTCAGTAGGCCTTCTTCTATCTAGTCTAGGACATGTATCTTATAAAAATTTTAGGAAAACTGTTATACATAGAACTTTGGTAAGTTTCTCTCTCACACACACACATACACAGAGGGAGAGAAAGAAACTTTTAGTTTTAGGGTGTGAAATGACTCTTGGATTCTTGCATGGGCCAACTTTAGATAGGGCAGCGTGTATCCCTATGTACCAGATTGACCACCCTCACTCCTGAATTTAAAAGGTAGAAGGGAGGGGAAGCTGCACAAGTGAATAAATCAAGATCATCATAATACCTATCAGACAAAGCTTCACCCCAGGGAATAAAATGCTGATCTCCAATTTCCAGGACAAACCACTGGGCCCCAGCTTAAGCCATTAACCTCAAGATTTTACAGCCTCCCATTTACTCACTAGAGAATAGCAAAACGCAATTAGGCAGACCAATGTCCCACTACCTTTTAGCGGGTAACCTTTTCACCTCATTACCTATTGGTGCTATTTATTTTTACAGCATTGCCTCCTAGGAACTCTTGAGGTTCATCCTTTCTGCTTCCCCCAAGGCGCCTCTATTGCATCGAATATTGTAATGACCTCAACTCCTTTACAACAATGTCTCCCAGCTTTCTCTTTTGCACTAATCCACCTTAATTGGCGTTTGGCTACCGCCACGGCACCCATTCCTCAAATCAAGGATGCATCACCCTGCATCAATCAGTTCCAAACAATGTGTCATTGCATCCCCATCTGAACACCATAAAAAAAGACAAAAAAGACATTTATTCTTCAGCTGCATCCATCCAAGAGGTCCGTTTTGAGATAAACTGCATTCCCCCCAAAATTATGCATTTGAAATGTCGCAGGCAGACAAAAACATAATTAACTGAAGTACAAATATTAACCTGGTGTACCAGGGATATAACATAACACAAATTCTGCAGCTGCAATATTTTAATATTAAAAATAATATTAAAATATTTTAATATTTGGAAAAAAGAAGACACTCCGACGAACTTAACCATTATTAGTAAAATTATGGAATGTGCCGAACTATCAAAAATAACAATGGAAATACAAAACAAAAACGATTCAGAGTTCTACAAGGCCTGGGAGAAATGGTTCAGATGGTTATCTAACTTTAAAAACAATAAAACAAAAGCCAATCAAAATCTCTTAGTATAAATCAAAATAAAGATATACACAATAGAAATTCGGACCAAAATCAATACAATCCCTTTCTGAGTTCAATCCACTTGATAATTATTAACAACTTACTAATATCATAACTCACAAATACTTCTCACTAACAAAAATAACAAGCATAATCAAACTAAGTTGTCACAATCCATATTCCTGCTAGTTTGCAGGTACTACTTAATAAATAACTTAATAAAGTATATTTTTTTTAAAAAGAAAGAAAGAAATGTTGCAGGCAGACAAAAACATAATTAACTGAAGTACAAATATTAACGTGGTATGCCAGGGATATAACATAACACAAATTCTGCAGCTGCAATATTTTAATCCAAGCTCATGGTGTTTAATTTTATTTGCCTTGTGCTAATAAGACATTAAGCCTATATCACCAAAGGCCTGTTTGTAGGACACAACAATGAATAAACAGTCCAATTTATGCTTTCAGTCTTCCTATAGCCTTTTCCTGAAGTTTTCTCAGGATGAAAACTCTACAAACTTCCCAACATTCTGAAATTATCTGATTTTCCCACAAAGTCATTCTAAAAAGTCATCAACCCACCTGAACAGGAATCTTGGAGATCTTCTAGTCCAACCCCTTGCTTAAGCAGGAAACCCTACGAAATTTCAGCCTTTTCAGTTTTTTTGCATCTGATCCTGTGGGAAATTAAGGTTCTAGTAAGAATTATGTAGGCCTGAAGGCTTCTCTCACCTGCTCCAAAGTAGATAATTCTTGACAGAAATATGCATAACTTTAAAAAGTGGGAGCTATTCCTTTATCCAACCTCTTCAGTAGACGTTTCCCACAACAGAGGTTTGATTGTGGGCCCAAGAGGCAAAATCTGCTTAATTAGGTTTGCAAATACAGTGTTCCCTCGATTTTCGCGGGGAATGCGTTCCGAAACCACCCGCGAAAGTCGAATTTCCGCAAAGTAGAGATGCGGAAGTAAATACACTATTTCTGGCTATGAACAGTATCCCAAGCCTTCCCTTAACACTTTAAACCCCTAAATTACAATTTCCCATTCCCTTAGCAACCATTTAGATTATTACTCACCATGTTTATTTATTAAAGTTTATTTTAAAAAATGTTTTTAAAGGCAGACAAAAGTTTGGCAATGACATATGACGTCATCGGGCGGGGAAAACCGTGGTATAGGCGGAAAAACCGTGAAGTATTTTTTAATTAACATTTTTGAAAAACCGTGGTATAGACGTTCCGCAAAGTTCAAACCCGCAAAAATCGAGGGAACACTGTATATATGCATGGTTTTGGTGTTTTCATCCTGATTTTTGTGTTGGAGAAAGCAGTGTCATTTTAAAAAAAAAATGCAATTGCTTAAATTCAATCCAGTTTCTAATCCAGTTTTGGTAAGGAAAATTTCTTAGTTGCCCTCCTAAACATCTTAAACCAGCGGACTGGATGAAGTGGGTGGGATTCAAATAATTTAACAACCGGTTTGCCCAGGGTAAGGTTGCCACCGTCATGAGAGGCATGGCCCATCGCTGCCCTACTGCTCCACTGCACATGTGGGATAAGCCTCCCATGATGGGCAGCCTGACCCTGGGCAAAATTGTTAAATTTCCCCCCTGGGTCACTATCAATGTGAATCCTGGGCAAGCTCCACAGTGCATCACGGCACTTCAATGGAGAGAAAGGAAATGCACAAGAGAAGGAAGAGGAGGGAGAAGAAATAGGGAAAGCAAAATCCTTCCTTTATGCTAGCCTCTCCATTACAGCACTGGAGCTTGTTCCACCAATTACCATCCAGATGCCCCCACTTCCCCCAAGCATTTCTTTGCCTATCTTGTTTGTTTGTTTGTTTGTTTGTTTGTTTATTTGTTTATTATTTTTTATTACTTATTACTTAGTATATTTATTTATTCATTCATTCATTCATTTATTTATTCATTTATTCATTCATTCATTCATTCATTTATTAGATTTGTATGCCGCCCTTCTCCGTAGACTCGGGGCAGCTAACAACAATAATAAAACAGCATATGACAAATCTAATATTTAAAATAACTAAGGAACCCTTATTAAAAACCAAACATACACACAAATATACCATGCACAACTTGTATAGGCCTGGGGGAAAAGGAATATCTCAATTCCCCCATGCCTGACGACAGAGGTGGGTTTTAACCCTGCTGTTCTGTTCGAAAAAACTTCCTAATGTTATGTTCGGGTCACATACGACCCGGACCAAAAACTCTTCATTTGAAGTGCTTATGTTTGGTCAATTTGAAAACTTTTTTCACTTGGAAAGTAGTCTGAACATTTCTGCACACAATGATATGAAAATTGAAATGAAAAAAGTAAATCTTATTGGTTTATTTTGCGGATATATTGCATGCCCCCCCGTTTTTGTGAATTTTTTTCAATTTATGGATAGTTTTGCTTGCAAAATCCATTCTATTTTATTAAAGTTGGTGTGGGATTGGTAGCTTGAACATTTCTGAACATAATGATATGAAAATTGAACTGGAAAAATTGATGCATATTGGTTTATTTTGTTGATGAAATGCATGCCCCTCCGTTTTTTTGAAATAGTCTTCACTTTATGGATAGTTTTGCTAGCAAAATCCATTCTATTTTACTAAAGTTGGTGTGGGATTGGTAGCTTGAACATTTCTGAACATAATGATATGAAAATTGAACTGGAAAAATTGAAAAAATTGAACTGGAAAAATTGACAAAAATTCACAAAAATGGGGGGGGCATGCATTATATCCACGAAATAAACCAATAAGATTTACTTTTTTCATTTCAATTTTCATATCATTGTGTGCAGAAATGTTCAAACCTGTTTCCAGGTGAAAAAAGCTTTCAAAAAGACCAAATATAAGTACCTAAAATGATCAATTTGCAGTCCGGGTCAAATAGACCCGGGAACATAACATTAGGGAGTTTTTTTTTTTCAGCAAGAAAGAAACCCCCCACCCCCCAAAAAAAATTCTCATAGAGAGAACCCCTGAAATGATGAAAACTCATGGAATTTCAAGTTTCAGATATGCAGGGAAAATGTTTTACAGGGACTCAAACTTGGTTTCGGGTCACATACGACCCGAACAGAACAGCAGGGTTAAGGAGCTTACGAAAGGCAAGGAGGGTAGGGGGCAATTCTGATCTTTGGTGGGACCTGGTTCCAGAGGGTCGGTGCCGCCATAGAGAAGGCTCTTTGCCTGGGGCCCGCCAAACACATTGTTTAGTCGACGGGACCCGGAGAAGGCCAACTCTGTGGGACCTAACTGGTCGCTGGGATTCGTGCAGCAGAAGGCAGTCCCGGGATTTCCAGGATCCATCGCGTTTCTCACCATTGTGTGGAGGGAAACAAGTTTGTGGGACTAAACAAAAAATTTCGATCAATCAATTCCAACTTCCACAATATCTCTCCCCACCCTCCCCCCGAGAACTTGGAATTGATTGATTGAACTTTTTAGTCCTACAAAATTTTGTTTCTCTGCACATGATGGCAAGAAACGCAATGGAACTGGAAGTCAGATAGGCCAGTGATGGCGAAACTATAGCATACGTGCCACAGGTGGCATGTGGAGCCATATCTGCTGGCACACAAGCTGTTGATCTAGCTCAGCTGATTTTTGGCTTGAGCAGAGGCTCCGGGAGGATGTTTTTGGACTCTGGAGGGCCTCCAGCGGGGCTCCGGGGGAGGACATTTTTACCTTCTCCAGGCTCCAGGGAAGCCTCTGGAGCCTGGGGAGAGTGAAAAACAGGCCTACCAGGCCCACTGGAAGTCAGGAAATGGGTCATTTACAGCCTCCGCAGGGCCTCTGGAGGGTTTCTGGGGACGGGAAGCTGTATTTGTCCTCCCCAGGGCTCCAATAATGCCTCTGGAGCCTGGGGAGGGTGATAAACAGGCCTACCAGGCCCACTGGAAGTCAAGAAATGGGTCATTTACAGCCTCCGGAGGGCCTCTGGAGGGTTTCTGGTGGCAGGAGGCTGTATTTGTCCTCCCCAGGGCTCCAAGAATGCCTCTGGAGCATGGGGAGGGTGATAAACAGGCCTACCAGGCCCACTGGAAGTGAATAAATGGGTCATTTACAGCCTCCGGAGGGCCTCTGGAGGTTTTCTGAGGGCGGGAAGCTGTTTTTGTCTTCCCCAGGGCTCCAATAATGCCTCTGGAGCCTGGGGAGGGTGATAAACAGGCCTACCAGGCCCACTGGAAGTGAAGAAATGGGTCATTTACAGCCTCCGGAGGGCCTCTGGAGGGTTTCTGAGGGCGGGAAGCTGTTTTTGTCCTCCACAGGGCTCCAATAATGCCTCTGGAGCCTGGGGAGGGTGAAAAACAGAAGTAGGGAAATGAGGGGAGGTAGGATCATGCACGCATGCACGTCTGATAAACTGCTGGAGAGGAATATGATGATTGGTATTTCACTGCCAATAGTAGTGGGAAATTTCCACCATACAACTTGAAGAAAGTTGTACGTCTCTTTGCTTCTTTTTCTCTTAACAAGCCTGCCTGGGGGTTTCCCTCTGCTTTTGCTGAGAGTGGAACTCAGCTTCTCACCTATCTTCAAATGACTCTGCTTAAAATTGATAATTTCCCATAAGAATCAAACCGCAATCTGGGAAAAGCCCAGTGTTTACTCTCAGCCAGTGCAATGGAATGGGGGGGGGGCAGTGAGCATAGCAGAAGTGACTCCCGATTATTACCTAAGAATAAAACCCTACTGAAAGTAGAGGACCATATTTTAAGTAAATATGACTGGATTCACCAAAGCAAATTGTTGGGGAGTGTACCATGACAGAAGCCATTAAAACTTTAAAATGTTTCCACATGTTTCTCTACATGGATTTGAAAGTGAATACAATGAATTCTTAGTTTTAAGATATTAAATGCCAACTGTCGTCTGTTTCACCCTTCCTTCCTTCCTTTCTTCCTTCCTTCCCTCCTTCCTTCCTCCTTCCCTCCCTCCCTTTCAGCAACCCAAAGAAATATATCCCTTCTCTTACATAACTAAGCCTTCTATAAAAATAACAACAACAACAGCCTCTGGCCATTGAATGTTTAGTATGCTTACAGCTGTAATTGTATGAATGATTTCAATGTTTAACCTTTTTATAATGTTTTAAATTAACTGTTTACATTAATTGGCTCTAACTGTATTATTGTATCCTGTTTGGTCATTGATATGTTGTGAGCCGGGGCGGCATACAAGTCCAATTAATAATATAAATAAATAAATAAACAAACAAACAAACACAACAGAGTTGGAAGGGACCTTGGAAGTCTTCTAGTCCAACCCCCTGCTTAGGCAGGAAACCCTACACTACTTCAGACAAACAGTTATCCAACATCATTAAAACTTCCAGTGTTGGAGCATTCACAACTTCTGGAGGCAAGCTGTTCTATTCTGCTATACTGCTCCTCTCCTGCACTACTCACTATCCTTAGGGATAGAATTATCATGGGATGTTTCTGTGACTTTGGGGGTGGGAGGGACATTAGTGCAAGGACTCTTACGCAAAGTGAGAAACTGAATGTATTTATTAATCAAATTTATATACCGTATATACTTGAGTATAAGTCGACCTGATTATAAGCCGAGGTGCCTACTTTTGCCACAAAAATTGGGAAAACATATAAGCCCAGGGTGGAAAATACAGTGGCTACTGGTAACTTATAAAAATGGAATATTCTTCTATTGTAGCTTCTTAAAATTATCCCCACTTGAAGCAACATTTTCTTACAAAATAACCTGTTACTAGAAATTAATCAAATTTAAATGGGTAACTTACATTTTACTTGTACATTTTATTTACTTGTAAAATATTGTTGCTGGCTTGATCAGAAGAGAAAGCCATGGTTCCTTCTTCTGAAAGTCTCTTCAACCCTCCCGCCCCTTTCCCCAGTGCTTCTTGTAGAGGAGGAGCTGTGATTGGTTCAGCCTGTTGCCAATCAGACAGCTCTCTCCGTTCCTCCTTTCTGTGTAGAGAAGGAACTGTGATTGGTTCAGCCTGCTGCCAATCAGGCAGCTGAGAGCTGTTGCCGGCTGGACTGTAGCAAGAGCAGAAAGAAAAAAATCTCATGTTGCCTGCCTTTCACATCGGAACTGTGGGGCTTTGGGGCAGTTTTCAGGTCAGTGAAAGTCAATGACTCTAGTATAAGTCGAGGTTGGATTTTTCAGCACATATTTTGTGCTGAAAATCTCGACTTATACTTGAGTATATACGGGTAACCGCCCATCTCAGAAAAGGTGACTCAGGACAGTATTTATTTATTTATTTATTTATTGGATTTGTATGCCGCCCCTCTCTGCAGACTCGGGGCGGCTAACAACAGAAACAAAACAGTATAATCCAATACTAAAAACAGTTAAAACCCATTATATAAAAACCAATCATACATACAGACATACAATGCATAAAATTTTAAAGGCCTAGGGGGAAAGTGTATCTCAGTTCCCCCATGCCTGGCGCCAGAGGTGGATTTTAAGCAGCTTACGAAAGGCAAGGAGGGAGGGGGCAATTCTAATCTCTGGGGGGAGTTGGTTCCAGAGGGCTGGGGCCGCCACAGAGAAGGCTCTTCCCCTGGGTCTCTCCAAACGACATTGTTTGGTTGACGGGACCCGGAGAAGACCCACTCTGTGGGACCTAACTGGTCGCTGGGATCCGTGCAGCAATAAAACAACAAATAAATTATTTTAAATTAATACATACTACAATCATGACCTAAAATAAATTGTACAACATTTATTTTAAAAAAGAGCATTAAAATTATAAAACCAGAACTAAAACAGGAGAAGAAAATAATAGACAGAAAGATGTCCATAACAACAGAACCACCTTATGAGTTCACCCATCCCCTACGGTCCCCTGACCTGCTGGCATAACCTGGTCTCAGGGAACCTTTGAAAGCTCAGGAGCGAGGAGGCTGGCCTTGCATATGCCAGGAAAGGCAAGCAGCAAGAATCCATATAGGAGTAGTAATAGAGAGGGAAGAAGGGTCTGTGGAGCTGTGTTTTTTATTTTCCTTGCCTTTCTTAGAATGAAAGATACTGAAGGAATAGATTTGCTGCCCTTGGGTGATGTTGTCTTGGGAACAGGAAGGTTCAGACAGGAGAGGATAAGGGGAGAACTGTCTCCTGAACCTATGATCCAGAGAGTAAAAGCTCTATGGATTTCTGCTAAGAGGTGCCGCTACTATATATAATTTCACCTTGGGGAACCATTAAGACAGGGAAATGGGGAAATGAGAGTTGAATCGGCTGCTGCCACTCCTTGCTTCTCAATTCAACAATAACAAAACAACAATGTTCACAAGGGAGTATCCTGGGCAAAAAGGGGGGAATTTAATCAACTCGAAAACAGGGCTAGATACAGGTATCTTCCTGTGCTTTGGGAAAACATTACCATATTTCCTTTTGCACAAGCGCCATGATTGATACTGTCCTTTGAGGGCAAAGAGGATGGTGAGTTACAGCCCTTTTGTCTGCTCCATTTTAAATAAATGAAATAAAGATTTGGAGATGCCAAGAGAGATGTGAAAACGTGTCTCCCTGTTCGTAATCCAAAATAAACATTCATATTTTCCCTAAATTTAGCTGTTTTCCTACCTCGGAATAAAAGAAAGGAAAGAAAGGGAAAATGTGTGAGAATCAACAATGCTCCCTTCTAAGAGTTAAGGGGCGAGTACAAGTGCACTAGAGTGCCTTCTGTCCCCTGTCCTATTGCTCTCCTATATCTCCTATACCTTTCTTCTATTCCTATATCTCTTCTTCTATTCTTTCATTGATATGTTCTATTACTATACCTTCTTTTCTATTATTTGTTAGATATATTTTACTATGAGTATCTCCTCTATAACCTTCATTATGTATTTTACTATGTGTATATAGATATATACCCACTAAAACCCTCATTGTGTATTGGAGTAAGTAAGTAAGTAAGTAAGTAAGTAAGTAAGTAAGTAAGTAAGTAAGTAAGTAAGTAGGTAGGTAAGTAAGTAAGTAAATAAGTAAATAAATAAATAAATAAATTTCCACTTGACATCAGAAGGTAAGTGAAGTACCTCGAAGTCACATCTATTTCTCTGGTGTGTTATCCCACATCAGAACCTGGATATCTCTAAAAAGTCTACAAGCAACAGCTTGACACTCCAACTTCTGCCCACAAACTAGTATTCAGCATCATGCCCCTTTTGAACTAGAAAGTACATGCCAACTTGCCTATGTGTAGACATCATCTAGTAGTGAAGTGATGGCGAAGCGGTATATAAGTCTAAATGCTATTGCTGTACGATCACCTTCTGTGATCTTCTGACAAGCAAAGTCAATGGGGAAGCCAGATTCATTTAACAATCATGTTGTTAACAAATGCAGTGATTCATGAACAATTGGGATGAGAAAGGTCTTAAAATAAGGTAAAACTCACTTAACAATTGTCTTCTTTAACCATGAAAATCTCAGACTCAACTGTGGTCATAAGTCGAGGACTAATGTGGAAGGCTGGGGCTTCTTGCAATGAAGGTTCTTGATATGAAAGTAAATATACTAGAAATGGGCAACTAAGATAAAACTGTTAGCAGAAGACCCACAACTGCCTTTTATTCCACTTCTGTCTGCCCCCTCAATGACCTCCTCTCGGCCTATTGCTGTTTCTGTTGCTGCGGATGGTAGGAAAAGTAAGTGGTAAGAGACAGATCACTTCTGATGCTCCGTTTCTGAAATCTCAGCCAGTGATCAACTTTGAGGATCACAGAAGATCTACTGTGTTGTGGTTCAGCCTGAGGCTGCTCAGGGACCGGCTGTGTCTCTGCTGGCTCCATGCCCGGAGGAGGATGACAGCGAAGAGGAGGGGGCTGAACAGTCGGACGGGGGAGAGGAAAGTCAGGAATGGGATGAAGGAGAACAGCATGAGAGCCCCGTGGGGGGGGGGCTCTCCCCAGCCAGTAGTTTGGAGTCATTAGGTGATGAAGCTCAAGCCTGACATGCGACAGAGACGGTCAGATCAAAGAAAGGAGCAATTAAAGAAGTATTATCAGCACTGAATTAGGAATAGCTGGGTTTGGGTGTGTTCCTCCTTAGCAGGGTTTAAAAGGCAGGCAGTGTTATCAGTTTGGAGTTGCGTTATCCTGTCTTGTTTCTCGGCGTCTCTGTTCCTGGCTTGTGGCCCAGCAGCTTTGGAAGACCCGTAGGAGGTGTAGGTCTGCTATCTACAGCCTCGGCTTGGCAGCAAGAATTCTGTATTGCTGCATGGACTTTTGACTTCGTGGATATATCTGAAGATATAGCATTTTCCTGTTTGTAAGGACATTTTCTGTTACCTGTGTTTTTCTTGGCTTGTGTCTGGCTTCTTTTTTTGGGTTGGTATTGGCTTCTGGAGTGACCCAGACAGAACATACTGTAATTGTTTTCTGTTCTTCGCTAGTCTTACCGTGCTTCTCTCTCCCCTTTTCATGCAGACAGAATCTCGGTTTTGTGTCATCAATGAGGTACAACAGGGCCGGAAATGCCGTTAAGTCCTTCTTGAAACCAGAATAGCTTTCTGGTGGATCTCCTACTGGGTATTAAAGGACTGCAGGGATGCAGTGTTGGAGAGCTCAGGCTAATAAATTCTCAGTCATCCAGGTCACGGTTGTCCAAAAGGTGCTTTGTCAAGGAGCAAATGTACTTTCTGGTTTCTCTTTGAAGATGTTTCGCTTCTCATTCAAGAAGCTTCCTGGCGAAACGTCTTCCAAGAAAAACCAGAAAGTCCAGTTGCTTCTTCAAAAAGCACCTTTGGTTGCTCAGGCTGTTATTCTTAATGTTCAGACTTGTATTGCTGCTATTGCTAAATCAAATCAGTTCAGTAAATCTCTTTGGTAGAATGATGATTTGAAAGTATTCTATCACCAATCATTACTCGGGGGGGGGTGTTCTTCCCTCCCTCCCCTCTACTCAGGGAGAAAGGGGAAAATATTTCTGAAACCTTACAAAGACCTGATTTCCACATATCCCAAAATTTGGTTTTGACTTAATTGACTAAATCCCTC
Source organism: Erythrolamprus reginae (assembly GCF_031021105.1). Lineage (NCBI taxonomy): Eukaryota > Metazoa > Chordata > Lepidosauria > Squamata > Dipsadidae > Erythrolamprus > Erythrolamprus reginae. Next base: position 98,247,768 of record NC_091952.1, on the reverse strand, counting down.
CCGTGTGCAAGTGTATAAACATAGCCATCAACCATCCAGGCAAATGAGAAAAGACTAACAGGGATTGCTGCTCAGTTTAACTCTTCCTTCTCTTTATCATGTTTGTCTTTACCCCAAAGGTGCTGTTGTGATTCAGCCTGAGGCTCTTCAGGGACCGGCTGGATCTCTGCCAGATCCATGCCCAGAGGAGGAGGACAGTGAACAGGAGGGGGAGGACCAGGCAGACGGGAGAGAGGAACGTCAGGAAGAGGAGGAGGGAGAGCAGCCTGAGACCCCCCCCCGGGGGGGGCTCTCCCCTGCTAGTAGCCTGGATTCATTGGATGAAGATGCACAGGCTATAATAGACATGAGGCAGCGACGTGCAGCTCAAAGACGGGGCCAATTAGAAAGGTATTTCCATCCCTGAATTGGCAACAGCTGGGTTTGGGTGTGGTTCTCCTCAGCAGGGTTGAAAAGGCAGGCCCGCCCTTACAGTCTTGTGGAGAGTTATCAATTGGGAGTCCTGTGACCTTGTTTCGATACTTGGCATCTCTGATCTTGGCTTGTGGCCTAGAAGTCTGGAAGACTTGGGGGAGGCATGGGTTTTCTTATCTCCAGCGTTGTTTTTGCCAGCAAGAATCCTGTTTTATTGCCTGGCCTTCGTGAAACCTCTGTGAAGCTTCATAGTGTTCCTGTCTGTAAGAACAGTTTTTGTTACCTGTGTTTGCTTTGAATTATATAAACTGCCTTTGCTTTTTACCAGTGTGTCTGGATACTCTTTTTGGTTGGTGTTGGCGTCTGGGGGGACCCAGACAGAACAGATGCTAAGCCATCTTTTTGTTGGTTGGCTTGTCCTATTTCTTAGCTTCTCATCTCCCTTATCACAACAAGCCAGGCCAAGCAGTCAAGCACTGCTTGAAAGCAGTGGTGGGTTGCTACTGGTTTGCCCCGGATTTTGGTGAACCAGTGGCAGTGGCGGGAGGCTACGCCCACCTGCCCAGACGTGTCTGCGCATGCTCAAAAGCACCCTCCCTCCATGCGTGCTCCCAATAGCGATGGAATTTGAAACCCACTACTGCTGGAAACGCAACTCTTCTTTGTTTTGCTTTAATTTTGTCTTCTCCTTCTCCTAAACCAGAAAGTCAACAAGAAAGAAAAGGGCTTTTTGGTTTTTAGTTTATTCTCAGGCTAAACTCGGCACAGTACCTCTCAGTAAGCACATCGGCCTGTGTATGTGTGAATGCATAAATGTTACATTTTTAAAAATATCTCAGAGCAACTTTGATTTTATATCTCTGCTCTCTTTCTGTAGCTGAACTGTGTGTGCACAGAGAAACACTTCTCAAAATCCACTGCTTACCTGACTTTTTTTAATAATACTAGCTGTCTCTCATTTTATTGACTGAATTGCAATTTATAGCATTGATACTGCTAGTAATACTAATTATAGACTATTACTTGCTTAAGAGTCCTGTATAATTGCCAACGGTAAATACTGAATGTCAAGTGATTGTTTTATTGCCTTTAAAGTAAATGGGTGAACCAAAGTTAACTTGGATGAAGGCCCAAGGCTTTGGTTCAGGTCACTATAACCTTGGCTATTATTGCTTTCTGTATAATCAGCAGCTGCAGCTACGATAAGGAAGTAGGGAAAATGTGTAGGGGGGACTTGCTTACTGGAAATGTGTTATTGTGTGGGTATAAAGGTCCTCTTTTTATGCTGGGAGAAACAGGATGTTCCCATGTACACATGCCAACTGATGATATATATCGAAAACTGTTATTTTCCACAAACTGTTATAACCATATATGGCAACTTATGCTCCCCCAAGCTATTGTGTACTCCAAGGGTATAAAAGAGGGATTCTGACACCCATTCGGGGTTCAGGCCATTTATTTTGTTATCTTGTGCCTGAACCTGCGCAATAAACCTTTCCTTCATCTAAAGTGCTGGCTTCTGTCTCGTCAATTCTACAACATTTTCTGGCGACCCAGATGGGACAGTAAGCGAGGCGATATTTCGCTGAGGGTAGCCTGACCCCTCGGGCCCATCCGGGGGCCACTGCTGAACATTCTCCAGGCGCCACGGGGGAGCAAGCCTCCGGGAGACTGCAGTGACACCCCGCTGGGACCGACGGAGCTGACGGTGAGCCCAAGATCCCTTGAGGGAAGGAAAGGAGGTCTGAACGGATTGGTATCCTGGCCAGGAAGGTTTGGGAAGACGTCTGCAGGCGAGTATTTGTAAATTCAAGTGGTACCGGTCTCATTTGGAGATCGAAGAGGGGGTCTGATCACCCCCCTGGACTCGGGGCGATTGTCCTAACGAAGTCTGTGTAGGTTGTGTGGGTGGTTAAACCTTCGCGGTTCCCTTCAGTGACTGTTGGAAAGTCCAGCACTGTGGGCCGGAGGTAGTGTGGTTAGGGTAGAATGGGTGGTGGAGGAAGCGTTCCCAGTACCCCACTGGAATGCATGCTGAAGGGTTTTGATACTTATTTCAATCATAGTGATTACAAGCCCCCCCCCGTCCTAGGGCAACTAAGGAGAGGCTGCGTTTTTTTATGCCAACAACAATGGCCTCATTTGGGGGTGGGGTGGCCACCGGAGGGAACGTTTAAAGACCAAATTATAGATGATGTGTGGGGAAAGATAGTTGTAAATGAGGAACAGTACCCCAATCAGTTGCAATATATAGAGGCATGAGAAAATGCGGTGGCAGAAAAGTCAGGGGAGCTTTTGCAATGTCAGGCTGAAATGGTACGTTTGTGTGTGGCTAGACCACGGAAGGAAAAGGCTAAGAATACGCTGAGTAAAGGAGGAACTGCGAAGGGAATTGTGAAAAGGCAAGAATCGAAGGTGTCAGACTCTAAGAAGAAGGTGTTGGGACAGGCTGAGGAGGAAATAATCAGGCCCCCACCATACGCACAAGTGTCACCCCCGGTAGATAACGCACAGATGGCAGCGGCTGCTGCATTATCAGATGATGAGGAAGGAGAGGCTGTGGGGCCCGCCAAAAGGGAAGGGGGTGGTGAAGGAATGGCATATGGAGCAGGTCGTGAGAGGGGGGCTGGAGCGATTGATCGAATACAAACAAGGGCTGTGACTGCGAGGGCTGAGGCAGCCAGGGAGGAAGCGGCAAAACTAGAGGAGACGCAGAGAGATTTTATGGCTCCGTTGCGTCAAATGGATCAGCAAGTGGTGAATGCTCAGACTGAAATGTATACGCAAGTGAACCCAAGAGCAGAGGATAATGTAAGAATGTTGAACGAGAGGTTTATAGCTCAGAGCTATGAAGATATAAGGGAGAAAGTTGCAAAAGTTAGAAGGAGCCTTGGGGAAGAATACTATAGAGCTATTAGAAGTGGCACGTAAGGTGTTTGTGAATAGGGATAAGGTGGAGAAGAAGGAAAAGGATGCACGGATGCATAAGAAGGCTGAGTTGTTGGCGGTGGCGTTACAAGGAAGGGCAGGGTTTCCAGGAAGGACTGGGTTTCGGGGCAGAGCTGGTTTTCAAGGCAGGGTAGGTTTGGGACCGAATCAATGTGCGATATGCAAGTTGGAAGGACATTGGAAATGGGAATGCCCACAGGGGGCACAGTGGGGACAAAGTGAGTGGAGACGGCCATTTGGACGGCTTTTTGGGGGGCGAGGGCAAGGAAAGGGCCGCGGAGGCCCCCCTCGGTTCCCCTATAGAGGAGGAAATGCACAAAGAAATCCTATAGGTGGGGGAGCTACAGGATTGGCCGGAGTAGCCCCAGAGAATGCCGCTCAGGTTGAAGGAATTGGCTTGGCAGGTACTGGATGGACTGCGTGATGGGGACCTGGCTTAGAGCAGACCCCCCCTGAGCCTATGGTTACAATGAATATTGGGGGTCATCAGACTACGTTTTTGGTGGATACAGGGGCTGGTCGATCAGTAGTGAATACGCAGATTGCCCCTCCAGGGCCCCATGAAATACAAGTTCAGGGGGTGTCTGGACGGGTAGTCGGGAGGCAAATTTTGAACCCAGTCACCTGTGAATTTAATGGTTCTGAGCTCAGACATGAGTTTGTGTATATTCCGGAATGCCCTGTGCCATTGCTGGGCAGGGATTTATTGAATAAATTAGGAGCCACTATTTCGTTTAATGAGGGAAGGCAATCTTTAACGCTTAGTCATCGCCCTGAGACAATGTGGAGATTGATGGTGGCTAAGGAAGTGGAGCAGGCTGTGTCAGAAAAGTGGAGGGGGTTTGCGGTGCCTGGTCTGTGGGCTGAAGATAACCCCCCCGGCTTTGCCTCACATCACCCCCCCATTATAGTGGAAGTGAAACCGCTTGCCACTCCTGTGAACATTAGGCAGCGCCCTTGTTCTAGGGAAGCAATAGCAGCAATTTATAATTGTATCCAAAAGTATTTAAAGGCTGGCATTTTAGTCCCTATTCAATCCCCGTGGAACACCCCGATCTTACCCATACGAAAACCCGATGGATCTTATAGGCCAGTACAGGATTTGAGGGTTGTGAATAGTATGACCGTTACCATTCACCCGGCAGTGCCCAACCCATATACATTGTTGAATTTGATTCCGCCCAGAGCAAGGTGGTTTTCAGTGATAGATTTGGAAGATGCATTTTTTACGATCCCAATACATCCAATTAGCCAGCCGCTGTTTGCTTTTGAATGGGAGAATCCAGAGACGGGGGCTAAGAGGCAGTATGCATGGACTCGTTTACCTCAAGGTTTTAAAAATTCACCGACGTTGTTTGGGACAGCTTTGGCTAAGGATTTGGTATATTATGTACCTAGACAGCAAGGGGATACAATATTGCAATATGTAGATGATGTTTTGGTTACAGGACAATCAGAGGAATCATGTTGGGACAACACTAATGCTTTACTTGTATGGTTGTTGGAGTGTGGTTATAGGGTGTTTCGGAAAAAGGCACAATTTGTACGGAATCCCATTTGAGGTGGCCGGACGCTCTACCATTGGCTCTTTATCCCATAAGGAGTGCTCCAAGAAGGCAGCACCGACTTTCACCTTATGAGCTGATGTTTGGGCGCCCTCCAACACTTCAGAGGAGAGATCTGGCTGGATGGCCTGAATTGGGACATAAGGGGGGAGTATGGAAAATGGAAATGGTACAGGAATTGGAGAAACATGTAGAAAAAAAAAAAAAAAAAATCCGAAATTATGTATTGGAACAATCCCCCCCCAAGACTTGTAACCAAGTGCCATACTTTTCAGCCAGGGGATAGGGTGTGGGTGAAACATTGGAAACAGGAACCATCAGAAGGGAGATGGAAGGGTCCGTATGTCGTAATTATGACATCTCCCCTTGCTATTAAGATAGCCGAGTCCAAATTTTGGATATATTGGACTCGAGTGACGAAAGCAGCAGATGAGGAATGGAGCGTGCAGCCAACTGCTCATCCAATGAAATTGAAATTTTGCTTTGGGTATATTAATTGCTACACGCTTTGCTTTTAGCATATGTGTTGTGTACAAATATAACTGGGCTATCGGGAAAAGGCTGCGTGTTAAAGGGAGACCACTCTGCAGGGACCTTACCGGCAATAGGTCTGCATCGCACAGTGGTGAAGACAAAGCCCCCCCTGCTAAACCACACCGGAAGCTGGTTTTCAACGCACGGGAGAGGCTGGGATGAAGGGGTCAAGGGGTTTTGGGGTACTTATGTTAATCTTGCTTTTATGCTTTGCTGATGCTAATCATGTATGTATTCATAACTGTGTGTGTGCTTATACTGGAGGTCTGGCGGGGAAGATCTATAAAGGGTGTAAATATATAATATCTTTTAGGAGAGTCTTTGGAAACATTGTACAGATAGAGGTTGATCGTTCTATTCCCTAAGGAACTACGTTTGCCTTTGGCATAAATGGGCTAGGAAGGGATCCTATTACCTATCTCTCAGTTAAAATGTGGAAGGTGGTTGCAGGGGAAGTGCGAACCTTGGGGTGGTCTGTTTATGATTCCCTTAGGAAACTGGAAAAACCCCTGCCTCTCAGTGACACAGCCATAAATTTGTTTGTTGAACTGGCTGAGAAAGTAGCAAAGACACTGACTGTTAGGAATTGTTTTGTGTGTGGAGGGACGAATATGGGGGAACAATGGCCATGGGAGGCCTTGGAGGCAGAGCCCCTTGTTTTTAATAATCTGTCTGTTACTGGCAACATAACTAAAAGGGAAAGAGTGACAGGAACCATGTGGACTTTAACCACTAACTTAGTGGGTAGAAATTGCTTTATGAGAATGGGAAGTGTGAATGTTGGACATTTGATTTGTTTGGGATTTTGGGATTTAGCTTATGAAAAGTGGATTTCCCCGGGGAATGCTACTGAACCTGTGAAATTTGATACTACAAATCTTAACTACCTTGGGTCTGTAGGTCAGGGAGAAGAATGGGTAGCTCCTCAGAATATGTATTGGATATGTGGCAAGATAGCCTATGAAGCCCTACCTAGTAATTGGTCTGGCTCCTGTGTGTTAGGCTGGATTAAACCTTCATTTTTCTTATTGCCAATAGCGACTCGCCAAATGTTAGGTGTCCCCCTGTATGAACCCATTGGCCCACGAGATAGACGACGGCGAGATATAGAGAACACGGACAACCAGGATAATACCTGGAGGTTCCCATGTAAGACCTTGGCTGCATATGAGGAAAGTGAGGTTTGGAGTTCAGAAAGGATTGTGTGTACATATGGGAAGGCTACGTGGGCGGAGGATGGGTCCTGGGGATACCGGACACCGGTTTATATGTTAAATAGGATCATTAGGCTACAGGCAGTCCTTGACTTGTCTGGAAGGAGGATAGATTTTGCTTTGAATTATCTATCGGAAACCTCTACCAAGCTTCGGACTGCTGTGTATCAAAATAGATTGGCATTGGATTACCTCCTGGCGAAGGAGGGAGGAGTTTGTGGGAAGTTTAATCTTTCCAATTGCTGCTTACAAATAGATGATACTGGAAAGGTAATTAAGCAGCTCACTAAGGAGATACGACAATTGACCCATAATCCAGACCAGGTATGGAAGGGCATTAATTTAAAAGATATGTTCGGTACTTGGTTTCCTAAGTTGCCTGGATTACAGGCAATAGTGGCATTTATTGGGTTGATTGCTGCGGGCTGTGTACTTTTACCTTGTATCTTACCTTTCTTCATTAAGACTATATTCAATAGCTTATCATTGCTGGCTGAGCGTGAAGCTACTGCTCAGGTGATGGCTATGTGGGAATTTGCTAAAGATCGTAATGAAGCTGTATATGCTGCATTGGATGCGGAAACTGCGGAAACTGAGTATGCGACTCTCCTTGCTGAGGAAGAAGAGTCGCAAAGGGGGGAATAAAGTAAATGGGTGAACCAAAGTTAACTTGGATGAAGGCCCAAGGCTTTGGTTCAGGTCACTATAACCTTGGCTATTATTGCTTTCTGTATAATCAGCAGCTGCAGCTACGATAAGGAAGTAGGGAAAATGTGTAGGGGGGACTTGCTTACTGGAAATGTGTTATTGTGTGGGTATAAAGGTCCTCTTTTTATGCTGGGAGAAACAGGATGTTCCCATGTACACATGCCAACTGATGATATATATCGAAAACTGTTATTTTCCACAAACTGTTATAACCATATATGGCAACTTATGCTCCCCCAAGCTATTGTGTACTCCAAGGGTATAAAAGAGGGATTCTGACACCCATTCGGGGTTCAGGCCATTTATTTTGTTATCTTGTGCCTGAACCTGCGCAATAAACCTTTCCTTCATCTAAAGTGCTGGCTTCTGTCTCGTCAATTCTACAACACCTTGTATCCATTAGCCTCAAATATTAATAAATTGTATTCATGGGCTATTAATTATACTTTCACTGTTGGACTTTCAGAATACATTAACCTGTTTAATTACCTGCAACAACTTTTTTCAACTGGGACTCCAAAGAGATGGTGATTTCGGGGGTAAGGGGGAGTTGCCTTTTTACTTTGTTTGGCACACGATGCTACCGTAGTGCTTGCAAAACTGGGAATTTTTAGTGTGATGGAATGTAGTCGGATTCCCATCCAGAGGTAGGGAGTGCATTCCAGAAGATCAAAAGACTGGGAAGTTTAGATCGGGGTCCCCAACCTTTTGGACCTCAGGGACCACCAAGGTCATAATTTTAAACCCCACAGACCCTAATTCATAATTTTAAGTCCTGCAGACTACTAATGATTTTTTTTAAAAAAGATAAATATATTTGTAAAATAATGACCAGAGAACTTCCATTTTATTAGTATGAAACACATACTAAAGAGCAGCCATTCATGGCCCTACTGGAACGCTCAGGGGGGGGGGGCGTGGTGGGGGGACACATGTGCACACCCACCCTTCACTTTCCTGCGCATGCAGAGTCATGGGCTGAAGCCGTTCCACCTCGGAGCCATCAGCAGGAAGAAATCCTGCAGGAAGGACAGGTGCTTTTTCTCAGGTCTCCCACCCAGAGATCTCACAGAAGGAGAGATGTAGGGTTGAAAGGTGGCTGAACCTTTCCCCCTGCCATCCATTTAGCAGAGTGATGCAACTTTATGTTATTTACTTACTTGCAAAATATATATGCTGCCCAACTCTAATTGGACTTTGGGCACCTTACAATAATGACAACAGTTAAAAGACAATATAAAAATACGTTATAATCCTTAGTAAAAACCATACATAATTCTCAACCATTCATGGCCAAGTCTAGGTGATTATTATTATTGTTGTTGTTGTTGTTGTTGGCTTGTCTCAGTATAGCTAGGCTATGAAACCTTTGACATCACCGAGCAGAGAATTTTAACAGAGCGTGGATGTGTGATAAAGCCAAGATACAGACTTAGTTAAATAAGTATCATTTACATATAAACACAATATAGAAACAATCCAGAATAAGCACGAAGCAAATACAGGATAATAAGCACTGAGCAATTACAAGATTAGAAGCACAAAGCAAAATACAATATAGATAATAAGCACGAAGCTTATACAAGAAGATATTCAGGAAGCGTAAACACAACTCCCCTTCTCTCAGGCAAAGTGAAAAAGGAAATGACTGAGCAGAATAATAAGCTTTTATAGCTTCAATGAGGAAGTGACGAAACAGCCTTGAATATTAACTCTTCAAGTACAAGTTAACTCTTTAAGTCCAAGTTTGGTACAAGTGTACAATATTCAGTTTACAATGGCAATCCCTAACAACCATGTACCCTGTACTGATTATTATTATTATTATTATTATTATTATTATTATTATTATTATTATTATTATTTAGACAGTTGGATAACTTAATGGCCCTGGCCTGCTAGAAAAGCCAGGTCTTAACAGCTTTCCGGAAGACTGGTAAGGTGGGGGTAGTACGGATCTCTGCAGGCAGTTGGTTCCAGAGCATCAGAGCCGCCACTAGGTTCTTGGTCTTACCTTCCTGTTCCTGCTTGAATGGCTTGCACTGCTGTAAGCAAGATGAGGTTTGTACTTAGCCCTAAGAGTAGGGGGTGGGTGGTGTTTGGCAGTGCAGCCTTGTGTTCCCATGCGCAGGCTGAATTAATTGCTATTGGCCATATACAGCCCAGGGGCCAGACAACCAAAATTTTCTCATGGACCACCAGTGGTCCATGGACCACAGGTTGATGACCTGTGGTTTAGTTTGTGAGAGAGGAAGAGTCAGAACAGCTCCCCCCTAGGAGTTCTTAGAACTCCTCGGCTTACGACCAGAACTGGGCCAAACTTTCTTGTTTGGTTGTTTATGTGAGTCTTGCCTCATTTTATGACCTTTCTTGACACAGTTCTTAATTGAATCGCTGCAATTATTACCGTAACGTAATAACAGAGTCGTTAGGTGAATCTGGCTTCCCCATTGACTTTGCTTGTCAAAAGCCCTCAAGAGGTGATCATATGATATGATAGAGCACTAGTGAGACCACATTTGGAGTACTGTGTTCAGTTCTGGAGACCTCACCTACAAAAAGATATTGACAAAATTGAACGGGTCCAAAGACGGGCTACAAGAATGGTGGAAGGTCTTAAGCATAAAACATATCAGGAAAGACTTAATGAACTCAATCTGTATAGTCTGGAGGACAGAAGGAAAAAGGGGGGACATGATCGAAACATTTAAATATGTTAAAGGGTTAAATAAGGTCCAGGAGGGAAGTGTTTTTAATAGGAAAGTGAACACAAGAACAAGGGGACACAATCTGAAGTTAGTTGGGGGAAAGATCAAAAGCAACGTGAGAAAACATAATTTCACTGAAAGAGTAGTAGATCCTTGGAACAAACTTCCAGCAGACGTGGTTGGTAAATCCATAGTAACTTAATTTAAACATGCCTGGGATAAACATAGATCCATTTTAAGATGAAATACAGGAAATAGTATAAGGGCAGACTAGATGGACCATGAGGTCTTTTTCTGCCGTCAGTCTTCTATGTTTCTATGATCTTGGAACACAGCAGCCATCATAAATATGAGTCAGATGCCCAGCTTCTTTTTGGTTATGTGACCATGGAGATGCTGCCATTGTCATCGGTCACTTTTTTCAGTGCTGTTGTAGCTTTGAACAATCACTAAATTATTTAGGATTATCTGTAGTCTGCTTTAATTTGGGAAGATTTCTTTTTATAAGTGCAGAACAATAAAGGAAACTGCTTAGAAGAACCTCAGTGTGTCTTTCTTGGTTTTTGGAGCCTAACATTATATGCTGCCATTCACCTGTTGGGTTCTCTGAGATCTGAAAATTATTTCAAGGTCCAATCTGGGTGGGTCTCCAGGACCAGAGTTTAAATTTTCTAAGGTTTCGGACTCGTGTTGAAGCCCATCCTTGGAGACCTTCTCATTACCAGAATGTGTAAAATTATTTCAAGGTTTTCATGAGGTAAAAAGTTTGAGAAATATTGACTTGTAGAGCAGTATTCAAGATCCTGACAGAATCCTGACTGTGGGAAGTTCAAATTTGTAACAGCTGACATGAAAACATGCATTAGTATTACTCAATGTGTGAGGGAAGAGTTTACTACAATTAAATGGTGGTATGGCCAAATAATGATCTAACAGTTTAGTTCTGAGCTCTTAGCTAGCAATAGGTTTAAACTGAAGTGTTCAAAATGGCATAATAGTAAGCAAAAAAGTCCCATTTCCCCTGCTACATTCCTGCCTTGTAACCACCTTTCAAGCAACCATGACAAAGTATAGCCATGTGAAACCTTTTGTTAGCAGAAGCAGAAAACTTATAATGCAATAATTTGGCCTTGAAGCAGCCGCCCACAGCTGAAAGAACTTCACTTTTCCCCCATTTAAATCTGTTTTGTAAGAAGCAGCACTTTAAATGAAGGTCTTGTGCTATTTCAAAAGAGCACTAAACCCATAAAACAACCACGTAATGTCCAGCCATCATTTTATAAAGACTTTGCCGACAGGTGCCTGTTTAGAAATCAGGGCACCTGAAGACCAAGCCAAATGGCCATGGAGGGCAACATCCAGCAGCTAGCAGGCCTGCAGTAGCTTGAAGTGGCCAATGTAAGCCTATGCCCCCTATCTTTGCTGTGGTCTGAGAATGAGATGAAGGCAAGATCACGCTGAAATATCTTTTAAAATGCCTCACAGAGCATCTTCACGTTGTAGATAGAGTGACATGAGGATGAGTGTATGGTTACATTCATTGTAACTACTGATGCTGGCATAGCGAATAGCTGATGCGAATACCTTCGAGACCGCCTTCTGCTGCACGAATCCCAGTGACCGATTAGGTCCCACAGAGTCGGCCTTCTCCGGGTTCTGTCGACAAAACAATGTCACTTGGCAGGACCCAGGGGAAGAGCCTTCTCTGTGGCGGCCCTGGCCCTCTGGAATCTGCTCCCCCCCCCCGGAGATTAGGACTGCCCCCACCTTCATTGCCTTCCGCAAACTCCTAAAAACCCACCTATGTCGCCAGGAATGGGGAAATTGATTCTCCAGCTATCCCGCATTATATATGGTTTGTTGAATTGTGTGATTGTTTTTTAATAAGGGTTTCTTAATGTATTTGGTTTTTTAATATTGGATTTGTAGATTGTACTGTTTGTTGGAAGCCGCTTCGAGTCCTTGGAGAAGGGCGGCATACAAATCTAATTAATTAATATACCAGGGTGATCCAACAGAAAAAACATATAGCCCCCCCTCCCCCCGGTACAAAGCTGAAGGGATCAGATCTGGTGGCCTAGAAGTTAATTCTCTGCCTTACAAGGCAGAGGCCCCAGGATCAAATCCCAGTAAGGGTATGACTAGCTGATGAGGCCAGAACAAGGCCGAAATAGCGCTATCCTAGTCTCCCTTAATTTTAAATATTCAGCAAAAATATGTGATACATACAGAACATAGTTTGTTGGCTATGAATAAATTAACTGCCTTGATATGGCCGTGGGTTGGGCCTAGAGGCAAAAAGGAGCTGTGATGTTCCTTCAATATACCAGGGTTATCCAACAGAAAAAACATATAGCCCCTCCCTGGTACAAAGCTGAAGGGATCATATCTGGTGTCCTAGAGGTTAATTCTCTGCCTTACAAGGCAGAGGCCCCAGGATCAAATCCCAGTAAAGGTATGACTAGCTGATGAGGCCAGAACAAGGCCGAAATAGCGCTATCCTAGTCTCCCTTAATTTTAAATATTCAGCAAAAATATGTGATACACCAATGTGGATTCATCACTGTGTATCATCTGCGAAGTTCAGTAGTTTAACAGATGGATTGTTAGAGATGCAATCACTAGTATAAAGAGAGAAGAGAAATGAAGAGAGTACACAGCCTTGGGGTGTGGGGTGTTAATTGTACAGGTATCTGATGTGATTCTACTTAGCTTCACCTGCTGCTTCCTTTTGTTAGAAAGCTTATGATTCAATTACAAGTGTAGAATGCTCCGATGGTAGAGGGTAAATTACATAATAAAGTGAGATCCTACTATTTTATCCAAAAGAATCGAGAACAAAGGGGGTTAATTGGGGAGGGTAAGCAATGCATAAACTAACTTTGAATGGTTTAACTGAAAATCTGTTACTATATCAGACCCCAAACTGAGGGTCACATTTTTTAATTCATCAGTACAGAACAGCAGCATGAGAGATGCAATTTTTCTCCCCTGATGTGTTAGCCATCTATCTACAAGAAGGATGGTCGGTGAAGCTGGCTTTTAATATAGAAGAGTGTTTACCTGCTTTGGTGGAATTCATTTATCACCTGAGAGCTCCACCATCCAACGTATTACAAAACAATTTTTTTTTTTTTGCTACCTTGCTTGGCTTGCTGGGGTCTCATTCAAAGGGGTTTTTTCTCTCTCACAGCGCTTAGTGATCATCCTGGGTTCACTTCATAGGAAGCAGCCGTCCATTTTAGAGTTGCAAAGATGCAGCCCAAATGAACAAAGGCTGATTATTCTTTGTTCTCTTATAGCGAGAGGTATAACAAGCAGGAAGAGGGAGGTTGTGATCCCACTATTTAAAGCGCTGGTGAGACCACATTTGGAGTACTGTGTTCAGTTCTGGAGACCTCACCTACAAACAGATATTGACAAAATTGAACGGGTCCAAAGACAGGCTACAAGAATGGTGGAAGGTCTTAAGCATAAAACGTATCAGGAAAGACTTAATGAACTCAATCTGTATAGTCTGGAAGACAGAAGGAAAAGGGGGGACATGATTGAAACATTTAAATATGTTAAAGGGTTAAATAAGGTTCAGGAGGGAAGTGTTTTTAATAGGAAAGTGAACACAAGAACAAGGGGACACAATCTGAAGTTAGTTGGGGGAAAGATCAAAGGCAACATAAGAAAATATTATTTTACTGAAAGAGTAGTAGATCCTTGGAACAAACTTCCAGCAGACGTGGTAGATAAATCCACAGTAACTGAATTTAAACATGCCTGGGATAAACATATATCCATCCTAAGATAAAATACAGAAAATAGTATAAGGGCAGACTAGATGGACCATGAAGTCTTTTTCTGCCGTCAGTCTTCTATGTTTCTATGTTGCTTTCCCACAGCAACAGTACCCAGACAAAACAACAGCTCCTCCTTTTCCACACCCGGCCAGCCTGGCGGGCCAGCCCTGATCTCCTCTTCCTGCATGCCTTGACCCGCTCTGATCTGCCTCAAAAGCCTAGCTCCCAGGTTTCCCTGGCAATAGACTGTCAGCAGCCAGCGAGGGAAACTGGAAATGGAAAAACAGAGGGCCGTGGTGAATGACACCAAAGCAGCAGTCCCCGAGGCCTAGCACCGGAGCCAAAAGCCAGGAAGGGCAAAACAAGGCACCACGTGGGACGTGGACAGGAAACTCTACTCTTGGCCCAGTTCACGGCTGCCGGGAGCCAGAGCAGGCGAGGGAGACAGTTGGAATAATATTGTTTCTTCCAGCAGCTGTACCTCATCCTTCCTCTCCAGCCTGCATGAAAACCAAAGGCCAAGATGAGCTGTGGCCAAGGGTGCTCAAAGCTATCTTAGGCCGCATACGAGCTTTTCAAGCCAGCTTAATAACGTTTTCCTATAGTGGCATTACTACCCATACTGCATTCAAGCCACTAAACTGTTTGGGGGGTTTTCCCCAACACACACTGAGCATTGAATGAATATTCAGATTCCGTCACACTGGATTTGTGCCATGTGACTCCCATGTTATTAGCTTTATTCTTTGGAATAAATTCTTTATTCTTTCCTGGGGTACCTGCTTTGCAACCAGAATAAATTACTGTGCTCTTATATGGGTGACTTTATGACAATAATACACATTATGTCATCCTCATGGATTCATTTGGATGTAATCACAAGATTTCTAAGAGTTAGCAAATCTGTCTTCTTTCTTTCATAAGCTAAAGCGTGCTGTAGTAAAACTATCATGTGTATTACCATGTTTTCCCAAAAATAATACCCTGTCTTGTATATATTTTTAACCCTGAAATAAGTGCTTGTTGCTGTTCTGTCGGGCTCTCTGGTAGAATCCTCCCAAAAATTCACAGGTACAAATTTCAGACACACACACGTTTGAAAATTCAAAACAATGTTCTTTATAATGAAAATTCACTTAAACCAAGCCCTCTTTTGGTATAGCAAAGAGCACTCGTCTCCAAACAAACTGGTAATTTATACAAGTCCCTTATCAGTTCTGTGATACTTAGCTTGCAGCTTTGAGGCAATTCACAGTCCTTCTTTTTTCACAAAGTGAAACACACTTTGCTCTGGTTTAGTTTCAAAGCGGGGAAAAATCAGCACACAAAAAGTCAAAGTCAGTAAAGCAGTCACAAAACACAAGGATCAGATAATCCTACACAATGGCCAAACCCACAGGCTATTTATAGCAGCCTCACTAATTACCACAGCTCCACCCAACCACAGGTGGCCTCATTTTCTTTGATAATAATCTCTCAGTTGTTGTTGCCTATGCATCGCTCTCCGCATGCGTGGCTGTATCATTAACTCTTGTTCTGAATCCAAGGAGGAGCTAGAGAATTGATCTCCTTCTGAGCTGTCTGCCCCACTCTCCTCCTCCCTGTCACTCATGTCTTCTTGGTCAGAGGAGCCTTCATCAGCAGATTCCACCGGGGACAAAACAGGCGTGCAGCATGTGGATGTCTCCCCCACATCCACAGTCCTTGGGGCAGGAGCTGGGGCAGAGCTAACCACAACAGTTGCCATGCACTCAAATGCCTTATGGGCTTATTCAGAAACAGGTTGTCCCCGGTTCAGACCAATTCTATACAATGGTTTTGGAAATTTCTCCCCTTTCTTGAACCAGCAGCGATCACCAGTTGGCCATGCCCCTGAACTGTCTCTCTCGGCAGCACCATAGGCACCGCCATCTTGTTGTTGACTTCTGCACATGCACATGCACAGAAGCTGTTTTTTGCTTCTGCACATGCATAGAAGCTTGGTTTTCGGCACTGTGGGGATGTGGCCGCACGGCACACAATGCACATACACCCATGCAACGAGGGAGAAAGCAAACAGGTGGCGGAGGTAAGTTAGAACTGACTCTGGGCTTATTATCAGGGTATGTCTTAATTGGGGGGGAAAGAGGGTACTTGAAAAAAATAGCAATTTACTATCAGTTATTTTGTTTGGTTTTTTTAATATATTTTTATTGGTTTTGCACATTGAAATTAACATAAAACAAACATAAAACCGTGCACAGTGCATGTGCCCATCACCCGACTGACAATCCCACCACCACCAATTGCGGGGGGTTCAAATATTTACTAATTTGCATTCTTTTATTTCCTTAGCTCTACTTTGCATTTGTTTACTATTGAAAGAGTGATTGGAGTTCATTTTTCACATTTTTGTCACAAATTCTACTCAGCATATAATCTTTCACCTTATTCCATCGTACCGTCAGCTTCTCCGATTTATTTTCATCAAAATTGTTTAATCTTATCTCCATGATTTCAAAATGAATGTGATCCACTATCAGTTATTTTGGAAGTTGCTTGAATGCATAGGTAGAAAATCTATAATCAGTAGACTTTAGCAACTCCCTGGGCAAGTGCCCGCAGTTTCTTGGCACGATTTCAGAAGTTCTTTTTTTAAAAAAATATATTTTATTAGTTTTTTCAAAG